>NC_132989.1:1667256-2292256 GCF_048564905.1 Vicugna pacos
ATAAATGCAAGAGTATGTTCTTTTGTATGGGACCATTTACAAAATGGCGAATATGAGAATAGAAATCAGAACAGTGTTTGGAGGTGACTGACTGACAAGAGGCATGGAAACTTTCTGAGATAATGAAAAAATTATATATATATATATATATATATATATATATCTCATGATTGGGGTACCAGTTATATAGGTATCCTCATTTGTAAAACTCAAGTCTTACACTTAACATTTGCTTATTTCACTATATGCAAATTTTGCTTTAATATAGAAATCAATGAAAGGAAATTTAATTATCTTAAAAGCACCAAATCACAAACCATAAGGCAAAAAGATGACAAATTTTATAATATCAACATTTAGGATTTCCAGTAAATAAAAAATGTAACTAGCATATAGATGCTCAGTAAGAACAGGTATTTGTAATAGCTAACAGAGATTCTTTGTGTGAGCCAACATTAGTCTCCTGAACCTCATCCTAGTCCCGTCTATGCACTTCCTTGTAAAATCCAGTTTTAACAAGAATCTTGCTATGAAACTTTTACTAGAAACCTCGCCCCTGATAGCTCAAATTCTTCATCCTCCACCATCCCCCAAGTAATATCTGATCATCCCGGCCTGTCTTCAGCAAGAATTCACTCAGGTTGGTTTAGCCGAACCACCTTTATCCCTATTTCTTCTTAGCAATTTTTCACCCACTGACCACCCCCCCAACTCTCTTCCATAGTTATAAATCCCCACTTGCCCATGCCATACTTGGAGTTGAGCCCCATCTCTCTCCTAGACTGTAAAATCAGGTCTTCTTTGCCATCTTTCACATGTGTCATTGAGTATTTTTTATTTTAACTTGGCTAACACTCAAGAGGTGAGTCTGCAGTATTCCAAAGGTGCTTGCTAATCCACAAGAATGCGAGAAACCAAATTAAAAAAAGAAAGATGAGTAAAGGATTTGAACAGTAAACATTTGAAAGAAGCTTTGGTGCCTAACGAGCATATGAATAAATACAGAAAATCACCAACAAACAACCAGAAAAATGAAAATTAAAATAGCACTTGGATACAAATTTATATTAAAATGAATGAATGGCAGAATTAGGAAACATGCGTGTTCCAAGTGTAGGAATGGATGTGGAGATGCAGAAGCTATCCAGAAAGGGGGAGTAGAAGGTGCAGCCTCTTCTTAGAAAAGAAACAGGGTGCATTCCAGGTCACTCCTTCCAAAGGGATGTAAGAGGTGTGTTCTCAATGTCCACAGAAGGAGTTTGGTGCGAGGGTTGGCAGTGAATGAATGGTATGAAGTGAGTGCAGATAATGAACACACAGAAGCAGCTACCTAGCAGATGCACTTACTCTAACAATTACAGATCTCAAAGATATTGATTAGTAAAGAAAGTAAATAATAGACTCATTTGACATCATATTATCATTTGTATCTATTCAAATTTAAGATAAATAGATCCATTCTCTCTAAGGTTACAGGTGAAATATGCTAAAATTGATACTTAGGGGAACAGGAGTGAGATTGAGAATCAGGGAGGAAGGAGAAAAAATAGAGAGAATGGTCTTGCATAGGTGAAAGTTGATAATAGGTTAAGAACTGGGGAGTATGGAATGGACCTTGAGGGCATTATGCTAAATAAAAAAATCAGACAGAGAAAGACAAATACTATGTATGTGATCTCACTTATATGTGGTATCTTAAAGTCACCAGCACATAGATACAGAGAAGAGATTGATGGTTGCCAGAAGTGAGGGGTGGCAGGGAGTGAGAGAAATATGTGAAGGTGGTCAAAAGGCACAAAATTCCAGTTATAAAATAAATAAGTCTTGGGGATGTAACGTACAGCACAGTGGCTACAGTTAATAACACATTATAGATTTGAAAGTTGCTAATAGAGAAGATCTTAGAAGTTCTCATCACACGCAAAAAACTGCAACTGTGTGAGGTGATCAATGTTAACTAAACTTACTGTAGCAATTATTTTGCAGTATAAACAAATGTTAAATTATTATGCTGTACACCTGAAACTAATACAATATTATATGTCAATGACATCTCAATAAAACTGGGGAAAATAATAATAACAAATAATAATATAATAAATAATAAATAATACAACATATAATATATATTATAAAATATATAAAATATAAATATACAATGATTAATAAAATAAATAAATAAGAACTTGGGAGTATGGTTAATTTTAAAAATAGACAAAAGAATCTCATGACAGGGGCTTAAACCAAGGCCATCTTAACACTTGCTACCACTTTTTAGCACTCCTCAGTTTCTCTCTTCGTGGTGATTTCCTTATTCTTTTCTCCACTTTTTAAGCACCTGCAACTTTATTAAAAATTGAATGAAAATGGCAATGCAAAATACTTCTCAGTGGTCTCAAAGAAGAGTTAGTTTTGAAAATCTCTAGCCCATTCTTCCTTTATTTTTTTGGAAAACGTAACAGCATCACCGAAATTTGTTAGATTCTACCTTTGCTTAAATATTAGCTAATAAGAATAAAGAGGGAAAGTCTATGTGATCACCTACACGAGGAAAATTCACCTGCTTCAGCCTTGGGACTTTGCCTCAGATGCTCCAGTCTCTGATGTCTGGCCAAGCACTTGATACATTTAAAATGTAATGGCAGAATTCATCTTCATTTATAAACTGACTATACTTCAAGTAAAAAATAAATTAATTTTTTAAAAAGTAATGGCAGAATGTTGAGACAATGAATCAAGTTTGTCTTAAGGCCGATTTTCCTATATTTTGTTTACTATCTCTCCTTTCTAAAGTCAGGGGCACACTAAAGCTTTATTCTCTGGGAAATATCCAAGGTTTTAATTTGATTATTTTAGTCCTGAGCAGGAATGCATGGCTTCTTTATGAACAGTTATAGAGATTCAGTTATGAAGATTTCTCCAAAAACCTTCTACAAGTTCTAAATCCATCTTGTCTGAAGAAATTAAGACTGTGTCTAATTCCACCAGAGGCAGTATAGATTTTCTGTTATTGAATCTTCCTTTAAACTATCACCTTTGAAAGTCTGGGTCATAGAGAGATCATAAGATACTCAAGATGATCAAGAACAATAAAACTATCAATCTATAGTTCTGAAGTTTTTTATGCCATTATTAAGAAATTGTCCTATTATTTTTCATCAATTAGGGCCTGTTTGCGTGATGTGTTCATAGGTACACACAAACTTCAGATAGATAGGTAGATGATGTAGAGGAGGAAAACTTATCCTCTGCTTTCTTTAGGCCTCTGGCTGGGCCTAAAATTAAATTGACATAAGACAGATTAACAGGAGAAAAGCATACAAATTTTATTTGATTTTTGCATATACATGGGAGCCTTCACAAGAGAATGAAGACCAGAAGAAACAAGCAGAACAGGAAGCTTTTATACCTTTTAGACAAAGAAACAAAACATCTGTGAAGAATTGACAAGGCAGAGGGGTTTAGGCTAAGGGAAATAAATGGTGAAGATGTAACACAGTTTGTTTATATAGCTTTCTTGGTCCTCAGTTCCTTGTCTCTGGTGATAAGAATTTCTCCCTTCCTCCTGGTACAGGAGAGCATCTTTCAAGTGAGCAATTTAGCTCATGCTTTCAGGGAAGAGCGGAAAGGGTGAGGAGGTCAGAATAACTGTCCTGCTTCTGCTGTTTCCTCAAACTCCTTCAGCTTAAAATAGTCTATATACCAAGATGCTGCATTTGGAGGTAGGACATCGTGAACTCCATCACTGAGTAGATGGAGAGAAGATTCATACATTCTAAACATAATGTGTGTGTCAGGTACAGATTTCCAGAAGAAGGAAACATTCCTGATTATCCATTTAATATTGAATTCTTTAGATGAGCAGCAGGCAGAAGGCTAACCCTGCATCCCCTCGGTCCCCTCAGAGAACCATCATCAGGCTTCACACCCTCCCATGTTCCAGAAGGCCTAGAGCACAGCCTGGATATACCTTCTTCTTGAAAAGAAGTCTTATTTAAGTTCTCTCTCAAGTAAGCAGACAAGGCTTGCAAGCTTTGGCGTCTTGCTGACTTCGTGTCTAATGACTTAAACTGCCTCTTCTAACTGTGAGTCTGAAACCTTTGTGCCCTAAATTTCAAAACTTGTACGAATGTGGATAACAATGTCTTCTTCATTGTATTATTAGGAAGATTTAACCCAACTGTACGATATGTTTGGCACCCTTCAGCTGCTTGATAAATATCATTTCCTTTTCCCCTCAGTACCATTGGAGTAGAGTGACTGAGAATAGATCTGGAAAACCCTTGGTGCAAGACTCATAGCTCTTTCATTGGGTGAATGACCACACAGAGGCATGGGGTAACAGTTGCATCTGGAGAAAGTAAAGAACGTTATCATAGGAAAAGGAAAGGGAGTGGGTTGAGTCTGATTCTTATCGTTTCTGTTTCCTCCATCTGGCAGATTTGATAGGGATTTGTTTGACAGCTGTAAGAGGAAGCTGGGACTCTCCAGTTCCGTCTCACCTAAGATCTATCACTGCCTCTCTGTTTCTGTGTTTCCTTCATCTCCAAATATATACAGCATCTGCCAAGATTCTCTAATTACAGAAAGGTCCCCTGGAAATGCCAGGAATAATCTTAAATTTCATTTCGGGGAATAATTTTATCCTTCTCTCACATCACATCTGTGATCTAAATGACTGCCAAACATTGGAAATGCAGTTACTTTCACCAAACGTCTTTTTTCATTTTGGTTTTTCCTGCTGAATTTTAGCTCTTCACCATCTGTTGACTGGTGTATTTTAAGAGTTTCTTAACTTTGTCCATTTTTTCTCTTTCATTTCACCTTACACACTGAGTTCATACAATTCTCTTTAAAATATAAGCCACGTTACATCTTTCTCCAACTCATAAATTTTCACTACATTATCACTTCCCAAGTGCTTTTGAAGACTTTTTTTTGTTGTCTAATGAAATGTATTTTGTACACAAGAATGTTTCTATTTTTTTTAATTTTTGTGAGCTACGTTTTATCGTGTTTGTTTTTTATTGAAGTATAGTCAGTTTGCAATGTGTCAATTTCTGGTGTACAGCGTAATGTTTCAGTCATACATACACATACATATATTCCTTTTCATATTTTTCCTTATAGGTTACTACAAGATATTGAATATAATCCCTTAGAGAAGAAACTTGTTTATTTTATATATAGTAGTTAATATCTGTAGAAGACTTTATCATCAAATGCTGAATCTCATTTTCAAGTCCTTCTCCAATTGGATCTATTCATGAACAATTTGTTATAATTACCAGACAATTAATTAATTGTATTTCCTGAACCACTGTGTACTTCAAACTCATACCTTTTCCCACACTGTCTCTACACTTTAGAAAGTCTTTTCCAGTTTGGTCAACAATCCTAACATTTGCAGCACAATCCAAACAGCAGTTCCTCAAACATGTCCTTCCTTCCTGTCTTTCTAATTCAGAATTCCATTCATTCTTTCCTCTTGTTTCTACAGCACAATATTTATGCTTCTACCTAGAACACATTAATGTCTGCCCTATCTTGAAAAGAGGCTGTTGTGATGTAGTGGAAATTACCCATGACTTGACACCAGGAATCACACCCTGGTAATCATTTTGCAACATATACATGTATCAAATCATCATTCTATACACTCTTAAAAACTTCACTTTATAGCAGAAGTCAACTTGAAAAGTTTTTATGCTTTCTCAGCTATATAATCTCTAATTTCTTAAAGTTACAGAATGGTGATTAACTACAGTGCTTCTTGAAGTGGCTTAGCAATTTTTTCATCAGCATTAGAGGACTGTAATCTGTCCTCTGTGTTAATTTTTTCTTGAGGTCAAGAGTGCTGTCACATATAGGCTTTCCATAAATACTGATTTACCTTGAAAAGAAGGAAGCATTTTTCATTGCAGAACAGATTTAAATTAAACTCTTTAAGAACAGTTGTATCATTTTTCCCTCCATTGCCAAAGAAGACATACAGATGGTACATGAAAAGGTACTCAACATCACTACTTATCAGGGAAGTGTATATCAAAATCACATTGAGTTATCACCTCACACCTGTTAGAATGGCTGTTATCAAAAACATATATATATAAATAAATCTATCTATATACACACACACACACGGCAGGTGGTGGTAATGGTGTGGAGAAATTGGAACCCTTGTGCATCGTTGGTAGGTAGCCAAATGGTGCAGGTACTATGGAAAATTGTATAAAGACTCTTCAAAAAATTAAAAACATAATAACCATATGATCCAGTATATACCCTGCTTCTGGATATACATCAAGAAATCAAAATCAGGATCTCAAAGAGGTATGTTCACTCTTAAGTTTATTGTAGTGTCATTCACAATAGCCAAAATATAGAAGCAACACAAATGTCTACTCATAGATGAATGGATAAAGAAAACCTGGCATATGCATACAGTTGAATATTATTCATCCATAAAAAAGAAAGTACTCTACCATTTACAACAACGTGGGTGAACCTTGAGGCTATTATGCTTAGGTGAAATTACCCAGTCACAGAAGGACAAATAATGCATAATTTCAATTTACATGTGGAATTGAAAATAGACAAACTCAAAGACACAGAAAGTAGAGTGGTTGCTGCGAAGAGCTGGGGGAGAGGAGGAAATGGGGCATTGTTCAATGGATATAAAGTTTGGTTATGCTACATAAGTAAGTTTCAGAGATCTGCAGTAAACATAGCACCTATAGTCAATAATAAGGTATTGTGCACTTTAAAATATGTTAAGATACAATAAACCTCCTAGAAGAAAAAGTAGGCAAGACATTATCTGACATACATCCCAAAAATCCTCTCCTAGGGCAGTCTACTCAAGCAATAGAAATAAAAGCAAGAATAAACAAATGGGACCTAATGAAACTTATAAACTTCTACACAGCAAAGGAAACCATAAGAAAAACAAAATGACAGCCTATAGAATGGGAGAAAATTCTTGCAAGTGAAACTGACAAAGGCTCGATCTCCAGAATATATAAGTGGCTCATATGACTTAATAAGAGAAAAACAAACAACCAAATTCAAAAGTGAGCAAAAGACCTAAACAAGCAATTCTCCAAGGAAGACATACTAACTGGTCAATAGGCACATGAAAAAATGCTCAATATCACTAATTATCAGAGAAATTCAAATCAAAACTACAATGAGGTATCACCTCACACCAGTCAGAATGGCCATCATTCAAAAGTCCACAAATGACAAATGCTGGAGAGGCTGTGGAGAAAAGGGAACCCTCCTACACTGCAGGTGGGAATGCAGTTTGGTGCGGCCACTGTGGAAAACAGTATGGGGATTCCTCAAAAGACTAGGAATAGACTTACCATATGACCCAGGAATCCTGCTCCTGGGCATATATCCAGAAGGAACCCTACTTCAAAATGACACCTGCACCCCAGTGTTCATAACAGCACTATTTACAATAACCAAGACATGGGAACAGGCTAGATGTCCATCAACAGATGACTGGATAAAGAAGAGGTGGTATATGTACACAATGGAATACTATTCAGCCATAAAAACCAACATCATCACACCATTTGCAGCAACATGGATGTCCCTGGAGAATGTCATTCTAAGTGAAGTAAGCCAGAAAGAGAAAGAAAAATACCATATGAGATCACTCATATGTGTAATCTAAAACAAAGAAAATAAAAGTAAGTTCAAAACAGAAGCAGACTCATAGACATAGAATAGAAACTTGTGGTTGTCAAGGGGGTGGGGGGTGGGAAGAGACAAACTGGGATTTCAAAATGTAGAATAGATAAACAAGATTATAGTGTGTAGCACAGGGAAATATATACAAGATCTTATGGTAGCTCACAGAGAAAAAAATGTGACAATGAATATATGTATGTTCATGTATAACTGAAAAATTGTGCTTTACACTGGAATTTGACACAACATTGTAAAATGCTTATAACTCAACAAAAAAGTTAAGAAAAAAACACAGAGAAGAAAATACAAGGAAATTGGAGGTGAATATATTTAGCACATTGATCAGGGTGATAATATCACAGGAGTTTACATATGTAACAACTTAACAAAATGTATACTTTAAATATGCAAATTTTTACATACCAATTATATCTCAATACAAAGAGAAAGAAAGGAGCACAGGACAACCAGCTATAAAATACGGAGCTGGCAAGTAGTAATTCAGCTCACCTTAGTAACCACAAGTCCTGTGCTCCTAATCCCAGTGCACACCATACTCAGACCCTCCTCAGGGCCTTTATATAGTATATATAAAGACTATATATATATAGTCTCTCTGTCTGGTAGTGAATCCCACAGATTTTTGCCTAATCTGGTTATTCTCAATTATCCAGGTCTCTCCTCAGAGATTAGATGTTCATAACATCACACTCCTTCCTCTGCTGTATGTAATTCATAGTACTTTTAACTACCTGAACTGTATAATTTATATAATTGTAACTCCTTTCTGTTAATAAAACAAGTTCTATGAGGTGGAATGTTTCCATTTTGTTGTCAGTCGTATCTGCAGTGCATGGAATTTGGTTCCTTGTGAACCAAATAATTTCTATGAGTAATTCACTAAAGCGAAATACACTATGGCTCAAGAACCTGAAAAAAATCTGACTTCAGAGTACGAAAGTAGTTAAATAATAGCCATCAGTGATTAATAGCCTACGATGTCCCTGTTAACATACATGCATTGTTTCATTTATCTTCACAACTGAAGCTAGGATCTGGCAACATTATTATCCCCATTGTGGACATAAGGACATGGAATCCCAGAAACCAAGGAATTTGTCCAGGATTACAAGTAAAGAAGGAGTATTATCAAATACAAGTTTAATCCAGCTTCGTGATTTCCCAGTGAATTATTTATCAGAAACTATCCATTTCTCTTTTATCTGATTGTATGACCTTCAAGAAATGCTGCTAACCTGCCTTACCAAGTTCACCAATAAAGAGTGCTCTAGACAGGAATTACCTATATTTTACTCACTGAGAATAAAATATCTCCCATCACCAATTAATCAGCGTATCCAATTATGTGACACATTTTCATATTTAATATTGCATTTTCCCAAGATCACAGTATGTGAGGATAATAACCACCACTTTGGATAGTAGATACGGAAAAATAATGAGATAATCTAATAAATTTCCTAAGAGTGTGCAGGGCAGAGATAAAGCCTGAGATAATTATCAGTTGTTACAATCAATGTAAGTTGAGTACTTCACTCAGCCTTGTGAGTTCCTTGAGTACTGCTGAATCTAGCTGCCCTGAGTGTAGCGGCATGCTGGACCTAGAAAAGTCCCTGGACTGCAGAGGCATCATTCATAGATGCCAATCATGAGAACTCCAGAGGGTACCTCCACCCCTTTGCTCTTCACATCAGCCTGGATTTTAAAATAGAACTGAAATCCAGCCAATAGCCTTCTCCAGGAGTTGGGTATAAGATCCTAAACAGGAATGGCTGAAGAGCAGAATGAGAAAGGGTCTTTCCAACCACAAAGGTGAGCAAACCAAGTCACTCCCATCTTTCTGAGTCTTAACTGGCTTCATTTACAACATGGTCTAATTGAATCAGCATCCTCTTGCTGCTTTAATGTTAATATAGTAAGAGAAGTTCAGGGTTGTTCCAAAAGAGATCACCAACCCTATCACAACACAGTAATAGGTATATGTCAGAAATTTTGAAAATCAACATAAAGAGGGAGACAAAAAAAAAAAAAAGAAAGGAAAACTCCTTTGGGTCTCAGTATTCTGAAGCAGATAAGTTTACCTTCTGCTTTTCTTGAATGAGAATCACATGTGCTTTTTCATATCAGCCAGAAAACATTTATTGAGAGCCTTCCTTCTTCAGAGTATGAGCAAGAATTTCAAGGCTTTCTCAAAGAGTTTAAAGACACTGCCCTTGTAGTCAAAGAATCCACTATCTACAAGACTTACACCCATGTAGTCACGACACTAGGCAGGATGTGTTTAGTGTCATCAGTGTGTATAACTGTTTACAAGGCATAGAATAGTAAAAAAATAAATAAATAAATAATAATTTCTGGCAGAGATAAGGAAGATGGAGCATTTGGCCAGAGCACTGCAGAATGAATATGGTAAGTAAAAATGATTGAAAGTGAACTTTGGAGCAAGAGTTCTGACAGCCAAGGCAGGCAGGGTTGAACTCAGAAAATTAACAGGTGGTCAGATTGACAAGGGTATAAAGTCCATACAACACATTTATGACACAAAGGGAAGAAAAATTTTTTTAACTAAACTAAGTACACATTCTTTAAATCCCTGTTTTCCTCTAAGATCTAGGGAGTCACAGAGACTGCAAAGATATATACAAAGTAACAATTGCCTTTGAGAGGCTCCTTAGTAACTTCATGAGAGGTCAGCTGCTACATAAGACAGTGGAGGCAAGGCCCAAAGTGAGAAGAAAACAAGGAGGGAGTGATTAAAACAGAATATATAGGACTTTAAACTCCAGAATGAGTGGTCTACATTTCAACTGCTAGCTGGTGGGAATGGATTTGCTCATTGAAACACAGGAGTAATGTGATTAGAGAGTTGTGTCACCAAATCAACCTAGTTGTATTAAAAAACACATCCAAATGAACAATAGGTACAGAAAAAAATGTTCAATGTCACTGAATATCAGGGAAATGCAAATTATCAAAATCACAGTAAGATATCACCTCACACCTGTTAGTATGGCTACTATCAAGAATGAAAGAGAAAAAAAAGGAGGCAAGAGATAATAAGGGTTGGCAAGGATGTAGAGAAGAAGGAACACTTGTACACTGTTGGTTCAGCCACTACAAAAATTATTTTAAAATTAAAAATAGAATTATCCTAGGATCCAGCAATCCTGTTTCTGGGTATATATACAAAAGAAATGAAAACAGGATAGCCAAGAGATATTTGCACTCTCGTATTTACTGTAGCATTATCCACAATAGCCAGGATACGGAAATAGTATAAATATCTGTCAACAGATGAATGATAAAGAAGATGTGATGTAAATATGTATACATATATACACACAGTTTACCCTTGAATATAATATTGTTATATACATATGTATATACAGCTGAACCTTGAACAGCAGAGTTTGAACCATATAGGTCCAACTACAAGTAGATATTTTTTCAGTAAATACTACTACGGTACCGCATGATCTACAGACAC
Source organism: Vicugna pacos (assembly GCF_048564905.1). Classification (NCBI taxonomy): domain Eukaryota; kingdom Metazoa; phylum Chordata; class Mammalia; order Artiodactyla; family Camelidae; genus Vicugna; species Vicugna pacos. The sequence goes on from NC_132989.1 coordinate 1,678,466, forward strand.
AGAACTGTGGATGTGGAGGGCTGACTGTAAAGATAAATGTGGAGTTTTGACTGTGTGGAGTTTTCAGTGCCCCTAAACCCTGCATTGTTCAAGAGTCTATATATATAGAGGGGGGAATATTATTCAGCCATGAAAAAGAAGGAAATCCTGCCACTTGTGACAACACAGATGAACCTTGAGGGCATTATGCTAAGTGAAGTAAGTCAGACAGAGAAAGTCAAATACTGTATAATCTCACTTATAGGTGGAATCTTAAAAAGCTAAATTCATAGAGACAGAGTAGAATGGTGGTTACCTGGCTGAGGAGTGGTGGAATTGAAGAGATGTTGTTTAAGGATACATACTCGCAACTAGGAAATAAATAAGTCCTAGAGATCTAATGCACAACATAGCAATTATAGTCAACAGTACTGTATTATAAACTTCACAGCTGTTGAGACTAGATGTTAATTGTTTGTAGCACAGAAAAAGAAATGCTATTACGTGAAGTCATCTGACATGATAGAGGTGATAGTGTTATTAGCTAAGTCTATGGTGGTAATTAGATTGCGGTATACAAATGCACCAGATCAACACTATGTACAGCTTATACTTAATGTTATATGCCAATTACATGCCATCTTTTAAGCCTAGTATTTTAATATAATATAATAAGACTGTATGGGAGGAGTTCGGGAGAGTGGATGGGTGAATGGGGTGCTGCAGAGACAGTCTTTAATATTAAGCAAGGTGTGAAAAGAATGATACTTATTATCCGTATCTGTTCTACAACTTCAAAAGCATTTGATGGGGATAGGGATAAAAAAAAAAACTCAAAAAAGTACTACTTAAATTAAAAGCATTTCAGTGAACTATGTTGCTTCTGTAATTTTCAAGAACCTGACAGTTTAGTCTCATACTGATCCCATGAAGCTAACGAATGAAGAGGGAAGCCTTTTACCGAGATGAGGAAAGAGACGTGTACAGATTCAAGTGACCACAGGCCAAGGCTGCCAGATAAAATACAGGATGCAGAGTTAAATTTGAATTGCAGGTAAACAACACAATTTTTTAGTGTAAGTGTGACCCATGCAATAATGCTCCAAGTATTGCATGGGGATATTTATACTTTAAAATGTATCTGTTTATCTGAAATTCAAATCTGACTGGCATCTTGTATTTTTACTTTCTAAATCTGGCAACCTACCATGATTGCAAAGTAAGCCAAGAGAAGGTGAACTGGGAGGTCTCTGTGTGCTCTTAGAGGGTGCTGTCTTCAAGTTCAGCCTTCTTCAAGTCACACTGCCCCCCTATTCCAAATGCATACACCTAGCTTCCTTCTCCCTGCTCTCTTTCTCCAAGAAGGGCTGTGCCCGGAGTCAGGACTCACCTGAATTCTCTCAGGAGATAATTTCCCATCCTTCACAGTGACTCTGTTTCTCAGATCCTGGGTGCCTTGACCAAAGTAACAACAGCCACAATACAGGGCAGGATGTTGCATCGGACCACTGGCCTGTGCTTTCACCAATCACAAGCTGCCTGGGGATGGGCATAGGCATGGTAAAGTAGACAGGGGCGGATCTGAAGGGGAGGGGGACAGGAAGGGGCGGGGTGTGTGTGTGTGTGTGTGTGTGTGTGTGTGTGTAATGTAGAGGGAGAATCAAGCTGAAGCGAGAGAGAATGAATCTAACACTCTGGGTTTACTTTGCTTCCAAGGAAATTCCAGGATTTCAGGCTCAGACATGGCAGGGGCCATCCTATTTCTCAGAAATCTGAGATTTGAAGACTCCCAATATTTTGTCCTCTTCCAAACACACAAAAAGAAACTCTTGTAAGGAAAAAGAATGATAATTAAAAATAAAATGTCTGTTCTTCTATTCATAAAAATCAAATCAAGTGTAAATATCTTTCTTCAGCAGTCTGATGCTTCAGAAGACTAGACTGCAGAAAAAGAGTATGAAAATAGAAAGATCTGAACGTTATTCGAGGTAGAGCAATTGTTCTTCCTGTTGTTCTAAGGCTAGTATTACAAGCGGGAAGGAGACAGGGCCTAACATACTCATCTCCACCATCTGGTCCCCCACTCCCTCCCCTACACCACCCATCAGAGCCACAAAGTACAAGCGGGCCATGGTGATAATTTCAAAGCAGGCGATTAGCTGACTGCTGACTCTGAGCCACTGCTGTTGGGGGGGTGAAATGGCTTATTCATTACGTTTCCCCCCAAGTGGAGAGCAGAACAGGTAACTGATTTTCTTCAGTTTGTATCCAGCATGAAATTGATCTGCTGAATTCAGAAACTGCATGTTCGTCTGTTCCGATTCCTTCTTTTTTCCCAAATAAAAATACCATGGCTGAAGATGTTTAAGTTACTGCTCCCCATCGACAGAGCTCATGGGTCTCAAGTGCCTTATAATCATTTCTAAATTTTGTATTACTAGTTATGTTTCAATCACCAGAGTGAGAGAAATATATTTGAGGCAGGATTGTCTCACACCCCATTCTGGGTTTATGGTTTACTTAATTCATATTTAAGAACCTGTGTACCAAAGCCTTGTTTCCCAAACTTTCACGGTGATCTGAGGACCTTGTAAGTGTGGGTTCTGATTCTTTCCAACTGGGGTTAATGCTTTGTCTTTCCATCAAGCTCCCTACTGATGCCATTCCTGCTGGTCCTTTAAGGAGGAAGGTACTAGGCCGGGGATTCTCAAAGCATGGTCCCAAGACCAGCGGCACCAGTGTCACCTGAAAACTTGTTAGAAATACAGATTTCAGGTCCCAACTCACACCTGCTGAATTAGAAACTCTGGGCATGTGCTATTCTACTGCCTGCTAAGATTTGAGAGCCAGTGTAATAAACCGTTTATTACTCACAGATAAACTCATCATCCCCTACATGCTCAATTAAGCAGGCCCCTGTTGGACCTCAGACACTAAATGATGGCGATGTGGTAACACCAAAGGCCTCTAGTTTCTTCAGCCTCTTTAACTTCCTCTCTGCTCACACTAGCATGAGTCCATCTGGAAGGACAAGACTTTAATTCTACTACCGAAGGCTAACCAGTGAACCTCCTGGGACTTGCATTCTTCATCTGTAGAATGGATAGTGTATAAGTGAAAGTGAGTTTTAGTGAACTGTAAGGTATTCCGCAATGATGGTGGCGGTGAGAGTTGACCGAGCACAACTGATGTGCACGTCATAGGAGCTTCCTTTAGCACTCTCAGTGCTGTGCAGAAGAGTAAGAGATGCCAGTCATTTCAAAGCCAGTGCCTCAACTTCCCCACAGATGCAGGTCATTTCTGTCCTCTGCAAGAGTCCCCCCTGTCAGTATTCTCTACTTGCTTTTTCACTCTACTTGGTCTCCTGGCTACCAACAAGTTCAGCTTTCATTTGTTTGGAAAAGGACACAAAATGCTTTCCATTTATTCTGATAGTCAGAGAACAGTCATCTACAATTGCCTAGTTGGTGATGATGATGAGAATGAGGAGTTCATGCTCAACAATGTTATAATTAGCTCGACTGATCCTTATCTGGAACTTGTGAGGGATGTGTCCTTGTTGCCGCAACACATTTTCAAATGTAGAAGGGAAATTTCCTTTTATGACACCACTTGCGGAAGTATATCACAATGAAAGCTATTTCCTCGAGTTATTTCCTCATTCCTTCCAGAAATGACCAGAAACGTTGAAGGATTAAAAAAACCAAAGTTAATAGTTTTGAAGAATTTGAGGTCTTGTTTACCATCCCTTTTAAGACCACGACCTAGCTAAAAAACGTATTCTGAACAATGAAAGGTTCAGCTTGGTTTAACAAACTATGTATAGATCTGTGGCCTCATTCTCCCTAATCAAAATGCAAATACTCAACCTTTAATTAGCATACTCAACAGAACATCCTTTCTATCACCTCCTAGGAACTTTCCCCTAAGCCAAACTTCATGCTGCATTTCCCTCTGGCATTTGGTCCTTTACTAGCAGTTAATAAGCTCAACTTCCTTGAATGAACTGGCAGTCATTGACACTAAGAATTGGCAAATCTTAATGGTTCTGATGTTTACATCCTGCTAAGGTTAGAGGTTAAGTTGCAGAAAACTGATGTCGTTATGAATTGATAGTGGGCGTAGAAGCAGATGACTTAGATTTATTATACGTAGAGAGTTAAACATACATAGTTTAGTAATCAATATCAGCATTCTTTCTGGAATCTATAAAATTAAACATAAATAAAATATAAAATAAAAATCTGTATTATTCAAATGCTCTTTGACCCATGCTCAGTAATAACTTTGGACATTTTGTTCTTATAATCTGTTTTCAGTTGAAAGGCACACCATTCAGAAGACAATCAGCTGGTTTATATGGTTAAATGCCACATAAGATCTAGTCTCTTAGTAACTTTCAACTACATGGTATAGTATTGTTAGCTATAATCACGATGCTGTCTGTGCATCAGGTCCCAAAACTTACTTGTCTTCCAAGGGCAAGTTTGTACCCTTGGGCTAACATCTCCCCATGTGACCCACATGACGGGAGTCCATGCCATTGCTTTGCTCAGTGATGCATGGGGAAACTCAAATTCTGAGAAGCTCAATGGCTGTGCATATGGAATATATTGTTCTAAGTAATGAAGTGTATTTGTTTTTGTTTTATTATCTTCAATATGGAAAAAAAACTTTGAATTGAAGAAAATTTTGGCCAAAAAACTCCACTATTATAGTTGTAAAAAAAATGTTTTAAGACAAACTAAGACTACACAGGTCTTTGAGTAATCTGTGATGGCAGCTTACAAGATACGTGAAGTAGCACAATAATTGTAAAGTTGCAGATAAATAGAAAAGAAAAAAAAAGGAAGCTGCAAAACCCAGTGTCTCTTGTTTTATTTGTCTAACTTTATTGAGGTATGGTAAATAAAAATAGCATCTATTTAAGATGTATGACATGATATTTTGGTATATACTGTGAAGCACTCACCACAGTCAAGCTAATTATCTCTTCTAACAGCGTGTTCAGCTCTGGAATGGGCAAGTTGAAGAAAAGACTACTTGTTTTCAACAGAGAGAGAATTCCTTCTTCCCTAGGGCTGTTTGCATTCTCCAGGCGGCCACGGTCTCACACTGTGCAGTTCAGCATATTTATACACACGAGCATTAAGCAGCATCTGTGTGACCATGCTCTGGGAGCTGGCGATGCAGAAGGAAATGAACAAACCATTGCCTTCATGAGCTTCCATTCTGAAAGAAGGAGGCACAGACGTGGGAATGAGGAAATACACATCTGGAATGTGAGGTGATGGAAAGTACTCTCGAGAGGAGTGGAGCAGGAATGGAGAAAGGGCGGGTCTGCCATTGTGAGTAGTGCAACAGCGAAAGTCACTCCCCAGGTGAAACTTGAGGACAGACATGAGGAGAGGGTGGTGGTTCTAGGCAGAGTCCTCAGCAGGGACAAAAGTAATGTCAGATGAGTGCCTGTCATGCGTCAGGAACAACAGAGACTCCTGTGGGTACAGCCAGGGGAGGAATGGGGGAAGTGGTGGGCCATCGGGTCAGAGAAGTAATGGATATGGAAGGTGAAGGGGCAGCTAGTATAGGGCTTCGTGGGTTGTTACGGCAATGTTGCGTCTTTATTCAGAGTCAGGTGAATGGGAGTGAATGCTTTCGAATAAGATACATTCTATGTGACTTACATTTTAATACAGTGATTATGGTTGACACAGGGAGACAAGTTGTGAGAAGTAATTGTAATCTGAATATTTTAAAGATAGAGCCAGTAGGACTTTCAGAGAGATTTCATGTGCTGAGTGAGGGTAGGGAGTGGAAAAGTGAGTGATGAAAGTTGACTATGTGATTTCTGACTTGAGAACCTAGTAGAATAGAGTTATTATCAACTGGGATGGGGAGGGTGAAGCTAGAGCAGATCTGGTAGGGAACAGGGCTCATTTTCTGAAGCATTAAATTTGGAATTGGTGCTAGCCTGCCAAAGAAAATCACACATTGGGTGGCTTGAACAACAGGAATTTATTTTCTCACGTACTGAAAGTTGAAAATCCTAGATCAAGGTGTCATCAAGGTTGGTTTCCGGTGAGGTCTCTCTTCCTGACTTATAGATAGCCTTCCTGTTACTGTGTGTTCACATGCCTTTCCTCTGTGCATGCTCAGGGTGGGAGAGGGAGATGGGGAGAGAGAGAGAGAGGAAGGAAGGAGAAGCAGATTCGTGTTTTTCAACTTCTTATAAGGACACCAGTCCTATGGGATTAGGGTAGTACTCTTATGACCTCACTCAGATAAACTTAATTATCCCTAAAGGCGCCATCTCCAAACATAGTCACAGTAGGGTTAAGAGCATCAACATATAAATTTTGGAGGAATGCAGTTTAGTCCATTCCATCTTCCAAATGAAGTTATAACATAGACAATGAACTGTATGAGATACTATGAAGTTGGGTGTGGGTGTGCTGGCCAGGGATATAATTTGGAGAATCTTCATGATATAGTTAGTATTTGAACCCATTAGACTGCGTTAGATAACTAAGGGAGTGAGGGGATAGGAAATACATTATTTAAGGTGCAAACCCATGTGCACTCCTTGCTCTACTACTTAATAACCACATAGCCTTCAGCAAGTCATTTGCCCACGCAAAGCCTCAGTTGCCTCATCTTTAAAGTGGGGTTCATGATAGCCCCTTGCAGGGTCACTCAGGAGTAATTTGCATTATATAGTGTCAAAATTAGTTGGATTGACATCCAGCTGATGGGAGAGAGTCATTTGGTGCTTTGGAGAGAAAACACATGTTGGAACATCTTAAAACTTACACAAGGTTATATGTCAATTATATCTTAATAAAGCTAAGAAAAAAACAGATCATTTTATACTCTGATTAACAGACTACCTCCAGAATCATTCATTCATTGACTAATAATAATAATAATAATAATAAATATATATTAGGCATTGTCAACATGCGAGATATCAGGCAAATATATGGGACAGTGGGGAATGTATTAGTAACTATGACAGGCGCAGATCTTACCTTACAAATTAGAATAATGCTCTGAAAACCCTTTAAAATACATATCAAAAAACTGGAACAGTTAACTTAGAGACTTGACTAACAGTCCAGACTAATTAGTGCCAGTGCAATATACAAACCCAGTCCTGAATAATTTCACTGGTCAAATTCTTAGTAACAGTCCTCTACTGAGGCTCTTTTTATTATACAAATCAAAGAGTACAGAGGGAAACAGTTCAAAATGAATTTCTGTTTTTTAAATCAGCAGATGAATAGAGAACCATAATGCAGTGAAGTCACACAATGGAATATTACTCAGCTATAAAAGTAAATAAAATACTGATACATGCTACAGTATCCAAGAACCTTGAAAACATTATACTAAGTGAAAGACGTCAAACATAAAATACCGCATACTGTATGTTTTTATTTGTATGGAATATCCAAAATAGTCAAATCCATAGAGACAAAGTAGATTTAATTGTTGCTAAAGACTGGAGAAGGGAAAGCAAATAGAAAGTGATTGCTTAAAGAGAGCATGTGGGGGGTGACAAAAGTTTTGGAACCAGATACTAATGATGGTTGCACTATTTTGTAATTGCACTTAATTCCACTGATTTGTACACTTTAACTTGGTTACAGTGGTAAATGTATGTGTTATATGTGTTTTACCATAGTAAATATAAACGATCTAGCAAAAAAAATTAGTTTGTCATTGTATTGTACACCAATAATAGAATAATTGGATTTCAAAAAAATCTTTAAAACCTGTACCAAAATTATGGTATAGGCAAATATTTCAGACTCTCCCCTCCACTACATGATAAATTTTGTGTAGACATAACTGATTCTTATGTTCTGAATCAATGTTAGGCAGTATAAAAACCTAAAATAACATTTTATTCATGAAAAGAATCAATTCTGTGTGTACAGAAATTATAATAAAATTGCAATCAGTCAATAGGGAAAAAAAAAACCAAAGCTTCGTTCCTTCCAATTTCATCTTCCTGACATCATTACCCTCTGTCTGCCTCCTGATTGCTCCAAGGGATAAAATGAATGTCTTGTGATTTTAAGGGTTTTATGGCACACTTGGTCCTTTGGGGTTGGCATATATTTCTTATTCTGAAAACACTATGAATCATCCTCACTACTTTTGCTGACAGTTTTCTTAGGGGAAAAAAAGTGCTGCTTCTAATTTAAACCTATTCTGATTTTAAAACTTAAGGCTCTGTCCTTACACATGCATTTGAAGACAGTCTAGCCCACTTGCCACTACTGGCTTGGAGATTTCCAGTATTTTTATGGCTTCTAAATCTGTTGGCTGCTTTCCTGCTTTTTAATGTCACATGCCCTGAGTTTGTGGATCTTATCGATTCTTGAAATAAAATACAGCTCATTATACAATGTTTGCACCTGAATGCAGAAAGATGCTGCTGCTGTCTCACCATCAGTAAGTGACATTCTGGGGTCTATTTGTTTTTCATGGTATTTAAGATAAAACAGAACACGGAGTTTCTGGCAGTTTCAATTAAGATTGATGAGCACTGATCCATTTCAGTAATCTAATTCGCTCTTCTTGTAGTCTTTGGTATTTTAGCAGGTTGCCCGCATTCATGGGTAGAGTTTGTGACTGCATAATTGACTCACAAAATTTGGACTCATCCCCGTAACTGTCACCATGCTACCTTTCTTTGTCATAATGTCACAGGACTTGGGGTGGGGGCCACATTTTCAAGAGTGATTTTTTTTTCACTGTAACAATTTTGGTTACTCACTGAATGAACAAAACTCTTCCTTTACCAAGAATGTTATTTTTGTACTAAGAATCTTGTTGTCTTGAGTGTGCTCCAAGGAGCTCTGAGGAGCTCTTGGCCTTTGAGTAAGCCACTGATTGTCACAAAGATCTCTATGTCCTCAAAAATTCTACCAAACTATTATATTACTTCATGACCACGACTGATCTCTTGGTCCCCCTCTCTTGGTGACATTCAAACATTTTCTTCATATGTGGGTCAACAAAATTTTCATATCTCCAGAGGAGATAGTTAACACCCAGGGGGACAATGCAGTTTTCGGTTTACTGTTCTACTTTTTGATGTCCTCATCAGTTTGTCTGAGGTGACTGTCTGTACAGGGCAATTACTTTATTGTGCCATGACTCAGTTACACATGACTATCCTCGCTCACTTCTCCTCTCCCACATCCACACTATGAAACCACCCGTGTTCTGACAGCTCTCCATGCTTCCTGAATTTGGAGGGGGTCAGAATCCGTCTCCCGGGTGCTTTCTCAGACTTTCAGTGCTGCTCAGGTCTTCTCTACGCAAGGCAGAGGATTTTCTCTGCATTCTAACTCAGTTAAGTCCACACCAGTATAACTTCTATGTGTGAATTTTGGCAAATGCCTGAGGCTCTCTGAGCTCCGTTTCTACAAAATGCACTGGGAAACTCTCCATGTATTTTAAAACACTGTGAATGTACATGTCTTCAAGTTTGTTTTGCTTCATAAAATGCCAGTTATAGAGATAAGTAAGTTTTACTCTCTGGGACTTTAAAAGGATTGACAGTTGAGGTTACAGCTGCTCTGTTCCTCACATCTCAATGGGCTCTAATTTTAATGAATTTACTCTTCCTTTTAAAAGAAAGGGAAGAAAAAATTCATGTTTTTGTAAATAAGGGCTCCAGAAATGTTCAGGGACAATGGAAGCAGATTGAGATTATCGATTTGCTTCTATGGGGGCTTCTGGCTTCACACATCATCCCTGCTGGCTCATCCTTTGTTTTACTCCCCGTGTGTAAGATGAAGAGATCACTGGAGTCACCTGTGCATGACTCTGACAGTTCCAAGAGTTCTTTCTTGACAATACTGCTGTGAGATTGCCCTGTGAGATTTCCCTGTGAGTGAGTGAGAATCAGCTATACCTTTCCATTTCTTTAGTTCTGCCTCCACCATGACCACATACCATCCTAACAATCTGTCTTACAGTTTACCCATTCAGTGGCTATTGATTAAAGGACTTCTGTGTATTAGACACTGGGTTAGTGTCTAAATGCAATAAGCAAAATAACAGGAAGGCATGGCTCCATGGAATTTATACTGTAATGGAAAGGGACAGATAATGAACATAATAAATTAGAATAGCGTGTTTATTCTATAGTGATAAGTACTATAAATAAAAATAAAACAGGAAAAGGAGAGAAGGGAGCTGGGTGGGTTTTCAGTATTAAATAAGACAATGAAAGATGACTTTTGAAGACCAACCTGATGGAGGTGAGAAGGCAAGCATGTGACTGTTTTGGAGGAAAAGCCTTGTTCCACAATAATGGGGGTAGTGAGCAGTAAAGCAGTGTGATCTTATCATCTCTCTCTCTCTCTCTCTCTCTTTTTTTTTTTTTTGGCATTCCGTGCTTTATTTTTTCCTTATCCCTTTAAAATACTGAGCACTTTTGTATCTCAGTATAACATTTATTTTTATAACTTTGTTGCATGGTTATATTTATGTACAATAAAAATAGAATTCTGTTTGAGGCTTTAGTACGTAGAAATACGATACATGCTTGTACCTTTGTGTGTAAATTTTAATCTGTTTTGCTTTTCTTTCTTGGATTAAAACTCCTTATAGCAAGTATTCCTCAGCTAGTACACTTCTAAGCTTGTAGTCTAATGCTGTGTACACAGGGTAATTCTTTTTTTTTTAATTGAAGTATAGTCAGCTTACAGTGTTGTGTCAGTTTCTGGTGTGCAGCACAATGCTTCAGTCATACATGAATATACATATATTCACTTTCGTATTCTCATATTGTCTCTTAATGTAATCTTCAGGCTGCTGTGTTGAGTATGCTTTGAAGGCAAGTAACAGGGAAGCAGGAAGACCAGTCAGAATGTGAGGTCAGTTGTTCAGGCAGTAAATGATAACAGTAAGGGCCAGGGGAGTAGCAGCGTAAGTGGTGAGAGGTGATGAGACTCTGGTTATATTTAATAAAGCAAAAATTTGCTGATAGTTGTGGGATTTGAGAGAAAGAGAAACGTCAGAATGGACTCCGTGTGACTATTAACTGAGTAGGGAGGCAGCACAGGCTCAGTTTTAAAGGCAGTGCAGTGTTTCACCAGATGAAATGCCATCCTCCACCCATTGAAAACCTCATCACTAAAAATTTAGGTTGACTCCAGATGTTGCTACTGTAAGTAATATTTCAATAAAAAAGAAATAGCGCATAACTGTCCAAGAGTTTTGCATGAATGTCCATTTTTTCCCCAGGCTATGCTTATTTCCATGTCTTCTAGCACGCATTCCAAGTTGGCCTTCAGGAAGATGGCACAAGATCATCCATGGAGCAGTTGGATGGGTGCTTTCAAATACAGTGGCTATACATTTACGTTTAAAGTTTGCTCGCTGATACAACCCCTAGGGCTTGATAACCTGTGCCCCCCACTCACCTGCAGGTGGGCTTTGTGCCCACCTCTAGCTCTGCGTGATGGTGGAAGTAGCCAGTGGGAGTTCTCCAGAAGTCTTTGTGCTTCTGGGCTTCTCTGAACGACCCTCTCTAGAACCTGTCGTTTTTGTCATTGTCTCAGGGATTTATGTGGTGTCCGTCTTGGGCAACAGCACCATCATTCTGCTTTCCTGTATGGATGTGCACCTCCACACCCCTGTGTACTTCTTTCTTGTCAACCTTTCCTTCCTGGACATTAGCTTCACCACGAGCATCGTCCCACAACTCCTGGTCAACCTCTGGGGTCCACAGAAGACCATCCGCTATGGAGGCTGTGTGGCCCAGTTCTATATCTCCCACTGGTTGGGGGCGACTGAATGTATCCTCCTGGCAGTCATGTCTTACGATCGCTACGCTGCCATCTGCAGGCCACTCCACTACACTGTCGTCATGCATCCATAGCTTTGCCTCAGCCTGGCCTTTGCCTCATGGCTCGGGGGTCTGACCACCAGGGGCTGGGGGAGGAAGGAAGGGGAGTGCGCACTTTGGATCCAGGGTATTATTTTCAGGAAAGAAATAGCGTAAAACTAGATGGTAGTGATGGTCGCACAGCATGTGAATGCAATAATGTTCCTGAATTGCACAATTTAAAAGGGAAAAAAATCTGTAATTTATTTAAGGAAATAGGAAGCGGAAAAATAAAGGATGCCAACCATGGGGTGAAACAAACAAAGTAAAATAAAGGAAAGCAAAACAAAAACAACTTCAGGGGTAGTGAAGTCAACTTCAGGTGGGGGAAGGGATTCATAGTGGGATTTTGGAGAAGGTGTAGGAGGGGGCAGAGGGGGCTCAGCCCTAGGGGGTGATGATGCCTGAACAGATTCTCCAGTGCCCAGCGGTGCAGGTGCAGGTGCAGGAGCGGCAGGCGCTTCAGGAGCAGCTAGATCAGCAGGAGCAGCAGGCTGTTCAGGAGTGGCCAGATCATTAGGAGCAGCAGGCTCTTCAGGAGCGGCTAGATCAGCAGGAGTGGCAGGCTCTTCAGGAGCGTCTAGATCAGCAGGACCAGCAGGCTCTTCAGGATCGGCAGGCTCTTCAGGAGCGGTAAGATCAGCGGGAGCGGCAGGCTCTTCAGGAGCGGCTAGATCAGCAGGAGCATCAGGCTCTTCAGGAGCGTCAGGCTGTTCAGGAGTGGCTAGATCAGCAGGCTCTTCAGGAGTGGCAGGCTCTTCAGGAGCGGCAGGCTCTTCAGGAGCGGCTGGATCAGCAGGAGTGGCAGGCTCTTCAGGAGCGGCAGGCTCAACAGGAGTGGCAACATCAGCAGGAGCGGCAGGCTCTTCAGGTGCGGCAGGCTCTTCAGGAGCGGCTAGATCAGCAGGAGCAGCACGCTCTTCAGGAGCGGCAGGCTCTTCAGGAGCAGCAGGCTTAACAGGAGTGGCAACATCAGCAGGAGCTGCAGGCTCTTCAGTAGCGGCAAAATCAGCAGGCTTTTCAGGAGCGGCTAGGTCATTAGGAGCAGCAGGCTCTTCAAGAGCGGCAGGCTCTTGAGGAGTGGCTAGATCAGCAGGAGCAGCAGGCTCTTCAGGAGTGGCAGGCTCTTCAGCAGCGGCAAGATCAGGAGGCTCTTCCGGAGCGGCAGGCTCTTCAGGAGCGGCTTGATCAGCAGGAGCGTCAGGCTCTTCAGGAAGGGCAGGCTCTTCAGGAGCGGCAGGCTCTTCAGGTGCAGCAGGCTCTTCAAGACTGTCAGGCTCTTCAGGAGCAGCAGGCTCTTCAGGAGCGGCAGGTTCTTTAGGAGCGGCAGGCTCTTCAGGAGCGGCAGGTTCTTTAGGAGCGGCTAGATCAGTAGGAGCAGCAGGCTCTTCAGGAGTGGCAGGCTCCTCACGAGCAGCAAGATCAGCAGGAGCTTCAGGCTCTTCAGGAGCGTCAGGCTCAACAGGAGTGGCAACATCAGCAGGAGCTGCAGGCTCTTCAGTAGCGGCAAAATCAGCAGGCTTTTCAGGAGCGGCTAGGTCATTAGGAGCAGCAGGCTCTTCAAGAGCGGCAGGCTCTTGAGGAGTGGCTAGATCAGCAGGAGCAGCAGGCTCTTCAGGAGTGGCAGGCTCTTCAGCAGCGGCAAGATCAGGAGGCTCTTCCGGAGCGGCAGGCTCTTCAGGAGCGGCTTGATCAGCAGGAGCGTCAGGCTCTTCAGGAAGGGCAGGCTCTTCAAGACTGTCAGGCTCTTCAGGAGCAGCAGGCTCTTCAGGAGCGGCAGGTTCTTTAGGAGCGGCTAGATCAGTAGGAGCAGCAGGCTCTTCAGGAGTGGCAGGCTCCTCACGAGCAGCAAGATGAGCAGGAGCTGCAGGATCTTCAGGAGCGGCTAGATCAGCAGGAGCTTCAGGCTCTTCAGGAGCGTCAGGCTGTTCAGGAGAGGCTAAATCAGCAGGAATAGCATGCTGTTCAGGAGCAGCAAGCTCTTCAGGTGCGGCAGGCTCTTCAGGTGCGGCAGGCTCTTCAGGAGCGGCAGGCTCAACAGGAGTGGCAACATCAGCAGGAGCTGCAGGCTCTTCAGTAGTGGCAATATCAGCAGGCTTTTCAGGAGCGGCTAGGTCATTAGGAGCAGCAGGCTCTTCAAGAGCGGCAGGCTCTTCAGCAGCGGCAAGATCAGCAGGCTCTTCAGGAGCTACAGGCTCTTCAGTAGCGGCAAAATCAGCAGGCTTTTCAGGAGCGGCTAGGTCATTAGGAGCAGCAGGCTCTTCAAGAGCGGCAGGCTCTTGAGGAGTGGCTAGATCAGCAGGAGCAGCAGGCTCTTCAGGAGTGGCAGGCTCTTCAGCAGCGGCAAGATCAGGAGGCTCTTCCGGAGCGGCAGGCTCTTCAGGAGCGGCTTGATCAGCAGGAGCGTCAGGCTCTTCAGGAAGTGCAGGCTCTTCAGGAGCGGCAGGCTCTTCAGGAGCGGCAGGTTCTTTAGGAGCGGCTAGATCAGTAGGAGCAGCAGGCTCTTCAGGAGTGGCAGGCTCCTCACGAGCAGCAAGATGAGCAGGAGCTGCAGGATCTTCAGGAGCGTCAGGCTGTTCAGGAGAGGCTAAATCAGCAGGAATAGCAGGCTCTTCAGGAGCAGCAGGCTCTTCAGGAGCAGCAGGCTCTTCAGGAGCGGCAGGCTCTTCAGGTGCGGCAGGCTCTTCAGGTGCGGCAGGCTCTTCAGGTGCGGCAGGCTCTTCAGGAGCGGCAGGCTCAACAGGAGTGGCAACATCAGCAGGAGCTGCAGGCTCTTCAGTAGTGGCAAAATCAGCAGGCTTTTCAGGAGCGGCTAGGTCATTAGGAGCAGCAGGCTCTTCAAGAGCGGCAGGCTCTTCAGCAGCGGCAAGATCAGCAGGCTCTTCAGGAGCGGCAGGCTCTTCAGGAGCGGCAGGTTCTTTAGGAGTGGCAGGCTCCTCACGAGCAGCAAGATGAGCAGGAGCTGCAGGATCTTCAGGAGCAGCAAGTCCAGCAGGAGCAGCAGGAGGGAGCTTGCTGTCTCCTGCTGGATCCTGGTGGTCCTGTTTTTGTTCTGTGCCGTCTTCCCCTGCCTCTGCCTGCTCTGGACCTGTAACTGTTGGACGTGGAGAGAGCTTTAAGTCTAGTGGTTGTGCTCAGGCTTGACAGAGGAAAAAGGTACCCATATGCCTCCCTTTCCATGTGCCTTTCAAGGACAGAAATCTTCCCAGAGCTTTGCAGACAGCTCCCACCGAGCAAGTGCCCACAGGCTGTGTTCTGTTTCTAAATTCTTCCAGACAGGTGGTCTGAGGCCAGTCTTTGCTCTGGTCCCAACAGCAGCCGTTGGGGATGCCTCCTTGTGTGTCCCAGCGCTCCGCCCTCCCTCACCTACACACCCGCACCAGCCCCGCCCTTCTCACCTTTGGGCTCTGCTTTGGGGGGCTCCTGGTCCTCTACCTGAATCCCCGGGAAGTGGGCATGGTGCTCCAGGTCAGAGCCGGGGGTGCTGAGCTGCCCCTCAGCCCTGGGCAAGATCTTGGGGAGAGACCTGGTCGGTGTCTGGGCAGTAGGCCTTGGTGGTGGGGAGCCCTTCATACCTAGACTCTTCCGGAGCCTGTGCTGGCCTTCCACAGTGTGGCACACCAGCCCCTCACTTGGGGAGGTGGCATGAGTGTCCTGGTTCCCCGGATCCTGCGGTGTCTGCCTCTGCAATGACAGTGACCGGCAGCCGGCCCGGCCCGGAGGTCTTAGAGCCCTGCCCGGCCAGGACCACTCCTGCTTCTGCCCCACTCGACCCTCTCCTGCCAAATCAGACTGGCACCTTGGTCATCTCAGTCACCCGGGAGGCAAGAGACACTCCCAGAGGGCATGGGCGCCACCTCGGGCAGCAGGGCCCTGCCCCGGTTCTCCACATCCCATCCAGCCCACTTGGACCCAGGTTGTGGACGTGATCGGCCCCCCAGGCCTCTGACCCTTCTTCAGCCTGCTCTTGCTTGAGGCAGGACCCCCCCAACATGACTGCCCCACCTCCACCAGTCAGGAAGGGGCCGTGGGGCCACCTGGGGAGCTCTGAGTGGTGGCCCGGCCTGGGCGGGCCTGCCCTGGGCCTCCCTGTGTTACCTTTCGGTCCCTGTGGCCAAAAGGCCAGAGGCGCCTGGGGTGAGACTCGGCCCACTGCCGGCACTGTTGGCAAAGGCCATTGCTGCGGGCTTTCCGGGGGCCGCTACCTCGGGATCTTGGGACGCAACAAAACATTTCTGAGCTGAGCTGAGTTCACCAGCCAAGTCACTTGAGAAGTGTTCTTCTCTACAGAGCAGGTGCCTGGTGACCTGGGTTCCAAGTTCTGTTGGGCTGTGTTGCCAGGGAAGTGAGGTCACTTCCTGGGGTCCCCTTCCCCAAGCTTCCTCCTTACACAAAGCTCCCCAAGGGCCTCTCTGGGCAGCTGATGGCTCACTTCCCACCCCATGCCATGTCCACGCAGTGACACCAACTCGGCCCCTCCTATAGCCCTAGGGAGGCCTGGATACAGCCAGGGCCACAGCTCTGAGGACACAGCTGGGTTCAGACCCGGCTCCCCCGCCAGCAGTGCTGTCACCCTGGACAAGCCACCTGCTTCTCAGGGTCTCCCCAATCCCCCATCGGCCCAGTGGGGATCATTCTAGACCCTGCTTCCTAGGAAAGCCATCCTGTCTCTAGAACCACAAACACCTACAGCACCTGTCACCTCTGTGGGCTGGCATCACAGGGAGTTCATGCAGAGACTCAGCAAAGGAAGGGCCCCACAGAGGGCTGGTGGGGAGCAGGGCACAACCCACACAGGCCAGAGTCTGCCCTGGGATCTGGGGAAAGTCACCCTCCTTGCCGCCTGCTTCCCAGCTCCCTGTAGGCGGGTTGAAATTAAACACAACTCTGATATCGTCCATTCTGGCATGCGACCTCCTAGGTCATTCTGTCGTGTCAGATTCAGGCCCAGTGCGCCATCTCGGCCTCGGGTGCGCTGCCCCACAGTGGCTCCCTGCTTTTTTTTTTTTTTGCCTTCTGGTCACACATCCTTGTGTGATTCCCACACACTCCCCTGCAGGGTGGATGGATACTGGGACCGGGTTCTGACATGTAGACTGACTTGTGAAAATGTGCGTAACTTCCACTCATTGCCATCTCCAGTGTTCATTCTCTCTCTCTCTCTCTCTCTCAGTGCCTCTCTGTCTGTCTGTCTGTCTTCTCTCTCTCTCTCTGTCTCTCTGTGTTTCAGTCCACCTGTCTCTTTCCTGTATGTATGTGTGTATATATTTATGTGTATATGTGTGTATTTATGTGTGTATATTTAGCCCCAGGGCAGGTCACTTCTGAAAATGCCTTGATGACATACTGATTGTTTTAAATTCATGTTACTGAAGAAAAAACATCTTTGAAAGTTGTGCAAGCACTTTGGTGAGGTCAAATCTAAGGACCAGCACTGCTGGGGAAGGGATGCCCCTGTGGCCATTTGATGAGTCCTGTACCCTGTTTCCCCAGAGAAGAGCAGGGCAAGCAGAGGGGTGGGCCCGCTCTACTATCCTACCACCCAGCCTGCCCGGCCCGGCTGGCAGAGAACCGGACAGCGGGAGCCCCACCCCAAGAGTCCACACAGACGCTGGACCCCGCCTGGCGCGTGTGGAAGCTGGACTGGAGCCAGGCGCCCCTGGACCTGTTCCCGAGGAGGAACGTGGCTTGGGGTCTGGGCCGCCGCTTGCCGTCGCCTCTGCTGCCGTCGCAGGGCAGGTAAGGGGGTGCTGGTAGGAGCGCACAGGTTGGGGAGCCGGATGAGGCCTGGGCTGCACAGCTGGGGAGGCGCACAGAGAGGGGGGCGTGGGGTGAGGTCCAGGGTGAGGTCCAGGCCGCATGTCCCGTTATGACCCTGAGGCGGGTGCGGGGCCAATGTCATGGTTCGTGGTGCCTTCCCCCGGTTAGTAGCCCCTGAACCCCGTTTCTTTGCTGCTGCTTGTACCCGGGTTTGGGTAGGCGGGTGCAGCCCCGGGAGGTGGGAGGGCGCCGAACGGCCCTGGAGCACTTTCCGCTGGCCCTCAGGTCATGGCCTGCCTGCGGGAGGCGGGTGCGGGGCTGCCAGGGTGTGGGGGCTGTGGCATCCACGGCAGCAGCAGGGAGAGGGGTCTGCTCCTGGGAGCTGTCCAGTTGCTCCCATCTACCCCATGGCCTGTCCTGGGGGCGGTCTCTGCTGCCCCAGGTTTACAGGAAATATGTGTTCATGTCAGCCTGCTCCTGGGAGGAGGGCGCAGTGTGGTCAGGAGGCAGTGTCAGCAGCAGAAAAGGACTTTAGGAGGACCGGGCTCTAGCCCAGGGTAATTCACTCTCCTTTCTGCTCTTGCTTCCTCAGTGGGTGGTTGTAGAGGCTTTTCCAGTATAAATTATTACCAGATTTTGAACATAGGTTTCTGTGCTATACAGAAGAAACTTTTTTTAAAAAGTCTACTGTATATTTAGTGGCTAATATTTGTAAATCTCAAACTCCCAAATTTATCCCTTCCCACCCCCTTTCCCTGGTAACCATGATTATTAACCAAGTCTGCAAACCTGTTTCTGTTTTCTAGATGAGTTCATAGTGTCATCTTTTTTTAGATTATATGTGTGAATCATATCATTTGGTATTTTTCTCTTTGTGGCTCACTTCGCTAAGAATGATGATCTCCATATTGCTGCAAATAGCATTCTTTTAACCTTTTTAACGCCATAGTAGTATTCCATTGTATAAATACTACTGCTTCATCTTCATCCAGTCACCTATTTCTTCATTTAGGTTGCTTCCACATTTTAGCTGTTATATATAGTGGTGCTATGAATACTGGGGTGCAGGTACCTTTTTGCATTGGAGTTTCCTCTGAATATATACACAGAAGTGGGATTGCTGGATCATAGGGTAGGTCTTTTTTTAGCTTTTTGAGGACATTCCATACTGTTTTCCATAATGGCTACACCAAACTACATTCCCACCAGCGGGCTAAGAGGGTTCCCTTTTCTCCACACCCTCTCCAGCATTGATCATTCGTGAACTTTGAAGTGACGGCCATTCTGACTGGTGTTTTGTAGTTTTCATTTCCATTTGTCTGATAATTAGTGATATTGAGCATTTTTACATGTGCCTATTGGCCATTTGTAGTCTTCACTGGAGAATTGCTTCTTTAGGTCTTCTGCCCATTGTTGGATTGGGTTGTTTGTTTTTTGCTATTAAATTTTATGAACTTTATATATTCTGGGAGTTAAGTCTTTGTCAGTCGCATCATTTACAGATATTTTCTCCCATTCCATAGGTTGTCGTTTTGTTTTGCTTATGGTTTCCTTTTCTGTGCAAAAGCCTGTAAGTTCAATTAGCCTTTAAGCTTAACAGCTCATGCATCTTAAACATGTTTAACAGATCATGTATCAAGGAAATACAAGTGAAAACTAGATGAGGTACCATCTCACACCAGTTAGAATGGCCATCATGCAAAAGTCATTGCACACGTCATCCAGAAATCGTAGCACACATCATTAATTATGGGGGCTTTTTCTGCTAGTCGCACTTGAGTTTAAATTCCAACCCACCTACTGGCTGTAGAAAGCCAGGGAATTGTGTCCAGTGAATACATATCTGTATTTGTCATATTCCTTCATCAGAGTGGTTTCTCTTTCGTATAAGAAATGGTAAGCACATAACTTACATTGATTTTTATGTAAACATTCACATAAATAGCCACAAAATACAAGGCCACTGAAAAAAAGATGCTCCTTTTTTCTTACTGTAGAATGTGTTCAAACCTTTAGCAGATTCAGCAGTTACAGGGTTTACAGTACAGATGCCACCCCTTCCCGTTCTGGGGCCTCACAGGGACACTGCCAGGCTGAAGAAAAGACTGTTTCTCCTCCAGTTCATCTAAAGCTTTACTTCAGACCTGGGATTCTTTTAAAATATAATTTATTTGTTATTTAATGGAGGTACTGGTGATTGAACCCAGTACCTCATGCACGTGCTGTACCACTGAGCAACAGTCTCCCCAGCCATGCCTGGAACTGTGGGCACACCCTGGTCACGGGGAAGGGAGGGGTCCCTTTCTCTTGTCTCCTCGAGCCCCTCACTCTGCTTGTTGCCACTCAGAGCTCACAGTTCAGGGCTGTGAAGTTTCCTTAACGGACATCGATATTTGGCTAATTCACTAGTTAGGTTCTGTGTGTGCCAAAGAAGCTTTTTAACCATCATGGTTTTCCTCTGCATTAAACTATGAAGGTTGTCTCTGTCCTTGTTAACTTCCTTTATCCATTCATCTAAAAATACCCAGTAGGCCTGGGTATACAAGTACAATTCTGCACTGCAGTTGGCAGTGGTTGTCTGCAATTTCCATTTTCCAAGACTCCCTGCTCCCCCCGACTGATGGCCCCGGCTCCGCTCTCACTGGCCCAGGCCGCCACGCTGGCTGTGTATCAGTGTTTGGCTGGGGGGTCCATGCGCCCAGTGAGCCCTGTGTGTGAAGCCTGCAGCTCCGTGACACCTGACCCCGTGCCGCACATCTGCCCTATCAGAGAAGTAATGCACCAGCCGTCGCGGGGTCCTGCTCTGCCCGTTGTGGTCCAGCTCATGGAAGACGGATCACCTAGAAGGAACATGGAATTTACACTCGAGTTCCCCACGGGTGCCCCTGCGAATGCTTTGGGCTTCCAAGGTACGGTGTTTTCCTCGGGGATGTTGGACTTCACGTGCCCACCTGTTTGTTCGTAGGCCTCCTGGGAAATGCGGCCGTCAGGGGCCCCGTGCGCAGCTGGGCGTGCGGTCCTCGCTGCCCGCTGCCGTCTGCGCCTGCTCCTGGGCGTGGAGGCCGGGGCTGGGGGGCCGCTGGGCCACGCTGACGTGCAGGTCACGGAGCTCTTGGACACAGACATGGGGTCTGAGGCATGTTCAGACGAGGTGGTGAAGGATGTGGACGACATGGCCTACACTGTGGTCAGTGCCTCCCTCGTGCCATCTGTCCCAAGCTCTGGTTTCCTCCGCGCCACTCCATGGGGCCTTCCTGCTTCTGCGAGGCACATGGGGAGGGGGGCTCCTAAGTGCTACCTTGGTTTTCTGTGCCTTTACTATTTTAGCTTTAAAACAGGCCCTTGTTCCAATATCGAATGATGTTGGGTAGGCATGACAGGAGATGTTATTAAAAAATCTTTTTTTTTTTTTAAATAGAGATACTGGGGCTTGAACCCAGGACCTCGAGGAAGCTAAGCGCGCACTCTACCTCTGAGCTATACCCTCCCCCTTAAAAAAATCAATATTTATATGACACATTGACTTCTGATTTCAGTAAGTTGTTTCATGGGATTCATTCAGAAATGCCTCAGAAATTTTCTATCCTTTTAAGGTTTTGAGGTTAATTCTGCTTCCTGTGCTGTTGCCATTAACCTTTGAAAACAAAGAATTTTACAGTGAAAACATAGCGTAATATTTCACAGTTTCTTTTTTAATATTAGAGACTTTACATACTTCTTTCTTTTTAAGTAGGTTTATCTGGGTCACCATTTTAAAGAACGTGTTTATCTTTTATAGTCTGCTGCTGCTGTCCAAACCCAGAGCCAGACTTACAGAAAACAAGCTGCTGTCCTGACTAACGATGATTATTCAGTGTATGTGAGACACGCTATTCAGGTGAGTACTTGCCTCAGGCTGGAGCCATGCTTAGGTTTTCGTTCAACAAAAGTGTGCATGTCTCCAAAAGCCAGCCCTGGCAGGGGAGGGCATAGCAGCCAGCAGGGAGGCCTCTGTGACTGGACAAAGGACAGAGGAGCAGCAGATGAGCGAGGGGGGGCCAGGGTCACAGAATGATGGGGGGCTTGTCCGCAGTGACGTGGCACAGGGTCCTGTGCTTCTTGGTTATGCCCCTTTTGGACACTGTCAAAGCCTATTTTTGCTTTTGAGGGGAGACAGAGGTAGTTAGGTTTATTTATTTATTTTATTTAATGGAGACACTGGGATTGAACCCAGGGCCTTGTGCCTGCTAAACACACACTCTAGCACTGAGTTATACACTCCTTCCTTTTTGTAAAAAAAAAAAAAAATCATTCTTACTGCCATCTAATTTAAAAACTTTTTTTTTCAACCTTCAGTCCTTCCTTCTCCTGCTTTAATTCTTTTGTTCGAGTTAGTACACCTCAGAGAAAATCCCATAAATCATCTCATTTTACCTGTAAATGTCAATAAGTATCCTGTATAGATAAGGATTTTATTTTTAACATAATGACCTTTCAGTTACCTAACACTGCCTGACAAAGTAAACAGTCAGTCCTTACTATTGTCCCCTAGCTAATGCTTGCTCAGATTTTCCGAGTTTTCTCAAAAGTGGCTTTTTACAGGAATTCTTTTAAATTTCAGTACTCACAATATCATAGACTTTACATTTGGGTGATAGGCCCCTGAAGTGTTTTTTAACCTAGAACAGTTCCCCTCTCCTTAGTTCCTTTTCATGCCATTCACTTGTACTAAAACTACATCAGCCCACAGCTTTCCTCCCTCTCCTCTGCGTCTCCTACACAGTCGGAGTGAGGGCTGCAGGGTGGTCGGGCTCAGGCTGCCCCTGAGCAGCAATGTGTCATAGAAACCAGCACACAGTGTCGCTGGTCATCACCATCTGTTTGTCAATGTTGTTCATGTCGCCTTGTAGAGCTGTCAAAAATTTTGTCACCCCTCCCAGATTTATTAGCTGGAGCTGTGTTCTTTAAAGAAAACTTTCTTAAGAAGTCTGGTCACTATAATGTAGTTCATAAAGGAAAGGCAGAAGAGATGGCTATTTTTTGTTTGCTTGCTTGCTTGAGTTCCCAGTTTTCAGAATGATGAACTGGTGCCCTGGTACTTACAAAGGTGACCAAGAACCTTTGTTTTGTCTATTATCATGATGATGAATTTGTTGGCTATTATGGATATGTGTTTTGCCATTTTCCCTCTTGGTCATGTTGTGGGAACCCATTGATCTTTGTTTTAAATTCAAGTGTAGTCAATTTACACTGCTGTGTCAGTTCCTAGTGTACAGCATAGTGTTTCAATCCTCCATGAACATGCATGTATTTCTTTTTGTATTCTCTTCGTTTACCGGTTACTACAAGATACTGAGTACAGTTCCCTGAGCTGTACAGTAGATCCTTGCGGTTTACCTATTTTATGTTTATTATTTAGTATCTGCACTAGTAGTTTCAGTATTAGTATTTAGTATTTAGACTCCCAATTTATCTCATTCCACCCCCTTGCCCCTCTGGTAAAGGTATGGTGGTTTTTGATGTCTGTGAATCTGTTTTCTAAAAAGTTCATTAGTGTCATTTTTTTTAAAGATTCCATAGATAAGTGATAATATGGTGTATTTTTTCTCTTTCTGGCTTACTTCACTTAGTATGTCCATCTCCAGATCCATCCATGTTGCTATAAATGGTGTTACCTTTTTCATGGCTGAATAGTATTCCATTGTATAAATGTAGCACAACTTCTTTATCCAGTCATCTGTTCATGGATATTTAGGCTGTTTCCATGTCTTGGCTATTGTAAATAGTGATGCTCTGAACATTGGGGTGCAGGTGTCTTTTTGAAGTAGGGTTACTTCTGGATATATGCCCAGGAGCGAGATTCCTGGGTCATATGGTAAGTTGATTCCTGGTCTGTTGAGGTCTCTCATAGTAGTTTTGATTTGAATTTCTCTGATAATTAGTGATGTCAAGCATTTTCTCATGTACCTATTGATCATCTGTATTTCTTCCTTGGAGAATTGCTTGTTTAGGTCTTCTGCCCGTTTTTGGATTGGGTTGTGTGTGTTTTTCTTATTAAGTCATATGAGCTGCTTATCTATTCTGGAGTTGAAGCCTTTGTCGGTTTCATCTTTTGCAAAAATGTTCTCCCATCCTGTAGGTTGTCATTTTGTTTTGTTCATGGTTTCCTTTGCTGTGCAGAAGCTTGCAAGTTTCATCAGATCCCATTTGTTTATTCTTGCTGTTATTTCTATTGCTTGGGTAGACTGGCCTAGGAGAAGAGTTTTGTGATGTATGTGAGATAATGCTTTGCCTAGATTTTCTTCTAGGAGGTTTATTGTATGTTGTCTTATGTTTGAGTCTTTGATCCATTTTGAGTTTATTTTTGCATATGGTGTAAGGGAGTGTTGTAGTTTCATTCATTAGTTTTTCTTTAAATGTTCGGCAGAATTCTCTGCTGAAATCATCTCAGCAAGGAGATTACTTTTTATGGATTTTAAAATTATGAATTAAATGTCTTTAGCATTTATAGGGCTATTGTAATGATCTGTCCTGTTGGGTGAGTTGCGATAGTTTGTGTGTTTCAAGGGGTAGGTCACTGATCTGAACTGTCATATTTCCATGTGTGCTGTTGTTCGTGGTGTTTCAGTGTCTTTCTCTCCTTTTCTTTGTCACACTTGCTAGGGATTTATTGATTTTATGAATATTTTCAAAGAACCAGGTTCATTGCTGTGGGCTGGGCACCGTCCACTGCTCACATGTGGGGCCCAGAAACCCTCCACACTGTGCCAGCACTCAGGTGCTGTGAGACCCCACTTACAGACAAGAGGGCCCCCATACTGACGATTAGGTTACTCAGCTGGGATCTCACTGCCAGCAGGTGGTGGAGCCACAGTTGCATCTCAGATCCCCACACCAGGCCCCCCAGACTCTGCAGTGGGCGAGGATCCAGAAGGAGGGACCATCAGCATTACCGCAGTCACAGTCCCGTGGTGCCCCCGCCTCAGGGGCAGCCTGAGCCGCACACCAGTTGCCCATTTCCCAGAGGAGTTGGCCGCGCAAGCCTGCTGGCTGGGGCGGGGCTGCTCCTTCTCAGGTGTTACTTTTAAATGTACTCAGTTCTGCAACCTCTAAGTCCAGAGCACATGCACCTCTGGAGTCATGACAGCCTCTGTGAGAGGGAACAGACCAAACGGGCACCCTGGTTTCCAGGTGCTTTTCGACACATTTTCAGATGCATTAAAATGAGAAAAAGTCGGCTCTGGACAGGAACACACATACAATATCTTTAGTAACATTTAACCAGTATAAGTCAAAATGAGTTTGGCATTTTTGTTCTTTAGAAAGAAAAACGCTAGAAAAACTCTGCATTTCTTCCAGATGTCCCAACTTCTTCACACTTGATCTCAGCCAAAAGGCCGTGAAAAGATTCTACCACTTTGTTAATGAACCTCCCAAGTGGAGTCAATTCAAAACACATGGAAGCCACCCCCACCCCCAGACACTGCACACACTGTGGCCACCTGGATGGCCCTACCTGGGCATCCAGCTTTTTCTAGAAAAAACCTCTCCAGATGAGGCCCAGGAAGACGGCAGTGCGCGGCAGCCAGGTCTGTGCAGCCCTCGGCCTTCCTGCATGAGGAGAGTGCCTCTCAGGTGCTCCCAGGGCTAGAGGGACCCTGGGGTGGCGGGGAAGTGAGGGCGGACACAGGAGGGGCTCCTCTCCTAGAAGAGGACCAGCACGGGCAGCTCCCCAGACACCCCTGTTGCTTCCCTGGGGCTGGGGCCCGGGACCCGGCTGGGGCAGGAGAGGAAGGGCAGTGTCCCAGGAATCCTCTGGGCACACCTCACCTGGCCCAGACTGCAGGGACCATGTGTCGTCTGTCCTAGGGGTGTGACCGTCCTACTCCTCCTGGAGTTCTATGTCTGCTTCCTGGTGTCCTGTGTCTGTATCTGTACATCACCTGGTGCAGATACGTGTGTGTGTGTTTGTGTGTGTGTCCTGTACCTGCTCATCACCTGGTCTAGGTG
Source organism: Vicugna pacos (assembly GCF_048564905.1). Taxonomy (NCBI): domain Eukaryota; kingdom Metazoa; phylum Chordata; class Mammalia; order Artiodactyla; family Camelidae; genus Vicugna; species Vicugna pacos. The sequence goes on from NC_132989.1 coordinate 1,704,105, forward strand.
CATGTGTGTATGTGTCTTGCACCTGCCTATCACCTGGACAGGTAGGTGCATGGCCTCTGCCTGCCCTCTTGGCAGGACAGGTGGAGGCAGTATGTCCCTCACCTTCCAGGCAGGTGGAAAGAGTCATCCATGGGGCACAAGCTCCTAAGGCCCCATCCTGTGTGGGGTGCTGTTTGGAGTTCTGGGAGCGCACCCCGACGGGTGGATGTGGATGGTGACTGAATGAATGAGCGCAAGGGGTGATGCCGTTCTCCCCAAAAGGAGGGTCCTGTGCCCTGTCGGGTGTTCATGTCATAGACGGTGGCCTTCACACTCTCCAGGACTCTTCCTTGGCTTAGGAGCCAGGGTTGAGCTCGTGGCCCCGTGATGCCCGGGGCTCCTGGGAGAGGACTCTGTCCTTGTCCTGCACACCGTCCACACGTCCTGAACCTTCATTTTCAAACGTCCCATTTCCCCACTAAACCCCCATTTGTCACGTCTGACAAACGCAGTGTTATCTTTGTGCTGCTGTTGAAAGAAACTACTTCTTCAAAAGGTTGAATCTAGGTTTATTTATTTAAATTGTTTGTTATTCATAGGTACTCTCTTGATTGAAGTTGAGGAAAAAATGCTCTTGAAATAAACAGCCAGAGTCCAGCTCTTTGATTTCTCAGACGGGGTGGCTTCTGGCTCGTCCAGCTGCAGTTTCCCACTTCAGGTAACATGGCTTTACTCGCCTACTTCCAGGTGAAAGCATTTCCAATAGATTCTGGTTTCTAAGTCCTGTCACCCTCGTCCCCAGTGCTGGGAACTCATGTGCCTGGTGGACAAACGGATCCCCCGGTGGAGGGGTCCCGGGCTCCGCCAGTCCCTTTCTTCTGAATGCCCGCTCTCCCCTCCTCGCCCTCCCTCGGCCCGAGCATTTTTCTGTGTGGGGTTTTGACCCAGCGCTGCAGCGGGTCCCGCTCCCGGCTGCCGGGCAGGAAGCAGCTGGGGCGGAGGGCATGGTCTGGACCGCAGGCGGCTGCAGTTCACCCGGCCAGCGTGTCCCTGTTCAGGGACTGACCCATGTGCTCACACGCTGCCCTCCTCAGGCCCTGGACATGATAGCTGGGCTCTGAGTTCACGGGGCTTGTGCTGAAGACTGGGGCCAAGTGACAGGAGGTGACTGTGGGGCCAGGCATGGATGGCAGGATCTCGCTGGGGAGGATGGGGACTGGCAGGTGGGACAGAGCTGCCCAGCAGAAGCCCAGTACATACCGAGGAAGGGAGGGGTGACAGGGCCCGGCTGTGCACGTGGCTGGGTTGGGGTCCACTGCAGCCGTGTATCCCTGAGAAAGGCTGGAAGTCAACAGAGGGCTTTCCTCTGTGACGTGGAAGTGGCCACAGCCAGGGCATCAAGGCCGGTGTGGCAGCTCTGGGACCACCTGGGACCTTCCCCAACCCAGCTGGCTCCCTCGTCACTAGGGGCTGCCAGCTTCAGGGCCTTCGTGTCTCTGTGAAAGAGATGGGAATTGGAGCTGATACTCCTCATGTACTAGAAGCAGGGCCTGGGACACCATAGGCACAACTGAACATTCTTAGAACAAGAGGAGAAGCTGGTGAAGCAAAGGGGTGGGATCCCTGTCGGTCCTGGAGGCCAGGATGCTGTGACTAGAGGAGGCTCTCTGCAGGGCTGGGGGCGGAAGGCGGGAGAGCAGGACGCTGGAGAGTCAGTGGTGAGGGCCGGAAAGGGGCAGAGCTGCACCAACCAGGCGTGCGGACCTGAGGGCGTGAGGCTGGGCGGCCTGCCGAGGGTGTTCCTGCAGCAGTGCTGGCCCTAGGTGGGGATGTGGTGGGACCAGCGCTGAGCCAGTGGGGCAGAGGGAGGAGGAGCAGGGAGGAGGGCGCCAGAGGGGTGCACAGTGAACCAGTCACTGGGCATCTGCAGGTTTGGATGCGCTTCTGCTGTGTGGGGCAGCAGGCCTCCCTGGGTCCTGGGGACGTGGGTGTGATGTGACTCAGAAGGAGTACGGGTGCGCTTCGGACAGCACCCCCCATCTCTCCCACCCAGGCCCAGTGCTCATGGTCGTGTTGCAGCCCTATTTTCCTGTCCACTGTCCAGTAACCCCTGGTGGTATTCTGAGCAATGGCAGAGGGGATCCTTCAGGAGGGTGAGAATCCTGACTTGGCCTTCCTTCCCTGTGTTTCCAAGTGCACACTGAATTCCCCTAGACGCACGAGAGGCCTAAGAATCGGGACACGCGTTTTTGGGGTAAAGAATAGTGACTTTATTTGGAAAGACAGCTGACCAAGAAGATGGCAGGGTAATGTCCACCAGAGCCACCTTCTCAGAGTGAGAATTCAGGCTCCTTTTACACTAAAAAGGAGAGGGGTTGAGGGTGGTTGGTGCAAACTTCTTGGTGCAGGAATTCTTTGTTCGTGCATCTTTGGGTCAGGTAATGGGGCCCCTGTAAAACCTCTTGCAAACAAATGTTAGTTTCTATTCTGCAACTTGTAGTGTGTAAAGGAGAGCAAAAGAGTTCATATCCTTAAGGAGGAGAGCCTTGAGAATAGGCTCTCCTGTCAATTTCAGGCTGAAGGCAACATTGTTTTACAAAAGGGGCAGAGCTGGTAAGACAGCCTGGAAAACAGCACAGGGTTAAAGGAAAAAGAGCAGATCTAATATGCAGTCAGGTTTGTTCCTTCCTATTACACCTGCTGCCCCAGCAGGGCTGGCCTCAGGGAGGAAGGGCGCCCCCCCAGCCCCCGAGAGCCACATGCAGGGGGTGAGGAAGGCAGGGAGGGGGTTTGGCTGGCTGGTGAGATAAACTAGTCATGGCTGATGAATGGACAGTGACTGCAAAGTTGGAAAACCTCTGGGTTTTCCCTTTTTGGGGAGGGAGAGGGAGCCTCAGCAGAGGTCAGTGACCCTGGTGTGAAACCCAAGAGCTCCTGCCAGCCCCTGCAGGTGCCCTGCCATCACTCTTCTGTTTCCCATCTAGTCCCTGTTCTTGTGTTGCATCACATCCTTCCTCCGACCCAGTGGTTCCCACAGTGTATCTGTGTGGGACTGTGTTCATTTATTTAGTGTAGATTGTCTGTATTTTTTAAACTTTAAATTTCGACTCACTGAGAGCTGTGAAATTTTTTTTTTCTGTGTGTGTGTGAGCTGTGTATGAAAGGAAGGGGGTCGGAATGAATGAAAATGTCACTCTCTTAGTTGTCATCAGGGTTACCTGGACATTTATTTCAGAGGTGTGTGGTTGTGCAGCTGTGATTTACATGGTTCCCTAATTGTCATTTGGTTGGAAGCCTTTGAGTGCCCCACCCCCTGCACGGGAGCACGTGGTCCAGGGAGCCGGGCCACGCCTCCTCCTGGCCCAACACACAGGGCAGGAGCCCTGAGCACAGGTTGGAATGCTGAGAGGAGAAGGATGTGGTTGTGCAGTTGTCATGTTTGTCTGGACTGTTTAAACTCCACAGCCACCGAGCTGAGGCACATCAGGGAGGTTGTCACTTAGCGGCTACCCTGCCTTCCACGAACTGTTTGGTGCAGCTGCGGTGCTCCTGTGTCGTGTCCCGGGCATGGCACACTCCACAGCTTCTCCCCCGTAGAGCACAGGCTGTCTCTCCAGATTTGCCCTGCGTCCCCCTGCCTTGTGGCCTCGTCCCACTGTTGGGGTCCTTTGTGAAATTCAGCTCTGGCTGTGAACTGCCACTTGCCGTGGGGTCCGGGACGCCCAGCCTGGCCATGGCTGCAGAGTCGCTGTCTGAGACAGTGACAGTGAGCTCTGAGGACGTTCCAACAGCTAACACCCCCTGGGCCGCCTTTACGTAACTGTGGTTCCTGTTCTAGGGGCATTTTCCATTGTTCACGTCCGACCAGTTGTCTCTTTTTGGTGTCATGAGAAGTTAGTTCTCGTGCTGCCGTTTGGTCTGTGTGTGTACCTGTCTCAGCTCAGTGAGCTGAGCAACCCGCCCTGTGTCCTGGTCTGCAGAGGGAGTGCAGTTTGCTGGTGGTGTCTGCGCCCCGGTTCCTCACCTGTGGAGCAGGGACCGTAATGACCCCGACCTCACAGGGCGGGGGGGTAGAGGGCTAGCGGCTTGCGCGGCCCAGGGCGCTTTGGCCCGTGCTTTCTCTCAGGTCCCGTGGTCTCTGTTGTTGTTTTAATTTCTAATTTCAGAAATGTGAGTCAAAGAAGACCTCCGTGAAATCATTTGTTGAATTTTTCAAAAATGTATTTAAATAGGCTTCAAATAAAATTTCTAATACTTCAGTAACAATTGTATACAGCCTGTGTGAGGAAAATGATAAAACTTAAAGCATATAAAGGAAAACACAAATAAAGGGAAATTCTTACCTTTTCTCACATAGAAGGATGCAATAGTATAAAAATGTCAAGTTAATCTGTTCAGTGAACTTCAGGGCCAGTCAGTGTCACAGGGCCGGGCAGATGGTGGGAACTCCTACTGTTTTAAATGTAAAGATGTCAGTTTCCAGTTTTTTAATTTGGGGAGATGACTTATATGAAAACAGCCAGGAAATGTGTGTGGAGGATGAATTGTGGGTGAGGATCTAGCTGCATTCAGATGGTTCTGGACATTCTGTATTATGAATTGTGTATTGTGGCCACAAACAAGTGTGTAAAAGATTCTGTGTTTTTAAAAGTATTTTATTGCTCAGCGTTTTCCAGGGCGCCTGACGATCATCCAGATCCGTGCTGTCTTGTGCAACTTCATAGTTGTCTTAATCTACTCCGTGGCCCCAGGATGTGTGGTGAACATGTCTGCAAGGGCTGGGCCTGGCGGGAGCCCTGAGGTGCAGGGATGAGGGGCACCTGCAGGAGCTGCACTGGAGGGTCGGTCTCTAGGATGGGGAGGGGAACAGGGGTCAGAGGTGGGCCTGGGGTGCCCCAGGAATCCAGGGATAGGAGGACATCATCCAACGGAGGAAATGTGATCTCCTGGTAATGGGAGACCCAGCCTTTCATGGTGTGTGGGTTACAGAAGCTGGGCGGAGAGACAGGAAGGAGAAGTGGTGGGGGGGAACAGGATGGAGCTGAGGGGTGTAGGAGGATGGTAGGGGTCTTGTGTCCCCCATCCCGCATCCTGGGGCACCGCTACTGGTAGTGAGGAGCCTTGAAGGGCCGTGAGCAGGCAGGAGTGTCCGAGGCCCGGCTGGTGGCCCTTGGGGAGTGGCTCGGGCAGGAGGCCGGAGAAGGCTGGGGATGAGGGGGTTCAGTGTGCTCTGAGTGGGGCCCCTCTGCCCCGTCCAAGTGGGCTGCCTGTCCTGGACCCCCAGGACCTCTACTGCCAGTCCTGCTCTCAGGTGGGGGTCATGCTCGCCTCCATCCCTGACTTCAGTGACTTCTACATCCTGCTGGATGACAGCAACATGGGGGTGGAGTGTCTGCGCCCCCTGAATGAGACCATCGCTGACTTGGATATGAGGTAAGGGCCACCCCACTGCCCTGACTCCCTGGGGCCGAGGGCACCCGGGTGCCCAGCCGCCAGCAATTCGAAATTGTGTCCTCCACTGTAGCGTGTTCTCTGTGGATGGTGGGGGGGAGCACATACACTTTGTCTCCTTGGGAATCCCGACCAACCTTGACAGTTGAGGACGGGGCTTTGCCTTAGGTTGAGGAGGGTGGGCGCTGGGCTGGGAGGTGGGGTGATGGCTCTTGTACCCTGCCTTGTAAATGCTGGGCTCAGGTGGGCGGCCTCGCCTCTGCAGGATGGACAGGCGGGCATCTCTACACCCTCTACTCCGGGTCCCATGTCTGTGCCCGGTCTTCTTCCCTCACTGGGGACCGCGTCGTCCTTCTGGGTGGTTGTGAGCTCAGCTGCTGAAAGATGGTGTGTTCTGCATGCTTCCGCCAGCTCCTGTTTTAAAAGCCTTTGCAGGGGCCCCTGTGTTTCCCAGTTCAGTCCCAGAACTTGCCTCGTAGCCAGATGAAGAAGACACACTGCTTTCCAGCACGTGTCTGTCCATTCCACAGTTGCTTCTGGTGGCCGTACACTGCAGTGACTTGTCTACTATGTTATGTGATGTTTAACGGTTTTGTGTTTTAAACAAAGCTCATGGACAAAAGCTTACCAGGTCCTGGAGAAGATCAAGATCACTGGGAGTACCTGCATGGCTGCTGTGGGGCTGGTGCTCACGGCTGGGACCAAGGTGAGTGCCTGCCTGCTGTCCAGGTGTTCCCTGCTCAGAGACTGGGTCCCAGCTCTGTCCCAACTGCCCAGGGACCATGGACAGACTCCCCACTGTGGGCCTCAGTTTGCAGTCTGCATTGGATTAGCCTGCAGGCCATCTTACCAGTGACCAGCTCTTTAGACACAACCTCAACACAGAAGGCCTGTCACAGAGACGTCCCTCAGCCCTGCCCCTCCCCACTGGCCACACTTGCATCCTGGGAGCCTGGCACCACTGAGTGTTCCCCTTTGCTGACACAGGATTGTGGAAACTTCAGGTTTCTCATAAAAGAGACAGAAGAAGAGAGAAAGAGGTAAAAAACAAAGAGCCATGAATAGAAAGCAGTCATACATACAGTAGATACTAATCTGATTATATCAGAAATTACCTTTAATGTGAATGCTCTAAATATACCAATTAAAGAACAGAACTGACCAAGTGGCTAAAAAACAAGACCCAACAAGATTTTCTGTAAGCAATGCAGTTTAATTGTAAAGATGCAGATACATTAAAAATAAAAGGGAGTAGAAATAAATACCATGTTAGCACTGTTGAAAACTCAAGTCGCTATCTTAATTTCAGACAGAGCAAGCTTCAGATCAGGGGCAATTACCAAGGATGAAGAGGGACATCACGTAATGAAAAATGAGTCAATTCCCCAAGAAGGCACAATAATCTTCGCTATGTATACACTCAGCAACAGGAAGCCAAAACTGATGGATCTGCGTGGAGAAATAGATGAATCCACTATACAGTTGGAGACTTCAGTGCCTGTCTGTTGGTAATTGGTAGATCCAGTCGGGTGAAAATCTGTAGACAGCTGAACTGAGCAGCATCCTCAGTCACCTGGAGGTAACTGACACCTTAGACGACTTCATCCAGCAGCAGCAGAACACGTTACGTTTCAAGTTCACGTGGGACGTTTACCAAGGTAGACCACACTGTGGGCCGTAAAACACAGCTTGACAAGTTTAAAAGAACCGAGATCATATAAACTATATTCTCACACCAGAATGGAATTAAAGTACAAATCTGTTTCTAGGAGATACTGGAAAACTCCAAAACATTTGGAGATGGAGCCATACACTTCTAAATGACACGTGAGACAAAGAAGAAATCTCAGGAGAAGGTGAAAAACAATTTGAACTAAAAGAAATGGAAAATATCACTTGCCAAAATTTGTGAGATGCAGAAAACGGTATTTAGAGAGAAATGTGTATCATTGAATTCATATATCAGACAAGAAGACCAATCCGAAAGCAGGAGTCTAAAATTCCGCCTTAAGAAACTAGAGAAAGAAGAGCCATTTAACCTAAAGCAAGAAGAAAATAAATAATAAAAGTCAGAGCACAAATGAATGAAATTAAAGACAAGGAAACAGAGAAGCAGTGAAACCAAAATTTGACTCTTTGAGAAAATGAATAAAATTGATTATCTCTAGCCACACCAACTAAGGAAAAAGGGAGAAAGCAGAAATAGTAGAAATGAAAGGGGGCTATTTCCACTGAACCAATGGATGTTAAAAAGATAATTAATGTATATTGTGAACAACTCTGTGGCACTGCACTGGAGGTCCTAGCCGGTAGTCCAATAAGGGAAGAAAAGTAAATAGAAGATATGTTGGTTGCAAACGTAGGAACAGAACCATCATTCTCAAATTGCCCGTGTATGTAGAATATTCAGTACTAAAATACTTACATATAAACTGCTAGAATTTTTAAGTGACTTTACCAAATTCACTGGATATAAAATTAACATGAATTTCTGTTTTATCTCTCTATATTATCTATAGACAATTAGAAACTCAAACATTAAAAAAGTTACTATTTCTAATTAGTGTTAAAAAAATACAACTGTATTCCCAGAAATTTGTAGGATGTGGATTTCCCTTTGAAATTTCCTTTTAAAAGGCTCTAGTTTTTTTGTTTGTTTGTTTTGTTTTTTCAGGGGCTAGGTAATTAGGAGTATTTGTTAATTTATTTTGTTTTTCGATGGAAGTACTGGGGATTGAACCCAGGACCTTGTGCGTTCCAAGCATGTCTCTCACACTTTAGCTCCACCCTCCCCTGTTAAACACTTCATTTTATTCAAAGATATATTTTTAAATATTTTGTTCCTGGAATAAAAGACTGAAGAAACTAGTCTAGAAATGAATTCAGCTTAATTGTAAGTGTAAGAAGCAGGCAGCGCTCTGGACTCTGCCCCTCAAGCTTGCTGTCTGTCTGTGCTGGGCCCTGTGGAGGGGCTAGCTTCCTGACCCCGAGGACCCGGGGGTGGGGGGCCTCACGGTGCTCCTGGCTGTGGTCAGAGGCATCGACAGTCGGTTCCACGTGGGAGGACAAGTCATGTGCGAGGAGTTTGGAGAAGGCATTGTGACTCCCATCACCCCGAAGGGCAGGATCACTGTGCAGCTCTGTGACATTCCTGCCTGTCGTGTGTGCCCCCTGAACCAGCTGAAGCCGGTAGGTGAATCTGTGTTCAGTTCCTGGGTGAGTGGGAAGAACTTGATTCTGGCCGTTTATGTCTGCCTTCTAGGACGCCATCCAAATTCAGGAAGCCCATCTGCCTTTCTTCCTTTTCACCTCACACTCCAGTGGTGAATGGGACCTATCTCACAGGATTACATAGATTAGTATCTCATTTGTCTTATTTTAGCCTCAAAAAGATATGAAAGGGCATTAGCTACTTAGAAGATACTGTGGAAGTATAAGTTTTCATTATTTTTAAACTGTGAATTAATGAAATTTATTTATCAAACAGCTTAACTTTCAAAACAAACCTAAATATGATTCCCTTAAGTGATCTTTCTTCATGTATAAAATCTATAATAATTATGTTGAGTGACATGGTTTATGTGGCAGCTAGTGTCATCTTAAACCTGTGAATTAGGGATACATACAGAAAGTGATTTATATTACTTTGATGTAACCCAACTAAGACCTGATCATATCTTTCAATAAAACACTATTTTTGATAATTACAGGAATATGTGCATGCTGTAGAAAATACCTAAAAATTTAGTAACCACCACCCTGATGTAATTATTGCTGACGCGTTGGTAAAGAAAACATTTAGTTTCTATTTACTGTACATGTAATTCTTTGCCTCCAGCGTCATCTTTTAACATTATTTTCAGATGTAAAAAGACTTACATCTACACGTGGTGTTTCAGAATTAAGACTCGCCGCTCTGACGGGTTTCAGAACATCCACGTGCTCTGCTCCCTGGACACACGTTGAAGGCCTCTGCGCTCCGTCTTCAGCTCCCTGCCCGGTGTTCAGCGGCACCGACCTGCGCTTCACTGAGCCCATGTTTTCCATCTGGGCTCAGTTGGTGAACCTCGCTGGCAGCAAATTGGAAAAGCACGAACTAAAGAAATGACCTAAACACAGTTTTGTAGGTCAGTACACACGCTTCTTGATGAAAGAGCTACAGCCTTAACTAGAATTGTTTGAACCACATCTTGTTTTGTCAGAGCAGGTCTGTCAGTGCCGAAGTCTTTGGGTTCAGATGGACTGACCACTGGTTGAGTGACAGCGGGCGTGGTGATGAGTGTGTGTGACACCAAGAATGATGCCGTGGTGGGAGTGGCACCCAGAGAACCCCCAGGCCTCCCCACCTCCTGGTGCCAGCATTTACTCTGAACACGCTTTTTGAAGAGAAGTCTGTGTTCTCTCCCTGCATGTTGACCCCCCCAACCAAGGGCCCCCAGCCTAGTCACCCTTTGGAAGCATTGTTCCAGGTCTCATCACAGCCAGACTCTGCAGGGCCTGTGTGCCTGGGCCTGCCTCACTTTGTGTCTGTGGACCCTGGCCGCCTGTCTGAGGCTGAGGCCAGCCCTGCTCTGGCTCTGCCTTTGGTCTGGAGTGCTGCTCTCCATTTCCCTAACGTTGCCCCTCCTGCGTCCTTTCGGAATTCTTCTCCCTGACTATTCTTTGCACATTAGACATCCTTGTGGTTGCGTCCATCACTTGTAGCTCACTCTGCCCACTCTTCTTGAGTTTTCTCACCCATTACTCCCCAGTCCTGTAATTCCTGCTGCAGCATTTATGATGGCTCTCCAGTTCTCATGTCTGGCTGGAGGGCGAGGTGCATGTAAACCACAGCATTTCCACAGTTCAACTAAATTTGTCCCTTAGCCAGCGTTTCCTGTCACAGTGAATAACACTGTCTGCTGAGTATTCGAGCTCGGCACCCCAGAGTCACCTCTGTCTCCTCCCGTGCCCTCCCATGCCCATGTCCCCAGTCCCCATGTCCCCACACTGCCTGCTATGGCCTCTGGTGTGTCCTGCTCTGGATGCTGCTGCTGTGGCTGGTCTGGCTCTCCTTGTGGTCTGCCTCCATCTTTGTGGCGGCTTCCCTGGTCTGATCCTCCGTTGGCCCGTGGACATCAGTGCAGTCATTCGATTAGATAAGATCCTGTTGCCGGTAGATGTAACCGGCGTGCAGGTTCTTGAACCATCCCAGAAAGAATTCAGATGAGACATGGCGATTAAGAAAGTGAAGTGAGGATTTACAAGGCATGGACAGCACACTCTCAAGGGGAGAGCGGGCAGGCTCAGGTGAGCGGCTGTGCTGAGTTTCTTTGCCAAGTTGGTTACATAGAGTACAAATGAATGGGTGGAATATTCATTAGGAAGTGAAGGGTTTGGGGTCGTATCTCCTGGTTTCATCCCAACTCCACCTTCCTGAAGGGAGGAAGGATTATTGTCCTTATTTAGTCCAGATTGGCGTCATGGCATTGGTACATGATGGGTATTTGTAATCTGCACGGCCAATTTTTTGGAAATGAGGGCACAATGAGTAAAAGGTTGTATTGGGACACTGTAGATTCCTGCCTTTCCCCACCTTTCTTTGTCAGCCTCCAGGCCGCTTGTCACTCCAAAATGTGAGACTGCTTTTCAGCCCAGATGTTCCTGCCTTTCTTTTCTACCCAAGGACCCCTGGTGCTTACATGATGTAGGGTTTCTTGCATTTGGCCCCATACCCTTCATTCCTGCTCAGTTCCTGCCATTTGGCCCGGGTACCCCTTTCTCTGCTCATATCTAGCTGTGTGCCTGCTCTACAATCCTACAGAGTGCCATGACTTTATGAGTTAGAGAACTGTATGTCATGAGTGTCTGACAAAATTGTGTTGTAGGAGTCTTGGCAAGAAAAGGTGAAAGTATGATATTTATGACATAGGTGTCTGGGTGAAATTTCAGCGACTTGGGAAACACCTGATCATACTAGCAGTAGTTAACATGGCCCTAACCTTGTTAAACCATCACATCCTCACCCCAACCCGAGGCAGCACGTGGCAGGGGAGACCCCAGGGCGGAGGAGGATGCTTACCCACAGCCCGGGGAAGGGCGAGCCCTTTGTCACTACCAGGCTTTGCAAGGTCAGGTGAGTCCCTCGGGGCAGTGCCCTCCCAAAGGCCGACCCCTGCTGAGGGGAGAGCCTGCGCCCTCCTTGCTGAGGCCTTTTGTCCCCCAGGACAAGGGGACCTGGGCCTGCTGAGGGGCCAGCTCTGACACTGTGCGTCCTGAAGGCAGGCCGTGCGCTGCTTTCCCTCCAGGACCAGCTCAGGCAGTTCTTGTCTCAGCCAGCTGTTCAGGATGCAGCAGCTGCTCACGCAGGTGACTTTCTCAGAACCCTTACAGACCTGTAAGAAAGGCAGCCAAGGGACACGTACGGGTGGCCCAGAGAAGGAGAACTAGAGATGGCTTCTATGTGCCACCAGGAAGATGTGCGACCAGGTCAGTAACTGATGAAACACAGACCGCGAGGGAGAAAGACAAAGCCTGAGGGGAGAGAGGGAAACAGTGCTCTGCTGCCTCGATGGTCAAAGTGTGGCCCCAGGGCCAGCAGTGACGGTGGCACATAGGAAAGAGGTGTGGGCCCTCAGGCCACAGCCCAGACCTAAGAAATCAGGATCCACATTTTTAACAAGGCTCTTGGTGCACACGAAGTGGGGCTTCTCTGACACTCTGCTGGGGGCGGGTTAAGTTGGTACAGCCATCCACTGGGCACCTGAGGACATGCTAGACTTTAAAACACATGTGGACATGTATCTTTATCTGTACAGCCATTGATTAGCAAGTCATCTTGCGGGAATTGATCACATGGAAAGGCACAAGGGAATGTGTTTCTAGGTGCTCATTATGGCTTTTTTCTTTTTTTTGTTGGTCTTGGTTTTATGCTGAAAACTGGAGATGCCTCAGTGCCCATCATTAGGCGGTGTACCGGAATGGTAGCATGCTGTGGTGCTGTTCAGTGGTGGTGCATGTGTGTGCGCCTTACCATGGAAACGTGAAAATGATTTTAAAAAAAAAGTGCATTGTTATGTATGTGTATCTGTTTATGGATGTGCCACAGAGAGTGACAGGAGGATTTCAGCTGACTTTATTTTCTTTGCACTTTTCTGTATGGCTTTAGTTTTCTAGAATGATCTCATATCATTTTGAATATGAAAAAACCCAAAGCTGAGAAAATTTTGGACTATCTACTGTTGAAAGACATTGTGCTAAATATTATGGGCAACCAGACAGTCCTCGTTTATGGTTTTTTACTCTTTGGAGTTGGGGTGGGGAGAGAAGATGAAGGCAGGAAGCTCTGTCCAGGTACACGCTTGTGTGCCATGAGATGTCTGAGCACAATTCACACATGTCCCGGGGGCTCTGGCGGCCGAGGGCGGGGGAGGGCGGCCTCTGAGGGGCGAGGCAGGCCCTGGTTGTAGGGTGACGAGGGGAGGAGACGGCAGGAGCACAGGCATGATCAGTGAGTACTGGGTACTGAGCTTGGCAAGGAGCACAGGGTTTATCAGGGATTGTGGTGCTAAGCCGGAGAGGTCAGTTAAGTCGTGCCCAGGGAATTGGACTGGCTGTTCTGTGGTCACCCTGGTGAGTAGCTACAGCAGCGCTGAATCGGGGTTACCATCCTATGCTTGGGGCAGAGCGAGGGCTCCAGGTGGAGCTGTCCAGCACAGGGCTTGCCAGACCACCACAGCTTTATAGAAACACAGCCATGCCTTCCTGTTTACATGTCATCTCTGGCCACTTTCAGCCTTCAGCGGCAGAGTTTGAGTGGCTGTGACAGACCCTGTGGTCAGTAAACCTAAACTGTTTACTCCCTGGCTCTTCAAAAAAATTTACAACCCCTGGACTAGAGGATTAGTTGAAATTGTATCAGTGGGCTCGGGGCAAATGAGAAGTGTCAGACATGACACCCACAGCTGCTCAGATGAAGACAGTAAACATCACCCTAAGCACATGGGACAGTTGGAATTGGTGTCAGTTTATGGTGTGAACAAGGGGAAAGAGAACAGTCCCTGGGGCCATGGCGCACACTTGGGAGTGTTCAGAGCCGGGGTTTCTGAAGCAGTGAGTGCTCACCAAGGCAGAGAATGGACCAGAACTGGACCAAGGGCTGAAGTCTGGGAGGTGGCTTTGGTTGGCTCTAAAGAGACAGACAGAAGAACTAAAGAAGGACAGAGGCCAGAAAGCAGGGAGTGGGAAAGCCTTGAACATTTTGGTTGGCTAACACTTGGTGAGGTAGAAATCATATATCTGGTTTAACATGCTCAGTGCACTGTGTTTTAAAAAACAAATTTCTTCTGTATAGCACAGGGAGCTATATTCAATATCTTATACTAACCTTAAATGAAAAAGAATATGAAAACGAATATATGTATGTGTGTATACACATGAGTGGGACATTGTGCTGTACACCAGAAACTGATGCATTCATTGTAACTGACTGTACTGCAATTTAAAAAAAAGTTAAAAAGAAAATAGTAAAGAGATGTTTGTGATTGAAAATGCAGTGTCATTCTTATTTTGTTTTTAAATTCAGATGATGGAGCAGCTGCGTCCCCTGACCTCAGTGAAATGTCTCCTGAAAGCCTGCAGCCCTCAATGATCCTCTTACAGCAGTCACTGTCCTCAGCCACCCAGCCGTCTCCAGTGAGGCCATATTTGACCAACAGGAGCTTGAGGTACAGTCAGTAGTAGCCTTGGCAGTTTTTATCCAGCACACGAGATTGTCAACATTGTTTCTTAGTAGATGTGTAGGTAGATTTCCTTAAGGATATAGTTTGAATTTTAAATATGTCAAAATAATTCTTCTGACTAGGTAGGTTTTAAGCATGTTTGTCATAGAACGTTACAATACTGGTTAAAGAATGAATGAGTTAAAGTTTAATCTTATTTTGAATTTCTGTGAGTTATTTGGAAAAGTCAGCTGGATTCAGCATGGGTTAATTGCTCAAGTGTCCTTGGAGGAATCTTTTCCCAGGAAACAGTGTCGTTGAAAGAGCCGCATTAAGCCTAGGAACATGGCTCTTGCTGGCTTGTCTCACTCACGCCAAAGCCTTTCCTGAGCGTGCTCTGTTGAAGCCATGCGCTCAGTCTACACCCTGTTTCCAAGCACGTGCTGCAACGCATACTCGGGGGTGGACTGTGGGCATCTTCCCACTGAAGAGAGGACATCTGAGCAGGTCTAAGCATGATGGGAACTTCCATGGCCCACTCCATGGAGGACTAGATTTTTTTTTAAGTCCTTCTTGCTGTGCAGTACGTCAGAAATTCTGGACAAAAACATCAAAGACAAAAATTAACCCTTGAGAGCTCAGTTTGGCAGGCAGAAAACACCCTAGTAGAGATCCGCAGAGACCAAGACCCTGCGTGGAGCCAGGATCCAGAGCGAGGGAGCGGCGGGTGCAGAGGGAGAAGGTGGGAAATGCTGGGCGCGGGGGCAGCTGGGGAGGAGGGTGCAGGGCCTTCTGTGACCCCCATCGAGTGCCAGCTGCTCCTCGGGTCTGAACACCTGAGGTTGAGAGGCCGGGTTAAAGTCGCCCAAGCCCCTGCCGGGTGTTTTTTCCTGTCCTGCCCTCCTGTTCCTTTCTGAGGCTGCTGCTGTCATCTGGGGATTGCTAGTGAGTTTCTGTTTGTGTGTCTTGGTTCGCTTCACAGAGCTGTTTTAAAGGTCAGGTGTGCGGCTTCATCGGGTCTGATCTGCTGTAACCCGTGCAAGGAATTCTTCACACTTTCGGATCTCATGTTTTGATTTGGTTCCTGTGTTACAGTTTTACAGGTCTCCTGACGGTTCTCATCTCTTCACCCTTTCTATCACTTAAAACACACTTCACCCTTGATACCTGTATATTTTTAAACATACGTCTGATTGCTATATTAAATTTCTTATTGCTGATTCTGACACTTGGGCCACTCATCGGTGTGCTACTGATTGGTTTTTTCTGTTGGTTATAGTCAGTTACTGGTTCTACTTCTACACATGTCGAAACCATGTTGCTGTGTGCTGGGTGGTTTGGATATTATGCTGTGTGGACTCTGGGCTCTGTCACCGTCCTCTGGAGAACACGGAGCTTTATTTTTGCAGACAGTTCAGTGCCTGGCAGTTTTCCTCAGTCCTTGGAGGCTTGATTCTAGACTTTTTGGTGACACTTGATTTTTGTTTTGCCCTAAGTCCTGGTTCCTGGTCTCTGGTCTCTGATTCTATGGGATTTATAATGTCTTCTGAGGTTTCAGTGGAAACCTCAAAGTCATGACCACTGCACTCAAACGTGGTTGGACTGGGACCTTGTGCCATCTCCCTTGCCCTGGGCCTGCCCGCAGTTCCTTTGTGCTGGGCTCAGCTTTGTGTTCAGCCAAGGAGTCGCGGGTAGTCTGCATGTGCACTTCGTGGTCCTCCCGCACCCTGCTTGCTCCAGTGGGCCCCTGGCTGCGGTCCCGGAGCGCTGCCCTGTCACGACTTGCCCCCAGCCTTTCTGTGATCAGGGCCACAGCTGTCCCTGTTTTCTCCAGGGCCTGCCTTCAAATGTTTTTTAAAACTACTCTGTCCAGAATTCACAATTATTATCAGCAGAGGCTTGGTCTAGTCTGCTTCTTACTGCCAGAGCCGGAACTCCTAGCTCAATCTGGTTCTCAATTACAAGCTTTTAGGATGGAGCCTGTCACTTCTGAGTTATTCAGACTTCACAGCAAAACCCTAGGATTCTGACCCTTCCTAAGCCATGGAAGGCTCAATGATGTCTTCTGTTTCTTCCTAATTCCTTCCTCATGTGGCCAGTTTAAAACAAACAGCAAGTGTCAGTGCTATAGGAAGTAGAGCGGATGAGCAGGAAGTTTCAGGTGGTTCAGGGAGGGGGCGAGGCGTCCAGAGGCAGGCAGTCCCCAGCTGCAGGCCCCAGTGATGCGTGGATTCATCAACTCATTGCAATTTGCTTCCCAACATTCTTTAGTCCCCTCTTTTTTTTCATAACGTGTTTAACCCCCAGAGAGGTTGTGTTACTCCTCAGTAGGTGGGGGTTGATTTGGTGGCACATGAGGTGGCTCTGTGCTGTCTGTGGCCTGTCCCACAGATGGAAGAGAGCGGGAGGCTGTGGGCATAGCCTGGTCACAGGGAAGGGAGGGGTCCCTTTCTCCTGCCTCCTCGAGCCCCTCGTTCTGCGTTCACTCCCTCAGCTTGTTACCACTCAGAGCTCAGATTTCAGGGCTGTGAAATTTCCTTATCGGACATTGCTGTTTGGCTGATTTACTAGGTAGGTTCTGTCTGTGCTGAAGAAGCTTTTTAACCATGTTTTTGCTCTGCATTAAGCTATGAAAGTTGTCTCTGTCCTTGTTAACGAGTTTTACCCATTCATCTAAAAATACCCAGTAGGCCTGGGTATAGAAATAATACTTCTGCACTGAAGTTGGGAGTGGTCATCTGTAATTTCCATTTTCCTAGACTCCCTGTTCCCCCCGGCTGATGGCCCCCCGCTCCGCTCTCGCTGGCCCAGGCCGCCGCGCTGGCTGTGTGTCAGCATTTGGCTGTGGGGTCCACGTGCCCGGCGAGTACCGTGTGTGAAGCCTGCAGCTCCATGATGCCTGTCCCCTTGCCGCACGTCCGCCCATCAGAGCAAAGAAGAACCAGCCGTCGCCGGGTCCTGCTCTGCCCGTTGTGGTCCAGCTCATGGAAGAGGGATTCCCTAGAAGTAACATCAAGTTTGCCCTCAAGTCACCCACAGGCACCCCAGGAATGCTTGCCAGGTACTGTGTTTTCCATGGGGGTGTTCAACTTCACGTGCCCACCTATTCGTTCATAGGCCTCCTGGGAAATGCGGCCGTTAGGGGCGCCGTACGCAGCTGGGCGTGCGGTCCTCGCTGCCTGCTGCCATGTGCGCCTGCTCCTGGGCATGGAGGCCGTGGCTGGAGACATGTAGGTCACGGATCTATTGGACGCAGACACGAGGTCTGAGGAGTGTTCAGACAAGGAGGTGGTGGAGGTTGTGGACGACACGGCCTACACTGTGGTCAGTGCCTCCCTCGTGCCATCTGTCCCAAGCTCTGTTATCCTCCGTGCCACTCCTCATGGCCCTTCTGCTTCTGCGAGGCACAGGGGGACAGGGGCTCCTAAGTGCTACCTTGGTTTTCTGTGCCTTTATTACTTTTAGCTTTAAAACAGACCCATGTTCCAACATCGAATGATGTTGGGATGGGAATCCATGAGAGGAGATGTTATTAAGAAATCTTTTGTTTTTTTTTTTTTTTAAAGAGATCCTGGGGCTTGAACCCAGGTCCTCGAGGATTCTAAGCACGCAGTCTACCTCTGAGCTATACCCTCCCCATTAAGAAATCAGTTATGATATGACACATTGACTTCTGATTTCAGTAAATTGTTACATGGGATTCATTCGGAAATGCCTCAGAAATTTTCTATACTTTTAAGGTTTTGAGGTTAGTTCTCCTTCCTGTGTTGTTGCCATTAACCTTTAAAAACAAAGAATTTTACAGTGAAAACGTAGCATAATATTTCAGTTTATTTTTTAATATTAGAGACTTTACATCCTTCTTTCTTTTTAAGTAGGTTTATCTGGGGCACCATTTTAAAGAACATGTTTATCTTTTGCAGTCTACTGGTGCTGTCGTCACCCAGACCCAGACGTACAGAAAACGAGCTGGTGTCCTGAGTAATGAAGATTATGCAGTGAATGTGAGACACGCTAATCAGGTGAATACTTGCGTAAGGCCGGAGCCATGCTTAGGTTTTCATTCAACCAATGTGTGCGTGCGTCTCAGAAAATCAGACACCTTACAGAGGAGGGCATAGCAGCCAGCAGGGAGGCCTCTGTGACTGGAGACAGGACAGAGGAGCAGCAGATGAGCGAGGAGGTGCCAGCGCCACAGAATGAAGGGGGGTTGTCCGCAGTGACGTGGCACAGGGTCCTGTGCTTCTTGGTTATGCCCCTTTTGGACACTTTCACAGCCTAGTTTTGCTTTTGAAGGGAGACAGAGGTTAGGTTTATTTATTTATTTTATTTAATGGAGACAGTGGGACTGGACCCACGGCCTTGTGTATGTTAAACACACACTCCGACACTGAGTTACACAACCCTCTCTTTTTGTTAAGAAAAAAAAAATCACTTACTGCAATCTAATTTAAAACTTCAGTTTTTTTGAACCTGAAATCCTTCCTCCTCCTGCTTTAATCCTTGTTCTAGTTAGTACACTTCAGAGAAAATCCCAGAAATCATCTCCTTTTACCTGTAAATATGTCAGTATGTATCCTGTATAGATAAGAATTTTACTTTTAACATAATGACCTTTCAGTTACCTAACACTGCCTGACAAAGTAAACAGTGAGTCCTTACTATTGTCTCCTAGCTAATGCTTGCTCAGATTTTCCCATTATTCTCAAAAACAGCTTTTTACACTAGTTCCTCTGAATTTCGGTACCTACAGGATCATACACTTTACATTTGGGTGATAGGTCCCTGAAATGCTTTTTAACCTAGAACAGTTCCCCTCTCCTGTGTTCCTTTTCTTGCCATTCACTTGTACTAAAACTACATCGGCCCACAGCCTTCCCCCTTCTCCTCTGCATCTCCTGCACAGTCGGAGTGAGGGCTGCAGGGTGGTCGGGCTCAGGCTACCCCTGAGCAGCAATGTGTCAGAAACCAGCACACAGTGTCGCTGGTCATCACCCTCTGTTTGTCAGTGTTGTTCATGTTGCCTTCTAGACCCATCACAAATTTTGTCACCCCTCCCAGATTTATTAACCGGAGCTCTATTTAAAGAAAACTTTCTTAAGAAGTGTGATCACTATAATATAGTTCATATAGGAAAGGCAGAAGAGATGGCTATTTTTTGTTTGCTTGCTTGCTTGAGTTCCCAGTTTTCAGAATGATGAACTGGTGCCCTGGTACTTACAAAGGTGACCAAGAACCTTTGTTTTGTCTATTATCATGATGATGAATTTGTTGGCTATTACGGATTTGATATGTTTTAGCCATTTTTCCTCTTGGTCATGTTGTGGGAACCCATTGATCTTTTTTTAAAATTGAAGTGTAGTCAATTTACACTGCTGTGTCAGTTTCTGGTGTACAGCGTACTGTTTCAGTTATCCATGTAAATGCATGTATTTCTTTTCATACTCTTTTCCTTTACAGGTTACTACAAGATACTGAGTATAGTTCCTTGAGCTGTACAGTAGGACCTTGCGGTTTACCTATTTTATGTTTATTATTTAGTATCTGTACTAGTAGTATTAGTATTAGTATTTAGTACTTAGACTCCCAATTGATCGCTTCCCACCCCCTTGCCCCTCTGGTAACCGTATGGTGGTTTTTGATGTCTGTGAATCTGTTTTATAAATAAGTTCATTGGTGTCATTTTTTTAAAGATTCCACATGTAAGTGATAATATGATGTATTTTTTCTCTTTCTGGCTTACTTCTCTTAGTATGACCATCTCCAGATCCATCCATGTTGCTGTAAATGGTGCTTCTCTTTTTCATGGCTGAATAGTATTCCATCACATAAATTAGCACTTCTTTATCCAGTCATCTGTTGATGGATATTTAGGCTGTTTCCATGTGTTGGCTATTGTAAATAGTGATGCTCTGAACATTGGGGTGCAGGTGTATTTTTGAAGTAAGGTTTCTTCTGCATATATGCCCAGGAGTGAGATTCCTGGGTCATATGGTAAGTCTATTCCTGGTCTTTTGATAAATCTCATAGTAGTTTTGCTTTGCATTTCTGTGATAATTACTGATATCGAGCATTTTCTCAGTGCCTATTGATCATCTATTTCTTCCCTGGAGAATTGCTTGTTTAGGTCATCTGCCCATTTTTGGATTGGGTTGTTTGTTTTTTTCTTATTAAGTTGTATGAGCTGCTCATCTATTCTGGAGATGAAGCCTTTGTCGGTTTCATCTTTTGCAAAAATGTTCTCCCATACGGTACTTTGTCATTTTGTTTTGTTCATGGTTTCCTTTGCTGTGCAGAAGCATGTAAGTTTCATTAGATCCCATTTGTTTATTCTTGCTTTTATTTCTATTGCTGGGTATACTGGCCTAGGAGAATACTTTTCAGATGTAAGTGAGATAATGCTTTGCCTTGATTGTCTTCTAGGAGGTTTATTGTATGTTGCCTTATGTTGAAGCCTTTGATCCATTTTGAGTTTATTTTTGTGTATGGTGTAAGGGAGTGTTCTAGTTTCATTGGTTAATTTTTATTTAAATGTTTGGTAGAATTCTTGGCTGAAATCACCTCAGCCTGGAAATTACTTTTTCATGGATTTTAAAATTATGAATTAAATCCCTTTAGCAGTTCTAGGGCTATTGTAATGATCTGTCCTGTTTGGTGAGTTGCGATAGTCTGTGTGTTTCAAGGGGTAGGTCACTGATCTGAGCTGTCGGATTTCCATGTGTGCTGCTGTTCGTGGTGTTTATCATCCTCTTCATGTCTGCGGTATCGGTATTAAAATCACATTTCGTTCCTGAAGTTGTAAGTGTCTTTCTCTCCTTTGTCACACTTGCTAGGGATTTATTGATTTTATGAATATTTTCAAAGAACCAGGTTCATTGCTGTGGGCTGGGCCCCGTCTGCTGCTTACATGCGGTGCCCAGAAACCCTCCACACTGTGCCAGCAGTCAGGTGCCGTGAGACCCCACTTACAGACAAGAGGGCCCCCATACTGACGATTAGGTTACTCAGCTGGGATCTCACCACCAGCAGGTGGTGGAGACACAGTTGCAACAAACATCCCCACAGCAGGCCCCCCAGACTCTGAAGTGGGTGAGGATCCAGAAGTAGGGACCATAAGGGTTCCTGCAGTCACAGTCCCGTGGTGCCCCCGCCTCAGGGGGAAGCCTGAGCTGCACACCAGTTCCCCATTTCCCGGAGGAGCTGGCCATGTGAGCCTCCTGGCCGGGGCGGGGTTGCTCCTTCTCAGCTTGTTAATTTTAAATGTACTCAGTTCTGCAACCTCTCCGTCCGCAGCACACGCACTACTGGCGTCATGACAGCCTCTGCGAGAGGGAACAGACCAAACGGGCACCCTGGTTTCCAGGTGCTTGTTGACAAATGTTCAGAAACATTAAAATGAGGAAAAGTCAGGTGTGGAAAGGAACACAAATACAATAACTTTAATAACATTTAATCATTATAAGTCAAAATGAGTTTGGCATTTTTTGTCCTTTATAAGAAAAACCCGAGAACAACTCCTCATTTCCTCCAGATGTCCCACTGTCTTCACACTTGATCTCAGCCAAAAGGCCGAGAAACTATTGTACCACTTGCTTAACGAACCTCCAGAGTGCAGTCAATTCAAAACCCATGGAAGCCACCCTCACCCCCAGACACTGCACACACTGTGGCCACCTGGATGGCCCTACCTGGGCATCCAGCTTTTTCTAGGAAAGCCCTCTTCAGATGAGGCCCAGGAAGAGGGCAGTGTGTGGCAGCCAAGTCTGGGCAGTGCTCGGCCTTCCTGCATGAGGAGAGTGCCTCTCAGGTGCTCCCAGGGCTAGAGGGACCCTGGGGTGGCGGGGAAGTGAGGGCGGACATAGGAGAGGCTCCTGTGCTAGAAGAGGACCAGCATGGGCATCTCCCCAGTTACCACTGTTGCTTCCCTGGGGCTGGGGTCCAGGACCCGGGGGGGGCAGGAGAGGAAAGGTGGGCCCTGGGCATCCTCTGGGCACACCTCACCTGGCCCAGCCGGCAGGGACCTTGTGTCATCTGTCCTGGTGGTGTGACCGTCTTGGTCCTCCTGGAGTTCTACGTCTGCTTCCTGGTGTCCTGTGTCTGTACCTGCACGTCACCTGGTCTAGGTACGTGTGTGTGTGTGTGTGTGTCCGTCCTGTACCTGCTCATCACCTGGTCTAGGTGCACGTGTGTATGTGTCTTGGACCTGCCTATCACCTGGACAGGTAGGTGCGTGGCCTCTGCCTGCCCTCTTGGCAGGACAGGTGCAGGCAGTTTGTCCCTCACCTTCCTGGCAGGTGAAAAGAGTCGTCCATGGGGCACAAGCTCCTTAGGCCCCATCCTGTTCGGGGTGCTGTTTGGAGTTCTGGGAGCGCGCCCCGATGGGTGGGTGTGGATGGTGACTGAATGAATGAGCAGAAGGGGTGATGCCGTTCTCCCCGAAAGGAGGGTCCTGTGCCCTGTCGCGTGTTGATGTCGTAGATGGTGGCCTCGACACTCCCCAGGACTCTTCTTTGGCTTAGGAGCCAGGGTTGAGCTCAAGGACCCATGCTGCCCGGGGTTCCTGGGAGAGGGTTCTGGCCTTGTCCTGCACACCATCCACACATCCTGAACCTTCATTTTCAAACGTTCTGTTTCCCCACTAGACCCCCGTTCATCACGCCTGACACACTCAGTGTTATCTTTGTACAGTTGTTGAAAGCAACCACTTCTTTTGAAGGTTGAATCTAGGTTTATTTATTTAAATCCTTTCTTATTCATAGGTACCCTGTTGATTGAATTTCAGGAATAAATGCTGTTTAAATAAACAGCATCAGTCCAGCTCTTCGATTTCACACACGGGGTGGCTTCTGGCTCGGTCAGCTGCAGTTTCCCACTTCAGGTAAGATGGCTCTACTTGCCTACGTGCAAATGAAAGCATGGCCAAGAGATGCTGGTTCCTAAGTCCTGTCACCCTCGTCCCCAGTGCTGGGAACCCGTATGCCTGGTGGACAAACGGATCTCCCGGTTGAGGGGGCCCGGGCTCCGCCACCCGTTTCTTTCTGAATGCCCACTGCCCCCTCCGCACACTTGTCGGCCAGAGTATTTCTCAGTGTGGGGTTTTGACCCAGCGCTGCAGAGGGTCCCTTCCCGCTCCCAGCTGCTGGGCAGGAAGCAGCTGGGGCGGAGCGCACTGTCCTGACGGCAGGCGGCGGGTGCTTGTTTAGGGGCCGACCCATGTGCTCACACGCTGCCCTCCCCAGGCCCTGGACGTGATAGCTGGGCTGTGAGTTCACGGGGCTTGTGCAGAAGACAGGGGCCAGGCAGCAGGAGATGACTGTGGGGCCAGGCATGGAAGGCAGGATCTGGCTCGGGAGGATGGGGACTCGCAGGTGGGACAGAGCTGCCCAGCAGAAGCCCAGCACATACTGAGGAAGGGAGGGGAGACAGGGCACAGCTGTGCACGCGGCTGGGTTGGGGTCCATTGCAGCCGTGTATCCCTGAGAAAGGCTGGGCAAGGCAACAGAGGGCTTTCCTCTGTGATGTGGAAGTGGCCACAGCCAGGGCATCAAGGCCGGTGTGGCAGCTCTGGGACCACTTGGGACCTTCGCCCACCCAGCTGGCTCTGTCGTCACTAGGGGCTGCCAGCTTCATGGCCTTCGTGTCTCTGTCTGTGAAAGGGTTGAGAATTGGAGATGATACTCATCATGTACTAGGAGCAGGGCCTGGGACAACATAGGCACAAGTGAACATTCTTAGAACAAGAGGAGAAGCTGGTGAAGCAAAGGGGTGGGATCCCTGTCAGTCCTGGAGGCCAGGATGCCGTTACCAGAGGAGGCTCTCTGCAGGGCTGGGGGCGGAAGGCGGGAGAGCAGGACGCTGGAGAGTCGGTGGTGAGGGCTGGAAAGGGGCTGAGCTGCACCATCCAGGCGTGCGGACCTGAGGGCGTGAGGCTGGGCGGCCTGCTGTGGGTGTTTCTGCAGCAGTGCTGGCCCTAGGTGGGGATGTGGTGGGACCAGGGCTGAGCCAGCGGGGCAGGGGGAGGAGGAACGGGGAGGAGGGTGCCAGAGGGGTGCACAGTGGACCAGTCACTGGGCATCTGCAGGTTTGGATGCGCTCTGCTGTGTGGGGCTGCAGGCCTCCCTGGGTCCTGGGGACGTGGGTGTGATGTGACTCGGAAGGAGTACGGGTGCGCTTCGGATAGCACCCCCGATCTCTCCCACCCAGGCCCAGTGCTCATGGTCGTGTTGCAGCCTCAGTTTTCCGTCCACTGTCCCAGTAACCCCTTGGTGGTATTCTGAGCAAAGGCAGAGGGGATCCTTCAGGAGGGTGAGTTCTGACTTGGCCTTCCTTCCCTGTGTTCCCAAGTCCACACTCAATTCCCCTAGATGCACGAAAGGACAAGAAATTGGGACACGCGGTGTCAGGGTAAAAAATAGTGACTTTATTTGGAAAGCCAGCTGACCGAGAAGATGGCAGGCTAACGTCCTGGAGAGCCACCTTCTGCGAGTGAGAATTCAGGCTCCTTTTTCATAAAAAAGATTGGGGTTGTGGGTGGGTGGCGCAAACTTCTTGGTGCAGGAATTCTTTGTTCTTACAGCTGAGGGTCAGGTCATGGGGCCCGTGTAAAAGCTATTACAAAACAAATGTTACTTTCTATTCTGCAGCTTGCTGTGTGTATAGGAGAGCAAGTGTTCATATCCTTAAGAATGAGAGCCTTGAGAATAGGCTCTCCTGTCAATTTCAGGCTGAAGGCAACATTGTTTTAGAAAAGGGGCAGAGCTGGTAAGACAACCTGGAAAACAGCACAGGGTTAAAGGAAAAGCAAATCTAATATGCAGTCAGGCTTGTTGTTTGCTATTACACCTGCCTCAGCAGGGCTGGCCTCAGAGAGGAAGGGCACCCCCCAGCCCCCGAGAGCTGCCTGCAGGGGGTGGGGAAGGCAGGGAGGGGGTTTGCGGCACTGGTGAGATAAACTAGACATGGCTGATGAATGGACAGTGACTGCAAAGTTAGAAAAACTGTGTGTTTTTCCTCTTTGGGGAGGGAGAGGGAGCCTCAGCAGAGGTCAGTGACCCTGGAGAGAAACCCAAGAGCTCCTGCCAGCCCCTGCAGGTGCCCTGCCATCTCTGTGCTTCCCTTCCAGTCCCCGTCCTCCTGTTGCATCATGTCCTACCTCAGCCCCAGTGGCTCCCACAGTGTATCTGTGTGGGACTGAGTTCATTTATTTATTGTAGATTGTCCGTAATTTTTAAACTTTGAATTGCGATTCCCTGAGAGTTGTGAATTTTTTTTTGTGTGTGTGTGAGCTGTGTGTGAAAGGACTGGAATGGGAATGAATGAAAACGTCACTCTCTGAGCTGTCATCAGGGTTTCCTGGAAGTTTCTTTCAGATGTGTGTGTCTGTGCGGCTGTGATTAACATGGTTGCTGATTTGTCGCCTGGTTAGAAGCCTTTGAGGGCCCTGCCCCCTGCACGGGAGCACGTGGTCCAGGGAGCCGGACCGCTCCACCTCCTGGCCCCTAACACACAGGGCAGGAGCCCTGAGCACAGGCCGGAGTGCGGCCGGCTGAGTGGAGAAGGATGGGGTTGTGCAGTTGTCATGTTTGTCTGGACTGCTTAAACTCTATAGCCACCAAGCTGAGGCACATCGGGGGGTCATCACGCAGCGTCACCCTGCCTCACACCGATTGTTTGGTGCAGCTGCGGTGCTCCTGTGTCGTGTCCCGGGCACGGCACACCCCACGGCTTCTCTCCCTGCAGAGCACAGGCTCTCGCTCCCGATTTGCCCTGCAACCCGCTGCCTTGTGGCCTCGTCCCACTGTTGGAGTCCTTTGTGAAATTCAGCTCTGGCTGTGAACTGCCACATGACATGGGTTCCGGGACACCCAGGCTGGCCATGGCTGCAGAGTCGCTTTCTGAGACAGTGAGAGCGAGCTTTGAGGATATTACAACAGCTAACACCCCTCTGGGCCTCTTGTAACTAAGTGTGAGTCCTGTTCTAGGGGTGTTTTCCATTGTTCACGTCCGACCAGTTGTCTCTTTTTGGTGTCATGAGAAGTTAGTTCTCGTGCTGCCGTTTGGTCTGTGTGTGTACCTGTCTCAGCTCAGTGAGCTGAGCAACCCGCTCTGTGTCCTGGTCTGCAGAGGGAGTGCAGTTTGCTGGTGGTGTCTGCACCCCGGTTCCTCACCTGTGGAGCAGGGACCGTAATGACCCCGACCTCACAGGGCGGGGGGGTAGAGGGCTAGCGGCTTGCGCGGCCCAGGGCGCTTTGGCCCGTGCTTTCTCTCAGGTCCCGTGGTCTCTGTTGTTGTTTTAATTTCTAATTTCAGAAATGTGAGTCAAAGAAGACCTCCGTGAAATCATTTGTTGAATTTTTCAAAAATGTATTTAAATGGGCTTCAAATAAAATTTCTAATACTTCAGTAACAATTGTATACAGCCTGTGTGAGGAAAATGATAAAACTTAAAGCATATAAAGGAAAACACAAATAAAGGGAAATTCTTACCTTTTCTCACATAGAAGGATGCAATAGTATAAAAATGCCAAATTAATCTGTTCAGTGAACTTCAGGGCTAGTCAGTGTCACAGCGTCCCACCGGGAAGATGGTGGGAACTCCTATTTTAAATGTAAAGATGTCAGTTTCCAGTTTTTTAATTTGCGGAGATTAATTATATGAAAACAACCAGGAAATGTATGTGGAGGATGAATTGTGGGTGAGGATCTAGGTGCATTTAGATGGTTCTGGACGTTCTGTATTATGAATTGTCTATTATGGCCACAAACAAGTGTAAAAGAGGCTGCGTTTTGAATAGTATCTTATTGCTCGGTGTTTTCCAGGGCAACTGACAATCCAGATCCGTGCCTTCTTGTGCATCTTCATACTGGTCTTAATCTACTCCTTGCCCCAGGATGTTTGGTTAGCATGTCTGCAGGGGCTGGGCATGTCGAGAGCCCTGAAGTGCAGGGATGAGGGGCACCTGCAGGAGCTGCACTGGAGTGACGTTCCCTAGGATGGGGAGGGAAATGGGGGGTCAGAGATGGGCCTGGGGTGCCCGAGGAAGCCAGGGCAAGGAGGACATCACCCAACAGAGGAAATGTGATCTCCTGGTAACTGGAGACCCCGCCCATTATGGTGTGTGGGTGACAGAAGCTGGGCAGAGAGACAGGAAGGAGAAGTGGTGGGGGGAACAGGATGGAGCTGAGGGGTGTAGGAGGATGGTAGGGGCTTCGTATCCCCCATCCCCGGTCTTGGGGCTCTGCTTCTGGTAGTGAGGAGCCTTGAAGGGCCATGAGCAGGCAGGAGTGTCCAGGGCCCAGCTGGTGGCCCTCGGGGAGTGGGTCAGGCAGGAGGCCAGAGAGGGCAGGGCACAAGGAGGTGCAGTGTGCTCTGAGTGAGGCCCCTCTGCCCACGCCAGGTGTGCTGCCTGCCCTAGGCCTGGAGCTCCAGCCTCCCAGTGGGTCCCTGGTGGTCGTGTCATCTGAGGGCCGGGCCCCATTGCTACCTGCCCCGCCCTGCAAGTCTGCACCCCACGCCCTGCTCTGAGGCCTTGTGGGCACCCTCCCGCTGGCCATATTCCTGTGGGTCTCCTCCTCGTCCAAAATGATCCTGCTCCACGTGCTTACCACGTCCTACATCCCGATGCTGGACTTCAGTGGGTACACGAGGATGGAGGGGAATTTA
The DNA here is from genome assembly GCF_048564905.1 of Vicugna pacos. Classification (NCBI taxonomy): domain Eukaryota; kingdom Metazoa; phylum Chordata; class Mammalia; order Artiodactyla; family Camelidae; genus Vicugna; species Vicugna pacos. The sequence continues at coordinate 1,731,897 of NC_132989.1, forward strand.
CGCTGCTCCCGCCAGAGCCCATGGGCAGGCGTCGCAAATATCCGCGCATGGTGCCCTGTGTTCTGATTTGCTGCCTAGAAGCTTGTTAGTGCCAGGGTTCTCACTCTCTTCACTTGGGTGCCAGTTCTAGCAGGTCCTTGAGCTTCCCTGAGAGAAGTGGCTCTCAGCCCAGGTCGGTCCCGGGTGCCTCTGGGGTTGTCACACCTGAGGGGCCCTCTGTGGACGGGTCCTGTGTTCTTGGCCTTGAGGCGGATTTTCCTCCTCCTCTTCCCCAAGGGGCGGCAGTGGCTCCGGGGGCAGCTTCCAGCCGATCACAACCATCCTGCTGTCCTCAGGCATGCTGGCCCTACACGCCCGGCAACTGGACGTCAGGCTGCGGCTGGACTACGTCTTGGCCTCGCAGGTAAGAGGAGCCCCTCTGCTTCCCTGGGGGTCAGCAAGGGGGTCCCTCGGGAGGAGTGTTGGGTGGGGGCTCCTGGCTAGACGTCACAGCCATGTGAGCAGCACCGTCGGGGTGAAGGAGGCCAGTGCCAGGTACAGGGAGAAGGACCACAGGGAAGAAGGAAGGGGCACAGCTGATGGGCCGTGTCTGGCGGTCAGAGTTTAGCTCTTTCACCAGCAGCGAGCTCCTGTCCCAAAAGGCGCTCTGGCAGAGGGGTGACGGCCGCGTCCTCCTGTCTGCAGAGCCCACGATCATCGGAGCCAGGTCCTGTGGCTCCTGGGTTCCTCCTCTTGCCCTCACCTGCTGCCTGTCTGCCCGCTTTTAGGAGCAGGGTGAAACCCATCCTGTATGAGTCTCCTTGGTGAGTGATGACTCCTGTGGCCCATCCGTGTTGTTTTCCCCGAAAATGTGCTGGAGGAGCCCTGGAGGTGTGAGGGATGGAGTGTCTGGGTGAACTGGCTCAGCAGGGTTTTTGCTAAAAGTGGACCATGTGTAAATCAAGAGGGACAGCGCAAAGTCATGGCCCTGTTGGGAAGAGGGTTCAGAGTCTGGTCCAGGAGAGAATCTTGGCAGGTGGCGGGTTGTCCAGTGAGTGAAGGAAGCTGGATGGGCGGGTGAGTGGCTGATGGAGGATCCTGCCCTCCCCAGGCAGAGAGGAGCGGGACGACGTGGACAGGGTGAACCTGCACAACAAGAGGGTCCTCTATAGTCTCCTGCCGGCCCACGTCGCCCAGCACTTCCTCATGTCCAGCCCCCGGAACACGGTGAGCGTGCGGCCCGCATGGCAGCTGCTTCCCGGGCCCTGAGACCCAGCAGGGTGCTCCTCCAAGCCGAGCTGGTCAGTTGGGGGCTGCAGGGCTGCAGCTGGAGGTCCGAACCAGAGGGACCCTCCCCGCTGCCTAACATCGCAGAGGGTGGCCATTTCCAAGCCTTCAGCTGCACCAAGGATGGAGGCAAGAGCCAGGGCAGAGGCTGGGCCGTCAGAGGCTCCTGGGATGTGGGCTTGACAGGTGCCCAGGACTACTGTGTCCTCCCCTTTGATCCTGGAAGAGAGCGTAAGAGTCACCAGCCCCACAAGGCGGGAGATCGGGCTTCAGGAAACCACACTCAAGGGGGAAAGCGCCGTTTCAAGGCCGTCATGTCCTGGGTGGGGGCCCTTTCGGCTGAGTTTGTGTGGCTGGCCTGGCCCTGCCCGCCTGGCTGCAGGGCTGGTGGTTCATTCCCTGCGCCGTGCTCAGTGCGGTCTGGTGCCACGACTTGGAGGTGAAATTCTAAACCCACCCCAGCAGCATAGCACAGGGCTTAGAAAAGCTGACTCAAAAATAAAGAGGCTCAGGCTGGGTTTTAAGGTCCTAAAGGAACAAATACCAAGGCTCAGCTTGACCAGGTTTGTCCTGAAATAGCCCCGGGGCTAATCTCTCATCCTGGTAGGCCTGAGGGTGTCCAGAGCAGTTTGTTTTCCCAGGACAGTGTGTCCCTCCCCCACCCCACAGGGGCCTCTGATCTCACCTGTGAGCTGGACAGCCTCGCGGACGCCCATGTGTGAAGCCTGCAGCTCCAGCGGGGCCACCACACCCGTCCCCGTGCCGCACGTCCACCCATCAGAGCAGTAACGGACCAGCCGTCGCCGGGTCCTGCTCTGCCCGTTGTGGTCCAGCTCATGGAAGAGGGATTCCCTAGAAGGGAGATGGAGTTTGCGCTCGAGTCACCCACGGGCACCCCTGGAAACGATTTGGGCTTCCAAGGTACGGTGTTTTCCTCAGGGATGTTGGACTTCACGTGCCCACCTGTTTGTTCGTAGGCCTCCTGGGAAATGCGGCCGTCAGGGGCCCCGTGCACAGCTGGGCGTGCGGTCCTCGCTGCCCGCTGCCGTCTGCGCCTGCTCCTGGGCGTGGAGGCCGGGGCTGGGGGGCCGCTGGGCCACGCTGACGTGCAGGTCACGGAGCTCTCGGACGCAGACACGGGGTCTGAGGAGTGTTCAGACGAGGTGGTGGAGGATGTGGACGACATGGCCTACACTGTGGTCAGTGCCTCCCTCGTGCCATCTGTCCCAAGCTCTGGTTTCCTCCGCATCACTCCAGTGGGCCTTTCTGCTTCTGCGAGGCACAGGTGGACAGGGGCTCCTAAGTGCTACCTTGGTTTTCTGTGCCTTTATTACTTTTAGCTTTAAAACAGACCCATGTTCCAACATCGAATGATGTTGAGATGGGATTCCATGAAGAGGAGATGTTATTAAGAAATCTTTTGTTTTTTTTTTTTTAAAGAAATACTGGGGCTTGAACCCAGGACCTCGAGGACGCTAAGCGCGCACTCTACCTCTGAGCTATACCCTCCCCCTTAAAAAATCAGTATTGATATGACAAATTGACTTCTGATTTCAGTAAGATGTTTCATGGGATTCATTCGGAAATGCCTCAGAAATTTTCTTTACTTCTAAGGTTTTGAGGTTAGTTCTGCTTCCTGTGCTGTTACCATTAACCTTTAAAAAACAAAAGAATTTTCAGTGAAAACGTAGCATAATATTTCACAGTTTCTTTTTTAATATTAGAGACTTTACATACTTCTTTCTTTTTAAGTAGGCTTATCTGGGTCACCATTTTAAAGAACGTGTTTATCTTTTGTAGTCTGCTGGTGCTGTCGTCACCCAGAGCCAGACGTACAGGAAACGAGCTGGTGTCCTGAGTAATGAAGATTATTCGGTAAATGTGAGACACGCTATTCAGGTGAGTACTTGCGTGAGGCCAGAGCCATGCTTAGGTTTTCATTCAACCAATGTGTGCATGCATCTCAGAAAATCAGACACCTTGCAGGGGAGGGCATAGCAGCCAGCAGGGAGGCCTCTGTGACTGGAGACAGGACAGAGGAGCAGCAGATGAGCGAGGAGGTGCCAGCGCCACAGAATGAAGGGGGGTTGTCCGCAGTGACGTGGCACAGGGTCCTGTGCTTCTTGGTTATGCCCCTTTTGGACACTTTCACAGCCTAGTTTTGCTTTTGAGGGGAGACGGAGGTATTTAGGTTTATTTATGTATTTTATTCAATGGAAACAATGGGATTGAACTCAGGGCCTTGTGTATTCTAAACACACACTCTACTACTAAATTTCACAACCCTCACTTTTTGTTAAAAAAAAAATCATTCTTGCTGCCATCTAATTTAAAACCATAGTTTTTTTCAACCTTAAATCCTTCCTCCTCCTGCTTTAATTCTTTTGTTCTAGCTAGTACACTTCAGAGAAAATAGCAGAAATCATCTCATTTTACCTGTAAATATGTCAATATGTATCCTGTATAGACAAGGATTTTATTTTTAACATAATGACCTTTCAGTTACCTAACACTGCCTGACAAAGTAAACAGTGAGTCCTTACTATTGTCTCCTAGCTAATGCTTGCTCAGATTTTCCCATTATTCTCAAAAACAGCTTTTTACACTAGTTCCTCTGAATTTCGGTACCTAACAGGATCATACACTTTACATTTGGGTGATAGGTCCCTGAAATGCTTTTTAACCTAGAACAGTTCCCCTCTCCTGTGTTCCTTTTCTTGCCATTCACCTGTACTAAAACTACATTGGCCCACAGCCTTTCCCCCTCTCCTCTGCATCTCCTGCACAGTCAGAGTGAGGGTTGCAGGGTGGTCGGACTCAGGCTGCCCCTGAGCAGGGATGTGTCATAAGAAGTAGCACAGAATGTCGCTGGTCATCACCATCTGTTTGTCTATGTTGTTCGTGTTGCCTTCTAGACCCGTCAAAAATTTTGTCAGCCCTCCCAGATTTATTAGCTGGATCTGTGTTCTTTAAAGAAAACTTTCTTAAGAAGTCAGGTCACTATAATGTAGTTCACATAGAAAGGCAGAATAGTGGCTGGTTTTTGTTTGCTTGCTTGCTTGCCTTATCAATTTTCAGAATGATGAATTAGTGCCTTGGTACTTGTAAAAGTGACCAAGAACGTTGTTTTGTCTATTATCGTTATGATGAATTTATTGGCTATTATGGATTTGATGTGTTTTAGCCGTTTTCCCCCTTGATCATGTGGGAACCCACTGATCTTTTTTTTTTTTAATTGAAGTATAGTCAGTCTACAATGCTGTGTCAGTTTCTGGTGTACAGCATACTGTTTCAGTCATCCATGTACATGCATGTATTCCTTTTCGCATTCTTTTCCTTTACAGGTTACTACAAGATACTGAGTACAGTTCCCTGAGCTGTACAGTAGGACCTTGTTGTTTATCTATATCAGTATCTGTACTAGTAGTATTAGTGTTAATAGTTGGTACTTAGATGTCCAAGTTACCCTTCCCACCCCCTTGCCCCGCTGGTAACCATTTGAGCTGTTTGTATGTTCTTGAAATTAAGCCCTTGTCAGTTGCATCATTTGCAAATATTTTCTCCCATCCCGTAGGCTGTCTTTTTGTTTTTGTTATAGTTTCCTTTGTTGTACAAAAGCTTGTGAGTTTGATTAGGTTCCATTTGTTTATTTTTGCTTTTATTTCTATTGCTTTGGGAGACTGACCTAGAAAAACATTGCTACAATTTATGTCAGAGAATATTTTACCTATGTTCTCTTCTAGGATTTTTATGGTGTCCTGTCTTAGATTTAAGGTGTTAAGCCATTTTGAATTTATTTTTGTGCATGGTGTGAGGAAGTGTCCTAAATAAATTATTGATTTACATGCTGCTGTCCAGTTTTCCCAACACCGCTTGCTGAAGAGACTGTCATTTCTCCATTGTGTATTCTTGCCTCCTTTGTTGAAGATTAATTCACCCCGTAGGTCTGTGGACTTATTTCTGGGTTCTCTATTCTATTCCATTGATCCATAGGTGTGTTTTTATGTCAGTGCCACACTGTTTTGGTTACTGTAGCTCTGTAGTACTGTCTGAAGTCTGGGAGGGTTATTCCTTCAGCTTCGTTCTTTTTCTTCCGTATTGCTTTGGCCATTCTGAGTCTTTTGGGAGTCCATATAAAATTTAGGATTATTTGTTTTTGTTCTGTGGAAAATGTCCTAGGTAATTTGATAGGGGTAGCATCAAATCTGTAGGTTGCTTTGGGTAGTATGGCCATATTAACAATATAATTTTTCCAATCCAAGAGCATGGGATATCTTTCCATTTCTTTAAATCATCTTTGATTGCCTGAATCAGTGTGTTGTAGTTCTTCACATATAAGTCTTTCACCTCCTTGGTCAGGTTTAATGCTAAGTTTTTTTGTCTTTGTTTTTGATGTGATTTTAAAAGAGATTTTAAATTTTTACTTTCCTTTTCTAATATTTCATTGTTAGTGTAAAGAAATGCAGCTGATTTCTGTATGTTAATCTTGTATCCTGCTACCTTGCCAAATTCATTTATCAGCTTTAGTAGTTTTTGTGTGGAGCCATTAATTTTTGACTGCTCCCTTGCTTTATGGCACATGTTAACCTAGGCTCCTATTATGTATTTCCTCCCCCAGACATCAAGCCAGGCAGTTTTTTGTGGGGGAGGTAATTAGGTTTGTGTATTTTTAATGGAGGTTCTGGGGCTTGAACCCAGGACCTCTGCATGCTAGGCACGTGTGCTACCTCTGAGTAATACCCTTCCCCCAATTTTATTATTTCTTTTGAGGAAAAATATGACCAGATGACTGAGTTTAGGGACATGGCCACAAAGCCAGCTCCGGGGGTGACTCTTAGGGCCACTTAACCAGTGTTCTTTCTACCTGTAGTAGCTGTGTGTTGAGGTGATGGGCGGGAATTGCTCTGAGTCAGTAAAAGCTGTCACGTTCAACTTGGTATCCAGGAGGAAAGAACTGTGGTCTTATAAGAAGAGCACCACCGAATGAAAAAGCTAAAATTAAATTGTAGTTTTGAAAGGTTGCAAGCTGTTATCTAGAAATTTTGATCCTCTGGAATACTAACTCCTGTGTATTATCTCAGGATATTAAATTTTGATTATTTTTCTTGGATGAAAACAAAACTTCAAGAGTTTCTGATAGTAACAAGCAAACTGTGTGTTTTTGAGGTTGCTTTCCTTTTTATTAAAAAAAATTTTTTTTTCATTCTAAGTGACCTCTATCTCCAAAGTACCCACCCATTGCCCCCCGCCCTCGCCTCGTCCCGCTGCTCTGGCCCACATGGGCCCAGTCACTGCCAGGCCTCCTGAGGCTTCTGTGATGTTTTTACTTTCTACATGTGGTTCTTAAAAATTGACTTTCCTAAAGTACTTCTTGGCATGAACCACAGACATTCTCAAGTTTAGTTTCTGAGAAGCCTCTGTCCTTGGAAAATAGGGCACTTCAGATACGGTTGCATTATTGCTATTTTGTAAACTAAAGCGTATACTTTTGAAAAGATTTGAGAAGCACAGGGGTGAACATTGTAGACGATAATTGTATCTATCTTGCCTTCAATACAGTAAACATGTTTGCTTCCCGTGAATAAAATAATGTAGTCATAGTACAGGATGAGCGAGATGTGATTTGAAGAACAGATAAAACAAATGATGCATCTGAACTGGAGTTGAATTCAGTGTGGCTCCTAACTGAGGAGCCAGAGAACAGATTCCTCCCAGGGTTCATGCCTGAAAACAGTTTCTTCTCAGATGAGCGTCTCTGCTGCTTCGTGTTCTGGGTGGCTTGGCCCGTTGTCAGATCCCTTAGTTACCTGCGTCGTCAAGAAGCTGAAAAGGAAAGTTAGAGCTCATTCATTTTAAGTCTCATGTTCTAGCACAACAAAAATTACCTTATGCAATTCAGCAGCCATGAATTACATTTGATTCGGAGGTCCCTGTGCTGCATTTGGAGGGGCGTGGGGGCCAGAAGCTCTGGGAGCCTCGGTCAGGACGATGCGGGCTGTCGAGGGGGTCCTGAGGGCACATGGCCCTTTTGGGGGTTTGCATGTGAAGGTGAGTTGGCACTTCGGGGCTGCGATGAACATCCCTTCTCCCATGGTGGTGGTGACTGATAGTTTCTGACGCATGGGAATCATAAAGTTTTCTTAGATGGGGGCTTTAATAATTTTACACTAAATCACACCCATCTCCAATGGGAAATTTAAGCATATAATTTCTTAGAAAAGACAGAATCAACAGGAATGAGCAGGGCATGACCTGAAATAAAATGTAGTTCACCAAATGTTTGTTTATATCCTTACATGATGTGTATTTTATTTTTCACCTTTTATTATGAGATGTTCAGGTGTACCGAGGTAGGAAGGATAGGGATCCAAGTCCTCTGGTTCCTCTGCCAGCTTCAGCAGTTCCTGGTAGATGGTGTCACTTCTGTCTTTATTTTCTACATCCTCTGACCCGTATTTATTTTAAAGTAAATCTTATTGTATCCTTTCATGCTTAAAATACTTTACTTTGCATCTCTAAGAGAAAAGAACTTTTTTGGTTAATATAACCATGTAAATTAGCAGTAATTCTTTGTACCATTTGATAAGATGACTTACAATTTTCAAAGTGTATAAAATTATTTTTTTCTCTTTTGCTTTTTAAAAAATCCCATTTTAGATAAAAGTTCCTTCATTCTCTGAGAAGTTATGTGCTTTGAATGTAGTACAGGTGGCTGGTGGTTCGAAAAGTTTATTTGCAGATATGACTCCTTTAATGTTAAATGGTTTTTGAATGATGCTTAGCGCTGAATACATAGTTCTGTTGTGAAACGTGAATGCTGTGCTCACGCTTGTCCCTGGCAGTGACCGTGGAAGGGAAGGTGTATGCCTGTGGGGAAGCCACCAGCGGCCGCCTGGGGCTGGGCCTCTCCAGCGGGACTGTGCCCACCACTCAGCAGATCACAGCCCTCAGCAGTTACATGGTCAAGAAGGTGGCCATTCACTCAGGTACGGGGCCAGGGTTGGCACTTGTGTGCAGACAAGCCTGTTGCTCATGCTCTGTAATTAACTCGAGCCCTTAAATAATTTTCCCTAAAGTGGCATAGGAGTCTTCAAGTTTTACTTGACTATTAGGAATAAAAATGGAATAATGTACAGCTCCAGGTGGTGTAGAGTTGACTTTTTGTTGCTTCACAAGGCTTTTGGGGACCAGTGGTTGTTGGAATCCCAGGCATGTGGGGCGTACCCCTCCGAGGAGGGGGTTTCAGTCTTGGAACTGTGGTGGGGTTTATAGCATCTTTGAAACCATCACCTTCAGTGCCTAAGTGTGTGTCATTGTTCTGGGGAAAGAGCCTGTGACTTTGACGAGATTCCCAGTGTCTGTGAATCCCAGTGATTAGAAAGAACCATTTACAAAAGTCATACCCCTTCAGTTCAGGAAACTTACTTTTATTTCCAACCATGTGAGGCCTCTTAGGAAGGAACTGAACTAGATACAACAGACTCAGTTCATCTCTGTACTGAATAGGGTTAGATTTCACCCCTTGTAACAGAAAAATCCAAACAGTAGCAACTTGAGCAAGACAGTGGCTTTAGTCTGCTGTAAAAGCCTGGAGGTGGGGTCTGGAGCCAGTGCGGCAGCTCGAGGGCCCCCGGGGAGCGCTGGCCTGCTGTCCGCCCTCGCTGAGAGACGTCCCTGCAGCTGCAGGTGAGCGCATGAGACAGATGCTTCCTCAGGCCCGTCCGGCCTGTCCGAGAGCTTTTCTGGAAGCCTTACTCACTTTGTTGCGTCTCTGTCACTGTGCCCTCTGCGCAGGGGAGCCCGGGAAGCATGCGCTTTAGCAGAGCACATGGCCCTCGATCACGTGGGCTCTGGCAGTGGTGGGATGAGTGTTGGAGGCCGGGAGCCTGGGAGCTGGCAGACACCGCTCACGGAGGAAACCCTCCTCAGTCCTGAGCGGGGAGGACGGTCCATGCTGGGGGAGGAGCGGGTGCGGGCTGTCTGGGGAGAGTGACCATAATGTCTTAACTGCAGTCGATGGTACTTTTGCTTAAATAACCCCAGTGTGGAGGTGCGTTTCTCCAAAGCCTGATCGCCTCTGCTTTTGACAATTTGCCTGATTCCAAAGGTACTTATTTTTACTTTTTTCATCTGAATTTTGATCTTTTCTGTATTTGACATAGCAGCAACCCCGTTAATAAATAGCATTATTTTGCCCCTTCTTGGCAAGTAAAATTCTTTCTGGGGTGTCCACTTTGTAGTTTAATAATCATTCACTTATTTTATGTGCCTGTTGCCCTGAAATGCTGATCCTCTTTACTCATTTATTCAACAGATTCATTGAGTCCATACTGGTTGCCAGGCGCAGTGGGTAGTTAGGCCGTTAACCCCTGGGCAGACAGCTCGGGCAGCCCCTGTGTGTGTGAATGCTGCCGGTGGGCGGCACGCTGTGGCTTTAACCATCCATGGGAAAGTGTTTTCTAGGGGTGAAGGTGATGATGGCAAACTCGGATACTTCAGCAGAATTTAAGAATATTTTCTTCATTACGTGTTAATAAGAAACTGTTACTGATAGTAAGAGTGAAGGCCCTTTGAAAGTTGTTTTGTGGAAAATTGCATAGGAGAGGTTATTTATGAAGATAGAACTGAAAAATATATTTTTGAAAATCTCCAGGAATGTGACTTGGCCTCATATGTTCTGTTTTAAGGTTTGACAGTTCAGTTGATCTATAGCTGTTGTTTTGACTAAACGTGGGTCCATGCAGATGTCTGTGTTCTTCTTCTTTCCCAAAGGCTGAATTGATTATAGGGAATACTACTTGATCTTGCTCTAGGACCTGTGACAAGCCCCGGCTGACAGAAGCCCTGAAAACCCAGCAGATCTGGGACATTGCCTGCGGGAGCTCACACAGCGCAGCCCTGACATCCAGTGGTGAACTGCACACCTGGAGCCTCGGAGAGCATGGCCGCTTGGGACACGGGGACAATACAACACAGCTGAAGCCCCAGATGGTAATTATACACATTTTTATTGCTTTCAGAAAGTTTCCCATCTGCTGATTTCCAGGGGAGATAAGCTCCGAGTCTCAGATAGGTCATGACACCCTGTGCAATATGGCTCTCAGTCTGTGGGGAGAAACCCCCTGCTGTCTCTGTGCCTGTGCTTGATCTGTTTTTGCATTTGTAACTGAGTAGGTGAACGTCCTTGGTCACAGAGTGATCCAGCTGGCGTGTGGAAGCAGATGTGCCCAGACCCTGGCTCTGGCCGATGGAAGTGGGTCCTGTCCTGACCCCGCTTTGCCCTGTTCTCCCTGTGCACCTGTCTCTCTGCCCAGATTTCCTCTTCTCAGAAGGACATGAGCCATACTGGGTAGGGCCCACCCTAATGACCTTATCTTATTAACTCATTACATCACAATGACCCTATTTTCAAATAAGGGCATTTCCAAATTAAGTCACATTCTGTGGTGCTTGAGGTTAGACTTTAACATGAATTTTGAGTGGACTCAGTTGAGCCTTTACCTGTCCCCTCCCCTAGTAATGTTTCCTGAACATACCATGTTGATGCTTCTTACTTGTGTTCCTCCCATGTCTTGGAATGCCCCCGTTTTCCTTTCCTTCGCTTGTATTGTGTTAATTAACAACCACCTACTAATCAGAATTAATGTCTATTTACCTTGTTTTGTAAATATTTATGTGGCTGTTTCTTACACATTCTTGTAATATTTTTGAAGACGTGGAGAGGACTCATTTTTGGAATCATGCCCCAGTTCTTTCTTCCCTCCCCCAAACCACCTGTAGTGCTTTATAACTGTAGTGCTTTATAACAACTTGAATTGAATATGTTAATGAGTGTGTCTGAGCAAACAAGTTGTAGGTATGAGACATTTTACGAATGATTTATGACTTAAGGAAGGATTGGAGTCTGGAGTCATGGAAGTGATTATAGTCAGCCTGGTGTGCATTAGTTTATATTAAACAAATACTTACTGAGCCTACTAGATACAGGACCCTTTACTATGTATTAGGAATAGATAAACCTATGAAAATTATAGAATCTGCCTCTGTTCTCATGAAACTTACTGTCTATGAACAGTTAAGAGGTAAAAGAACAGAGAAGATGGGCATGAAGGAATTTTTTAAGGAACCCTAGGCAGAACTTAGAGAATGATGAGTCATGCGAGGTGGAGGGTGAAGGAGCATTAGAGAAGCGTGGTGTTGAGCCTGGACGAGTGGGAGAGTGTTGCTGGTGGAGATGGCAGGTCAGGAAAGGCATCCTTTGAGGTGGGAGGGGGTAAGTTAGTTTGCTTCTGGATAAATAAGTAGAACCTCGATGTAGAAAATGCCAAAATGTATAGCGAATCGATAGATGTTGGTCTCACTCTACCACGAGAGGAGAGAGGGCTTGAGCAGCCCCTTCGAGGGGAGCTGACAGTGGTCGACAGCGGGGCTTTTCTGGGCAGGTGCTGTTCTGATAATGTTTGAAGGAAGAGTGAAAGGGCTGGAGAACTGGGAGGTGATAATGTGACGATTATTTCTCTCTTACTAATGAGGAAGCTAGGGCACAGAAAGTTAAGAAAGGTGCCCAGGGACACAGCTGATAAGTGGCGGAGCTGGAATTCAAACCTGGACATTGTGGTTCAAGGGTCTGTGCTTTTAGCACTACTCTGTACTGTCTCTCATAATTTTTCCTTAAATGTACTCAATTGTTTAACACTCCTAAGGAAACTATAATAATATTATACAGTTATAAGAACATCAGCCTCACTTGTCTTGAAGGTAGGAGTAAAAATAAATTCAGCGGAACCAAAGCAGTTCTGTTAAATTATTACAACTTGCATAATGCCTACCTGAGAATAATGGAACTTTTTATGATCACTGAGTAAGTAGGGGGTATTCTGCTAGATGTCAGGTAGTTTGAGAAAATGGTGAGATAAGCATCTCACATTTATTAAGCATTTATTGTGCCGAGCATTTCCTCTCATTATTAGGTGTATACTAGAGGACAAAGCCCTGGGTTTCATGGAGCTTGGATTCTAATGGCTGGAGATACACAGTAAACATCTAAGCAAATAGATGATGTGAGAGGCAGGTGCAGTCTTCTCTAGAAAGGCCAGGGATGGTCTCTCCAAGGGAGTGCTTTACTTCAGTTTCATTTGACTTGTTTCAAATGAACACGTGTGTCTGTGGAATAGTCCAGTTGATGGTGCCAGCCATAGTCGTGCATAAGATCTTGCAAACCTATTCTTATATCCAAAGCAACTTACCATTTCTTCCCAGTTGGAGGAGAGGAATGATGGGTGTCCATGTGAAAGGCCAGGAAGCTCTGTGTAGAAGACTGGTCGGGGGCCAGGGAGAGGGGGGGCTTAGCACTCTGCTCTTGTCATTTGTTTAGGGGAAGGGCTTCCTTGCTTTTAAAACAGCGAGTAGATTTTACTACCAGAACTGTCTTCAGCATTAAGAAAAGCACGTAGTGTCATGCAGGAGAGTCGTTGCTAGAGCCCATACGTACCATCCGTGTTTTAATGTGGATGAACGCTTTATGACTGAAAGTGTGAGCAAGTTTTCCTGAATACCAGGCTTCTCAGTTCACTCATTTTGCATAAAATTGATTTTACTGCAGTTAATTTAACTACCTCCTAAGTATTATATGTATCTGAAAACACAGGCATATTAACTTTGTTTCTAAGACACGTTGAACTAAATGCATTACTATTACGTACTCACTGCAGCAGGTACAACTCGGGAAACAAACCTGGCAAGTTGCATTTTTCAAAAATTCAAAATGAAAATAGCCTTCAGGTCCATGGGGGGCTTTAAAAAACATATTAATTGGCATTATTTTCCTATTCAATAAAGTAGTTAATAGGAAAGTTGGTACAGTTTTCCAGCTATTAAAGTATTAGTATCCTGACATTTGAGAATTCATAACATGAAGGCAACTTTCACATCCTTTATCTTTGAACACGTGTGGTGTTTTATTAGAGTTTGTGAAATGTGCTCACGTTAGTTTGCTCACATGAACCTCTCGTAGGTGTTGGAATGATTTATTGTCCCTCCTTTACTGGAAGGGCATCTTAGCCTTGAGAAAGGCCAGGGTCGTCACACTGTGAGCTAGTTGAGCTGAAGCTAGACTTGGCAGAGTGTCCCCATCGCCTGCCGTGAGCCCCGGGCTTGGGGACGCCCCCCCCCAGGAAGCCCTGGCTGGTGCTCTCCCTTCTTGCTGATGGAGCACCATGTCTGGGACTGGTGGAAGGAGCTCTCCTGTGGTGTCCCCCTTGGCCACTCTGCTGCCTGCAGTTCTTGATAAAAGTCACTGCTCCTCTGGTTGCTGTTAGTACTGTAACTGTCCCTTGTTGTTAGCGCTCGTCGTCCTCATCAGTTACAGTGATGTCTTGGCAAGGGAGGAGAGGGCGCTTGCCATTTGACTATAGAAACCTAGGTTTGTGTTTAATAATCTCTCTACTCCTGGCAGGAGAAACTTGGTTCTTTTGTATCCCCCTCCTTCCTCTTAATCTGTATTTGGGTCTCAGGAGGTGAGTTAGTTGAGCCAGGCAGTGATGGTTTTTGAGTGCCATCATGTGCCCACTCACCGAAGATTTGTCAGTGAATGAAGCAGCATCCTTAATGGCTTTGTATTATAGTTGGGGTAAAAGAGATAGTAACACAAACACAGGTACTATATAAATAAACGTACAATATTTTATATGATGTAGATAGGCAATATATAGTTATATAAGCGTGTGTGTGTGTGTATAATTTCAGTGCCTCACACTAACTTTGCTGCCTCTGAAGCCTCAAGACCTGAATCCAGCCTGTTGCTTCTTTTTAATAAATATACAGTCACACTCATTGGCTTATGTATTGTCTGTGGCAGGTTTTATGCTCTAAGGACAGAGTTAATTAATTACAATGGTGTATCCTTGATAAAGCCTAAAATATTCACACTCTGGCTTTAAGACAAAGTTGGCTGACCTCTTGCTTAAGATCTTGCCAGCCATTGTACTTGAAGGTAGCAGTTCAGCCTCAGAGCTAGAGGATAAAGCTCGATTTCAGAAGCCACCAGAGATGACAGATGGTTGGAACTTTGGTGCAGAGAGGATAGTTTCCACCCACTAGGTGTGGGTCACCGTGGTAACTCAGGTGGAGGTGACTAAGGAAGTTTTGCTTCAAGGTAGGTAGCCTGTTCTGCTTTCAGAAGAGCGTTTGTTGTTGGTGTTTTATAGTAGTGTGAATTGCTCATGGTGATTTTTCAAATGTGATCTAATAAAAGTGTATACAGATTGGATAATGAGAGTTGCTCCTATTTTCTTAGAGTCCCACTCTTCAGAAATACTCATTAAGAGCTGCTAAGACATGTATTTTTCCCTCTGTCTAAATATTTCCCTCTATCCAAGAGTTTTATAAGAAATGTTTTCTGATTTTTTCCTTCACATTGTGACCTGTTAGTTTACTTGGTTCCTCAAAATGCAGAGAATTAGGGGTTGTACAGTTGAGTGTTCATTACATAGAATACTAACATAAAATATTTTGGAAAGAATTTTAGTGTAAGTCTGCCCATCAGTTATGAGTTGCCATTGTAGATTTTTAAAATTATGCTTTCATGGCAAATATTAAAGCACTTTTGTGCTATATCATCATTATTTTAAATCTTATAAATTTTCATCAAAATTCTTCTAGTGGAGGCACCCCCTAATCTGATCACCTGGTAAATCTTTGAAAAATATTGATGTCTGGTCCCCATTTCAGGCCTAAATGAATCCAGATCTTAAGCGGTTGGGATGTCATCTGTAAGAAAGAGCCCTCCAAGTGAGCTATTGAGCAGGTGGCACCTTGTATGATACAACTTTCTTTCCATAATGAAAATTTATAGGCAGATAGGAAGGTTTAACATGCTTCTAGTATATAGTTCATGGTTTATCCTGGAAAAAACTTTATATACTGAGTTCCTTTGAATCCAGATGTTGAACAAAGGAAGGAAATGCATATGAAAAAGGGATTATGTCATTTGATTTGAAGAGTCATGTTAATTTACTCCCTCCCACCCTCTACTTTTGTAATCACCAAGAAAAAGTCCTTTCAAAATCAAAAGCACACTTCTTAACTTTCGGATGGTAGCTTTGTTTGTATTACTTTACTAATGGCAAGTGACATACATCTGATCATTGTTTTCAGTGAAGAATTTGCTAACTTCCCTAGGCAGGTGTTACTTTCTTTTTTCATTGTGCTAGGCTAAGTGGTGTAACAGACATGCGACATTTCATTGATTTAAATAAGAGATTTATTTCTTGTTTATGTAATACCCCAGTGACTGGCAATAACTGTTTTGCTCCATGCAGTCACTCAGGGACCAAACTGGATATTTTTCCTGTCTCACATATGGTGTCCAAAGGTGGCCCTGGGATTTGGCATTCAGTCATTGGATTGGGGGAGAGTGTGGAGGTCTGTGGGTCCGGCTTGCTAGCACACACGTCGCTCCTGTTGCCGTTCCGCGGGCCAGAGCTGAGTCCCAGGGCCGTGCCAGCTGCGGGGGAAGCTGCGAAATGACTAGTTGCCTCAGTCAGGGAAGAAAAATGCCTTTGGTTGTCGGCTAGCAGTCCTGTCCATGTGGCATGTGTGGCCACCGTAAACACCAGCAGGGCCTTGGTTTATTCTGTGTAACATTTTCTTTCGTTGTTCCTTTTCTCATCCCCCTTTATTGAGTGATTGTCCCTTGTTGTTCATTTGTGTGCGACAGTCAGGGTTCTTGGATGCAGACAACAAGCTCATCCTTGGCTAATTTAGGCAGAAAATGAATCAGTTAGCCTGCAGAATTGATTGGAAAGCTGGAGGCTATGCTAGAGAAATAAGTAGGAGGCAACGTGGCAGGCAGCAGCAGAGGACAACACCGGGTCAGGCCATAGGCCCGGCCTCGCCGCTCCTGGCTCTTTGCAGTCAGCTGCTGTGTGAGCTTCGTCTTCCCTTCCCTGCGGGGAGCACGCTCACACTGCCCGTGCACCTTGCAGGAGCTGCGCCTCCAGTTCTCAGGCTGAGCAGGAACGTTTGACCATTCAAACTTGGGTTGCTAGCAGGGAGTGGGGATGAGAGAAGTTCTGTTACTGTTTGGCTTTTATAGTAGGAGACACGGCTTTTTCTGTCTTCTGTGATTGTCACAAACTGTGATGGGTGTCCAGATACTGAGTGACCAAAAGGTGACAAACGCCTACTTCAGGACCTTTTCATCAGAAGAAAATGTGCCATGTTGGGTGTAAGATAGGAGACTGTCCCAGTCTTGATTTTGCCACTGACCTTTTGGGACAAAACATAAAACTTCTCTGGGTCACAGGTGTCCCCTCTATAAATTGAGATGGGGAACCTGATGTCTGATAATGCTTATTCATCTGCACACTCATTGAATAAAATATTTATTGAATGCCTTTATGTGCTGGCATGAAAGAGAAGAGTGATAGGGGCACGCTGGCTGTCTCGCCCTTCAGAGCAGAGAAGTCCTTCTCGCACAGTCGTGGGGGGCCCAGTCGCTCCTGAGGAGCCCCTCATTCGGATGGGAGGGTTGTGGGCAGGGGGTTCACGGGTCTCTCTGCTTCGCTCACCCACTTATTTATTGTCTATTTTAAGCCTTTGCATTGTTTTGTTCATGAGAATATATAAACAAGTGTGACCAGTCCTTCCCTCAAGTGTTCCAGTTGTGAGGATGTGCTGATTGCTTCAGCACAGCACATGTTCGCTGTGTTAACAGCAGAATAGTAGGAAAGAAAAGGAGCAGGGGAGCAGCTCACTGCAAGATCCTGGGAAGGTTTCTTAGAGAAGATAACATGAGATCTGGGTTTCAAAGTTTGAATCCAAGATTTCTAGGAGCAGAAAAGAGGAGAAGAGGGACCGCATTCTAGACGGGGGAGCACTTCTGCCTGGGCACCGTCAGTGCAGCTCAGAGGGAGACCGTGTATGGGGGCACGGGACGGAGACACCTGGCGGGCAGTGGGACGAGGTGACATGTAAGCATGGAACTCTGGATCCCTTAAAGCGATGCTGACCTTGAACCTGTGATAAGGAAGCAGACCGGCAGCAGTGGGGAGAGGGCACAGACTGGGTAAGCCTCGGGTGCTGCAGAATCACTCCTTCATCACTCGCTTTCTTCTGAATTAGAGCCTGACAGAGTAAAGAAATTAACAGTTGGATTTGTGAGGCATTCCTGAGGCCAGTCTCAGAATGTAGCTTGTGTGTACAGGGAGGTGGGGGTGAGAGAGAGTTTCTGGCCCGAGTGGATGGATGAGGGATGCAGTTCATAGAACCGGGCACACACGGTGGTACTCTCTGTGCTCCCGCCTGGGCAGGCAGAGCGCCGGGCTTTCTGACCCGCTCAGGTTAGCCTGGGGGTGTGTGAAAGTAGCAACAGCACTTGCTGAGGACGGCCGCTGCCAGTCTGTCTCAGCTTGTGCTTGACAGGAGACCTGGCTGCGCTCTCTGTTGTGAGAGACAGGAGGTGAGGTGGGAGACACAGCTCCCCTCCACTCCCAATTTCTCTTTTCCTTGTTTTATTTTCTTCAGAACACTGATCATTTTCTGACATGACCGAATTCACTTATTTATTTTGTGAGGGATCATGTCCTCTCCGAGCCAGCAATAAAATACAAACTCCAGGAGGCCAGAGACTTTGCCCTTCATCTTCTCTTGTGTCTTTAATGCTAAGAACTTTTTCTAGAACAGCACTGTCCAGTAGATTAGAACACAAGCCACCTATGTAATTTAAGCTTTTAGGAGTCACAGTTTGAAATTTTGGTATCTTATTTTACACACTATATCTAAAATACAGTACTTTAAAATTAAAAATTTATTGATATAGTCTACATTCAGTTTTTTGTACTAAGTCCTTGAAATCTTGCATGTGCTTTGCATTTGCAGCTTATCTCAGTCCCAGATAGTTGCATTTCAAGCACTGAGTGGCCGCCTGTGACTAGTGGCTACCGTACCAGACAGCTAAGGTGTAGAGCGTAGTGGGGGTGTGCTAAATGTTTGTTGAATGAATGAATTAGAGGATAGATTGGTTGTTAAGGGGTAGTGTAGAATCCAGGAAGGTCCCATGTGCCAGGTACCAATTTAAACATTAAGTCTTTGATTTTCATAATAGTCTTGAGGTGTGAGTACTGGCTTAACCCATTCTGCAGACGGGAAGGGAGGCACAGATTTATTTACCCAGTCACTCAGTTGCTAGGTAGTAAGTGGCGAGACTGAATCCAGACACCCCAGAGTGTTTATCACTGTGACTGAAAACACAGCCAGAGCCATGTCACCCCTGGCATGCCTTCCCTGGTGGCCTCATAGCTTTTTTTTTTTTTTTTTTTTTTTTTTTTTACAGAATCCAGATTTCTTACCCTGGTGGAAGGACTCTGGTCCAGCCTACCTGTGTATCCTTACCTGGTCCTCTGTCTGTACTCCATTCTCCAGCGAAACCTGAAGTGACATTTGAACTGCAGTTGGGAGGGGAAGTGGGAGTTGCTCAGGCAAAGCAGCAGAGCCAGGACTTCCGAGGTAGAGGGCGTCCCTGGTATGCCGGGAGCCTGGGGGGCGGGTCTCGGGGGAGGCCGCAGGGACAGGGCTGCTGGACTGTGGCTCACTTCCTAGTCTAGTCTTTTCTCACAGGTCAGTTTCGTGAGCTCGTCACAAAATTCATGGTGACTAGAGAACTGGCTTTTCTTTTCTTTTTTTTTTTTTTAAAGATTCTTTTGTAAAATTTGATGTGAAGTTTACTCATTTTTCCTAGACTCCCTTTTAAATTCCCGTCTCTTCTGGCCACGGCCACCCATTCGTCTGCATTCACCTGCATTCAAGTAGGTTGCACGTGAGAGGGGACATCTCTCGCAGGGGGCTGGTTCCCAGCCCAATCTCTTTTCAGACTTGCTGGTGCAGTTTCTCTTCACTCTTGTGAGGACCCGTCAGTGCTGTCTCGCAGGGGCGCTCCCCGAGTCTCTTGACCACCCCCCACCCCTACTCCCTCCATCTCTGAGGAGGGTGGACCCTGGAGGGTCTGGTTTGCCTTACCGCCACTGACCAGCCCCAAGCGCATGAACGTGGGGCCACCAGCTGCCAGGCCCCGTGGGGCTGCTGGACTCTTTTCTTTCTATGTATAATGTGACAGATGCTGTAATAATGCCACCTGGTTCATGGGACTTGCATGGATCTGAGGCATACTGGCACAAAGTTTGGCATGGAGACTGTGATGGATATTCTTACTAATTTTTACTTTTATCACTTTTTCTTTAATTGTGAAACACTGCTAGCAGAGCGTTCTGGTAAAGGGTCCTAGAAAGCTGCTGTATCCATGCTGTTGTTATTCAGGGTATTCTGCCTGGTTTGGACAAATGTGCTTGTTTGAGAGGTAAATGATGAAATCTTAGTTACTTACCTATGGGCTTACTTTTTGACTTCTAGTGAATTTGAAAGTTTTTCCATATACTTACTATTGGTTTATGAGAATTTCATCTTTTGCCTGACTTTTTGGAGGGCGGGGGCAGGAGGCAGCGACAGATCTTAGTGTTTTTAATGGTATCATTAGGGAACTTCGTATATTCAGGATATTGTATAACATTTCATATGGTAATATTTTCCATACTATTTTCATTTGGTGTGGAACTCAGCCACGAATTTTAAACACTTGCACAGCACATATGGAAGAAAGAAAACTAATGATGAGCTCTGAAATGATATGTTTTATTTGCTACATAAGTATACTTTTAATGAAGGCTTACTTTTCAATATTATTACATTTTATAACCTCTGTCTAACAGTTAACAATTTTCTCAGTGCTTAACTTTTAAAGTGTCTCTGGTCAGATGAATATCTTGCCTTTTGTGCATTTTGTAAAGGAAAATCCCCATAAATATGCAGTGTTTTAATTGGAATCACAAAGCCAAATGATTGCCTCATTGGATAATTTTAAGTATCTGCTGCAATTCAATATAGGTACCCAACCAAATGCTTGACTAGATTTAAAAATATCTTGTATGTTTCACAGCTGTCTAGCTAGAACTAAAAAAAGTGAGGAGAGGAGTATGTGCAGGGTTCTCCTCTTTTCTGCCTGGGGCAGGAGAGGGGAAGTTTTAAAAAGTGGCTGTGTCCCTCAGCTGCTGTTGCTCTGCCGGCTTTGAGAGAAGGCAGAGGCAGAGATTAGGGAAGGTTTGAGGCAGCTTTCTTTCCAAAGAAACTGAGTGTGCCTGCAACTCAGTTGCATCTTCAGACACTTCTTAAAGTGACACAGTTGTGGCCTAGCTGAAGGTGATGGCAGCCTGTGGTAGGTGAGCTTTCCGCCTGTGTTGTGCTCCTGGCTGCCTCTTTCTGTTTCCTGGTTCTTCTTCCTTCTAGGGGAAGGCAGCCACGCAGGCAGCATCTGGCTCTTCAGTAGCTTCATGATACTTTAGCTTCTAGCTGTGCTGCAGTATGTCATCTCTTCTGTTTGTACTTTCAGGTTTCTGGAAGGCAGCTTTAGTGTGTGTGGGCCCTGGCAGAATGACAGTCAGGAGAGCTGAAGAAAACTCCTGGAGTGGGGTGGGGGAGGGAGCATCTTTGGGTAATTCAGGTTTTATAGTATGTACCTATTCGTACACTGTGTGTGTGTGTGTGTGTGTGTGTGTGTAAATCATTGAAAGGTTTTTTTTTTACTATGTTTTTGTGTAGATTTTTCATAAATGGAAATAAGTTAGAATCTAACCACCATTTATTAAAATGTGTCTTTTCAGCTCTAAACAGAGACTTTTGAGCAGAGCCTTTCCTTTCCTCTGGCAGTGATCTGTGTAATGTTTCAAATCCATGGCATTTTACGAGGGAAGGACTTCTTTGCATTTACGTGGCTGGATGAGATGACAATGGCTCTTACTTCATGTCTAAGGGAACTGACTTGTTTGTCACCATGCTGCGTTTATGCTGGGGTTACAGCAAGGGACAGGAAGCCTTAAACCCTAGGTCAGTGTGTTTCTGCATAGCAAATTGAACTTTCCAAATCACATATTTCTCATTTTACCTGTTTCGTAGATGCATATGCTAAACTGGCCTGGTACAGAGGAATCTGAGATACAGAAAGACCACGGGGCTTCACAAAGGTGAGTATGAGCAGCTTGAGACCCACAGCTCTCCCAGCCAGAGGGGTCCAGGGCTCTCCCTTCACTGCCCACGGATGGCTCTGACCTGAGAGGTGAACACAGACCCCATCTTCTGACTGAAAATAGGGAAGTGCCGTTCGCCGAGTGCACAAGGTACTTAGGCTGAATTGACCAGTTCCATGTCCGTCAGCTACTGCTGGTCCTGTTTCGGTGTAAACCGTAAGGGAGGCTGCATCATCCGACCGGCACTAGTACGAGGGACAGCTGTCTGAGAGCCTTGAGCTCTGTGGTCATTTCTTTCATTGAGAGACACGCTGGAATCTCGGGGTCTGGCTTAACATCTAATCTGAATGGTAATGGTTTCCTAGCTTGTTTGAAAGAATTATTTCTTGATTATAACCAGTATAGTTTGTCAGTTTGAATGACTTCTGTCATTTTTGTAAAACTTCTGGTATCTTTATTTATCAGTGAAAGTTAAACTTACCGCAGGCCAAGTGACTGCAGTGAATGTGTGAATACTTCAGCTAAGTAAGTGATTAGCATTTATACAAGGAGTTTCTTGAAAATACTTTTATTCTTACAGTAGTAGTAGATTTTTTCCCTTTTTAGGAGCTTCATCTCGGTTTAGCCTGATTAGTTACCTGTTGAATGGATCATGTTATTCTAATATATGGCCAGAAAGAAATTTATGTAAATTAGGTCCTATGTTTGTATGTAACACTGTGTCTGTACTGAGTCACTGACATTGCCTGTCTGCTGATTTCATTATTTCTATCATTTCTGGGTCTGCTAATGAGTTTTTGTTGTTTTTTTCTCTTGAATACAGACTGCATTTTCCTGCTTCTCTATGTGCCTAGTGATTTTTGATTGGATATGGGTGTTAAGAATCCTGAGTGTTGAGCTTCTGGGTTTTGTTATCCTCATTTTAAAAATGCTGAATTTTGACCTGGTAGACCATTAGTTAACTTGTAGATCATCTGGATCCTTTGAGGTTTGTTTCGGTCTCTGCTATGACCTGTAGAAGGCAGCCTTTGCTGTAGGGCCAGTTGAGCTCTTCTCCTAAAGCGTGGGTTTCCTGGGGTGTCTTGAACGTGTGTGGTGGTCAGCAGGGTCTCTCCCGCCAGGTGATTTGGTCAGTCCGTGTGCCGTCCTGTGCTATTTCTAGTAGTTGTTCAGCTTTCAGCTCCCTGCTGGTTGCTCTCTGCGTGGCTTCCTGGACATTCGCCTAATGATTGTGCAGCTTAGTACTTGGCCAAAGAGTCCAAGTGATCCCTGGGTACAGATTAGTGGAGCTCCTTCTCTACATACATAGGTCTCTTATTTCTACTGCCTGCCCCACAAATTCCAGCCAACTCAGTAGCCTTGAACTCTCATCTCCATCTCCTCAGCTCATCAAGACCACTGGGTTCTTTGGAAATTGTCCCTCCCTACACTATACTCTGGAAATTGTCTCCAGATAGAAAGCCAGGGTGACTGTGAGGCTCACCAAGTTTATTTCCCTTTTCTCGGTGATCATAGTTACGAACGGCCTGTTTTCCACTGTCGGAAAATTGTTATTTCGTATGTTTTGACCACTTTCATAGTGGTTTGCGGTGAGTGAGGTAGTTTAGTGCTAGGTACTCTAAAATGTTCAGAAGTGCAAGTCTGATATTACAGGCTTTAAAGATAAATGTTTCACCCCATCCCATTGTTATTCCTAACAATTTAATGCACAGATTTAATCAAAGTATCGGACTGATAAACCTGAGCATTTATTTAGATCTTATGAGCAGTTTCATCCTGTTTGTAGGGGTTTTGGTTTGTACATTAAAGTGTGTGTTTGTGTTCTGTGGTGATATATATTGGCCCCTAACTAGAAGGTTGTAAGAAATCGGTTCATTTGTCCTTAAAATTAGATAATTTACAGAAGCATAACATAGTTTTACCTAAATATATGTTTAACACCTGCTGTGGAGGCAGGCACTGTGCTCTGTGCATGAGTAAGAGAAACTGACTGTCGGCACGAGATGTACGTATCCTGTGCTAGGATCATGCTGTTCCTTATTTCTGACTCATAAGCCCCTCCTTTTAAAAATTCTTCTTTCATCCTTATCCTCTGATCAGCTTTCTCCCTCTCTTTCTGAACCGTTTCTTCACATTCTAAATATTCCTAATGGACTCATTCACTTTTTCATTGAACAAATATTTATTGAGTGCAGGCCATGTTCTTGGTGTTAATGATATCCTGCTGAACCAAACTTCCTCGTGGATGTCCATTCAGTCACTCCCTTTGTGTACCTTTCTCTCCAGCCATCATTAAAAGTGCAACTGGCTATTCAGCATTTTTCTTCTCTTTTGTTAGAGGTGTGTCTTGTTGCTAGGGACTGTGCAGATTTCTTCCCACCTAAGCTTGGATGCCCTTTCCTTGCTTCTTAGGAGATTCTGTTTCAGAAACTTGGCCTCACAAAAGTTTCCAACTTTGAATGCTGTAGTTTTAATTAACTGCAATTATTTTCATTTATTTTTATTCTTTAATATTGTTCTGTCTCTTTAAAATCTAATGTGGATTAATACTGTCATAAGGGTGGTCCCCTATCAACATACTAATAACTAAAAGAAATTCAAGTTAGCTGCAGGTGGAGCTCCATGTGGGTGTTAGATCAGAGATTAAAAGTGGTGGTTATTTTCACTCAGGGTCTCCTCCCAGGCTTTTCTCTTCGGTGTTTGCTCTCCTTTTAACCCCTG
This sequence comes from Vicugna pacos, assembly GCF_048564905.1. Classification (NCBI taxonomy): domain Eukaryota; kingdom Metazoa; phylum Chordata; class Mammalia; order Artiodactyla; family Camelidae; genus Vicugna; species Vicugna pacos. The sequence continues at coordinate 1,755,956 of NC_132989.1, forward strand.
CTGTTTTGAGTCTTGCTGTCTCCCAGTCTCTGAGATCTATTCAAGGAACATTCCTCACTAGAATCGGTGCTAATCTCTACTAGTGTTATGGTCTCTACTTATTATAGTTTCTTGCTAGAACATAGTAACTTGGCTGGAATGAGAAAGCTACTATATTTTTTAGTAAACTGTTTAATTACCAACAACATTTTAATGAACATTTTTTAAAGTTTCAAAAATATCCTCATAGTGAAAAAGATCCACATAGTTCGGAATAATGTAAAAAAGTGAAGGTACGACCCTACCCGCATACTTTATACAAATTGCCTTTTGCAATATTGGGCAGCAATTTAAAATATTATTTTGAAATTGAACTCTGAACTCCAAACAATGATTTTGAAGATAATTTTGAATTAAAATAAGTTTATCATTAAAATACCTGATACTGCCACATGTGACACATTCTTGGGCTAAAGTAAAATATTGTAGCTGATTTTCAACTTAATTGATTACAGATTATGTAACATGGTAGACATAGAGTAAACCGTATGACATTGCTGTTCTGTAGGCCAAAGGAGGTCTGATACTAGCAATTTCATTTAGTTCAACCTCACGCTTTCTTATCATCAGCTCTGCTATAGGATCAACTGAATCCTTTTTCTCATGAACATTTGGGTTAAAAGGGAAGATGGAAACTTTAGAAAGAATAAAAACCACGATGATTTGCTTAATTATAAAATCAGTTGGCAAGAGAGTCCCACATTATTTGTCTTTTTGGAGTCTTACTCTAGGAGAGGAATGGATGAGTGAACACCTTAAATGCTTTCTGGCATTGTGGGAGGATACTGAACTTGAGTCTGTTTGTGGATTTCACACACAGCAGTTGAGCTGAGAAGCTGAGAAAAGGAGGCAGTGAGCCTGTGATAGACGCACCCAGACACAGACCGTAAGTCGTGGGGCCTCAGCTCTAGAAGCATAATCTTCTTTCACATCACTAAACAGATGGTAACGTTACTAAGTAGTTCTAATAGATGGTGGAGTAAATAGCCTTAAAAAAAAATCTCACAAGTGAGAATCATAGTTATTGCTCGTTAATCCACATTTAGATTACCTACAGCAAATTTTAAAAAGAACGTCAGATTCTTTATCACCTACCATACCACCCTTACACATCGGGGTGTGTATTAGTCTTTAAAAAAAAAAAACCCAAACAAACCAAAACCCACAAACCCCCAAATCTTACCTAGGAAGGTAAATGTATTTGGTGGGGGGTGGCTATAGTGTATTCTATAGTCAGAATATAGCTTATTTTGGGGTTATCTGTTAGTTGCATTGGTTGGAAAATAGCTTTCTTTTATTAAGGTGAGCCGTTAAATTTTTTAAAAATGCTGTTCAAATCAGCATTGGCATGATCTGGAGGTTGTGGAGATTCTCAAGCCCTACCCTAGATGTATGGAATCAGAATCTGCAGGGTTTTTTGGTTTAGTTTTAAGAATCTGCAGGTTTAACAAGATACAAAGGCAATTTGTAAGCATGTTAAAGTTTGAGACACACTGTTGCAGATCGTGAGTGGCACTGTTACCGCACAAAACAATGCTGTAGTTAGTGCAACCTCAGTGAGTGCTTGTTGATTTTAATGCATGTAATTGGCTGGATCTAGATTCAGAAAGTGAAACTAGTATTTTAGGAGTATAGTTATATAATAGTAATAATCAAGCAGCAGCTATCTATTTCTTTGTAATTCTTTCCTAGCTGTCTGGATATCACAAAATACCCATCTGTCCCTCTGAATGTATCCTTGAGTCTGATTCTGTTCAAGCTGGATGATTAGTTGCTGTCTTGTGACTGACTGTGTGTGTATACATACACAAGTCAACAATAGTACACAAATTAAAGGAGTAATTGGATTTTGATGAGTCAAGGATATGTAGTCTATATTGTAATGTATGAAATAACTAAAAATAATAAAGTACTTTGCATGCAAGGAGGGGTATAAAAAGATTAGTCCAGCATAAGGTAAGAAACCTATCAATGCCAGAGCTATTCTCAGCACTTTACACGTATTAAAGCGCTTAACCTTCGCCACAGCTGTTTGAGGTACATATTATTGTCATTATCAGGACATTAGGTGTGCAAGGCCACACAGCTGGTTAAGTGTGGAGCTGAAATTTCAAACTGCAGCAGCCTGGCTCAGAGTCTGTGCTCTTCACTTTCCAACCAGTGCTGGTGTGTGTTTGAAACAAGTCGGCTTGAGAAAAAGTACCATGGTGCTGAACAGTGTGGTGAGAGTTCGCTGGTTTACTTGGAAAACAAAAAACAAAAAAAACAGGTATTCTGGGCTAGTGTTGGTTGACCAGGGTTTTATGCTTTGCCTTCTGGCTTTAGTTTGTGATTGAAAGTTTTGTTGACTGTAAGAAGAAAAGTCTTTCTCTTTTCTTAAGGAAAAAGTAACTTTTGTTAGTTAGCTAGCAAGTACTTGTAGGACCAAAATTTTAATGAAAAATCATGACCATGGTCTCAGCCTACCTGCGAAATAGTTATTGATTGTTTGTTTTGTGGCAGGCTTGCCTGGTCTGGGTTCTCTTGGGACTGTGTAAGAAGCGTCCAGAGGAATACAGCAGCCTGTGAATTTGTTTCCATGTATTGTGTGCTCTGCCTTTAATGACCTGTGTCAGTGGCGAGCACCATTAGGACGAATTTCTCACCTGCTTTGGGGGATGCTAGGGAGGTTGATTGCCGTACACCTGGCAGGTGTAAAGCAGAGCCTCAGCAGTGTTCCTTTGAATTGATTTCTAAAGAGCCAACCCAGTGGACAGGCCTGATGCAGGCATTCAGAGATTACTTTTGCAATTTACAGTTCTCAACCAGTGAAAATCTCGTATGTGAAAATGAGCATTAAAGGTGGTTTCCATTGCTTTACAAAAAGGTGTGTTTTAAGATTTTCTCTTAAAACAGATTTACAGATGCTCATTTTAAGCACTACTGGATTCTATACCATTTAACGTACAACAGTTGTGTTGAGTATCATATCCTTGTTGGTAGTATTAAAGGTTTTTAATATAATTGAACATCCTTAAGTTCTTAATTTAAGGAACTATCAAATAGGTCAGAAGGTACAAACAATTAGGATATGAACACACCCTTTAAGCCTCACTTACTGTCTTCTTGTAGGAGGAGAGACTTCAGCATGCAAACCTCCATCTGTTTGGCTTGCATCATCATTTTCATTCCATGCTGCTGGCCTCCAGATGGCTGCACAGATGCCGCATTCACATAAGTACAGGGACCGTCGCCAGCCAGACATAAGTGACCAACTGGTTTCTGCCTGACCTTATTCTGACTGGATTCAGCAAACTCTAACTAACCAGGTAAGTTTACGATGTATCAGAAATGATTTGCTGGGATGGTCATTTATTTCTTAAAATGGTGTAATAGAAAACAGGCAAATACCTTAATGGTTTTCAGTTTTACTTGTCACATGGGACTTCAGATTAACAAAATACGATGTTAAGAAGTTTGCATTAAAATTTTTTTTGGTTTTTTCTCTTTCCCCTGTGTTTTTCACTTTAATTGAAAAACACATATAAACATAAGCACATTCTCTCATTTTGCAATAAGGGGGAAACTTATTTGTAAAGAATATTAGTTAAAGAAACTGAAAGTTAATTTTTAGGGAAAGATGGTTAAGTAGAAAAATATCAGTTATAGGAAAACAAGTCAGACTCCATTATAGCAAACTGATGGAGATGATTTTATGCTGTTATAAACTACTTTATGCACATACCTACAAATAAACGTGAAACTCCTTAAAATTAATGTAAATTAGTTCTGCTGCTCATTCTAATATTCAGACTAGAGATTCAGTAATTTTTCATAAGAATAGTATAAAGTGAATAAATGCGGAAGCCCCTTGACATACATACATATATGCATGTATGTATATGTTTTTAATATCTTCCTGAATTAACTGCATCTACTATGTTGATTTTTGGTTTGGGAAGAATTTTTTTTTACTAGCTATAGTTGTGGTAAAGTTTCTTTCCCCCTGAGGAGTGTGTGATGAGCACTGAAAGTGGCTGTTTTTCCATGTACTTAGGAATTTGGTTTGCCGCTGTTTATTTAGGTCTTTTAATATGATCAAAAACTTGGAAAATTTCAGAATATTTCTTTTACTGGATTTTGTGAGGGAAATTAGTTTTTCCTAACTTAATATGTGGTTTTAATAAGCTATTGGCTGCAGTTAAGTAATGCCGTTATTTGAGGACACCCTTGTATGTATTAAAATAAAATATTGTCAATAGTTGACCTGATTCTACATTTATAAAATGTATTACAGTGTGTAAATAACATTCACAATAAAACAGTAAGATAAACTATGGCAGGACTTAAGAATTCTTTAATGCAGTAAATTGAGGAATTGGATGTTTGAGAATTAGAGTAGTTGGTCAAAACTGGAAAGTGTGTGTGTACCAGAAGAAAACTCTCTGGACTTCCACACAGTAGTAATAGCTTAATGAGCCATCTGCATTGTACTTGTAACAAGCAAAGTGTGTTTGGATTCATTTTCCCGCTTGTTCGGAAGCAGCCTATCAGGCAGGCTGCCTGTTTTTAATCTGTTTTGCAGCTGAAGGGACTGAGCTCCCATTTGTGATCTCTCCAAGTATGTAGGCAGTAGACTCTGGGGTCCAGCCCAGGCTTCTTTCTATTTAGATACAGTGTCTTTCTGCTCTAACACCAGGCATGTGCAGAGGACTAGGAAAAAACCCAGTCCTTTAAAGTTATTTTTATGGTTGTATTATTGTAGTAGATAATCTAGTTAGCTAGCAAAGTACCTATTTTCAGATACAACTAACATCTTATTTGTGGTTTATTTTCAAATAAGAGGTAAGTTAATTTAGTATCCATTTTAAGCTGTAAAATATTTTTAGATTCATATCGTGTAAAAGAAAGTCTTTAAGTAATAATATTCAGCCAGATATTTTTGCCAAACTGCAGAAGTTTCTGAACCTAAGACAGTCAGATTAAAAGTTTTCTTATAACTGAAATGTAAAACACTAAAAGTGCGTGCTGATGTGGCCTGGTCTACCAGACGTGGGTTCCAGATCCTGACTCATGATTTGGTTGTGTGACTTGAGTCAGGCCACATGGACCCTTCTCTCTGTTCCTTGAATGTAAGATTGGACTAGACTCGACATCGTCCACAACCAAGTGCCTTCTAGCTCTAAATTTTGGTAATTTCATTATTTGATTTCCATTGTTTCCTATTAATCATCCTATCAGTGTCTTTTCAATAAGGTTTATTGTACAAGTAAATTGAAATGAGCTTACTTTAACATTTCATTTCTGGTAATTAATCTTTCAAATATGAGTGTGTTTCACATAAACTTAAACACAGTTTTGCTCAAAAGATAAATGTAGTAAAAGTGTAGAAAAGTGTGGTTACTGTTTGGAATACTGAGCCTGTTTGGGCTATTACAGTTTTCACGGCACCTTTCATGGTTCTTAAACTGTGTGTTCTGCATATGTGGTATGTATGCTGTTCAGCTATATTAGTAGGTCTCAAGATAGCAAGAATGGCAGGATATAGTGTTTCTTACTCTTTACTATATATGAAAATATGGGGTAAATGTAAATAAAATGGATAGAATAGGTATTATTAAACTAGGAATCAATTTTTTAATGAAGTCCTGGCACTTACACTATGGAATTTTTTCAGGAATAAAAGATTGTTTTAGCTCTTGTAACTCACCTAAGCAGGAGGTGAGAACTACTGCTTTGGGTCTGAGGTTAATTCTGCTTCCTGTGCTGTTGCTATTAACCTTTTAAAAATGAAGAATTTTGCAGTGAAAATATAGCGTAATATTTCACAGTTTCTTTTTTAATATTAGAGACTTTACATCCTTCTTCCTTTTTAAGTAGGTTTATCTGGGTCACCATTTTAAAGAACGTGTTTATCTTTTGTAGTCTGCTGGTGCTGTCATCACCCAGAGCCAGACCTAAGAAAACGAGCTGGTGTCCTGAGTAACGATGATTATGTGGTGAATCTGAGACACGCTATTCAGGTGAGTACTTACCTCAGGCTGGAGCCATGCTTAGGTTTCCATTCAACAAATGTGTGCATGTCTCCGAAAGCCAGCCCTGGCAGGGGAGGGCATAGCAGCCAGCAGGGAGGCCTCTGTGACTGGAGAAAGGACAGAGGAGCAGCAGATGAGCGAGGGGGGGCCAGGGTCACAGAATGACGGGGGGCTTGTCCGCAGTGACGTGGCACAGGGTCCTGTGCTTCTTGGTTATGCCCCTTTTGGACACTGTCAAAGCCTATTTTTGCTTTTGAGGGGAGACAGAGGTAGTTAGGTTTATTTATTTATTTTATTTAATGGAGACACTGGGATTGAACCCAGGGCCTTGTGCATGCTAAACACACACTCTAGCACTGAGTTATACACTCCTCCCTTTTTTGGAAAAAAAAAAATCACTCTCAATGCCATCTAATTTAAAATCTTTAGTTAACGTTTTTTTCAACCTTACATCCTTCCTTCTCCTGCTTTAATTCTTTTGTTCTAGTTAGTACACTTCAGAGAAAACCCCAGAAATCATCTCATTTTACCTGTAACTATGTCAATATGTACCCTGAATAGATAAGGATTTCATTTTTAACATAATGACCTTTCAGTTACCTAACAGTGCGTGACAAAGTAAACAGTGAGTCCTTACTATTGTCGCCAAGCTAATGCTTGCTCAGATTTTCCCAGTTTTCTCAAAAACGGCTTTTTACAGTAATTCCTTCCAATTTCGGTACTAACAAGATGATACACTTTACATTTGGGTGATAGGCCCCTGAAGTGTTTTTTAACCTAGAACAGTTCCCCCCTCCTCTTTTCCTTTTCATGCCATTCATTTGTGGCTAAAACTACATCGGCCCACAGCCTTCCCCCCTCTCCTCTACGTCTCCTGCACAGTCGGAGTGAGGGCTGCAGGGTGGTCGGGTTCAGGCTGCCCCTGAGCAGGGATGTGTCATAGGAACCAGCACACAGTGTCGCTGGTCATCACCATCTGTTTGTCAGTGTTGTTCATGTCACCTTCTAGACCCGTCAAAAACTTTGTCATCTCTTCCAGATTTATTAGATGGAGCTGTGTTCTTTAAGGAAAACTTTCTTAAGAAGTCTGGTCACTGTAATGTAGTTCATATAGGAAAGGCAGAAGAGATGGCTGTTTTTTGTTTGCTTGCTTGCTTGCTTGCTTGAGTTCCCAGTTTTCAGAATGATGAACTGGTGCCCTGGTACTTACAAAGGTGACCAAGAACCTTTGTTTTGTCTATTATCATGATGATGAATTTGTTGGCTATTACGGATTTGATGTTTTTTAGCCATTTTTCTTCTTGATCATGTTGTGGGAACCCACTGAACTTTTTTTTAAATTGAAGTGTAGTCAATTTAGACTGCTGTGTCAGTTTCTGGTGTACAGTGTATAGTTTGAATCATCCATGTACATGCATGTATTTCTTTTCATATTCCATGCATGTATTTCTTTTCATATTCCTTTCCTTTATAGGTTACTACAAGATACTGAGTATGGTTTCCCGAGCTGTACAGTAGGACCTCGTTCCTTATCTATTTTATGTATGTTATTTTAGTATCTGTACTAGTAGTATTAATATTAGTATTTAGTACTTAGACTCCCAATTTAGTCCTTCCCACCCCCTTGACCTTCTGGTAACCATATGGTGGTTTTTGATGTCTGTGAATCTGTTTTCCAAATAATGTCATTAGTGTCTTTTTTTTAAGATTCCACATATAAGTGATAATATGGTATATTTTTTCTCTTTCTGGCTTACTTCACTTAGTATGACCAACTCGAGATCCATCCATGTTGCTGTAAATGGTGTTACTCTTTTTCCTGGCTGTATAGTATTCCATTGTATAAATGTAGCACAACTTCTTTATCCAGTCATCTGCTGATGCACATTTAGGCTGTTTCCATGTCTTGGCTATTGTAAATAGTGCTGCTGTGAATACTGGGGTGCAGGTGTGTTTTTGAAGTAGGGTTTCTTCTGGATATATGCCAAGGAGTGAGATTCCTGGGTCATATGGTAAGTCTATTCCTGGTCTTTTGAGGAATCTCATAGAAGTTTTGATTTGCATTTCTGTGATAATTAGTGATATCGAGCATTTTCTCAGTGCGTATTGATCATCTATATTTCTTCCCTGGAGAATTGCTTGTTTAGGTCTTTTGCCCAGTTTTGGATTGGGTTGTTTGCTTTTTTCTTATTAAGTCGTATGAGCCGCTTATCTATTCTGGAGATGAAGCCTTTGTCGGTTTCATCTTTTGCAAAAATGTTCTCCCATTCCGTAGGTTGTCATTTTGTTTTGTTCATGGTTACCTTTGCTGTGCAGAACTTTGCAAGTTTCATCAGGTCCCATTTGTTTATTCTTGCTATTATTTCTATTGCTTGGGTAGACTGGCCTAGGAGATGATTCTTGAGATATATGTGAGACAATGCTTTGCCTAGATTTTCTTCTAGGAGGTTTATAGTATGCTGTCTTATGTTTGCGTCTTTGATCCATTTTGAGTTTATGTTTGTGTATGGTGAAAGGGAGTGTTCTAGTTTCATTGGTTAATTTTTCTTTAAATGTTTGGTAGAATTCTCTGCTTAAATGACCTCAGCCTGGAGATTACTTTTTCATGGATTTTAAAATTATGAATGAAATTTCTTTAGCAATTCTAGGGCTATTCTACTGATCTGTCCTGTTGGGTGAGTTGCAGTCGTCTCTGTGTTTCAAGGGGTAGGTCACTGAGCTGAGCTGTCAGATTTCCATGTGTGCTGCTGTTCGTGGTGTTTATCATCCTCTTCATGTCTGCGGTATTGGTAGTAAAATCACATTTCGTTCCTGAAGTTGTTAGTGTCTTTTTCTCCTTTTCTTTGTCACACTTGCTAGGGATTTATTGATTTTATGAATATTTTCAAAGAACCAGGTTCATTGCTGTAGGCTAGGCACGCGGCTGGGTTGGGGTCCATTGCAGCCATGTATCCCCGAGAAAGCCTGGGAGGCAACAGAGGGCTTTCCTCTGTGACGTGGAAGTGGCCACAGCCAGGGCATCAAGGCCAGTGTGGCAGCTCTGGGACCACCTGGGACCTTCGCCCACCCAGCTGGGTCACTCGTCACTAGAGGCTGCCAGCTCCAGGGCCTTCGTGTCTCCTTCTGTGAAAGCGATGGGAATTGGAGCTGATACTCATTATGTACTAGGAGCAGGGCCTGGGACAACATAGGTGCAACTAAACATTCTTAGAACAAGAAGAGAAACTGGTGAAGCAAAGGGGTGGGATCCCTGTCGGTCCTGGAGGCCAGGATGCCATGACCAGAGGAGGCGCTCTGCAGGGCAGGGGGTGGAAGGCGGGAGAGCAGGCGGTTGGAGAGTCAGTGGTGAGGGCTGGAAATGGGCAGAGCTGCACCAACAAAGTGTGCGGACCTGAGGGCGTGAAGCTGGGCGGCCTGCCGAGGGTGTTCCTGCAGCAGTGCTGGCCCTGGGTGACAATGTGGTGGGACCAGGGCTGAGCCAGCGGGGCAGAGGGAGGAGGAGCTGGGAGGAGGGTGCCAGAGGGGTGCACAGTGGACCGGTCACTGGGCATCTGCAGGTTTGGATGCACTCTGCTGTGTGGGGTTCCAGGCCTCACTGGGTCTGGGGACGTGGGTGTGATGTGAGTCGGAAGGAGGCCGAGTACGCTTCGGACATCACCCCCCATCTCTCCCACCCAGGCCCAGCTGCTCATGGTCGTGTTGCAGCCTCAGTTTTCCGTCCACTGTCCCAGCAACCCCTTGGTGGTATTGTTAGCAAAGGCAGAGCGGATCCTTCAGGAGGGTGAGAGTTCTGACTTGGCCTTCCTTCCCTGTGTTTCCAAGTCCACTCTCATTCCACAAGTCGCACGACAGGCCAAGAAATCGAGACACACGGTGTCGGGGTAAAGAATAGTGAGTTTATTTGGAAAGCCAGCTGACCAAGAAGATGGCAGGCTAATGTCCTGGAGAGCCACCTTCTCCGAGTGAGAATTCAGGCTCCTTTTACACTAAAAAGGAGAGGGGTTGAGGGGTGGTTGGTGCAAACTTCTTGGTGCAGGAATTCTTTCTTTTTGGAGCTGTGGGTCCGGTCATGGGGCCCTGTAAAACCTCTAACAAAACAAATGTTACTTTCTATTCTGCAGCTTGTTGTGTGTATAGGAGAGCAAAAGTGTTCATATCCTTAAGAATGAGAGCCTTGAGAAGAAGCTTTCCTATCAATTTCAGGCCCCTTTAGAATAGGCTCTTGTCAATTTCAGGCTGAAGGCAACATTGTTTTACAAAAGGTGCAGAGCTTGTAAGACAGCCTGGAAAACAGCACAGGGTTAAAGGAAAAACAACAGATCTAATATGCAGTCAGGTTTGTTCTTTTCTATGACACCTGATGCCCCAGCAGGGCTGGCCTCAGGGAGGAAGGGCGCTCCCCCAAAACCCTGAGCTGCCTGCAGGGGGTGGGGAAGGCAGGGAGGGTGTTTGCCGTGCTGGTGAGATAAACTAGACATGACTGATGAATGGACAGTGACTGCAAATTTAGAAAACCTCTGGGTTTTCCCTCTTCAGGGAGGGAGAGTGAGGCTCAGCAGAGGTCCTTGAGCTTCCCCGAGGGAAGTGGTTCTCAGCCCATGTTGGCTGCGGGCGCCTCTGGGGTTGTCACACCTGAGGGGGCCCTCTGTGGACGGGTCCTGTGTTTTTGGCACTGACGTGGATTTTCCTCCTCCTCTTCTCCAAGGGGCGGCAGTGGCTCCGGGGGCAGCTTCCAGCCCATCACGGCCATCCTGCTGTCCTCAGGCACGCTGGCCCTGCATGCCCGGCAGCTGGACGTCAGGCTGCAGCTGGACTATGTCTCAGCCTCGCAGGTAAGAGGAGCCCTGCTGCTTCCATGGGAGTCGGCAAGGGGGTCCCTCAGGAGGGGTGTCATGTGGGGGCTCCAGGCTAAGATGCCGCAGCCGTGTGATCGGCACTGTTGGGGTGAAGGAGGCCGGTGACAGGGACAGGGAGAAGGAACGCAGGAAAGAAGGAAGGGGAACAGCTGATGGGCCGCGTCTGGCAGTCAGAGTTTAGCTCTTTCACCAGCAGTGAGCTTCTGTCCCCAAAGGCGCTCTGGCAGAGGTTTGACGGTGAAGCGGGGCTCAGCCGCCCCCGGCTGGACGTTACAGCAGGTCCCTTCAGGGTTGTGGGAAACTGCTGAAGGTACCAAACCTAGCATGGCACAGCCCAGATTCAGGAGGTCGGCCACTGGGGCAGGGAAGTGGTATTTTAAAAGTGCATGCTGGGAAATTCTTACAGAAGAGTCCTGAGGCAGATGGAGAGGGGCAGCCCTGTGAGCTGTGCTGGCCCTGGGCGCTGGTAGGGGGACGATGACCGCCATAGGGCCCCTGCTCACACCCTGTTGCCAGCACACAGGTGTGCAGGGCCTACCTAGGGCCACTTCCGGGCCTCTCCCAGGGCACACATGCTGTGGTGTGTCCGGGTGTCCCCTCGTCACCCACTCTGTGTCCACTGGTCACCTGCTCCGTGTTCCCTTGTCGCCCATTCTACGTCCCCGGCTCTGGGAACCGAGGCCTTCTGGTTCTCTGTTCCAGGGTTCGAACTCCATCCGTGCAACTTGCAGACTTCTTGACTGAGGACAGATTGCTTTACCTTGGTCTCCTTCTCTACAAACGGCAAGGAGGCCATGCAGTAGAATGGGGGCTGCCAGAGTCTCGTCGTTTTGACACATGAAGGTGTTAGCTCAGTGTCTGAGGCATGTTGTTCCATTTAGTCTTCACATCAGCCCTGCCTGGGAAGTGGGGTTACAGGTGGGAAACAGACATGGACGTGACGGGGGTCCCAGCAGGTCTGAGGTGGGTGACAGCGTCCTCATAGCAGGGATGGCCATGTGCAGCCAGGGGCCCAGCCCAGAGCTGCAGCACAGAGATGTCTGTTGTCCGACACCACGCAGGTACAGCCTGGAGGGCCACAGGGAGGAGCCGCTGACTGTGCACACACAGGTGGCTAGGTGCACCCCGTTGTCACCCGACACTCTCCCAGCAGTGGGACAGGCCCGGACCCAGCTGCTGGGGAGCCCAGGGTCCTCCTCTGCTTTCCCCAGGAAACGCGGTCACAGCCTGTGGCAGCTGTCTCTCTGCACCCACGTGCCGGGTGTCCTCCCTGCCCCTGCTCCATGCAGCAGATGCTTATGGAGCATCTGGGCCACACTGGGCTCTGGGAGGGACACCCATGTGGTGGGATGTAACCCTGCCCCGAGTGCCCAGAGGCTGGTAAAGGAGTAACTGTGTCAGCCCCAGATGATTCCACAACAGTGACAGAAGTGCCCATGGCCTGGCCCAGCCCCGAGGACGATGAGATCAGCCTGTAGAGATAATGCCTGATGGAGTTGTGGAGACTGGGAGGAGGTAACCAGGGTGAGGTTCTGTCGCTGCTGGATGGAGTTTTATAAATGTCAGTTAGCTCAGGCGGGCTGATCGCCGCCTTCAGGTCTTCTCTGCCCTTGCTGATTTCCTCTCGTCATTTTATCAATTTTTGAGAGAATGGTGTTGGAGTCTCCAAGTATACCTGTGGATGGAACGTCTCACAGTTCTGTCAGGTTTTGCTTTGTGTTTGTTTTATGTGTTATTGGGTGTATACGTGTTTAGGATTATGTCGTCTTGATGCATTGAAACCTTTGTTCCTCTTACTTAAAAAAGGACCCTCTTTCCCCATTGAGGATGCTTGACTCTGCCGTCTCCTCTGTCTGATATTAATATGGTAGTCTAGTTCTCTTGTTACAGTGTTGTCCATCATTTTGCTTTTAACATTATTTGCATCCTTTTATTTAAAGTGGATTTCTTGTGAGTAGCATACAATCGGATCTTGCCTTTTAATCCAGTTTCTAAATATCTTCCTTTCAGTTGAGCTGTTCAAACAATTTACAATTAATGTGATTACTTATATGGCTGGATTTTAATCTACCATGGTGCTCTTCTCTATTTGTCTTATCTGTCCATCAGTTATTTGTTTTCTTTTCCTGCTTATTTGCAGTTAATTAAATATTTTTTTATTCCACTGAAGTCTTTCTTTCTCTCTTACAAGCTATAACTGTTTTATTATTTTAATCGGTTCTTATTTTAATGGATCCTTATGATTGTCTGTGCTCACCTGGTATTATACGGCCTCACATACACTGTAAGAACCTTAACAACAGTGTATACTTTGACTTCTCCCATGTTAGGTTTTTGCCATTCACATCATCATAGATTTTATTTCAACATATTTTATAACCCCTGATAGAGTATTATTTCCATTATAAACATTAAATTCTGTTTTAAAGCCCTGTTATAATAAGAAAGAGTATTTTGGGTTTACCCACATAGTTATGATTTCTGGTGCTTTTTATTGCTCTGTGTGGATCCAGACTTCTCTGTGGTGTCATCCTCCTCCTGCCTGAAGGACCTCCTTTAAAATATGTCACAAATCTGTTGGTGAGGAATTCTTTCAGTTCTTGTGTGTCTGAAAAAGTCTCCCATTTTGCCTTCATGGTTGAAAGATGCTTCTGCTGGGCTGAGAGTCTGCAGTGATGGTCTTTTGCCTTTTCAGTACGTTAAAGGTGCTGTTCCACTGTCTTGTTTGGCATTGCCTTAATGGCAAATTTGCTGTCATCTTTATCTGTGTTCCTCTAACCCCACCTCCCCATGTTTCACGCCCTCGACAGTGGTCTGGGTGTGCCGCTGGATGCCTGTGCCCTGTGTGGCCTGAACAGCCTGGCCCACCCCGAATCTCCATGCGTGTCCCCTCTGCTGGGCAGCCGCAGTCTGTGGAGACCAGCACCATCCCTGATCACCTGTCCGACTGATGCACCTCTGTGTCCCCGTGCCATCTGTCTTATTGTGCCTTGTCCTCAAATGAGAAAAAATGATCAAAGGGAGGCAATGAGGATTGATTTGGCCCCAGAGCCAGACACAAAATTCTTTTCACTTGGGGGCTGACGACCCTCTGTCCCTGCTGCTCTGTGTGCTGTGGAAATGTCCTTTCCCTCTCTGTGCTTCCCCAGGGGTAGATGGTTGTCAGAGCCTGGGTGCCTTCAAAGAGGGTGTGTGCACCCCAGAAGGCACAGTAGATGGCACAGTGGGGTTTTGGAAGAAGAGATTCGTGACGGTTGGTGTATGAGTCGACCTGACTGGATCCTGAGGCGCTGATTATTTGGCTAAATGTTATCCTAGTGTGTCTGGGAGGGTATTTGCAATAGATAGTTTGGTTGTTTAAATTTGAATCTGGACTCTGATGGGAGTTGGGGAGAGGGTTCAGAGTCTGGTCCAGGAGAGAATCTTGTCAGGGGGCCGGTTGTCCAGCGAGTGAAGGAAGCTGGATGGGCGGGTGAGTGGCTGATGGAGGATCCTGCCCTCCCCAGGCAGAGAGCAGTGGGACGACGTGGAGATGGCAAAACTGCACAACAAGAGGGTCCTCTACAGTCTCCTGCCGGCCCACGTCGCCCAGCAGTTCCTCATGTCCAGCCCCCAGAACACGGTGAGCGTGCGGCCCGCATGGCAGCTGCTTCCCGGGCCCTGAGACCCAGCAGGGTGCTCCTCCAAGCCGAGCTGGTCAGTTGGGGGCTGCAGGGCTGCAGCTGGAGGTCCGACCCAGAGGGACCCTCCCTGCTGCCTAACATCACAGAGGGTGGCCATTTCCAAGCCTTCAGCTGCACCAAGGATGGAGGCAAGAGCCAGGGCAGAGGCTGGGCCGTCAGAGGCTCCTGGGATGTGGGCTTGACAGGTGCCCAGGACTACTGTGTCCTCCCCTTTGATCCTGGAAGGGAGCGTAAGAGTCACCAGCCCCACAAGGCGGGAGATCGGGCTTCAGGAAACCACACTCAAGGGGAAAAGCGCTGTTTGAAGGCCGTCATGTCCTGGGTGGGGGCCCTCCTGGCTGAGTTTGTGTGGCTGGCCTGGCCCTGCCCGCCTGGCTGCAGGGCTGGTGGTTCATTCCCTCCTCCGTGGTAGGTGCCGTCTGGTGCCATGACTTGGAGGTGAATGCTTGGGGTTTTTTTGGGTTTTTTTTAATTGAAGTATAGTCAGTTTACAATGTTGTGTCAGTGTCTGGTGTACAGCAAAAGTTTCAGTCATACATATAGAAACATACATTCATTTTCATATTCTTTTTCATTACAGGTTATTATGAGATATTGAATATAGCTGCCTGTGCTATCCAGTATGAACTTGTTGTTTATCTATTTTATATATAGTAGTTAGTATCTGCAAACTTCAAACTCCCAATTTATCCCTTCCCACCCCCTTTCCTCTTTGGTAACTATAAATTTGTTTTCTATGTCTGTGAGTCTGTTTCTGTTTTGTAAATAAGATCATTTGTGTCTTTTTTTTTTCCTTTTTAGAGTCTGTATGTAAGTGATATCATATGGTATTGTTCTTTCTCTTTCCGGCTTACTTCATTTAGAATGACGATCTTCAGGTCCATCTACGTTGCTGCAAATGACATTATTTCATTCGTTTTCATGGCTGAGTAGTATTCTGTTGTATAAATATACCACAACTTCTTTATCCAGTCCTCTGTTGATGGACATTTAGGTTGCCTCCATGTATTAGCTATTGTAAATAGTGCTGCTATGAACATTGGGGTGCAGGTATCTTTTCGAATTAGAGTTCCTTCCAGATATATGCCCAGGAGGGGGATTGCTGGATCATGGCAAACCTATTTTTAGTTTTTAAAGTAATCTCCATACTGCCCTCCATAGTGGCTGCACCAATTTGCATTCCCACCAGCAGTGTAGGAGGGCTCCCTTTTCTCCACAACTTCTCCAGCATTTATTGTTTGTAGACCTTTTTAGTGATGACGAGTCTGACTGGTGTGAGGTGACACCTCATTTTAGTTTTGATTTGGAATGCTTGGGTTTAACCTCTATAGAAGACACTCACCGTGGGACAAAACTAAGGAGAAAGGCGGCTCACCTTTCTACTGGCAGCAGTAAGTCTCAGCTCTCTCTTTGCCTTGGCACCATTAACAGGATGGCCTTTCTATTTATTGTTGGTTCATCAAGGACGGTCTGCTGGGGCTTCAGTGGTGGCTGAGACCCAGGTCCTGCTCACAGTGACTTAACAGTTGGGTTGTGGGGACAGTCAGGAGACAAGGGCCAATGGTAGAGGGGAGACTTTGACCAGTCGGATCCTTGAAGGATGGGGCACCAGAGGGCCAAGTGTTGGCAGCCCAGACGGAGGGAACAGTGGGTTCAAAGGGTGGGAGCTGAGAAAGCAGGTGCCATTGACAATGAAAGATAGTTCAAAATAGCTGTAAAGAAGATGGGAGAGGGGGAGAAAGAGAGAGAGAGAGGGAGTGAGAGAAGAAGACTGGCTCACCAGAGCTCTAAAATTAAGGCTGAGAAATCAAGACACTTAACCAAGACCACACAGCTGTAAGGAAGGCCGGCAGGGACTCAGACTCAACCTCCTGATGGGAAGCCTGACGCCTGTCTTGCTAGATGACAGCTCCCTTCTTCTGAGGGCAGGAGCTTGCTTTGTGTGTTTTAGAACCGTCTAAGGGCCAGCAGCGCAGGCAGATACCCTGTGCCTGTTAGAAGTGCAGGACTGCGGGCCTGATCCTAGATGTATGAAGTCAGAATCTGCATTTTAATAAGAGCTGCATGTTGGAACCACCTGGAAGTCTTAAAAATATCAGTGTACTTGGTCCCACCTCAGAGATACTGACTTTATTCCTATGGTGTGGCCTGGCCTAGGGGGTTTTGAGAGCACTGCTCACATTATGTGCCTGTACGAGCACTAGCCTCTGGGCCACTCAGCAGAGTGTGCAGGGCCATGGGCAGGGCAGCTGATGGATGAGGGAGGGAGGAGAAGGATGCCAGAGGGAGGGGCCGGAGGGTGCTCACTAAAGTCCCTGGCTCTTTCTTAACTTTTTTATTTTAAATTTTATTTGTTTATTGAGGTATAGTTTATGTACAATATTATTTAAGTTTCAGATGTACAACATAGTGAGTCACAATATTTAAAGGTTATATTCCATTTATAGGTATTATAAAATATTGGTTATATTTTCTGTGCTGTACCATATATTCCTTTTTTCCCCCAATTTTTTCTTCAGTGCAACCAGAAGAATTTTGACTAGCTTATCTCTGTGAGCTTTCTTTTTTTTTTTTAAATTGATGTACAGTTGATTTATAATGTTGTGGTAGTTTCTGGTGTACAGCATAGTGATTCAGTTATACATATATATATATATTCTTTTTCATTATAGGTTATTACAAGATATTGACTACAGTTCATTGTGCTAAACAGTAGGGCCTTGTTGTTTATCTATTTTGTATACAGTAGTCTGTATCTACTGATCCCAGACTCCTAATTTATCCCTCCCCCTGCCCTTTCCCCTTTGATAACCATAAGTTTGTTTCCTATGTCTGTGAGTCTGTTTCTGCTCTGTATGTAAGTTCATTTGTGTCATTTTTTAGATTCCATATATAGGTGATATCATATGATATTTGTCTTTCTCTGTGTACCATATATTCTTGTAGCTTATTTATTTTACACATAGTAGTTTGTACCTCTTAAACCCCTACCTTTCTCTTGCCCCACCCACCTTCTTGCTTCTCACTGGTAACTGCCAGTTCTCTATATCTGTCTGTTTCTTTTTTGTTATTCACTAGTTGTGTGTTTTAGATTCTGCAATAAGTGATATATTCACTAGTTGTGTGTTTTAGATTCTGCAATAAGTGATATCATACAGTATTTCTTTCACTTATTTCACTCAGTGTAACACCCTCCAAGTCCATCTATGTTGTTACAAATGATAAAATTGTATTATTTTGTATGGCCAAGTAATATTCCATTGCGTGTGTGTTTATTGCATCTTAATCTATTCACCACAGGCTCTTTCTTTCCCAAGGTGCACAGAACAGTCTTTCCAAGGCTCCTCTGAACTTGTTCACTCCTCAATGGACAATCTTTGATTCTGTGACTCACTTCTTAAATCCTGGGAGGCCTCTGAACTGGTGTCAGCCACTCCTGGCCCCTGGCTTCAGTTTGCTATTCTTAGACATTGACTTTGTTTTCTCTCCTTCTTCCTTCCGATTTCCAGGTTGGTGAACTATCTCACTTCCAGCTTTTGCAGGGGCATCTTCTCAGTTCTGAGCAATAACTGGAACCTCACTGAATTAAAACTCAGTGGCAATAATCTGGGAGACCCAGGGATGAAGGTGTTGTGTGAAACGCTCCAGCAACCTACCTGCAACATTCGCAGACTGTGGTAAGAACCCACGTGTGTGTGTGTGTGTGTGTGTGTGTGTGTGTGTAACAGACAGAGAGGGAGCAGAACCAGATTAATGGTTTATTAGTTGTCTGATGCTGCCATAACAAAGTACCAGACACTGGGAGCCTTAAACAACAGAAATTAATTTTCTCATAGTCCTGGAGGCTGGAAGTCCAAGATGAAGTTGCCAGCAGGGTTGGTTTCTCCTGAGGCCTCTCTGCTTGGCTTGTAGGTGACTGTCCTCTCCCTGTGTCTTCACATGGTCTCTGTGTGAGTGTCTGATCCCCTCATCTCTCAAGGACACCAGTCACATCGGATTAGGTTCTGCCTTAATGACCCGACTTTAACTTGATTACTTCTTTAACGCCGTATCTCCAAATATAGTCCACATTTGAAGTCCTAGGGGTTGAGACTTCAACATGAAATTTTCTGGGGGATACAATTCAGTCCATAACAAGTGAGAAGGCAAAAATAGATTGGAAGCCAGGAGTTTGGGAAGTTTCAGATGGGGAAGGATAAAGGGGAACTGAAAAGAAGTCATTTGCTGGTGGTATGAAAGGGCATGACTTTCAGGAGCTTTCATTTCTTCATCAGCCATGCTCATAGCTGAGATTGAAGTGCTTTATCATAGAAGCGCCACCTGAGCTGGAACCCATCAAAATATTTTGTGTAGGTTAACTTGTCACAGGGAGTCTCCTGTCGCTTTACTAATAAAGCTTGCTCTGAGCCCACACTGTGGATCAGACTCACATGCCTTGAGCTGAGCACACAGTTGCACGAGCCATCCCTTCAGCCCTCTTGCATCATGAACCTGCACTTTGATGAGCTCCGTAGCCAGTGTTGAAGCCCACCACTCCAGGATGTTTTCATACCTTCCTCTCTTGCTCGTCATAACCACCCCATCACAGAGCTTACCAATTTTACCTACTGTACAAGCCATTGCCCACTTTTCCTCATCCTCAGTCCACCAGCCCAGGTCCAACGACCACCATTATTTGCCTGGATACTGCAGTGACCTCCAAGACTATCAACTTCTCATGACAGGATTCCTCTTTGTCTTGCAGTTGTCACTATAATGTCTGGACAATCTTCTTACCATGCGTTAGTGCTCAGAAATACATATTGAATGAATCTGGGCTGTTTGGTCTCCCTGCATCCACTTTGCCACCCATCAGTCATTCTCTGGACAGAAGACAGAGGGTTATTTAGAAAATTATACTTCAAATATGACATTTCATTACTTAAGTCCTTTTTATTTAATGGCCCCATTTTATTTATTTATTTATTTTGTGGGGGAGGTTATTACATTTATTTATTTATTTATTTATTTATTTATTTATTTATTTTTTTTTTTTTTTTTTAATGGAGGTACCTAGAATTGAACCCACGACCTCACGCATGCTAAGCATGCGCTCTGCCACTTGAGCTATACCCTCCCCCTATTTGCTCTTTTGATAAACTGTAAAATCTTCTTCTTGTCTTCAGGGGTCTGGCTAGTTTTGACACTCAACCTGCCTCTCCACCTTCACCCCATGCCACTCTACCCATCTCCCTTGTGGGTGCGCCCCTGTGTGATTCTGGAAAGTGAGACACAAACAGGGAGACATGGATGAGAATGAGGTGTTTTGCAGATAAAGATCCTGTTATCCATTTTCTTCTGGTTGGTGTGGAAATGGAGGCAGAAAAGGTGATCCAACAAGTGCTAAGACATTTGAACTATTAGGCTGGAAGTGAGCTGGAATATTAGTCTTGCTCCTCTGATAGGGACTAATTGTTGGTGGTAGTGATAGCGAGTGTCTGTGTATGTGTGTGAGTGTGTGTAAAACAAACCAAGATCCATACCTTGCTTGTTCCTTCAGTGTGGGTAGAGGGCTGGGATTAAACCATCAAACAGAGTGGGGAGGGTATAGCTGAGTGGTAGAGCACATGCTTAGCGTGCACAAGGTCCTGGGTTCAATCCCCAGTGCCTCCATTAAAAAAATAAAGCTAATTACCCCCTCCTCCTGTTAAAAAACCCACGGTGCTTATTTTTTAAAAATCATTAAACAGAACAGCAGGACAAGGTTGGCCAAGAGAAGAGGTAGATAGAAACAACCCTAGAGAGGACATTTGAGAGCTGACCTTTATTTACAGAGGGATCTCCCCAACTGACCTCAGACTGTGAGCCAGCGAGCCTGAGAACTAACTTCCTGATACGTGTTGAATTGTAGTCTTGAAAGATGATGTCTTCACGAAGACTTAGCTATAACTTTCTCTTTGCAACCTGGGAACACAAGCGCCCCTGTCTGTGCTGAAAGCGAGCGCGGACCAGAAGGCAGGGACAGAAAAGCAGAGCCCACGTTCTGACGTTTTCCGTTTCTGTGCTTGGCGTGAAGGCTGGGGCAGTGCTGCCTTTCCCACCAGTGCTGCTTCAACATCTCCTCAGTGCTGAGCAACAACCAGAAGCTGGTGGAGCTGGATCTGAGCCACAACGCCCTGGGAGACTTCGGGATCAGGCTTTTGTGTGTGGGACTCAGGCATCTCTTCTGCAATTTGAAGAAGCTCTGGTGAGTCGGAACTAATTTCCCTTCAGAAGCATGAGCTGTGGCTTCAGTGAGTCCCGGATGGGTTAGAATTTTAGTGTGAGAATGGCCTTGGCTGCTCAGAGGATTCCCTGTGTTTATCTCTGTGTGTTTGTCAATAATTAATTCAGTTAGTGTTTGTTGTGGGAAAAGCCACTTGCTGAGCCCTGGAGAAACTTTAATAATGATGATGATGATGATGATGATGACAATAAACAAACCATGCTTGCCTTTAAGGTATTTAGCTGAGAAAATGAAACCAATGTATTGCATTGCTTTTTAGAAGAGTTTTGGGACTTCATGGCAAGGCCTTTGTTCACACTAAATAGGAAAAGTGCTAAGACAATGCAGACACTTCACATTCTATGCAGTTCTTTACTGAATGCTTCTGGGAGACATGAATTTTGAAGAAGAAAAGAAAGCCCTTGAAAACAGTGGGGCTGATTCACACCCATGAGGGTGCCTATTATTAAAAAAAGGCAAAGCAAGACAGGACTTTAAACTTAGTTAAAAAAAAAACAATGCAAATATTGTATATGATTCCACTTACATGCAGTACTTAGAATGGGCGAATTCAAAGAGACAGGAGATAGAACGGTGGTTTCCAGGGGTTCAGGGGAGGGGAATTGAGAATTATTGTTTACTGGCTACAGAGTCAATTTGGGAAGATGAAAAGCGTTCTGGAGAGGGATGGTGGTGACATTTGCATAATAATGTGAATGTACTTAAGTACCACTGAATTGTACACTTACAAATGCTCACAACGGTAAATGCTATGTTATGCAAATTTCACCACAATCATAGTAAGTGTAGGGATCTAGGAAGATGCTGTAACATCACACATGCTTGGAAGGTGTTTACCTGCTATTACAGCGAACAGAAAAGGAAATAAAATGTTAATATAGAGCTTGGATGTCCTCCTCCCGTGTGCGGACTGGGCTAGAGGCAGGGGCAGGACAAGTGGCTTCCTTGACTCACAGCAGAGTGGAGAGTGGGGTGAGAGAGGTCTTGTGACATTCTGCCATCTCTGTCTGCGAAAGGTTGGTCAATTGCCGTCTCACATCGGCCTGCTGTGAGGATCTCGCGTCCGTCCTGAGCACCAAACACTCCCTGACCAGACTCTACTTGGGAGAAAATGCCCTGGGAGACTCAGGAGTTGGAATATCATGTGAAAAAGCAAAGAATCCACAGTGCAACCTGCAGAAACTGGGGTAAGTCTTCATGAGTGTGTCAGCAATAAAGCAGCTTACCTTCAGGGATGCGTTATTTGGAAAAGGTGAATGGGGGTTGCTTCTAGAAAAAGTTAATCAGATGGAGTCGAGGGAAGAGAATGGAAGAGGCAATATGTGTAGCTCGGAGCAGTAGATACTAGGTACTGCTAGTAAGGTAGTTACATGTACGGGATTGGAGATTCTCAGAGCGGAAAGACACCTTAAGAATTGTGCAGTCCTGTTCACCATTGAGCAAAACACTTGCTTCTATGACATTCACACGGAGAGTCACCTGTTTTATGTGTGAAAACTTCTAAGCATGCTGGTCATCGCTGCACCACCCACAGTTTTTATTTCCACGTGGCACCTTCTTTGATTTCTGGGCACTGGTCCTCATTCTGCGCTCCAGGGTCTGCTGAGAGATGCTGATCTCAGTTTCTTCAGAGACAACACTCATACTCCAGGTCTTCTCATCTTTTGCCTGGATGTCTCTAAATCCTTACCTGGAACATGGCTTAGCACCTTCACCTATTTAGTTACGCTGTCCTCTTTTCCCCCATCCCCACCACCCCATCCTCTGGTAACCAACATTCTACTCTGTTTCTAAGAGTTCAGCTTTATTAAAAATTCCCCATTTAAGTGAGATTATATGATATTTGCCTTTCTTTGTCTGGCTTATATCACTTAACATAATATCCTCTGGGTTTATTCATGTTGTCACAAATGGCAAGGTTTCCTTTTTTAAGGATGGATAATATTCCATTGTGCGTGCGTGCGTGTGTGTATTTTTTTTATGCCACATATTCTCTGCTTCCAATTGATTGGTGTTGGGATGGTGTATCTTTCTCTATCCCTTTACTTTTATTTTTTTATTTTTAATTTTTTCTACCCCTGTACTTTTAATTTGTATTTTATATTCAAAGTGAGTATCTTATAAACAACATATAGTTGGCTCTTATTTTTTGTTCATTCTACAATATCTGCCTTTTAATTGGTTCATTTAGACCACTGATGTTCAAACTAGTTATTGACATAGTTGGATTAATATCTCGTATTTGCTTCTGTGTTCATTTGTTGTACTTGTTCTTTGATTCTATTTTTGTCTACATCTCTTTGCTGCCTTTTGTGACTTTAACTGGACCTTTTATATAATTCCATTTTGTCTTTTCTTAGCATACACATTATACTTTAAAAAAAAAACTTTTCTTAGTGGTTGCTCCAGAGTTTGCAATACGTATTTACAACTAATCCAAATCTACTTTCCAATAAACCACTTCACAGTGTGAGTACCTTAAAACAAAGTAATCTTAATTCCTCTTTTCTGTCCCTTGTATAATTGCTGTCATTCATTTCATTTATAGATAAGCATATAACACACATAAATATAAATAATTTAATACATTGTTTCTATTATTTTGAACACGATGTCATCTGTTTGATCATTTAAGAGTAAGAATTTTATGTTCACTTGTTCCTTCTCTGCTCTTCCTTTCTTTATGTACATCTGATGTATATTATTTTCCTTCTCTCTAAAGAATGTTTTTAAAAAACTTCTTGCAAGGGGGTTTATTGGAAACGAATTCCCTCAGTTTTTGTTTGAGAAAGTATTTCTCTTTCATTTTTGATGGTTAATTTCACAGGGTACAGAATTCAGGTTTGTCTTTTTTTCTCTCAACACTAAATATTTTACTCCATTTTCTCCTTCTTTGCATATTTTCTGAGGATAAATCATTTGTAATTTCTATCTTTGCTCCTCAACAAAATATTTTCCCTCCTCTGGCTTCTTTCAGGATTTCTCCTTTATCTTTGATTTTCTGCATTCTGAAAATTATATGCTTAGCTCTCAAGCTACTTTTTTTTTTTTTTTTTTAGAATTTACTTTGCTTGGTATTCTCTCAGCCTCCTGGATCTGTGGTTTCATGTGTGAAATTAATTTGGGGGAAATTCCTGGTGGTATTTGTTTCCCATAGTCCTTCTCTTCTCACTTCTCCTTCAGGTGTTCCATTACGTGTGTGTTGTGTGTACAACAACTTTTATAGTTATTCCACAGTTCTTAGATATTCTGATGGGGTTTTCTTTCAGTCTTTTTGTTTGTTTGTTTACTTTTCAGTTTTGGATGTTTCTATTGAGATATCGTCAAGCTCAGAGATTCTTTTCTCAGCAGTGTCTAGTCTACCAATAATCCCATCAAAGGCAGTCTTCTCTTCTGTTACAGTGTTTTGTTCTGTTTTGTTTTTATCTTTAGAGGTTTTGTTTGTTTGTTTGTTTCTTGAAATTTCCCTTTCTTTGCTTACATTGCCCACTTGTTCTTCTATCTATTTAAATCCATTAGAACTGAAATTTGTAGATACTGACAGATATCTATAGAATAGATAAACAAGATTATACTGTACAGCACAGGGAAATATATACAAGATGTTGTGGTAGCTCACGGTGAAAAAAATGTAACAATGAATATATATATTTTCATGTATAACTGAAAAATTGTGCTCTACAATGGAAATTGACACAACATTGTAAACTGACTAGAACTCAATAAAATAAAATAAAATAAAATAAAATAAAATAAAATAAAAAAGAACCCTTAGGGCTATTAATCATAATTGTTTTAAATTCCTGGTCTGGTAATTTCACTTTCTTCTCATATCTGAGTCTGTTTCTGGTGTTTTCTCTGTCTCTTCAAACTCTATTTTTTGCCTTTCAAAATGTCTTGTAATTTATTCCTGATAGCAGGACGTGATGTACTGGATAAAGGGAACTACTGAAAATACAACTTCAGTAATGTGTTAATGAAGTGTAGGGAAGGGGGAAGCAGTCTATAATCCTGTGATTAGGTCTGTCTTTTAGTGTATTTGTACCTCTGGACTGTAACTTCTCAGCGCTTTTCAACTGCTTCTTGGTTTTTTCCTCCCTTATTAGTAGAACAGGATGGCTAATGTGGGCTGAAGTTGAGTATCTGCCCGCCCTAATATCATTTAGGCTCTAATAATATCCCAGCAGGTTAGGCTTTGGGTAACTACCTTCTCCTGAGGACAAATATTATTAAAACAAAGAAAGTACACTGGTATACAGGCATATGTCAATTTACTGATCTTTGCTTTATTGTGCTTCACAGATATTGCATTATTTTTTTAAATTAAAGGTTTGTGGCAACCCTGTGTTGAACAATCTGTTCCCACCATTTTCCAACAGCATTTGCTCACTTCAGTGAGTCCCTGGGTCACATCTGGATAATTCTCACAACATTTCAGACTTTTAAATGATGATTATATTTGTTGTAACATATATTATTATATTTATTGTGATCCCGGATCAGCAATTTTTGATGTTTCTGTTGTAATTGTTTTGGAAGACCACAGATCACACCCTTAAAAGTATGATGAACTTAACTGATAAATGCTGTGTGTGTTCTGACTGCTCCACAGACAGGCTGTTCTCATGTCTCTCTCCTTCTCAGTGGATCTGTTTATTCCCAGAGACACAACAAGATTGAAATTAGGCCAATTAATAACCGTACAATTCAAGTGAAAGGAAGAGTCAGTCAACGTGCCAAACGTCATTGTCGTCTTGTGGCCACAGTCACCTCTAACCCTCAGAAACCACCACCCTGATCAGTCAGCAGCCATCGACACTGAGTCAAGACCCTTCACCAGCCGAGATTGTGACTCACTGAAGGCTTGAATGATGGTCAGCCTTTTTAGCAATAATTTTAAAGTGTACACATTTTTTAGACAAAATGCTATTGCACATTTAAGTCACTATAGTATAGTGTAAACATAACTTTTATATCCACTTGGAAGCTACAGAATGGGTGTGACTCACTTTGCTGTGGTATTTGCTTTATTATGGTAGTCTGGAACTGAACTCACAATATCTCTGAAGTTTGCTTGTGTTTTAAAATAGTTCCTTTACTCCTCCCTCTGTTGGAAGCACAGGGGGAATTTTTTCTCTGATATTTAGGGTAAGAACCTGGTTGAGCTCCTGGGGGTAAACCTCACAAAAGTATGGGGCCTCCCCTTGTGACTGGGTCCTACTGGTGTTTTTATCTGTCAGACTTGTCCACAACTAGCCTTTAGCTATTTGTAAATTATAATTCAGGTTTTCCTGAATTATATGGAGCCTCCCCTTGTGACTGGGTCCTCCTGGTGTTTTTATCTGTCAGACTTGTCCACAACTAGCCTTTAGCTATTTGTAAATTATAATTCAGGTTTTCCTTCCCGGGCACTGGTTCCCATGGAGGCTTAATTCTGATCCAGGAAGTTGCGATTCTTTGTGTTTGCCTCTGTGTCTCCGCGATTTTAGGGAGAGTAGATTGCGCTGTGACCACACTTCTCTTGTGAACTTAAGAAGAGTTGTTGATTTGTCAGTTCAGCTTTTAACTACTTGCTGTTAGGACGGAATGGTGACTTCTAAGCTCCTCACATGCTGGCCTGGAAACTGGAAGTCCTGCTTGTGTGAGCTTTTTATTATGAAAGTAATACATGCTTAGTGTGAAAATAGCAAATAATATAGATACATGAAGCAGGAAGTGAAAGCTCCTTCTCAGCTCACTTTTGAGAGAGCCATTTACAACAGGCCGATGAGAAAATATCCAGACATTTTGTTACATTGAGTATCCATCTGTTTATCTATCCATCTACCCACCCACCTTGACACACTCTATGTACTGGTTTTGCAGGGCTATTGTAACAAAGTACCACCAAAGGAGTGGCTTAAGCAGCAGACATTTCTTTCTATTTTTTTCTTTCAATTTTTTCTCCTTTTTCAGTTTTATTAGGTAGAATTATTGCAGTTTGATGTACATTCTTTGAATGTTTTTGAAATATAATCAACATACAGCACTGTACACATTTAAAGTGCACAGCAGAATGACTTGACATACATGTACTGCAAAATGAGAACCACAGTTAATATCCATCACTTCATATAGTTACAAAAATGTTTCAGAATTTGCTCTTTTAGCAACTTTCAAGTATACCATACAGCACTGTTCACTATAGTCATCATGGTGTACATTACATCCCCACAACTTACTTATCTTATGCCTGGACGTTTGTGCCCTTGACCACCTTTATCCAGTTCCCACCACCACCTCCTGACCTCTGGCAATCACAAATCTGATTTCTTTTTCTATGAATTTGGTTTGAGTGTTTTGGTTTTAGCTTCTGCTTTAGATTTGTGAGATTGTACAGTGTTTGTCTTTCTCTGTCTGACTTATTTCACTTAGCATAATCCCCTGAAGGTCCATCCATGTTGTTGCAAATTGCAGGATTTTCTTCTTTATGGCTGAGTAGTATTCCATTGTGCGTGTGTGTATAATATATTTTAATATTTAATAATATGATTTAATAATATAATATATTAAAATATATATTATATATATATATATAAAATCTCTGTATCTCTCTCTCTACCTGTCTATCTCACATCTTCATCTTTGTTATCTGTTCATTTGTTTTCTTTCTTTTTTTTTTTTGCTGCGTCACTGTCACAGTATAATCTTTTTTTTTTTTTTTAACTTTTTTTAAATTGAGTTATAGCCATTTTACAATGTTGTGTTGTCTGTTCATTTGTTGATGGACACTTAGGTTGTTTCCATGTTTTGTAAATAATGCTTCAATAAACATGGACGTGCAGTTATCTCTTTGAGATAGTGATTTCATTTCCTTTGGCGATATACCCAGAAATAGGGTGGATGGATCCTATGGTCGTTTTATTTTTAAGTTTTTAAGGATCCTTCATACTGTTGTCTGTAGTAGCTGCACCAATTTACAATCCCACCAACAGTTCACCAGGGCTCCCTTTCTCTGCATTTGCCCCAGCATTTGTTAGCATTCATCTTTCTCATGATGGCCATTCTAACAGGCATGAGGTAGTATCTCATTGTGCTTTTAATTTGCATGTCCCTGATGATTAGTCAAGTTGAGCATCTTTTCATGTACCTGTTGGCTATCTGAATATCTTCTTTGGAAAAATACCTATTTAGGTCCTTTGCCCTTTTTAACATTGTATTATTTGGTTTTTGTTTGGTTTGTTTTATTTTGTTTTGGCTATTGAGTGGTATGCTTATACATTTTAGATATTAACCTCTGATCAGATACATGATTTGCAAATATTTTCTCCCATTCTGTAGGTTGCCTTTTCATTTTGTTGGTTATTTCTTTTGCTTTTTCATTTTATGTAGTCCCATTTGTTGATTTTTAATTTTGGTGCTAATGCTTTAGGTGTAAAATTTTAAAAATTGTTCCTAAGACCCATGTCAGGGAGCTTGGTTTCCTATATTTTCTTCCAGGGGTATTATAGCTTCAGGATTTCTGTTTAAGTCTATAATCCATTTTGAGTTGATTTTTTTTTTTGAGTGGGGTATGATAGGGGTCTAGTTTCACTCCTTTTATCTAATTTCCCTTTATTAAAGAGACTGCTTTCTCCTCTGAGTAGTCTTGCCTCCTTTGTCAAATATTTGTTGACGGAATATTCATGTGTTTATTTCTGGACTCTTGATCCTGTTCCATTGGCGTATTGTCTGTTTTTATGTCACTGTCATACTGTTTTGATTACTATAGCTTTATATTATACTTTGTGGCCTTTTCTTTTTCTCTTAGAGAAGTTCCTTTGACAGTTGTTGTAAAGCTGGTTTGGTGGTGGTCAATTCTTTTAGCTTTTTCTTGTGGGTAATGCTTTTGATTTCTTCATCAAATCTGAATGAGAGACTTGCTGGGTAGAGAACTCTTGATTATAGGTTGTTTGCTTTCATTACTTTAAATATATCACACCGCTCCCTTGTGGCCTGCAATTTCTGCTGAAAAATCAGCTGACAGCCTCACAGGAGTCCTCTTGTATGTTATGGGTTGCTTTTCCCTTGCTGCTTTTAGTATTCTCTCTTTATCTTTAATTTTTGTCATTCTGATTACAGTGTGTCTTGATGTGTTCCTCTTGGGGTTAATCCTGTATGGGACTCTCTGTGCTTCCTGAAATTGGGTGAATATTTCCTTTCCGAGGTTAGGGAGGTTTTCAGCTATTATCTCTTCAAATATTTTCTCAGGCCCTTTCTCTCTTTCTTCTTCTTCTGAGGCCTCTGTGATGCAACTAGTAGTGTGTTTGATGTTATCCCAGAAGTCTCTTAAACTGTGATCATTTCTTTTCATTCTTTTTCTTTTTTTGTATTCAGTGGCAGTGGTTTCCACTGTCTTCCAGCTCACTTACCCCTTCTTCTAAATCAGTCTACTGTTGATTCTTTCTAGTGCACTTTTAATTTCAGTTATTGTATTCTTCATCTGTGTTCAGTTGTTCTTTATATTTTCTAACTCTTTGTTAAAAAACGTCTAACTTCTTGCTCTGTGCTTCCATTCTCCTCCCGAGGTCTTTGATCACCTTTATTTACAATCACGACTCTGAACTCTTTCTTGGGTAGATTGCCTGTCTCCACTTTACTTAGTTTTTCTGAGGTTTTATCTTGTTCTTTTGCCTGGAGCTTATTCCTCTGTCACCTTATTTTGTCTAAGTTGCTATTTGTATTTTTATTTAGGTTAGTTATGTTTCTCAACCTTGGAGAGGTGGCCCTCTGTAGGAGGCATCATATGCGTCTCAGCAATGCACTCCCCTCTCATCACTCAAGCTACATGATCTAGGAGTTCCCTCTAAGAGGGCTGCATGGGTCCTTCTGTTGTGGTGAGCTGACAATGTGGACAGTCTGGTAGGTTTGGTTGGCCCCTAGTCTGCTTGGTTGCCAGGCCCTGTCTTGTGAGGATGTTGCTGGCTGCTGTGTAGTGGGGCCTAGTCATGAAGTGGCTGGCTGCAGAACCCTGGGGGCCCCAGGACTAGTGCTGGCCCCATGGTGGGCGGAGTCAATGTCCAAAAGACTCTGGGGCTGTTGCTCACCCACTGGCAGGTGAAGCCAGATCCTGGGGCTAGTGCTGGTCCACTGGCAGACAGGGCTGGATCCTGGAGTCTGGCCAGCTGCAGGGCCCGGGAATCCCAGAGCTCATTTCACATCACTGAGGAACCACTGGTCCTGGCACAGTAGGGCATGGGGTCTGGGATGTGCCAGGGTCTGGGTTGTGTTGGCCTGTTAGTGGTCAGGGCCAGGGCCCAGCTGGTCCCAAGATAGGATCTGCCCTGTCTTGCAGGATCGTACTTTTCCAGTGTCTGCCCTCTGGTGGGTGAGGCTGATCTAGAGGCTTGTACAGGCTTCCTGGTGAGGGAGTGCCCCGGTGCCTGTCAGCTGGCTCTCTGCCCTCCAGTGGGCTGGGCCACGTGTAGGCGCTAGTCCAGAGGTGGCTGTGTGCTCTTTAGTCTTTAGGCAGCCTCTCTGCTGGTGGCTGGGGCTGTGTCCCGCCCAGTTAGTTGTTTGGTCTGAGGGGTCCCAGCACTGTTGCCTGCAGGCTATTGGGTGGGGCCAGGTCTTGGAGCTAATGAGCCAAGATACCAGCTGCCATCAGCAGCAGTGTTCACACATTTGAATGTTCCCCAATACATCTGCCGCCAGTGTTTATATCCCCAGGGTGAGCTGCAGCTGCCCCTGGCCTCTCTAGGAGACTCTCCAAGGCCAGCAGGTAGGTCTGACCCAGGCTCCTATCAAATTACTGCTTTTGCCCTGGGTCCCAGTGCACGTGAGATCTGGTGTGCCCTTTAGGAGTGAAGTCTCTGTTTCTCTTAGTTCTCTGGGATTCCTGCAATGAAGCCCCACTCGCCTTCAAAGCCAAATGCTTTGGGGGTCTTGTCTTCCTGATGCCAGACCCCTGGGCTGGGGAGCCTGACATGGGGCTTAGAACTCTCTCTCCTGTGGGAGAAACTCAGCAATATAATATTCTTCAGTTTGTGGGTTGCTCACCTGGAGAGTATGGGACTTGATTATATTGAGAGTCTGGCCCTCCTACCATCCTGCTGTGGTTCCTTCTTTCTGCCTCTAGTTGTAGAAGATCTTTTCTGGTAGGTTTTTTTTTTTTTTTTCCATCAATGGTTGTTCTGCAGATAGTTGTGATTTTGGTGTGCTCATGGGAGGAGCTGAACTCAGTGTCTTTCTACTCTGCATCTTGGCCACTCTCCTTTACAATATACTTTGAATTCAGGAAGCTTTATTCTCCTCTCTCACGACTGCTTTGGCTATTCTGAGTCATTTGTGGTTCCATATAAGTTTTAGGAGTGTTTTTTCTGCTTCTGCAAAACATTCCATTCAAGACTTCATAAGGAAACCATTTAATCTATAGATGCATTTAAGTAGTATGGACATTTTGATATTAATTTTTTCAATGCATGAACAAGGGATGTCTTTTCATTTTTTGTCTTTCTAAATTTATTTCATCAGGATCTTAGTTTTCAGTGTAGAGATCTTTCATCTCCTGGTTAAGTTTATTCCTAAGTATTTGATGGTTTTTCATGCTACTGTAAATGGATAGGATTTTTTTTAAATTTCTTTTTCTTTTCTTCTTGGTGAAGTTTTTTTTTTAATTGAATTATAGTCAGGTTACACTGTTGTGTCCTTTTCTGGTGTACAGCACAATGCTTCAGTCATATATGAATATACACATATTCATGTTCATATTCTTTTTCACTGTAAGCTACTACAAGATATTGAATGTATCTCCCAGTGCTATATAGTATAAACTTGTTTATCTGTTTTATATATACCAGTCAGTATCTGCAAGTCTCAAACCCCCAGTTTATCCCTTCCCACCCACCTCCCCTCTAGTAACAACAAATCTGTGTAATTTCTTTTTTAGATAATTTGTTATTAGTGTATAGAAATGCTGCTGACTTTTGGAAGGCAGCTATGCTCCCCACCACACCACCAATACTGCACAAAATGCTACTGACATTTATATGTTGATTTTGTATCTTACAGCTTTACTGAATTCACTGATTGGATCTAGCAGTTTTTTCAGTTGAATCTTTACAATTTTCTGTATTAAGTCCTGTCATCTGTAAATAGTCAGTTTTACTTCTTCTTTTGCAATTCTGATGCTTTTTATTGCTTTTTCTTGCCTGGTTGCTCTGGTTTGGACTTCTAGTACTATGTTGAATAGGAGTAGTGAGAGTGGACACTCTTTTCATGTTCCCGATCATACATGAAAATCTTCCAGTCTTTCACCACTGCGTATGATGTTAATGGTGGGCTTGTCATATATGCCCTGTGTTATGATGATGTACATTCCTTCTATACCTAATTTGTTAAGACTTTTTATCACGGACAGATGTTGAATTTTGTCAAATGCTTTTTCTGCAGCTATTGAGATGGTCATTTTTTTTATTTTATTAATGTGGTGTATCACAGTGATTTGCATTTATTAACTATTCTTTATTTTTTTAACTGAAGTATAGTCAGTTACAGCGTGTCAGTTTCTGGTGTACAGCACAATGTCCCAGTCATGCATTTACATCATATATTAATTTTCATATTCTTTTTCATTAAAGGTTATTATAAGATACTGAATATAGTTCCCTGTGCTATACAGAAGAAATTTGTTTGTTTGTTTTATTCTATGTTGAACTATTCTTGCATCCCAGGGATAAATTCCACTTGATCATGGTGTGTGATTCTTATGTGCCACTGAATTTGGGTTACTAAAATTTTGTTGAGAATCTTTACATCTGTATTCATCAAAGGAATTGGCCCGTGGTTTTCTTTTTTTTTCTTGTAGAGTCTTATCTGGTATCAGGGTAATGCTGGCCTCATAAAATGAGTTTAGAAGTGTTCCTTCCTCTTTGATTTTTGGAAGAGTTTGGGAAGAATTGGTGTTAATTCTTTAAATGTTTAATAAAATTCACCAATGAAGTCATCTCGTCCTGGACGTTTTTTTGTTAGTAGTTTTTTGACTTCTGACTCCATCTTTACACTAGTAATTGGCCGATTTTGATTTTCTGTTTCTTCCTGATTCAGTCTTGATAGTTTGTATGTCTCTAAGAATTCTTCCATTTTTCTAGATTGCCCAATTTGTTGGTTTCACAGCAGTTCTTACGATCTTTTGTTTTTCTGTGGTATCAGTGGTTTTGTATTTGAAAATATGTTTATTTCGTCTGTAGTAACAGTTTTAATGCCTCCTCTTTTCTTTACAATTTTGTTGATTTCGGTTCTCTTTTTTATTAGTTTGTCCTGCTGAAGGTTTGTAAATTTTGCTTATCTTTTCAAAGGACTAACTCTTGGTTTTCTATTTTTTCAGTTATTTTTCTGTTCTTTATTTTAGTTACTTCTGCTCTAATCTTTTTAGTTTCCTTCCTTTTGTTACCTTTGGACGTAATTTATTCCTCTTCTGGTTTCTTGAGTTGTAAAGTTAGCTGTTTAAGACCTCTCAATTAAAAAAATTCTTTTAATTTTTTAATTAAAAAATTTTTTTATTTAAAAAAATTTACAAAGGTCTCTCAATTTTATTCATAGATGGATAGCTAGAAACTCTCCCATTAGAACTGATGTGGCTGCATCCTGTAAGTTCTGGTGTCTTGTGTTTTTGTTTGACTCAGGATACTTTTTTATTTCCTCTGTGATTTCTTTGACCCACTGGTTGTTCCAGAAGAGCACTGTTTAACTTTCACATGTTCTTGAGTTTTTCAGTTTTCCTCCTGTTATGATTTCTAGTTTCATGCCATCGTGGTCAGAGAAAATACTTGGCATGGTTTCAATCTTCCTGAATTTTCCAAGACTTATTTTGTGGCCTAACATGATTTATCCTAGAAAATGCTTCGTGTGCACTCGAGAAGAATGTGTATTCTGCTATTGTTACAATGTTCCAACCAAAATTTACTGTCTTAGCAGTGGGGGCTAAAAGATTAAGGTGTGAGCAGGTTTGGTTCCTTCTGACAGCTGTGAGGAAGACTGTGTTCTATACTTCTCTTCTAGCTCTGTTGGTTTGATGGCAATCTTTGACGTTCCTTGGCTTACAGGTGTGTCACCTCAATCTCAGTCTTCACCTGTACCTGGTGCTCTCATCGTGTTGGTGTGTGTCTGTCTGTCTTTGTGCTTAAATTCCCCCTTTTTATAAGGACATCAGTCTTACTGGATTAGAGCTTATCTTAATGGCCTCATCTTAACTAATTACATATCAATGACTATTTCTTTTTTTTTTTAATTGAGTTATAGTCAGTTTACAATGTTGTGTCAATTTTGGTGTACAGCACAATAGTCATACATGAATGTACATGTATTTCAGTGACTCTGTTTCTAAATAAGGCCACATTCTGAAGTCTTGGGGGATAAGACTTCAACATATGAGATTTGGGGGTATACAATTCATCCGTAACACTCTGTCCAAACTGGAATCATTGTGTAACTACTCTTCTATGATTTGCTTCTTTCATTTATTGTGGATACATTGCCATGATGGCATATACAAATTTACAGATTTGGGCATAATGCTCCATGTTATGCATTATGGTAATTTATTTAGCTACTCATTGAGTGATGAGCCTTTGGATGAGTTTCTACTGTTTTTACTATTACAAACAACTCTGAAAAAAGCACGTTTATACATGCAGCTTTGTGTATGTATATTTCTTTTGAGACTGATACCTGTAAGTGGAATTAAGGAGGCAAAACTTTTAGGCATTTTATGTTTTGTTAAGTATGGCTGAATTTTCTTTTTCTCGAACTTTAGGCCTTTCTTTCTGGCTGCATATTCCCTCTGCCCCCTCCACAGTATTACACAAACACTACATGCTAAGTATTTGCAAAATTCTTTATTTCTTGTAATGTATTTTCCTTTTCCTTGTAACTTATCAATGCCCTCTACATTCCATCTCATGGAACAGTGGGACTTCCCTGGGACTTTCCTGTGACAAGTAAACAAAGAGTAATTCTAATTTTTTCTTTTTACTTTCAATTCCCTTTACCTTTCATCTTCCCACTACATAACACCAGAGGGAACTTTCTAAAATGCAGTGTGATAATATTGTGCCTTTGTTCAAAAAACTTTCAGAAGTTTTTTTTTTTGAAGTCAGAGTGAATTTGATATAGCTTAGCTTGGCACATAAGGCTCTCCCTGACCAGCCCTAGATCACTGCTTCTTCCTTCTCATCTACCATACCCTTTAATCCATTTTGAGTCATGCTGAATTAGCTTCTTAGTTTCAAAAAGGCCCACTCTTTCACCCTTCCTCACCCTTGCATATCCCTTTCCTTCTGCCTGGAGGGTCACCCTTACTCTCCCACTGTCCATCTAGAACGCTCCTTCTGTTTCTTCAATTAATTTCTTTGACCTTCAGTTTTTCTATTTAAAAACAGAGATAACAACAACACCTACATCTTGGTTTCATAATAACTCAATTAGATAATCTTAAAGTCATCATCACTTACTCAATAAATGTTAAATCTTCTTCCTCAATGTTCTTTGTGAGACGTATTTGTAACATAAGGCATATCATTAGTGCATTTTTTTAAGGCAGTGATTTAAGTTAATATAGTACCTGGCAAAATATGTGTTCAGTAA
Organism: Vicugna pacos; assembly: GCF_048564905.1. Lineage (NCBI taxonomy): Eukaryota > Metazoa > Chordata > Mammalia > Artiodactyla > Camelidae > Vicugna > Vicugna pacos. The sequence goes on from NC_132989.1 coordinate 1,791,414, forward strand.
ATGTAGAACTGAGCTGAATAGATTGGTGGAAACCAAGATACGTGATGTCGGTTACAGTCCTCTAATCTAGTGGATTGGTTGGTGGTTTGATTTTCTGAATATTTCTTTATGCGCTCTGTGTACCCATCACTCAGTCTTAGTGGTTACCAACATTTTGATAATTCCACTGTGACTTATTCTTGAGAAAACGACCTTATCTACATGTAATTGCTGACGCTTCTCTGCATACTTCTCCTCAAACACCTGTTGCATAATAACTTCTGGCCCTTTTCTGGAAATAGTGGTAAAGCTTACAATTCTGTAACTTTGAAAATATTCTTTCTTCTCCTTTTTGATGACCACCTCTACTCTGCTGGAATGTTCTTCATCTTTGACACTGTCTTAGTCCATTAAGACTGCTATAATGGGGGGGAGCGTATAGCTCAAGTGGTAGAGCGTGTGCTTAGCATGCAGGAGGTCCTGGGTTCAATCCCCAGTACCGCCTCTAAAAATCAGTAAATAAATAAACCTAATTACCCCCCCAAATCTCAAATAAATAAAATAACATTAAAAAAACTAATCTGTATTTTTTAAAAACACTGCTATAATAAAAATGCCATAAACTGGGTGGCTCATACAACAAAGATTTATTTCTCACAGTTCTGGTGGCAGGAAATCCAAGATCAAGGTGCCTGTAGAGCACCTTGTTCCTGGTCCCAGGCTTGAAGGCTCCAAGGACCGAGGTCCCTGCTGCCATGTGACCCTCAGTCACCCAAGACAAGCATGTCCCCCTCACCCTGGCAGGTCAGGGCTGGGCAGTCTGTGGCCACACTTGACCCAAGGAAGGACAGTGCTTCCCAGGGTCTTGCCTGTGAGGTGGGCTCAGCCCCAGGAGGCAGCAGCCACACCCTCTGCATCCTCATGTCCACAGGACTCTGAAGGTCACTCTACCCGACCATGATGGTCAAAGAGATGGGCTTCTGCAGCAAGCCGAGGCTGCGTCCCAGATTCCTGGGTGGTGGGCATGTGTTCAAGAGTCTCTCCCCAGGGGGCTCTCCAGTGACCCTCCAGGGAGGGTGCTTTGGTGAGGAGCATTTCCACTACCCTGTCTCCCCCAGAGTTCCAAGCCAGTCTTTCTCCTTCTCCACCAGGCATGGGGTTAGGAGGGAGCCCTGCTGAGCTGTGGGAAGACGGGAGAGGTCCATGCCTATCCTGCACCTCTGAGTCTTTTAGATGTGTTGGGGGAGGGGGCTGTGAGCTTACACCCTCCCCGGACTCCCAAGACCTAGAGGTTGCAGAAGAGCAGGCCCTGAGCCCTTTGGCCTCCAGGTTTTGTTGCCTGTCCTTCATTCCCACAGTGGTCCCAGGAGATGGCCAAGGAAAACCAAGGAAAACCAGGCTGCCGGACTCAGGGATGCTGTGGCCACAGGGCCAGCCTTGATTCAAATTCTCCTTCCTAATTCCTGAACGGGCAGTTCAGGCTTTGCAAACACTGGAACACTCAGCTGGAGCCCAAGGCAGGCACTGGGCAGGCACTCATGGGATCTTTTTATTCCTAGAGTTTCATATGTATCTACACTTATCTCAACATACAATGTTTAATCTGAAATAAACCTGGTAGAGCAGACACATAATGCCTTTGGTCACCAGGTTGCAACCGTCAAAGAGTTAGATGTGCCAGTCGTGAGGCCCGTGTCTTCCAGCTCCAAACTCACAACTGCATCAGTCAGCTCTGCCGTGAGGCTGGGCCCGGGAGCGTGCATGCCGTATTTCTGCTTTGTTTGCTGGTTCCTTATTAGGCTCCAGTCTTACTGGGTGAGACGGGCAGATAGGCTGCAGGCTGGGGCTGGGAGAGGGAATCTGCTCTTTGCTCTTTCTTCCTGTCTGTTTTCTGTTCTTGTTCATTTGACCCTATCAGTGTTTTTTGGGTTTTGTTTTGTTTTGTTTTGTATTTCACCCTGCCAGGGTCAGCTGATTAGGTGAGCAGCAGTTGAATCAAACTGAATCAAGATTCTGCAACAGGCGGCGAGCAGAACCCGTGTCTCCGTGATGACATCAGCACGTCCAGCAATGCCCCATCTCAGAAGTAGGAGGTTTAAGAGTTTGTGCTCTCTTGGGGCTGTTTCTTTGAATATCGGTTTAAATAATTCCAGTCCATCAGTTCTAACAATTCCAATCCTTTGCTTATGTTCCCTCTGTGCTAGGGGTTGTAGCTACTTCCTTTTGCTTTTCTCTTCTTCAACAGCCAGTTAATAATTCCTTGTAATAAATCCTTTCTTCGAAAATAACTGGAATGGTGTCTGTTTCCTGCCAGTAACCTGATGAGAGCAATGTTGCGCTTACATTTAAATTTAAGAATAACACCGCAAGGTGCATCCAGTTTTACTTTTGATTGCTCTACGTACTGTCTGGGCAAACCAGGCTATTGGCCTTTAGCATTAATGTTGATAATTGAGAGCTCCCCATGCATGAAATACCACATTTTTAATGCGGCGAGCAACTGAACTGGGCAAAAGCTGACCTCTCCTTAAGTCTGAGCTGATTCCATTACTCCACACTGGATGTTCTGTCTCTCCCAAGTAGCTTCTGGAGAGCCTCCTTCATGTCCTTGTTCCTCAAGGTGTAGATGAGGGGATTGAGAGTGGGGGTCACAACAGTGTAGAAAAGAGTCAGAAACTTCCCTCGCTCTTGCGAAAAATGGCTTCGGGGCTGGATGTAGACAGCAGTGGCACTGCAGTAGTAGAGGAAGACGATGGCCAGGTGGGAAGAACAAGTCCGGAACGCCTTGCTCCTCCCTTCACGGGACTGGATGGCCAGCACTGCCTTGGCAATGTGGCCATAGGAGATGAGGATGAGCAGGATTGGCCCCATTAGGAAGACAGCACCAATCACTGAGATCTGGAGCTCATTGACGTGCGTGTCCCCACAGGCCAGGCGGATCAGTGCAGGGACCTCACAGACAAAGCCATCCACCTGGTGATGATGGCAGAAGGGTAGCTTCATGGTGGTGGGTGACTGCACCAAGGTTCCAAAAATCCCACTTGCCCAGACCAGGAATGCTAGTTTGTGACACAGCTGTGGGTGCATGATGGCTGCATAGTGTAGGGGTTGGCACACCGCCACATACCGGTCGAAGGCCATGACCAGCAGCAGCACGCACTCAGCAGCAGCCAGTCCCAGGAAGATGTAGAGCTGGACCGCACATCCCAGGTAGCTGATGGTCTTGTCTGGGCCCCAGAGGTTGACCAGCATCTGGGGGATGCTGCTGGTGGTGAAGCAGAGGTCCAAGATGGAGAGGTTGGTGAGGAAGAAGTACATGGGGGTGCGGAGGTGGGGGTCTAGGTGGAACAGGAGTATGATGGTGGTATTGCCCACTAGGGTGACCATGTAAAAGACAGACACAACCACAAAAAGGACCATTTCCAGCCTGGGGTTGTCTGAAAAGCCCAAAAGAATGAAGCCATCTGGGATAGTGTCATTGTCATGTCCATCCAGCACCCACCTGGAAATGCAAGCAGCAACACATCAGAAAGAATGTCACCTAGAGGAGGCAGAGAAAAGTGATTTAAAAAAAAGTTTTGATTTTAACTTATTAAAAAATTTTTATTGAAATATAGTTGATTTACAATGTTGTTAGTTTCAGGTACACAGCAGAGTGATTCTATTATACATAGATAACTGAAAAGTTTTATATAAATATATATAGAAAACTTATATATATTTATATATAAAATATACATATTTTATATATAAAATAGAAAGAATATAGATATTCTTTTTCAGATTCTTTTCCATTATAGGTTATTACAAGATATTGAATGTAGTTCCTTGTGTTATATAATAGGTCCTTACTGTTTATTTTATATAAAGTAGTGTATATGTGCTAATTCCAAATTCCTAATTTATCCCTCCCCCCCTTTCCCTTTGGTAACCATAAGTTTGTTTTCTATGCCTATGAGTCCATTTCTGTTTTGTAAAGGAGTTTATTTGTATCATTTTTTAGATTCCACATGTAAGTGATACATATGATATTTATCTTTGTCTGACTTACTTCATTTAGTATGATAATCTCTAGGTCCATCCATATTGCTGCAAATGGCAATACTTCATTCCTTTTTTATGGCTGAGTAGCATTCCATTGTATGAATATACCACGACTTCTTTATCCAGTCATCCGTCGATGGGCTTTTAGGTTGCTTCCATGTCATGGCTATTATAAATAATGCTGCTATGAATATTGGGATGCATGTATCTTTTCAAATTAGGATTTTTATTTTTTCCAGATATATGCTCATGAGTGGGATTGCTGGATCACAGGGTAAGTCTAATTTTAGTTTTTTAAGGAACCTCCACACTGTTCTCCATAGTGGCTGCAACAATTTACATTCCCACCAACAGTGTAGGACAGTGTCCTTTTCTTTACATGAAGGGTCATTTTTGATTTTAGAAAACTGCTTATCTTATCCTGTATTAATAATTTTTCTAACATTTTACGGGCCTTTCTTTCATCTCATCCCTTTTGGGACATTTTCATCTTATTTTTTCTTCAGACTTGGATAATTCTAGTAAACTCTTAGAAGGCAAGAATATAGAAAGTGAATGCTTAAAACTAGCCCTTGCCACTATCATCAACTACATGCTACAAGCTGGACAACCTATAAGAAATTAAAATATTCTTGGAAATATACAAGCTATCAAGACTGAATCAGGAAGAAACAGAAAACCAAAATAGACCAATTACTGGTAAGGATATTGAATCAGTAATTAAATCTGCCAGTGAAGAAAAGCCCAGGACCAGATGGCTTCATGGTGAATTTTACCAAACATTTAAGTAAGAAATAATGCCAAACCTTCTCAAACTCTTCCAAAAAATCTAAAAAGAAGGAACACTCTCATACTGATTTTATAAGGCTAGTGATATCCTGATACCAAAGCCAGATAAGGTCACTTCCAGAAAAGAAAGCTGCAGATTGATATTCTTGATAAACGTAGGTGTAAAAATTCTCAATAAAACGCTAGTAAATCAAATTCCCCAGCACATTAAAAGAACCACGCACCATGAACAAGTGGAATTTACCCCCGGGGTGGTAGCCCAACATGCGCAAATCAATTGACGTGATACATCACATTAATAAAATGATATAACAAAAATGCTATGACCATCTCAATAGACACAGGAAAGCATTTGGCAAAATTCAACATCATTCATGACAAAAAAAATCTTAACAAATTAGGTATAGAAGGAAGTACCTCAACATAATGAAGGCCATATACGACAAGCCCACAGCTAACATCATACTCAATGGTGAAAGGTTGACAGATTTTCCTGTAAGATCAGGCATATGACAAGGGTGCACTCTTACTACTCATAATACTGAAAGCCATAGCCAGAGAAATCAGACAAGAAAAAAATATAAAAGGCATCAGAATTGGAAAGGAATAAGTAAAATTATCTTTATTTGCAGATGACATAATTTTATGTCTAGAAAATCCTAAAAACTCCACCATAAAACTGTTGGATGAAATTAGATCGAATTATCTGAGAGAGTAATAAAGAAAAGGATACCATTTACAATAGCATTCGAGGCAATAAAATACTTAGGAATAAACTTAACCAAGAAGTGAAAGATTTCTACTCTAAAAACTATAAAACTTTGATGAAAGAAATCACAGACTACACAAATAAATGGGTATTTGGTGTTAATGGACTGTAAAAATTAATATTGTTAAAATGTCAGTATTACCAGAAGCCATCTGTAGATTCGATGCAATTCCTATTAATAGTTCAATGGCATTTTTACAGAAGTAGAAAAAGCATTTATATGGAGACACAAATGATCCCCAAAATAGCTGAAGCCACTCTGAGAAAGACAAAGTGAGAGGCATCACACTCCCATTTCAAATTATACTATAAACCTAGATGTGTCAAACAGTGCGGCACTGGCATCTAACCAGACAAATGGATCAATGGAACAGAACGGAGAGCTCAGAAATAAACCTAGTATATACTTTCCACTAATATTTGACAGGAGAGCCAAGAATATTCAATGGAGAAAAAGCAGTCTCTCAATCAACGTGCTGGGAAAACTCAATACTCACATGTAAAAGAATGACACCAGGCCCCTTCCTTACACAACTCACAAAAGTTAACTCAAAATGGATTAAAGACTTAAATGTAAGACCTGAAACCATAAAACCTCTAGAAGAAAACATAGGGGAAAAAATCTTTGGTGTAGGTCTTGTCAGTGATTTTCTGAGTATGACCCCTAAAGCATAAACAACAAAATAAAAAATAAACAAGTGGGACCACATAAAACCAAAAAACTGCTGCATAGCAAAAGAAATGATTGACAAAATGAAAAGGCAGCCCATGGAATGGGAGAAAATATTTGCAAATCCTGTATCTGATAAAAATGAATATCCAAAGTATATAAAGAACCCATACAACTCAATAGCCAAAGAATAAAACCCAAACAACCAAGCAAAAAAAAACTTCGAATAATCCAATCAAAAAAGGGCAAATAATCTGAACATTTTCAAAGAAGATATATGAAAGGCCAACAGGTACATGAAAGGATGCTCAAAGTCACTAATTATTAGGGAAATGCAAATCAAAACTACAGTATCTCCTCATGTATGTTAGAATGGCCATCACAAAAAAGACAAATGCCAGTGAGGTTGTGGAGAAAAGAGAACCCTCCTACACTGTTGATGGGAGTGCAGCCACTATGGAGGACAGTATGGAGGTTCCTTAAAAAACTAAACACAGATTTACCATATGATCCAGCAATCCCACTCCTGGGTATATATCCAGAGGAAACTCTAATTCAAAAAGAGCCCAATACACATTCATAGCAGCTCTATTTACAATAGCCAAGACATGGAAACAACCTAAATGTCTACAACAGATGAATGGATAAAGAAGATGCAGTACATATATACAATGGAATACTACTCAGCCATAAAAAAGAATGAAATAATGCCATTTGAAGCAACATGGATGGATCATACTAAGTTTATCATATACTAAGTGAAGTAAGTCAGACAGAGAAAGAAAAATAACATATGATATCACTTATATGTGGAATCTAAAAAACATGACATAAATGAACTTCTTTATGGAACAGAGACAGACTCACAGACATAGAGAACAAACTTATGGTTACCAGAGGGGACAGGAGGTGGGCAGGGATAAATTGGGAGTTTGGGACTTGCAGATACACACCACTATATATAAAATAGATAAACAATAAGGTCCTACTGTATAACACAGGGAACTATATTCAATACCTTGTAATGGTCTATAATAGAAGAGAATATGAGAAGGAAAACATATATATATCTCAATAAATTGCTATGCTGTACACCAGAAACTAAAACAATCTTGTAAATTGACTATATGTCTATTAAATTACAAAAATAAATAAAATTTGTGTGTTCTAATAGGAACCCTTTCATCCAAAACAAAAATCAAAAAGACCAGTCCATTTCTGTACTCATCCTGAGGCATGTCACCTCTTTTCTACTGAGCAGAATATGACATCTAATGTTGTGCCACTGAGTGACACTTCCGTCAAGCAGCAATGAAGCCATCATGGCTTTGTGAACTGATGGTGTAGTTTACGTCAGTGCACGCTCAGTGCTCATCTATTTCATGTTGTGACAGAGGCTGGCCACTAGCAGCCACTTAGCGGCTTTCTTCCTACATCTGGAAAAGCCTCAGCCAATGGATCTTCCTTCCAGAACATTTAAATTTACTAGATATGCTTGTCCCATTTTGCCCTCTGGTCCATGGAGTTGGCTGTGGTTTTCCTAGTAACACGGGTCTATGAGGCTCAATGCTTCTTATGCAATGAATACAAAAACTGCCACAGGGACATTTCCAAACTGCCCGTGTTACCGTGCTGACTTTGGTGCTTCCTTTGATGTCCTATGACCCTGTGTGAGAATGTCTGCAGGTAACCATATTCTAGGCACAGAGGACAATAGACTAAAATCACACTGGTTAATCATCATCATCATCATCATCATCATCATCATAAGTGTTTCATGCAGTTTGAGGACATGAGAATTAAACATGATAGAATATCACGAGGCGTTATTACTATTGCAAAATTGTTCTACTGATGGCCCTGTAAGTGGGAGCTGGGTTAGAAAAAAGCTGAGGACCCTACTCTGTTCATCACCAAGTCCTTCCTCTGTAACCAGCACTGGGCTGTCTAATGGGCTGCAGTCTGGATTTAAACTCCACCAAAACTCTGAGGTGCTGGCTTCTTCCACAAGAAGTCAGTCCCTACACTTGCCTTTCCTTCCCCATCTTTGTATTTGTCCAGTCTTGATAATTCACGGAAAACCCCATTCAGAGCTTAAAGGGAGTTATAGTTATAGGTGGTGGAGGAGACTTGAGGACCCAGGTGTATTCTTGTTCGATCCAGGCACAGGGGAACAAGAGAAGAGGTACAGCATAAGGGGTGTTCATGGACAGAAGGGCAAGGTCTCACCTAGACTTTGTGCATATGTTGGGGAATCAAAGTGTTTCTGTGTTGGATATTCTGGACTTAATGATATGAGGCATGGCATAAGAGAGATAATGAAGCTGAGAACACCCTCCTCTCCATTCCCTGCTAAACACACGTGCTAAGTACATGCTCAGAGTTTCCCTTGTGTTACTGTCAGTGCTCTCTGGTTTTTTGCCCTTTGTTGCTTACGACTGATCTTGCAGGACCAGATTCCTTCATGCTGGGGTTCTGCAGAAAACCCTGCGGTTCACACACGTTCCTTTAGGAAACATCTCTTATAACATTCTCCTCCTGGCTCAGGACCTGCTTTTACAGATTCTCTCCCCATAATGTAAATTTAAATAATTAGTTGAGCAACCATAACTAGGTCCCCTACTTCACCCTGTCCGGTAATCCCTGGTCACTCTCCAACTTCTGCTATCTGCCCCCGGCCACGCAGTTCGCTGACATCACTCTGAACCTGTCCGTGTGCAAAGGCACCCACCTCTTTCAATGCCCTCTGGCCGCTCTGATGATCACGTCATCATGGTATCTGCCACCTTTGAGGCTGTACAGAAATTATTTTTACATCAGTTACTTGGAATTTAGAAAGATATTATCTCAGTTGGTACCTAACAATTTAATATATTTATTACATTTCTTTCCCCTGTCTACAGCTCAAATACTTGGATTGCCAACAATTTTCAGTCTGGATCATCCAAGCATTCCTTATTAATATTCAATAATTTAAAAATGAATGCATCCTATCTTTTTATACTTTTATTCATCTAATTTTATACATGATCTCATTTTCATTCTTATGAGATGATTTTCTATATTAGTCTCTTACAAATGGCTATCCTAAATGTTGACACCCTGAAAAATCCCTCACATTGGAAACTCCAAGTAAATACCAGCTTGCTCTGCTCATTAACTGCAGACACTAATATCTCTAAGTAGACCAAAACCACACTGGTAAAATAAACATTGCCCCTAAAACTGCAGAGAAACTTTCACTAGGGGAAACACATACAATGATCTCTATCCCTCTGAATAAGAAAGTTCTGATACATGAACATGAGATTTCCAATTCCTTGGAAGACAAGTGAGACACTTGATTCATTTCAGCTTCCCGTAAAGTGACTTGCAGGGTAAAGTACTCACTATATATTCACTGATTTCCAGCTTCAGTCAGGCCAGTGCCGTTTCTGAACCACCAGTTTCCTCTCTGCAAAGCAGACCTCAAAGCACCACCTGTTTCTCATACTTCTCAGGAATAATGCCAATATAAGTTATTGCTCAACATTTGGGACTGCATCAATTTGTTTTCCAGCTGATTATCACTGATCCCCAAAACAACCCTTATGATGCATCTCTGTATCGATATTATTATCCTTCAAGGAGAAATTCCTGTGTTAATCATTTTCTTATCACCCTTCAGTCTGTGAACAATTCTGGCAGGAGTCCCCTACTTGGAGCTACAAGATGAATCTGGGAAGGGCTAGCACAACATGGAACCATGGAAATGCAAGGAGGGAAGAGGTGGTTTCTGGGCTGTGCTCCAGGAGGGGTTAAATTTCTTTCTGGTGAGCTCCTCCCTCCCTTTTCCATATTCCTTGACTCCTTAGCAGTATTTGATTTGGTCTAAATGATCTGTGTTCCCACGTGGCTACCGGTTTCTGAGTTTCCGCCTAACATGGTATTGATAAGTACTCTGCACTTCTGACAGGAGCAACCTGTATTGGCAGGAGCAGCCTGTAATTGTAGATGCCATGAGATTTGACTGGTGGTCCTACGTTGGCTTCTAAGGAGGTACTCAGGTACCACTTAATGTCTCCATGAACAGTTAATTTTGCCCATCACTATACACTGTTTGTGATGTCATCCAGTATTTGCCTTTCTTTTTTAAAAAATTTTATTTTATTGAGTTATAGTCAGTTTACAGTGTTATGTCAATTACCAGTGTAGAGCACAATTTTTTTAGTCATACATGAACATACATATATTCATTGTTGCATTCTTTTTCACCATGAGCTGCCACAAGATCGTGTATTGCCTTTCTCTATCTTGATATTTCCTTTAACATAATGCTTTCAAATTCCATCCGTGTTGTTGCAAACGGCAGGATTTTCTTCTTCCTCATGGCTCAATAATATTCTATCATGTTTGATCCTCATGTCCTCAAACTGCATAAAACACTTCTGATTATTACTATTATTATTATTATTATTATTATTATTATTATTACTGTTCCTATTATTATTAACCAGTGTGGTTTTGGTCTATTGTCCTCTGTGCCTGGAGTGTGGCTGCTTTCCCCCTCAGCCTACCCAATCATAGCCATTGCCAAAGATATCCAGGTTCCTGTTTCCTTCTCAGGTACATTTTATAATATTTTAGCTCAGGTTTGGTCACAGCCTGAGCAAGTGTACAAACAACTTACCTCCAGGACACCATGGTCACTGAAGAGGGACTGGAATCAGAGACCTGTTTTTATTAGCATCCTGGGGCACAGAACCATGAAGAGGTGACAGAGTGGTGCTCTGGAAATTTCCTGCCTATTTCAGGAAGCCTCAGCATGCTGAGACTGATAGGCCACTGGGACCCCTTCCCAGATGAAAATCAGCCTTGGGTCTGAATGTCTCCTGTGGTGAGTTCTCCATCCCCTTGGGACCCAACCATGTCTGCTCTGTGCTATTACAAGGGGCCCAACCATGTCTGCTCTGTGCTATTAGAGACTGGAGAGTATCAACCATGAGGGGATTCCCTTCCGTCTTCCATCCCATCTTAAATTAGACTTTTCCGTTCATAAACCAATTCAACAAATTTAAGAATCAATAAACCCTATCAGTCTTTGGCGACTTCTCCTCAGTCTGGCCCCCATTCTCATGCTTTCCTCTGGTCGTGTGTTTGGATTCAGAATGTAGTGATTTCTTCCTCATGGATACAGTGCAAAAGATACTCAGAATAGACTTTAGAGGTGATTCAGGGAAAAGGATTTCTTTTTTCTTTCTTTATAGAACCAAATGAAGTGTATTTTTTTAAATTCTAAATTTTATGTGTCCTTATAGAAGAAAATTCATTTATACTGAGATATATATATATATATATAAAACTTTCTCATTCTGACTCTATTCTGTGTCCCTGCAATAGTCGCTGACATGATTTTAAGTATGTGTGTGCATAAGGACAAATACAAAGTCAACTATATATATATTTTTTCTAAAGGTGGAGATAAAATGATAGGCTGAAAAACATCACGGAGGGGACAGATCTATCCTTAAGTTTTCCCTTTCTTCTACTTAATAGCACAAAGTACAAAAAAATTTACAAAAGCAAAAAGCCACATTAGGCTACAGGGGTAACACAGTGTTTCTAAACAGCATAAAAATATTTGCTAAGTTTTCACCTCATGGCAGCAATCACTCAGTTACGAGTTAGAAGCCTGAGAACATCACCTTACTTTTTAGACACTCTGCATCCTCTCCCTTAATACTGTGGCCTTGGACAAGAGGATTACCTGCACCTGCCCTATGCCACTTAGATTTTGTTATAGCTACACCACCAAGTGGATTACTAATAACAATGGCCTTGATTACGAAGATGCTTAAGGTCTGAGATGAAAACACATGAGGATAGTGAACGCATATGCTGGTACCACTGTGTAACTAGGATTTCGGTCTCTGCAGGAAGGACTCAGAAGTCATCTGCACGGTTGTTTCTGACTGCTTCCTACTCACCTTTGCCGTCTTCATTTGGTTCTGTAAAAGTATGAAGGTGTGGGGCACTAGGAAAAACCCTTCCATGCACAAAATTGTCAGGCACCTAAATAAACACCAGCCATAGGGCCAGGAGAGTAGGAAGCAGAGAGGCAGCCGGGGGGGGGGGTTGTGGAGCAAGCATCACCTTGGCCAGCACAGAGACCAACATCCTAGGCACAACCACTAAGGTGCCTGGCTACGATGCTTTCTCATCCTAGGTTGAAGTTGTTCAGCTGGAAAACTCTGTTTGGAGGGCCTAAGAAGGTAAGATGGACAAAAACAACTACCTTGAAGGTAATAAAGAGAAGAGAGGAATGTATGACTGTATATGAGGGCCCCTGACACATAGGAGGAAAATTGACGGAAAATGGTCATTTCCTGTTGAGTTTTGTTTTCTGCTTCCATTGTCTTAGGTTTGAAAAGTTTGAATGTGGATCCTTTGTCCACGAGCCCTTATGGAACACTGCACCAAGTCAGGGCTCCCCATTCTGATTCTACAGAACTGCACAGATGTCAGTGGAGAACCACTCAGTAGCTTCCTGCCAAAATCCCTGACCGTCAAATAATCACGACCATAGTCTCCATTGAGGTGTTTAAACGTAACCGGCAAGGTTAACAACAGTTTCTTTACCCCATTGAAGGAGCAGATGCTTCAGCCTCAGTAGAGAAGCTCTATGGGCATTAGAAATTACTGGGAAGAAAAAAATGCACCTCAAATATTTTAGAGGAACGTCCTAAATAGATAAATCTACAGAGGCAGAAAGTAGATGGATGCCTAGGGCTAGGGGTATGGTGGAATGAAAGTTTAGGGGTGATGGCTAACAAGAATGGGGGTTTTTTGAGGTAAAAAAAATAACAAAATTGTGATGAATTTACAAACCTGTGAACATACCAAACCCCAGTGAATTATACATTTCTCCAGTTTTATTGACAAATAACTATTTGCTATTTGTACATGTTTAAGGCATATAGCCTTGGAGATGCGTGGGACTCTACACAGTTAACAGCCTCCCTGAATGTGGAGAACGCTGAGGCTCCTTTCAGGGGAAGTGACTCACTCAAGGCACCCCCAAGCATCCTGGAAAGATGAGGCCCAGTAGATCGGGCCAAAGAAGAACAGAGAAAGATGTCATGATGGACAAAAGGAAATGCATCTCCAGAAAGTAAAAGAGGGCAGAGCATGCACAGGATCTGTGTAAAGAAAAGCGAGACAAATGCTAGTGGAGTGTAGACACACATTCTATCCTTTCCTTTTCATGAGCATTTCTCACTTTTCCACAAAGTACTTTAAAAGCAGAGGAAAGTCAATTTCAGGAAACTTACTGTAAAACAGAGTGAAGCACCAAGAACATGCAAAATATTGGGTCTCATTATAAAAATTTTATCTATGTGTTTATATCTATGTAGTTTATTAAAATGTAAACATGTTTCAGTTTGTTTATTAGCTGAATTATTTTAATATTTTTCCCTAAAATGTTGCATAATATCAATGCTTCTGGAAAATTCACCATGTTTATCTTGTGGTTTTATGTAACTCTGATATTGAATATTTTAGAGGTCCCTGGTGTTCCATTTACCTATTGCTGCCTGCCAACCCCCCCGTGAAACTTACTGGCTTAGAATCGCAACTATTTTATTGTTATCTTCCCATTTTGTGGGTTGAGAATTTGGGCAGAGCTCAGCTGGGAGATTCATCTGCTCCACGTTGTGTCTACTGAGGTCACTGGATGATGTTCAGCTGGTGGGCAGGTCTAGGGTAGCTCCACCCAGGTGTGGGAGAGCTGGATGGAAGCCTGGTTTGGGGGAGACTGTGGATAACATTTGCCTGCAGTTTCCCTAGCATGGAGGTCTTAGGGTAGCTGGACTTCTCACCTGGCCCCTCAGGGACCCAGAAGGAGTGTTACTAGCTGGAAGCTGGCTGAATCTTCTTATGACCTTGCCTTGAAAAAGATCTAGACCATTACTTTTACTTTATTCAAACTGTCAAATGTCACTAATGTCAGTCTTTAAGGAGAAGAAAATTCATCTCCATCTCTCACTGCAAGGAGTGGAAAAGACCTTGAGACCATGTTTAATCTAGCATGTCTATTTTGAGACACTCAATACTCTCAAATGCATCCTAGAATTAGATCAGTTCATTACATAGTTAATACGTGTGGACTGACTTTCTTTCACGTTACATTCTTTTCATTGAATTGTGCCTTGAATCTGTGCCATTAGGAAAAATCAGGAGAGAAAGCTCTTGTGCATCATTATGTATGTTCAGTAAGGTCGTTCTAAAGGGCTTTGAGCTGTCACCCAGTGGCTGCTGTATGGCCCAGGGGAAAAATCCTTTGTGATCTTGGTTAACAGGAGAAGTCATGGTCTTTTCACTTGTCTTAAATCAAACGCTATAGCTTTGTGATTCACATTCCCTTTTTGTCTTTACCATATAATAAAGACTTCTTTAATTTTCCTTTTGTCCTAGTTTTCACTTATTATTATTATTTCATTTTCTCTGCTTGGTTATGTTAATATTTGGCATGTACATGGTAGGGGGATAAAAATGAATAAATTAAGTTTAAATAAATCTAGAAGAAGAGAAAACAAAATGCAAATAAAAAGTCCTAACATCATGGTTCTGTTCTACTAAGGGAGGTGGCCCTTAATTTCTGAGCTGGTCTCAATTTCTCTGAACGCTTACCAGATGGCCAAGTTATTGCAATCTCTCTAATCGTCAAATTATTTTATGACAATGAGGGATCATAAAATGATTATATTATAAGCTTATTTGAGGATTAAACAGGAGGGTATATATAAATACACTTAATCTAGTACCTGCATCATGGAAACCTTTTCTATAAATGTTAGCTATTACAATTACCTTGAACTTGTTATTTAAAATAAAGTTTTATTGTCGTTAACTATGATTGTATTTATCCTGTATTCTTAACTGGAATGTATTCTTTTTTTTAGATAAAGATTATACTATTTTTATTCGTACTCTTAGAACCAATATAGAGTCACAGTACATATGCTTGTATTGTTTTCAGTCAATGGTGGAAAAACTTTCTATAGACAAAAACCTGAACTTCAGAAAAAAGAAGCATAATCTAAGATCACAGGAAGAAGAAAGTAATATTCTTCAGTTTTAGAATTTTTTTCAAAGTCATACAATTTATGGATATATAAATATATGGAGAAGAACATGAAATTATTATAAGTAATATAAGATTATGTTTCAGTTTACATTATTTATACTTAGGATATTTGAGAAAAGGAAGAAAGAAATTTAGAAAGAGACAAATGGGGGAGAAATAGAAGAAAAGTAGGAAGATGAGAAGGGGAAGGAATCAGAAAATTAGAAATTAAATACTCTGACGAATCCTTATTGAATATCAATTGTTTAAACAATTTCTAAAAACATACGGCCTCTTAGAATTAAAGACTATTGGGAAAAGTGGGCTTTCAGATGCTGTGAGCACGCAGGAAGTGAGATGTTTTGGGTAAGGGATTTTTGGGGACTCTCAGATCTCTCAAAAACACACTGTTTGGTTATTGACTCCTTAATGAAAGGTGATCTGAGCACACAATACATTGGCCCAGTGCTCTCTAACCGATGGATACTGCCACATCTCAGGTCTTCATCTTGTGCAGAGCCTCCAGATCCTTGCCAGGAGTCTTCTCAGAGCACCCTTCACATCCTTATTCCTCAGGGTATAGATGAAAGGATTGAGGGTGGGAGTGATTATGGAATAGAAAAGGGAGATAAACTTGCCCTGCTCTTGGGAGTAGCTGGAAGGGGGCTGCAGGTACATGTAGATGGCAGGTAGGTAGAAGAGAGAGACCACCACTAGGTGGGAGGAACAGGTCCCAAAGGCCTTGCGGCGTCCCCTGGAGGACTTGATCCTGAGCACCGCCCGGGCAATGAAGCCGTAGGAGAGAAGGATGAGAGCCAGGGGGACCAGCACAAAGAAGGCCACCAGCACGGCCAGTGTGGTGTCATTCACAGCTGTGTCAGCACAGGATAGCTTGATCATGGCTGGCACCTCACAGAAGAAGTTGTTCAACACCTGTTGCCCACAGAAAGGCAACTGCACTGTCAGGACTACCTGAACGAGGGAGTTGCCAAAGCCGCTGAGCCAGGCCACAGCCACGAGCTGCTGGCAGAGAGGGCGGTGCATGATAATGGCATACTGGAGGGGCTCACAGATGGCCACGTAGCGGTCCAGGGCCATGGCTGCCAAGACAATGCACTCAGTGCACCCCAACCAGTGGAAAACCATGTACTGTACTGTGCAGCCATTGTAGCTGATGCTCTTCCTGGAGCTGCCCATGTTGACCAGCATCTGAGGGACGGTGGTGGTGGTGTAGCAGAGGTCCAGGAAGGAGAGGTGGCCGAGGAAGATGTACATGGGGCTGTGGAGCTGGGGATCCAGCCGGGACACCAGGATGATGGAAATGTTCCCCAACATGGCCAGAACATAGGACACCAGGAGGACTACAAAGAGAGGGAGCTGCAGCCATGGCTTGTCAGAAACACCCAGAAGGACAAAGTCCTCAGGAGGGTCCCCCCAAAAGCTCTGGTTGTCACTTCTCATGCTGAGGCATTTTCTGGCACCTTTGATCAATCGAGAAAGCTGGGATGAATAAAGTCTAAGAAGAGAAGTTAATCGTCTTTCTCATGCCTGTGCCTGTGCTTTCCTGTACAGGTTCCTCTCTGTATGGTCTTCCTTATGTTCCGCAGTGACACTGAAATGTGGGGGAAATCAGAATCAGGAGTCAGAACAGTTGCATATATATCTTGCTCTCCTTCCTACTCCGTGGCCATTCAATTTCTCTGAACTTCATTTCTGCATCTGTAATGTGGGGAGAAAATACCTGCTCCAAATACAGAGCCTTGGGGAGGATAGGGGGACATTGGGTTTGTGAAAGCATATCGTTAAGAACAACTTTCTTCCAATTTAGTCAAAGTCTGACACAGCTCCTGTTGCTTTTAGAACGTCTGACTTCTCTCTACAAACTCATCAACAGGGAATTGACCACTTCCTTAGGCTTTCTCGTTTTGCCTTTTGGAGGTGGTGGTGGATGGGAGGCGAAAGGTGGCATAAAACAAGAGTAAGGGCTTTGTGAACAGCTAAGAGGTTTATTGATATAAATGCATCCTACTCACCGCCGAAGGCTTACATGTGCCTCCCTGGCTCCCTGTATCATGCCGGTCTCTCGTCCTGTGACTGCTCATATGTGGGCGACACTAATTCACTCTGGCAGTTAGGAGAAAAGCACAGCCCAATGTCCTCTCAGTCCCTGGAGTGGAGGAGTTAAGTCACTTCCACTCTTGACTTGGTGCCTAATGGTACCCAATGAGGCCCCAGAACATAGAATTTTGAGCAAAGGGAGAAAGGTGGTAATCAATGTAAGAAACATAGCCCCCAGTTCTTCCACTGAAGGATCAGATTGCCTTTAGAGATAACATTTATCAGGCAGTTTGAATGACATTCCCCGTACAACTTCTTTGCCAAGCAGCTGTTTCCTCTCAGAGTCAGAAAACACAGTGGATTTGGTTTCTGGATTCCATTGCTGTCCGAAAGTGGCTGGGTTGCCCTCTGCTGATTCATGGGGCCTTCCTACTCCATTGGCCTTCAGCCTCCTATACACCCCACAGGACTGCACCCGCTCAAGTTCATAATGGGAATGATACAGTCCATGAGAGAAAAGAAATGAACAAAAGGATACATGCACTCCATTGTCCACAACAACACTACTTACAATCGGCAAGACATGGAACCAACCTAAGTGTCCATTGACAGACGACTGGATAAAGGTGATACACATACACACACACACACACACATACACACACATGAATACTACTCAGCCATAAGAAAGTATAAAATAATGCCATTTGCAGCAACATGGATGGACCTGGAGATCATCACACTAAGTGAAGTCAGCCAGAAAGAGAAAGAAAAAAGCCATATGATATCGTTTATATGTAGAATGTAAATAACAGGACATAAATGAACTTCTTTACAAAATAGACTTATAGACATAGAAAACAAACTTACGGTTACCAAGGGGGGATGGGTAGGGAGGGATAAATTGGGAATCTGGGATTTGCAGACACTAACTACTATATATAAAACGGATAAAACAACAAGGTCCTCCTGTATAGCACAGGAAACTATATTCAGTACCCTGTAATGAGCTGTAATTTTAAAAAATATGAAAAGGAATATATGTGTGTGTGTGTGTGTGTGTGTGTGTGTGTGTGTGTGTGTGTATATATATATATATATATCACTATGCTGTACACCAGAAATTAACACAGCATTGTAAATTGACCATACTTCAACTAAAAAATTAAAAAACAGAAAAAGACAAGAAAAGAAATGAAGTCCTGTGTGCAGCTAATTTATGAAGAATTCTTATTTAGTTCTTTATTTGTTGCTTCATACATTAACTATAAAATTATGAAGATCTGTTCAGCCTAGATGCTGTAATATACAATTGATAAGTGCATTTTTTAGACATAATGCTACTACGTACTTCATAGATGACAGTATAGTATAAACATAACTTTTATAAGCACTGGGAAACCAAACAATTATGTGACTTGTTTTATTGCAATATTTGCTTTGTTGTGGTGGTCTGGAATAGAACCCACAACATCTCTGAGGTATGCCAGTGTTTTTGTTTTTACCAGATAAATACCTAAAAGTGGAATTGCTAATTACATATACAAATTCTATTTTTAATTTTTTGAGGACTTCCATACTGTTTACGATAGTGGCTACACCAACTTACATGCCACAAATGGTGAAGAAGGGTGCCTTTTTATCCACATCCTTAGCAACAATGATTTTTGGTGTTTTGATAATAACCATTCTGATGGGTGTGAGGTGGTATCTCATAGTGGTTTGGATTTGCCTTTCCTTGGTCATTAGCGATGCTGAGTATCTTCTTCATGTACCTGTTGCCTATCTGTAGAACTTCTTTGGGAAAATATCTGTTCAGATCTTCTTCCCATTTTTAAATTTGATTGGGTTTTTCTGCTATTAAGTTGTATGAGTTATAAATATATATAAATTATCAATTACAATATCAGCTATGCATTATTATATTACAAATAAATTATAATATTACAAATCAATTATTACAATTATTACAATATTACCAATCATTACACTATTAGGAAATATTTTCTCCCATTCAGTTAGCTTTTGTTTTGTTGATGATTTCCTTTGCTGTGCAGAAACTTTTTAGTTTGATGTGATCCCACTAGCTTGCTTTTGCTTCTAGTATTTTGTTTTTGAAAAAGCAGTTGGTGACTTGGGGAGCAGCTACAGCATTTGGGCAAATGACCAAGATAGAAGAGAAGGCCAGAAAGAGAAGAGTCATGTCACAGGAAGGAAAGTGGTAAGGGGACAGAGAAGAGGCTGCAGTGTAATTTTCAGTTCCGTGTTCAGGCACAGATGCGTGTGCATGTGCGCGCACACACACACACACAGCCCCTTGGCTGCGAAGCTGGACGCCATCCCAGCCTGACCCTTCTCACCCTGCATCAGACACCTTGCTCTCCAGCGCTTCACGTTTACAGCTCTGCTTCAGATCTGACCTCTGCTCTCCCTTGACATCCTTCTGTATTTCTTCCACCCCAAGAGATGTGTTTCCCAAGGTGCTGCCTCACCTCCTTGGGTAAACCCAGTAATTTCCACATTAGATACAATCACCCTCAGGCAGAATCCTTCCAGACCTGTTGTCTCTAGCTGTCCCTTATTCACTGACGTCCATCTTCCCTTTTGACATTACTCACTGAAGCAGCCTCAATTTAACCTGTCAGCCATTCCTCCAACCTCCAACCAGCACCTCCTTGTTAATTTTTGCTGTCTCTGCATTAGTCACTCTGACTTGAAATATTCAGGTTATTTCTAATCATATTTTGTTCCTCATTTCATTTTCCTCATTTACTACATTTCATTAGTGACTTTGTTCTATTCATTCTTCCAGCACAACGGTGTGGTCATGGGGGCTGTCTGTATTCTCGCCACTGTCATCCTGGGCCAGATCTGTCGTCTGGACCCCTCTCAGAGCCTGTCAACTGTCTCTGTGCAGGCAGGCCCTTCCTTGTCCAACCCATCACTCACATTCACATTAGAGTCATCTTTCTAAGAGTCAAGTGTTAAGAGCAAAGGTATCTTTAAGTCTTCCAATTAGTTACCTAAAAAAAATAAAAGCCCATCCCCTTAACGAGTTACCAGGCAACAGCAGGGGTCGTACCCTTCTCACATCAAACTCCCTGCAGTTTCTTCTGACCATGTCACCTCTCTCTCTCTCTTAGCAGCTGCCATGGGGAATATTAATGACAGTATTTACACCATACCTACTGGCAGGCTAGATGTGAACATATTAATATACCTTGTGAAATATATAATTACAGCAATCATAACTCCATGTCATTCCTTGTATGATATACAAAACTTCTGATCTCTCTCTCTCTCTCTCTGCTCTCTGTCTATCTGTCGGTCTATCTATCTATTATCTATCTATCTATCTATCTATCTATCTATCTATCTATCTATCTATCTATCTATCTGCCAGGCACTGGATGCTGGACTTCCCCTTGAGGGGTGACAAACATTTTACCTCCTCCAAAGAACAAGACAGAAAAATCTGAAAATAAACTTACGAGGTAGGCAAACAAGGACTAGGCCACAGGGTCTTATTGCCTATTAGCTCTGAAGATCTCCTTCTTCAATCTAAAATCCAGTCTAAAATTCCCATCACTGAGTTAACCAGCTGAGAGCCCTGTTTCACTGCCAAGATCGTAACTAAAATTATACTACAGATTGAGTTTCAGGGACAAGGCTTAAGAATGACACTATCTTCCCTCACTGATATTAATAGGTATGTTTTCCTCAAAAACAACAAAAAAAGGACTTTTCTTATGATTTATTTGTATTTCCAATTCTGTTCTGGTGACCTGCTGCTTCTTGGGTGGACGTTCTGATTAGAGTAAAATGAAGGCGTGAACCAGCACAATAAGGAAGAATATACTTTTAGCCTCTTCCCCTCTCATTCTGCCCCCTTTGGCTTTGTTCTGCTAACTCTTAAGCCACCAGCCCCTTCAGCATAGTTAACACCCAGGTGCACCCACAGGCCTCACTCACCCTGCGCCAGACCTTTGCCATCATGTATCCACCAGCCAGGAAGTGCTATTTCATCAGAGCTCAGTTTCTGCTTTTTTCATAAGCCATTCTCACTGATGCCTCACTATGTGTCATCCCCTATACTCCTAAACACAGAGGTTTGAGGAGCATTAATAACCATATTCCCACAAGGGGCCTGAAGTATAACTTGTCAAAATATTTTATTTTTAGAGATTTTTTCCCCTAGCAAACAGTGAGGGGGGAAGGAAACACACCAGCACTGAATGAGCATGCTACCTCTCAGTCCGGCTACCAGGCACTATATGTTCCCTGTCTTGTGTCCTATTTCAGTAACTCTGGGAAAACGGAACAGTTCATAAAGGTTAAGATCATCTTCCTCACTTAGCTCAGAGCTGCAACGTGACTCCACGGGATGAGATATTTAAGCGCCCTGATACTGGTTTATCCAGAAGGGAGGACACCTCCTCACAGGCCCCCAGATGTCATAACCCCTGACCCAGGACAACTCTTTGTTAAACATGCCGAAAAATACCGAAGACCTGGCCTAATGAAAAACTTAATAACGTGCTATACTGTTTGCTGTTCATTCCCAGTATGGTAATTTTTACTTTTTGCCAAGATTGTGCTTTCTCTAAAAACAAGAATCTCGCACATTGTGTCATTCACAGCATTTGGACAGCATGATTCATGCACTTAATTCATGAAAGCATTACTGATTATGTTAACAAATATAAAGGCCTCTTCCTTCAAAGAACTCCTTATTCCAGATGGTGCTTAGAGTCCTGAACCCCATCAGTCACCCTTTCAGTGGTATCGGGGACCGGAAAAGGGCAGGAGAGGAGCTGAAATGCAGCAGTGATGGGGCTCTGGGACTACAGAGGACACAAGCCTACACAGGGAGGGCACCAGCCTCTGCAAGCAGACACATGTCCCTGAGACAGGGATGGCCTCTTGCATAAACCCGGTCCCTCACCCATACCCCACTGCTTCTTTATGTTCTCTGAATATTTCAATTTGCTGCTAAAATGCCACTAGCAGCTTGCTTTCTCTGGGAATGGGTTTGGCTTTATTTGCTCGATTCCTCTTTCCATGGCCATGCAGGGCTTAATATTACTCTTGCAACTGTTGACCCCAGCATTGTCCAAAATATTGAGAGGCAGCAGAAATGGGACTCAGGGTCTCATTTACTCTGGGCAATACCCACACTGCCAGTGAGTATCAAACACTGGTCTACCTAGAGGCAAGGGCAACCTATTCTCTGTTCCTGGCTGTCTTTTCTAGCTTGAAGTACACAATTTGAAGAGTTGAGGACCAACCACTTACCTCCATGTTTCCCTGGCTTCTACAGAGGGCTTGGTTAGGAATGGAGGCTGTATTAGCAGCATGTGGTGTTTTTTTTTTTTTGTTGTTGGGTAGAGACATTTAGGGATGGAGTCACTGGAAATGTTCTCCACGTCTAGGAAGAAGCAACCTGTTTGCTCTGATGAAGTTGCTGGGACTTTACCCTTACCTGAGCTGTGCCCTCTGAGTAGGTGTGGAGAGATTATTCTCAGTCTAGAAGAAAGGTCTGTCTGCCTTCCATCACAACACACTCACTGGGGAGACCCCGTGGTTTCCAGATGTGCTATCGTTGATCCCTAAGGTAGCTACAGACATTCTGGTTCAGTGGAGCAAGCTTATGTGCTTATGTAGTGAAGGCTACTTCTGAGAATAAGGCTCTTAGGTGACAAATCATCCTATGTCATGCTCCCTGTTCATTTCAAAATCATCCTGCAGATGAAATTTGCCCTCCTTGTCTCCATCTGTTTCTATGTGGGCTCTGCTCCTTCTCCCCAGACACTGGGAGGACAGCCTTGCTCTCCTCTGGCTGGGAAGTTACCCCTGATGTTTAATTAGCACCTGAAGGGTTAGCTGGTAATTGATGTAGAGTGTGAGCTTGGGATGCTTACAATTAACCGTAAATCCTGGAAGACCAGGAGACTAGAGGAAATGGTCCAAAAACAGGAAATCAGGTCTCTCTATTTTCAACTCTTTAGGGTAGGTGAGGGCTGTCGTAAAATCAGAAAGGAAGAGTAACTTGTGCAGCACAGAATTCAGTTAGAGTGAGCGTACTGAACAGGCTTAAGCAACAAGCTCAGCTACACATTTTCTGTGTGTATTTGAGCAGGTTACCTAACCAACCTCTCGTGTCTCACTTGGGATCCAAAAAGTACCGGAAACACAGGATTACCTCTATAGTCTATTACAAGTGCAAAATGAGTTGGTTTTTGTAAAGCACTCAGAACAGTGACTGGCACAGAGTAGGAACTTTTGAATTTTTTTTTCTGACTACTACACATGGTCTCCACTGCCTGTTTTACTTGTCACATGGAAAGACAAAAAAAAAAAAACAAAAAAAAAAAACAACAATCTTTTGGTAGACAGCCAGGGTGGGCAATGTTATAGTTTCTAGGCACTTTGTTTTTTTTGCTAAACTCATGAAAATTCCTTCACATGAACTGGTCAAAAATCTCACTTTTTTTTTATTTTATATTTGTTGAGATATAATTGACATATAACACAGCACATGTTTAAGGTGTACCATGTGATGATTTTTGACACATGTACATATTGTGAAGTGGTCAATCACACAGTAAGCTTGGTCGCCTCCATCACCTCTCATAATGACCAGAGCTCACTCATTCTTTACGGCAGGACTCTTGCTCCCCTCCAAGCTGTCTGTGGCACTGAAGTCCTGGTGAGTTTCCTTTCCATAGCCGTGATCCCAGTGCAAAATGAGCTACTAGTACACTTTTATGATGCTATTTCCAGTTTTAGTTAAGGCTCTCTGGTTACAATTTCAACTCTGAGTCTGTCTGTTGAGGTCCCCTGTGTATTGTAGCCTCTGCAGCTTCCCATTCGTCTGGGGAATATTTCAGACAGTCAGGGCATAGCGCTGGGAAGATTTTCTCCCCGAGTACCGGTTTATCTTCCTGATAACATTGTTTCCACAATTTCTAGGATCAAGAGTCAGACAGCTTCTGTCCTGCATCACCTTTCATTCTGAAGTTAAATAACGTTCGAAATTCCCAAAGGCTGCATGAGAGGTATTATGAAGAAACGGAAAGATCATGTTTGGTAGATACTATGAGAGGAGTGCTTCCAATTTCATTTGTCTGAAATGCATTTGTCTGAAAGCTCAGAAGCTGTCAGTTCTCCTTCCCCACCTCCCTTTTCACAACCAATCATTTTCCATTTACCAGCTGAACAGGCATTCCTTTCACCATCTTGAATTTTTTTTTGACAGTGGACTTAATTTCCTTTTATTCCTCTCATTTTTTTCACAATGAATTCTTTATTTCTTACATAGTTTTTAAAGCCATTCTTGAAAACAGAAGTCAAACTCCAGACAAGAAAACACAGATCGAGCCAGAGCTTGTCTTCCACGTCCCAGAAAGAGTCTTCCAGGTCCCATCACACCAGGACTCTGGGGACTACACGAAGGTGGAGGGATGGTCAGTAATCTGAGCGCTCAGTATTAACCTCCTCCTCAAAGACAGAACAGTCCAAGTGAAAAGCTATGAAGCAACTACAGCCAGACAACGGGATGTACAGGACTGTGATCTCAAGACACAGTCAAGTCATCCTCTGTCCCTGCCGACTGCACCCTCGTGGTCTTGCTGAGCTGAGGAGACAGAAGCTAGAGTTCACACCCATCCTGAATAGTTCTAAGAAAAATTGCTTTATATTGCAAACAAAGGGCTAATTAAAACAAAGGGATAATTTTTGAAAAGTATTATTTACGGCAGAGAGTCCCAAGAGAGCTCAGATGGGAAATACTGAAGGCAGCGTGGCCTGATTTTCTCACGGTGACAAAACATGCTGAATCCCCAGGCTTCCTCCCTCTCATGCAACCACACCTATCAATCTACGTCGGTTTACGTTTTCTCGATTTCTCATCTTTCTGAGAGTATCTATTTCAAGATTAGAATCCAGACTTGGTAACAGTGCCACAGGGATGCATTTTTAACCCACTCACTTAATTAAAAAAATAAGTAAGGCAGATTTTTCAGATGAAATGTAAATCTAACAGCCTGGCTGGTTTGAAATTGAGGACTAAGTCATGGAGTAAGACAGGAGATGCTTTCAAAAAATTGAATAAACTAAACCTACATATCCAAAGTTTGATGAACATATTTAAGGCAAATACATGCTAAATAATATACACCATTAACATACTCCTTTGCAACAGTCTAAAATGTTGGAAAAAAGGTTGGCTGAAGCCAACTTAAAAATGCACAAGCGTCTGCTCTCCCAGATGTTAACTCTAGGGAACATATGAGCAAAACTGTTCAAAGATCATTGTCTTACTTTACTTGCCTCTTATTTACTCCTAGAGAATCATGATTTGGGGAAGAAAATTGCTGGGTTTTGGCTCCTGCAATGGCTTCTGTGCCAGGGACATAGCTTAGCCTACTAAAAATAAGCTGAATCTCCATTTACCTGTACCATTCACACACACACACACACACACACACAAATCCAAAAAACTTTTCACTATCACCCTATGGCCCCAGTGTTCTTTTTTAAAATTGATATTTAAAATATTATTGTTTATTTAAAAAATCTGTTGTGTTACCTGTGACTTAAATTTTTTAAAAAATTTAAATACAATTTTAAAAAGTTACTTTCCATTTACAATTATTACAAAATAATTGTAATAATTGACTACATCCCCCATGTTGTACAATACATCCGCGAGCCTATCTTACACCCAACAGTTTGTACTTCCCACTCCCCCACCCCTATATTGCCTCTCAGCCCCTACTAGTAACCACTTGTTTATTCTGTATCTATGTCTGCTTCTTTTTTGTTATTATATTCACTAGTTTGTTGTATTTTTTAGATCCCACTTATAAGTGATATCATATGGTATTTGCCTTTCCCTGTCTGACTTATCTCACTTAGCATAATGCCCTCCAAGTCCATCCATGTTGCTGCAAATGGCAAAATTTTACTCTTTTGTATGGCTGAGTAGTATTCCATTGTATATAGCATTTTCTTAAGCCTGTTGATGGACACATAGGCTCCTTCCATACCTTGGCAATTGTAAATAATGCTACTATTAACATTGGTGGCCCCAGTGTTATAAGTCTTATTTCCTCCCATTATTCCTAAAATACTTGACATGCTGATGGAATAAAATTCTCATAATTCTTGGGAAAAGCCAGTTTTTTTTTCCCCTTTCAATTCCATGCACTTTTAGGTGCTCTTTATTCTCTTGGAACATCCCTCCCACCTCCTTCCTCATCTTGAAAACTCAACTCAGCTCAGCATTATCTTTTCACACCACTATAAGCATCTAAATATCTGTGTGTGGAAGAATCTGCTTTACAAAGTCCCATTTTGTCTACCCCATCCTAAGTACCGTTAGACGTTAGGATCTAGAAGAAGCTGAGAGGCTGCCTGAACTTTCTGATTCTGAACCTCTTCTTGGTAGGTTGGCCTGTCTTCATTCCCACCGATTCTGCTGGAGTCCAGATGACTTTTGTGCATAATTGGTTTAGTGGCCATAGTGTTTGGAATGGGAAATTCTACAGTAATTCTCTCAACTGACCTCTGTTAAACCTTTGCTTTTGTGGTAGTTGGTCAAGACTGCAGGTCACTGGTGATAGAAATGAGCAAAGTTAATGCATTATTAATATTGTGGGATTGCTGTGTGGTCTGACTTCATTAGTATTATTCTGTGGGTTATGTAAGGACTAAGAGTGTGTGGAGTATGAGGTGGTAGTTTTTCAGATAGCGGGCAACCTATGAAAAGATTTTTCATACTCAAATAAGGTAATTAAAACATATAAGCTATGAACATATATCAAAATTTAAAATCCTCTGCTCTACCAGCTGAGCTATCAAAGGGAACATCAAAATTTACATCATAGTAGATCACCTTAGTGTCCGTTGGTCACTGGGACACTGATCTATCACTCAGGTACAGACGCCTGTCCTCTCATTTATTTCTCATGTCTCGTGTCTCAGTGTCCTCTGATGTAGTGCTCACTTCCCGATGTTTATTATAAGATTTCTTACGTTATCTCTTGAAACTTTCTTTTATCCCACGATGGAAGCAGTGTAACTTTTCTCTGGAGTTAGACTGTTGCTGTGGGCAGGAAGCCCTTTCAAATGTCCCCTGAATCTCAGAATATCCCCGGCTTTGTGTTTCAACCATAAGGGAGAGAGACATTCATAGCACACGTGTAGAGAGTGTCTCAGTCTGCTCAGGCTATGATAACAAACACCACAGACTTGGTAGCCTGAAAAACAATGATTTATTTCTCATGGTCTGGAGACTGGCCAAGTCCAAGATCAAGGTTCTGGCCAGGAAAGTCCAAGTAATAGATGGCCACTTTCTCACTATGTACGAGAGAGAGAGAAAGAGAGAGAGAGAGGGAGAGAGAGAGAGAGAATCATCTCTCTTGTGTGACTTCTTATAAGAATTCTAATCCCATCATGAAGTCTCCACCTTCATAACCTAATTACCTCCCAAAGGCCACATCCTTAAATATCATCACATGGGGAGTTTAGCATTTTAACATATAAAATTTTAGAGGACACATTCAGTCTGTAGCAGGGAGTCATGGTAAGTCACCCAGAGACTTTGCAGATAAAGTGAAGACAAACCCATCCTCTGAGAATCATGCTAGAAAAGTCAACCCAACAGTTGTGACGAGTCATCAGCAGATGGGATCGACTTTAACTATAAACATGTTTCTGTTAGCAAGACCAAGCAAAGTAGCCTGTGGAAATCTTTGTACCTAGACTATATCCAAGGAAAGCTAAGAAAAGAGTCACAGGCTTTTAATAGCAGAGTAATAGCCAAAGGAATGTATCCAAGGAGTCAAAGCGCAGAGCCCTGAACGCTCATCATACAACAGAAATACTCCTACAGCAGAGATGGATGCAGATGAATGAATAAAACTCTTGGAGATGGCGACAGTACCCATTGACGTTCTGCTGTTTTGGCTTTTGATTCCTTGTGGGCCAAGGATGTTTGACATTCCAGGGAGACTTTGTTAGGGCAGAGAATGTATTGTGGATGTAAGGATTATCTTGCCCAATCACTTCTTTTCTATATAGGCTAGTTCTTGTGGGTTTTAAAAAAAGTGTCACCGAGACCCTGAGTATGAGATGAGTTTCTGGTTTATGCTCAAGATGTGACATGAAGGAATTTGCAGCAAGATTTTTCTGTGTATTTTTCCCTCAGAAAGATGTATTTCAAAAGTTACAACAAATGGATCATGCCACATTTTCAGAATTTCTGCAAAAATAAAAAAAGTATGCCTGCTGCCCTTCAAAGTTATATAGGTAAGAGACAAACTGTCCATCAAACCTGCTTCAGATGAGCTAATGGACTTTGACTGGATACCATACAGGACTGTCTTCTCTCCCTAGGGAAGGTCTGAGAGGGTCAGAGTTTCAAAGCCATCACCACCTTGAAACAGATGCCTCATTGTGAGCAAAGCGTTTGTCTCCATCACCAAAATGTTGGGCTGGGGAGTCAATGTCTGCCCAGATACACAGGACAGAGAAGGCAGCTCAGAAAGGGGAGGCTTGAATCTAGTTTAGGTTGTATCTACTTTCAAATACTATCCTGGGAAGAGAACAGAGTGGCAGTATACAACTGTTTCAAGTCTCTTAGTGAACCAAAATCTTCACCTCCTTCTTTGTCACAAGAGATTAAAAGTAAGCGTCACCCAGCAAAGGGAGTTGTCTATGGCTTTGGCAGGTGGCTAAGATAAACTCAAAGGGGACGTTACTTCTTGATTCTTAATAAATGGACGTGCTTCTTGATCCTTAATAAATGGAGACCACTTGGTACTTAATGAACTCAGTTCAAATCTGAATTCAATGACTGCTCTATGTTATGTATGTCTTAGGCATTTAGAGCCGAATAGTTATTGGTCACTCCACAGTGGAAAAGGGCTGTCACTAATCTTTAAAGCCATTTAGAAAACTGGGAAAAATAGATAAATTTACATGTTGGGTCATAACATTTGTAAGAAATATAAAGGTATATTGAATCATGTCTGTCATAAATTACTTGAGAGAAGTGAAGGAAATTTGTTACACAGAGGTTTGAATGATTATCTTGATAAAATATCTAAGACAGATGGTAAGGGTATTAATGAAATAAGAATATGATAAATTACAGGGTGATAAAATGTTTGAGAAAGAGAGAGCGCCTGGGATGCTCAGAGACAGGAGAGGTTAGAATAGTTTGGGAAGGAGGTGTGACGAACCCGATGAAGTCTTACTTAAAAAGCTTGTTAGGGTCCGTACAAAAGTTTTTCAGCAAAGTTTCTTGGAGGCTATCCAGCAAAGGGGAACTGTTACAGAAAATAATTTGAAAAGATGGTGTCGTTTACCCTCCTACAAATGTGTGAACTCACTCTTCTTACTGAGTGAGGATGTAGGAGACCAGGATCACTCCAAAGAGGGGCATTTCCAGCCACAGATGATCTGAGAAGTCCAACAACAAACTTGTGCTGGGGAAACTCATGTTTTCTCCTTCCAGGACATGTACCTCATGCTTGGCTGGAAGGAGACAGACAAGGTCTAGAGGATAAGCAGCTTTTATGCTCCAATCACTCCACGGCAACATCATGAAACCACAAACTATGCTGATGGGATAATCTCCATAATTGTTATGAGACACTCTTAAAAGGTGGGGCTCCTCCTGTATAAATGTGGCCCTGATGGTTGCTCCTGAAGTAGGGCTAGAACTAGAATATGCTAGATATGATGAGAAAGTCTACATGGAGCCCAATCAACTCAGCTTTTAACGGCGTACTGCTTTCATGTCATAAAGGAAGGGGCATGCAATCCTTCGACTCTTCCATAAAAGTTTTCAAAGGAGACACTATCTAATGTTTCCTTTCAGTTCAGTTGGGTGAAGAATACCTGGGTGCTAGCCAGCATAGAGGTTGGGGGTGTGATTATAGTTATGTAACAGTACAGACTCTCTCTTTGGGGAAGAGGCTGTCAACTGGTAGTTTATTTTACACAATCCCCTTTCTCTTTCTTTTTTATCTAAATCTTGTTTTCGTGGTTTTCACTGATTCATTTTTTTCTTATTCTTTTACTTCTTTCTCCTTTTTTTCACCCTTTCCTTTCTTTCCATCTCATCTTTCCTATTTTCTTCTGTGTTTCCCCACATTCTTCCCAAAATAGTGCCATTTCTATGTAGGCTATGAATTTTCTTTTTCTTTTTTAATTTTATTTTATCGAGTTATAGTCAGTTTACAATGTCATGTTAATTTCCAGTGTAGAGCACAATTTTTCAGTTATATATGAACATGCATATATTGATTGTCTTGTTCTTTGTCTCTGTGAGCTACCACAAGAACTTGTATATATTTCCCTGTGCTATACAGTATACTCTTGTTTATCTATTCTATATATACCTGTCAGTATCTACAAATTTCAAACTCCCAGTCTATCTCCCCACCCCCCGCAACCACAAGTTTGTATTCTATGTCTGTGAGTCTGTTTCTGTTTTGTATTTGTGTTCATTTGTCATTTTCTTTTCTTTTTTTCTCAGATTCCACATATGAGTGATCTCATAAGGTATTTTTCTTTCTCTTTCTGGCTTACTTCATTATGAATTTTCAAAATGTATAATTTTATTCTCATCTCAAATCCCTCCATCTTACAGAAGATTTCTTCTGGAGTGCCCCACCAGTATCTCAAACCTAGTACTTCCCAAACTCAGTTCACCATCACTCAATTGTGAGATGAGATTTCCCTTCAATTCTTTTATCATGCGCAATGCAATCACCATTGCTCCACCCTCCAACAATCTGAAGTTATCCTCGAAATTTGCCAAGTGACAGTTACAGTGTGGTGTAGTTTAAAAGCCCCGTGTACACATTGCTCAGATATGCTTCTCTCCTTAATCTGTTTTTATAATACTATCTCATTTTTATTTTATATTGCAAAATTTTACTAGGATGGGCCATGATACAGAGTTGTCATGTAACAATTTCCAGCATCACAGATATTGATTACACTAATATTTTTCGGGGTGGGGAAGATACAGAATTTTCTGGAAATAGAATAAATAAAAAAATTGACTGGGGAGGAGAAGAGACCCTGAGAAAGGTGAATAGATTCCTTTTCCAGAAGTCTAAAGTCAGGGTGATTGTCTTAGTTACAGCCTGAATTAATCTTCTTTTAATTGCAGTTGTAGGCTCAGTATTTAAATAAGAATCTTCTGCCCAAGGTTGAATCCGCAATATCAGTGAAGGACATTAAAGCTATTAACAGTGCCTACGTATTCTTGTATATTAATTTCTTCATTCTCCAAGTCCTAGATTTTATTTATTTATATTTTAATTAGCTTTTCCTTTTGCGGTGAGAACTTTTAACATCTGTTCTCTCTTAGCAACATTCAAATACATGATACAGTTGTTTTAAAGTATAATCACAGTGCTGTGCATCAGATCCCAAAACTTACTCATCTTCTAGCTGGAAGTTTGCACTTTCTGACCAACATTTCCCCATTCTCCAATCCCCACCATGACCCCAGCCTCTGGTAATCACCATGCTAATTTTTGTTTCTATGCATTTGACTTATATTTTTACTTATTTTATTTATTTTTATTGAAGTACAGTTGATTTACAATATTATATTAGTTTCAGGTGTATAGCACAGTGATTCCGAATTTTTCAGATTATACTCTATTATAAGTTATTACAAGATAATGGTTATCATTCCCTGTGCTATATAACATATTCTTGTTTCATATCTATTTTATATATAGTAGTTTGTCTCTCTTAGTCCTGTATCCTTATCTTGCCCCTCCCTCCTTCCCTCTTTCTTTTGGTAACTACTACTTTCTTTTCTGTATCTGTGAGTTTATTTCTGTTTTACATGTACATTCATTTGTATTATTTTTAGATTCCACATGTAAGTGGTCCCATGCAATATTTGTCTTTCTCTGTCTGACTTATTTCACTAAGCATAATATTAGTGAATATTAATGTGGTAGAATTTCATTCCTTCTTATGTCTGAGTAATATTCCATTGTATTTATATACAACAATTTTATCCATCTGTCTGTTGTTGAGCACTTGGGTTGTTTCCATGTCTTGGCTATTCTAAATAGTGCTGGTGTGTACACTGGGGTTCATGTGATTTTTTTGATTTAGTGTTTTCATTTTTTCCCAGATGTATTCCCAGGAGTAACTATCTTTATTGTATATGATTTATCTTTGCAAATGAGATTTTTCTTTTCACAATTTTTATATTTCTATTTTTTTTCCTTTCTGCTTAGAAAAGTCCCTTTAACATTTCTTGTAAATCTGGTTTAGTATTGCTGAATTCATTTAGCTTTTGCTCATCTTTATCTATTTTTCAAACCGGAACGATAGCCTTGCTGGTTAGACTACTCTTGGTTGCAAGTTCTTGACTACACTGATATCTCTACCCCTCCTACCTGGCTCACTGTGGTTCCTTCTAGGCTGTGCTTTCCTTCTGGGAGAGGCTGCTAGCCACGATCTGCCATCAGGAGGAGGGTACCACCTGTATGCTGCAGCAGAGTGGGGTTAGAGACTGCTCGGTGGTCAAGTGCAGTTGCTGCCCAGGCAAGATCACTGGGTAAGGCTACAGGCTGTGTCCAGTAACCAGGTAGGATCACGGGCTAGGGCTTCACTCCTGGGTGGGTTTGTAGACTGGGCTCTGTGGCTGGGTCCCTGGTAATGCAAGAGTCGAGGCTGTGTTCAAGAGTTTGGCATGTCTGCTGGCTTGGCTCCATGTCCAGGAGGGCCATAGAATATGCTCTGAGGCTGCTGGATGTTTGTGGCCATGCTTTTTGGAGTTCTAAGACTAGAGGCTGTGCTTAACAACTGTGCAGGGTTGTGAATTTTCCTTCTGGCCTCGGTAGAGACAAAGAATGGGCTCGGTGGTCAGTTCAGTCTGTTGGTTAGGGATGCAAACCAGGCAGAATGGCCAACTGAGCTCCCTGGACAGATGTTATCCCCAGGTCAGCTCTGCAGATGGGCAAGACGACTGGCCAGGATCTCAGTGCTGCTGCTGGCAGGAATTTGCTTCATCGATATCTGAGCACTTGTTGCTGTAAGCCTTGCCCTCATTTTCCATCTTTATCTGATTTCCAGTGGTCAAACTTTGCAGACATTTTCACTAATCCCATCAGGCAAGACTTGAGTGGGCCTCCAGAGAAGGGTTCTGAAACGCCGGGAAAACTGGATGTCTTGGGTTCTCTTTTTCCCACAGGAGAAACCATAGGTCCAGGGGGCCCTCGTGATACAGAGCTGTGCCATCCTGAGGGAGGGGTGATGTGGTCAGAGTGTAGCTGCTCCTCTTACCCTTCTAGTGTGATTCTTCTTAGTCTCTGTGTTCCAGGAGAGTGCTTTAACCTCTCCGCCATGTTCTGGAATTTTGTCAATGGTGTTCTGTCTATAAATAGTTGCTAGTTGTTTTTTTGTGTGTGAGGGGACTAAAATCGGGAACAACCTATGTTGCATGGTACTTCCTTCCTGATTCTCTTTCATTTTCTAGTAACTCACTGAGCTTCTTGAAAACAACATGTTTGAACTCTTTGTCGGGAAATTCACAGACCTCTGTTTCTTCAGGGTTAATTATTGGAGGGTTATTTTGTTCCTTTGATAGTGTTGCGTTTCCCTCAATTCATGGTTTGCACTGATGTTTGTGCATTTGAAGAAATAGCCACCTCTCCCAGTCTTTGCGGACTGGCTTCAATAAGGAAAGACCTTCACCAATCTTCCTACTGTGAGATTTGGGGAGCCTCTCAAGTTTTTTTTATGCATGTGTGTTATCTAGATTCATGTTTACAGATTATCAATTAGAGGGATTTACTGTTTGGGTTTGTTTTGGTTTGTTTCAGAAGTTCATAACCTCTTGCTCCCTCCGGTGTCGGGCTATTGAAACATGAGCTGGGACACTGTAGACACACTTGGCTCTTCTTTCTCTCTTGGTAATCTTGCAGAGCTGTGCCACCACAGCAAGACACATATCCTCTTTTCTTTGTTTTCAGCTACCCCTATCAAACTATTCAGTAGCACCCCCAGTGAGGTGAGACAGAAGGCAGCTCCTGGGGCAGAGCACTGAAAGGCAGATGAAAAGGAGGAGAAGCCTCAGGCTGTGCTATTTATCTCAGCTTTACAGAGAGCTGTGCTGACCGCAGCAAGCCACCCATCTCTTTTTCTTTTGTTCTTAGCTGCCCCGGGCAACCAAATTGTGACGTTTTCTTCAGCGCTCCTTGTGAAGTGAGACAGAAACCCGCTCCTTGAGCAGTGCACAGGGAAGCCTGATCATTGGACATGTATCCCACTCTTTTTCTTTTCTTTTTTTTCCCAGAGGGAGAAAGAAGTTGTGGGCTGAGACAGTCTTTCTTGGTGCCTGAGCCTGTCGACTTGTGGTGGTGGCGGAGGGGGACGCTGATGCAGGATTACTGTAACTGTTCTTACCCATCCCAATGTTGTAGTCCTCGGTTTTGTGCTTGCCTTGATGACTGAAATCTTAATCGGAATCTGAACCTTTCAAATATCATTGCTAAACTGGCGCTTCTGTGGAGAAATAAAGTGTGGGACTTCCTATTTTATCATCTTGGTGACATTTCTGCTGTTTTTGAAAATCAGTCTCCTTTGTGGGCTAAAAGCAGGACTTCTTTAATTTCAATCAGGAAGGAGGATTCTGAGAATCTATCTGAAGAACCACTAAAAATAACTATGAAAATTTTTCTTAGTAAAAACTGTTCATATCCTTTGCCCACTCTTCTACGGGGTTATTCATCTTTTGCTTATTGATTTGTAGATGCTTTTCATATATTAGGAAAATTATCTTTTTGTTTTATTAAGAGTTGTGAAAGTTTTTCCTATTTTTTTTTTACTTTTTTTGTCCTATTCCTTGCAGAGATTTAAAATATTCTTATGTAGTCAAAATTATTAATAATTTATTTATGACACCTAGGATTTAAAACATAATATTTAATGAAGTGGCCAGAAAGAGAAAGAAAAATACCATATGATATCGCTCATATGTGGAATCTATAAAAATAAATAAAAATAAATAAAAAAAGAAGACAAATGAACTTAAGTATAAAACAGAAACAGACTCACAGACATAGAATACAGACTTGTGGGTGCCAGTGGGGAGGTGGATGGGAAGGGACAGACTGGAGTCCAAAATCTGTAGATACTGACAAGTATATATATAAAATAGATAAACAAGTTTATACTGTATAGCACAGGGGAATATATACAAGATCTTATGGTAGCTCACAGTGAAAAAGAATGTGAAAATGAATATATGTATGTTCATGTATGACTAAAAAATTGTGCTCTACGCTGGAAATTAACACAACATTGTAAACTGACTGTAACTCAAAATAAAATTTAAAAAAATATCTCAAAGGTCCTCCCCACTTGAAGATAATAAAAGTAAAAAATACCTCCCCCCACCAAAAAAAAAACTATGAAAAGAGTAGTTTGAGAACAGCAAGTAGTGTCACAATTAGCTAATATTGCAGTTACAATGGAGTCTATTATTTTTACTTCTAAATTAATTTGTTTTGAGCTGTAGGAATCACTGTACATTTGGTAGAATAAGCGTAGGAGAAACTGACAGCCTCTTGGGAAGGTTTCCTACAGGACTTCTGAGCTGCTGCTCTGTCCGATGGAACCTTGCAAGAAACTTGATTGAACCTCACAAAGAGCTTGTCTGTGCATGAAGGAAATGGCTTTCATTTTACTTTCTGAACAAGAAATGGCTCTTCAGACTATAAATCATACCTCCTTTTATAATGGGGTTTTGTGGACTCTAATCCCCAGCAAAATCTGGTCACTACGAGCAGGTGGAGTAATGCCGTTGAATAGAACTCTCTACAATGGCAGAAATGTCTTATTTCTTCGCTGTCTAATCATATGAATCTCAACATGCTGTTGTGCTGATTCAACAAGTTCATTTATGTAAAACCTTTAGAACAGTAACCCACATAAGTGAGCTTCTTACATATATTTGTTGTAAATCAACTATCTTTGTTCATTTTTCTGTATAGCTGTGTATAATCGTTTGCTAGGGTTGCCATAACAAACTTTCACAAACTGCGTGGCTTAAACAACAGAAATTCATTTTTTTTCACAGTTCTGGGGGCTGCCAGTCTGAGATCAAGGTGTTGGCAAAGTTAGTTTCCTATGAAGCCATTATCATTGGCTTATATATAGCTATCTTCTCCCTGTGTCTTTACCTGGCTATTCCTCTGTACGTGTCTGTGTTCTGGAATGTGTGTGTGTGTGTGTGAGAACTAACTATTGTGATAGAAGTGTTAACTAATTCTATTGCAGTAATCATTTCACAGTATATGTGTATCAAATCATCACCGTACATCTTCAACTTACAGAGTATTTTATGTCAGTTATATCTCAAATCCAGAAAAATGACATGAGTAAAAGAAAAATAAATTCTATCAAATCCCCAGGTAGATAACTGATACTACTGGCCTTAGGACCACACTTTGAGAACTGACAACCTGGAGATTACAAGTGACTTGACCATGTCTTGTAGCTTGCTACAGGAAGAATCAGAGCCAAACCTAGGGAGACCAGTGTCAGTCAGCTCCCTGAATGACTTTTCATTTGTCTCATTATTGCTATTACTGTTTAAGGACCATATTTCTACAAAATTCCTATAAGTTCTAAATATGTATAGGATTTTGGTCCTAAGGATATAGAATGTAAATTTTATAATGGGACTCCTACGTACTCAAACAAATGGAAATGGATGTAAACAGATGTATTCAAATAACAAGATGCAGACTTCACAGGAATTAGGAAAAATCACTAACAATCACAATACTCTAGCAAAATTGTTGGTACCCAAATTAAACTTATTTTATATGAATCTTAATCTATTTATAAATAGACACAAAGAAATATACATATAGAAAATTGTAGAGTTATGCAGAAAAAAAATACAGCTACACTTAAAGATGTACAAACAAATTCACAAACCCAGCTTAAAGTTTAGAAAGATGAAGAACTTTAGCAGTATTTGTTTTCTTGGTAAAAAATATAGGTTTACCACAGTTCTCAGAAAGTGCTTAATTGAATGTTTAAAAGCTTCATAAGCTTCTGAAATAAGGATATATTATTTAAGTGTATGGTAACTAGGTGTATGAATCAGTTTAATTCCTTTTCTGTCACAGACTGTTTTGTGATGGACTTTACCTATCTCATAAAGAAAAATGCTGAATCAAGAAAAAAATACTGCAGATGAGAAAGGATGTTGTATTAAGGTCCAAAAACAAAAATTCTCTCCAGTTTTCCATAGGCCTCCTGTTTTTAAAGTCCGAGAAAAGAAAGGATCCCATGCAGTGAACACATGCTTTTATGAAAAAGGACTTGAACTTGTAATTTGTAGCCTGAAAAACATAGTTTGAATCTAATGACTAATCATCTTTTACCTCAATGTGTAATAGTTGCATTTCATCTGATTTCATGGAAAGATTGTGAATTAAGAAGGTCTGATGGCCCGTTCTAGACTTGGCAGCCACTAGCCACGAGCAATCTGACCTTGAGTAAGTCACAACGTAACTGGAAATTAATTCCTTTATATATAAAATTATAATCTTTTTCAAGCCATATGCAGGACTGTATCTTTTAAATTAATAAAGTATGAGCAGCTGGAATCCAAGAAGATCAGATATATTCTGTTTTCTGCAACTTCTCAAAGAGATTCCTGTCTTATTACAAGAGGTGGTGCCTGCCATTTTGAAGAGCTAAATAAAACATTGTAATCAAATTATTTTTGCCAGTTGTATGGAAGACTGACATTCCCATCCCATGTTTCTGTTTGGGAGGTCTGCAGGAGGCAAAACAAGGTAACCTTAGCCCCTGGAAAGACATATGCACTGAGAATATGGGAAGGGGAGGGTCAGAGACACCATCCAGTCACTTGATCTAGACGGAACTGGCTGAACACCATCCTCAAGATGTGACACCATTCTTGCAGATGACACACTGGGTGTAGTAGAGGGGAAAAGTGACTTTTCTCTTGGCTTCTCAACATGGCAGTGAGAATTCTTAGGTCAGAATTCCCAAATCAGTATCTCCGTTACCCTATTCTTTCCCATATTGAAAGGTGTGGATTCAGCTCTTTGGCATTTCCTAGCTCTCCACAATTTCATAGTTTTAACTTTGTGATTATAAGATCAAAATAAGAAATTGATCTACTCTCATTGTTACATAAAACCCAGAAATCAAATCTCTCTTCAAGAAAACCTGAGTCCCATGTTTGGGAATTTTCCATACAATCTCCCTGGTGAGTTCAGCCTTCACATGTGGGAGCCTGAGCCAATCTCTAGATGAGGACACCAGTCCCTGAAGTCTTAGCTCTGTAAACAAACTGATGTCTGTCTTCAGGTCTCCAGACTATTCCAAATTCCCAAGGTGGCGGGTATTAGAGCTGTCTTCCTGTCCCCTTGTTATGCACCAATAAAATGACATAATGTTTTTTAAAGCCCTTTGAAATAAGTGTGCTTCCTTTCATCCCTGGGGGATCATCTGCCATCTCCTTAACCTTAGGGTACCTGTATTTATGGATGTGAGATAAAACATGCTGATTTGAAACGTGGCACTATGCAACCTCACCCACTCAGCTAAGAAAAGATGCCACCGCTGGCCAGTCCTGATTGTTTTTGCCCACAGTTAACTATTTTATTCTTTTAAGCTTAGAAACTTAAAGTTTCATTTTAAAACTTCAATGGGGCAGAGATTTTTTTTGTGTGTGTTCCATCCCTCATCAGAGTTTTTGCTGGAATTTCCTTCGCAAGATCCAGAAACTAAAAGGGACCAGAATTAGCTGCCTAATCCCTGAGAAAACTCCTGGCTAATCTCTGGAATTGAAGTAAGAAAGGATGACAGATTCTTAGGTCTTCTGCTTTCTGGGAAGAACAATAGTGAGGATTTTGATATGAGTTTTGTTGTAGCAATGAGCCTTATTTCTGTATCTTTGGTCCTTTGTTGGATTTATAATTATATTTATAATAGTTCTACTAGGGTTTATATCTATTAGGGCACCAGAATAAGGAGGTTCCCAATGCCGACCCGTACTCTAACTCCGTTTAAAAACAGAGCTACTGCATCCAATTCAGAAACAACTGAATGCACCAAATTCTAACAAACTGGACCTAAGACAGGTAGATTAGGAGAGATGATGTTCTGTTTGCTTCCTCACTCCTAGCTGGGCCGATCCCAGGGCATCCCCTGACCCTACATATACACACACACATCATATCACCCTGTTTAATCTCCTCATGAAATAATAGCCAATATGAACAGAAAACCTCTGTGTCGTTCTGTTTTATCACAGTGACAAATCAAGCATTGCAAGCCTTCCCTGGCGATGCTGAGAATGACCACAAGCTTCTCCCCAGCAAGTACTCATAATGTTTTTGTTAGGTCTGTAGGTGCAGGTGAGTGAAACAGTAACAAAAGACCAACTTGAAACAAGTTTAAATAGATACCAACAGGGGAAGAAGGCAGAGTGAAC
Organism: Vicugna pacos; assembly: GCF_048564905.1. Classification (NCBI taxonomy): domain Eukaryota; kingdom Metazoa; phylum Chordata; class Mammalia; order Artiodactyla; family Camelidae; genus Vicugna; species Vicugna pacos. Next base: position 1,831,366 of record NC_132989.1, read on the forward strand.
AAAACTTTTGAGCTAATGGGTAGGACTGGCCTTATGGACCTTGCTCCGGTATTCTGTCATTGAAATTGTTCACCTCTAACATGGTGATCCTCATACTCGGCCTGCCCACCTTGCAGGGCTGCTGTGAGGCTGGCCTGTAACTGTAAGTGTAAAAGCTCAGCAAAATATTTAACATATTGTAAATATGAAAAGAGTGATGATTGTTTAAGATGTGCTATATACCTGAAACAGACAAAAATAGCTCCACCATTTGGTATTGTTAACTCCCATTTGGCAGGTCTGCCTCTGTGGGTTGGTGGGGCAGGACTGGGTGTAATCTTTAGTCAGGGAATCAAGACCAGTGCATTCATCAAGATTTCTAGGCCAAAGGTTTCAAAATTAGTGCATTTTTATAGTGTTAGGTGCTAAGTGAACTACTTCAGGTGTTTGAACACCTCCATTCCTTTTCGATTTCCATTCTCAACATCTGTATTTCTTGCAACTTCATGGTTCTGAACTAAAGATGAGCTAAAATGCATGAAAAACTGGGTGCACTCATTTATGGTTGAAACGCTTGTTAGGTGAAACAAAGGAGAGCCTCTGAGTACTGGACATAAGGCTGAGCATTGGGCCATCTTGGAATGAAAGAATAGCACATTGAGAAAATATCCCTTAGAGAAGATATGTTATAAATAAATAAATGTGTTAAATTTGCAGTTTTGCCTGAGCAATCGGGCCCTGCATGGTGTTTGTAGCTGAGCAGTTTGTCTAGCCTTCTGTTGTTCTGATGAGACGCTTCCATTGATTATATTAAACTTGGCTGAAAGCTGTGACAGGTCTATGCATACAGAGGTGCAAGTTATTCTTCACAACCAACACCAGCAAAGCGTGTGTGGGAAGGCCTCCCTTTCGAGTGCTCGGTTGACCTAGTAAAGTCTTTGGTACTTGGCTGGCTACTTCTGATCATTTCCTGCCCTCTTTCATCTCTTCACGTGGCTGGCCTGGCAGAGGTTCCTGTGCCTGGCGCAGTAAATAGAAATTTACAAAATTCCTGCCTGCAGCGCCAGCTGAATAGAGTTTATAACTTCTCCACTGTCAGGCTCGACCAGTGGTGACAGCGGCTACACGAAGACATACATCCTTCAAAATGTTTCTGTGCCCTTGTTCTCACTGCTTCTTTCCTGTGTGTCGCCACGATGCTGTTGGCTATTACTGGAGCTGATACAAGCCTGAGTGAACACTGACTGGTGCTATACTGTAAGGCAGAGCCCCATCAAAGCCCTTGGCACAGACTGGAAACCACAAGAAGCTGAAATGTTCAGGGCATGTACCCGACACCATGAGTCACATAGACACGTGAGGTCTGGGTGGGGATGGAGAGAGGATCTAGCCTGCTCTCCAGCTTGCACAAGGAAAAGTCAAGCTATAGAGAGAAAAACTGGATTTCAGGCTACACGTTTGCTATTGTGCCTTTTATAATAGAGGCAGAATCCAGCCTATCTCAGCTCTTTCTTTTATGGTCAAAAGGTATTGTGTTTAAAGTCAATAAAACTGCATGTCATTAAGGAGTTTTCTGATGTACATTTGTGGATTCCCAGAGCATCATCCTACTATCCTTCTTCCTTCTTAGAACATATTTCTCTCAATATACCACATGTATACATTCTTACTTGTTACTTGAAAAAAAAACCAAAAACAAACAAACAAACAAAAAACACCAAGAAACCTCTCAGGTACAGCCGTCTCCCTATAATATAAAGTGTTCTATAGAGATCTCCCTGATCACTTGGAAATAATTTGCAAAACACTCAGCTTTTGAACAAATCTTTTAGAGAACTTTCACTTTCTCCTTTCTTTATCATTATATACATACATTATTCACCAAAGAGAACAACTTCTAAATAAACTCATCCTCTGCCTTCCAGGGGCATCAGGTACACTGCTTTGCATTTAATAGGTAACAAAATGTGTGTACTAGAAAAGTAATAGAGGGGCAACTGACCTTCCTAACTTTACAGATCTGTAAATGGAAACTGGAGACTGCTGGGTACAGTCTTCATTTGCCATTTTTTCTAATTCTTTTTCTGTGTCTCCGTAACAGCTGGTGAAGATTATGGAAAGAGACAATGACAGCTACCAACAGGCATTCATCATGGTGGGCTTTTCTGGTCGGCCTCAACTGGAGAGAATTCTCTTTGCTTTTATCTTGGTCTTCTACATCCTGACCCTAGTGGGCAACACTGCCATCATCCTCTTGTCCATCATGGACTCCAGGCTCCATACACCCATGTACTTCTTTCTTGGGAACCTGTCTTTCTTGGACCTCTGCTTTACAACGAGCATTGTTCCCCAGCTGCTGTGGAACCTGTGGGGTCCAGAGAAGACCATCACCTACCATGGCTGTGAGGCCCAACTCTACATCTATATGGTGCTGGGCTCGACTGAGTGTGTTCTCCTGACTGTCATGTCCTATGACCGCTATGTGGCTGTCTGCCGGCCCCTGCACTACACTGTGGTCATGCACCCACATCTCTGCCTGTAGTTGGTGACTGTGGCCTGGTGCTGCGGCTTTCTGAACTCCTTTGTTAAGTGTCCCCAGACGATGCATCTCTCTCGATGTGGGCGTCACAAGGTGGACCACTTTCTGTGTGAGATGCCTGCTCTGATTGCCATGTCCTGTGAAGACACCATGCTGGTGGAAGCATCTGCCTTTGCCCTGGGGGTCGCTCTTCTCCTGGTGCCCCTCTCCCTGATCCTCACCTCCTACGGCATGATCACTGCTGCTGTGCTGAGGATCAAATCAGCAGCAGGACGGAAGAAGGCCTTCCACACCTGCTCTTCTCACCTAATGGTGGTCATTCTCTTCTATGGAACCATCGTCTACATGTACCTGCAGCCAGCCAACAGCTACTCCCAAGATCAGGGCAAGCTCCTCACTCTCTTCTACACCATCGTCACTCCCAGTGTCAACCCCCTCATCTATACTCTGAGGAACAAGGATGTGAAAGGAGCAATGAGGAAGCTCCTGGGGTGGGAGAAGGGGGCCAAGGAAACCTAAAAGAGAAATGTTAGGGCACTATAGGTTGATGTTCTGGATTCGCCCTCTTGTATATGTCTCAACCATGTGGAGAACTAACATTTAAAGAGTGAAGTGAACATGGAAACCACAATGCTTTTGAGTTTGACCCCATGTTCCGCTCCATGGATGTGAAGTGGTTTCCTTTTGTTTAAAGATGTGTGCTTTAGGAGATCTCTAATGTACTTTCATTTTATCCAACTTTGGGCTTAAATTTGCAACTGCAGGGGACCTCAGTACAGAACTAATTCAAATCACAGTCTGCAGACTATGTCATGAGATGCCAACTAAAAATGAGGCAATGTGAGTGGCCTCCTCTTGAAGCTCCTTTAGTTATGACTTCAGTGGTTCTTCAGAAAGTGGCGAGTCAACCTCAGTAAAATCACAATTTGTTGTCCTAGATTGAGGTTGGTTCTCCATGACTAAGGAGTATTCTTTGGTTTGCTTTTGAAAAGGAAGAGTTTATTTAGCGTCATCTGTACCTTTTCCTTGACTTCCTCTCACAGCCAAAGTATCTACAAGGTAGTTGACTGGAGTTAGGAGTCCAAGACTTTGGAGACAAAAGTACAACTGAAAAACATTGGAATAGAATGAAGAACTTTGGTTTCCTTAGCAGATTGCTTTAATCAGCTGTAAATATTCCTCTTGAAAGAAAGCTGTTTTATATTCAATTACCACCATCTCAAAAAAACTTTTGATGGCCAAAGTTATTAGAATTGGAAGCTACTCAGAGCAGTATTACTGCAACTTGGTTTTGCATAAGACTCTTTAAGATATGAATTTCCAAGAACTCCTTAGATTTCTTGCATCAAAAACTCCAAGTATGGGTCTGTTTTTAAAAAGTTCTCTAGATATTACTGAGAGCCAGATTTGGAAATAATTGTTTTTGAAATAAACTTAGTCCAACTTCTTACATCAACTAGAAACCGTCCTAGAACATTCTGAATGGATGGCCACCTTTACTGGGCATGAATGATGCTGCAGACCAGGCATAGAGGGTGATGGCAACCATATCCAGGTTTGAAACTGATTTTTCCTCTTACCAGTTATCTCTTGTTGTCTAGCTTTTTCATCTGTATTATGAGGCTAATAATACTTACTTTACAAAGTTGTAGTAGAAATTAAATAAGGTAAGGTATGACAAATATTAGACAAGTGATATCTCAATGATGTCTACTTTTCTTTTCATGGACCACAGCCATTGGCAATCTATTCCTTTAGGAATAGCTTCAGTTTTGTTATTTAGATCTTGCTTTTAGTAAAAATTGCCTTTAGTACTTTCCCACTCAATACTACAAGGAGAAAAATGCTTTTTCCTAGTTATAGGAAATACTCTTTGCTTGCTTCTTTTATATTAAATAAATAGAGTTCTTTATAAACTCCCAGAGGACTCTGCTGCAAAATTTTGCGCCCTGGTATAAACGTAGGGTTTGGAGGTGGAGACCCAGGGTAAGTGTGCTGATTTAATATTGTTAGTAGATAATGTAAGTTCAGGCTTTGGGGATTATTAGGGGAGTAGAATCATAGACTATGACAGAGGCTGAATCTATGAAAACAATATATCCAGATGGAAACGGAAAAATTATTTCAAAGTCACTTTAGCTTGATGTTTTGGAGATACTAAGAATAAAGTAAAATTTGGTTGCTTCTATAATCTGCCTGTATTATATAGACGATCACAGGACATATGGAAGGTAGGTTTTTTTACTCCATTTGCAAATGATGTGACAAAATTCAGAGAGGAAAAGAGTTGTTTAGAATTACAAGGCAAGAAAGTACCCAAGATAGTGCTCAGGATCTGTCAGACATGCCCAGTTTCTCACTGAGGTTTTCATTTCATCAGCTGATTCTTGTGAATTTAGGTTCTACGCAGTTAAAATCTGGACTATCTAGTAGCCACTTGTTGTCTTTCCATTTGATAAAAACAAAATTTAAGTTTCCCTTTTAAGCTCAAGAAATCACCCATAGGGCATCATCTTGGAAATAAAAGATTGAAGAAATTTAGTCTATTGTTCTGAGCGCTAGTCCCTGTCTTTATTCTTATTCTTGCTGTGTCTCTGTGGCATGGCAACCACTGTTAGATCATCCACACACATATAATGAGTGTATTTCCTGCTGACCTGGACTAGGGCATTGGCAACAGCTGCAGACATCACTTCCCGAGAGGTTTATTCTTTCACCTAAAACCTCCTGTAGCCACCATATTTCTGTGATAAATCTACAATGGGTCAAGTCAACAAGTACTTATTAGACACACGTACATCCTGGAAATTCTAAGGAAATCAAAGAAATTGTCCTGGTTGCAGGATGTTCACTCATTCATACCATACCCCCTTAGATACACCACCACTCAGAACTGTGACATTTGTCCTAGCGTTGACACTGCAGTTATGGACACATTTTTCTTCACCAAAACCTCATCCTTGTATATAGTTAGTGGTGAATGGGAGTTTCATGAGATGGAGTGAGAAATCAGTCCATCCATAATCTGGCCAATGACCTCTGCACTAAGTCTCTACAGAGACTCAGGAAACTGACTCTCAGAGATGCTCCTCCAAAATGTCATCAGTTGGAAAGAAATCGGAATAAAGTACTAATACAATAAAATACAATATAACAAAAAGTAAAGTGAAGAGGAGAAGAGATGAAATGGTGATAAAAAGATTTGACTAGAGAGTTGAGTTAGAATACCTAGAAATTGTGGAATTCTGATAATCTGTAAGAATATTTGAAAATAGCAGAAAAAAAGTAATGGTGTATGGAAATAGATATTACACCCTGGGAAAGAGTTTGTCTACGGTGGTACAGGTAGAATAAGATTGACTGTAAATGGTCTTAAATCATGGATGATACAAAGGTTTCATGTGAAAAAGACACTAGCAAGGTAAAATTCTGCTGGAGTAATATTCACCTGGGACCAGCTCATACACCACGTGCTTGGTTTTTCATTGGAATGTGGTGTGATGTAAGGGCTGAGATCCCACTTTGCAGAATCACCTTTTGGACTTCCATAGTGACCCCTAGCTGAGGAGGCTTAATATTTAAAAAACAAGCAACCCAGTGAAAAAAATGGGCAGAAGACCTAAATAGAGATTTCTCTCTAAAGAAGACATTCAGATGGCTAACAGGCAACTGATGAGATGCTCACCATCGCTAATTATTAGAGAAATGCAAATCAAAACTACAATGAGGTATCACCTGACACCAGTCAGAATGGCCATCATTCAAAAGTCCACAAACAATAAATGCTGGAGAGGCTGTGGAGAAAAAGGAACACTCCCACACTGCTGGTGGGAATGTAAATTGCTGCAGCCACTATGGAGGACAGTATGGAAGTTCCTTAAAAAGACTAAAAACAGACTTACCATATGATCCAGCAGTCCCACTCCTGGGCATATAACCAGAGAAAACTAATTCAAGAAGACACCTGCACCCCAATGTTCAGAGCTGCATTATTTACAACAGCCAAGACATGGAAACAGCCAAAATGTCCATCGACAGGTGACTGGTTAAAGAAGTTGTGGCAACACACACACACACACACACACACACACACACACACACACACAGAGGACTACTACTCAGCTATAAAAAAAGAGTAAATAATGCCATTTGCAGCAACATGGGTGGACCTGGAGACTGTCATTCTAACTGAAGTAAGACAGAAAGAGAAATAAAAATACCATATGATAGTATCACTTATCTGTGCAATTTAAAGAAAAAAAAACCCAAATGAACTTATTTACAAAACAGAAACAGACTCATATACATAGAAAACAAACTATGGTTACCAGGGAGAAAGGGGGTGGGAAGGGATAAATTGGGAGTTTGAGATTTTTCACATACTAACTACTATATATAAATTGATAAGCAACAAGTAGTTCATGCTGTATGGGAACTCTATTCAATATCTGATAGTAACCTACAGTGAAAAAGAGTATGAAAACGAATATGTGTATGTATATGTACGATGAACCATGCTGTACACTGTATACAACATTGTAAAGTGACTATATTTCAATAAAAAGCAAACAACAAACACGGTAAGCTCATCACCTGTTTTTTTGTTGCTCTGTATTCTGGTTGTCATCAACTATTCATATTTTATAGTTTCCTGACAGCTCCTCTGGGCTTTATACACAGATTTTATAGTTGCATTTAAAGGAAAATACAGGGCAGAGTATGCTTACTTCATCTTACCCAGAACCAGAACCTTCCCTTCAGATTTTGAGGCTGGGTGTTAGTTCAGCCTTGTTGAACACGATGTATAGGCTAGAAAGAGCAGGCACATAAGTTTGCTTGGTATTTTTTTTTAAATTATATTTTGCTCCATGTGAAGCAGGGATATGAATGTGGAACCATTATTTGTTACATGCTCTGAGCTCCTTTTATTCGTCTATGTGCTTTAGTAAATAACAGAATGAATCAGGCAATGACATGTATCCAGATCACAGTCATTGAGAGTTGGACTGGGAGGTAAAAATCAGGGTTATCGATTGATAATATGACTGTGTCCCTATGAGACTTCTATTTTAGTACCAGTAGATGGAGTCAGTTCTCTTTAACAGGATGGATAGATTTGCTCAGGCAACATCAACAGCTAGACTGTTCTCCACAATGGCTCTCCTTTACCAGTTCTAGATCTTCAGAGACTTTGAGAGATTATGGAATCCAACACTTTCTGAATGAGGTAGAGGTACAGGAAGGTTGAGAGATGCCAAGTTCACACAGCTCATTCCTGTTAGAGTGAGGAGCAGAAACAAGACTCCTGGCTGTCTGGTGTTGCTTTTTCCCATCATAAAGACATTCTTTACTCTGTCTGTCCCATGATACTGCTGGTTCAGTGGATCAAAGAGATAACAGCTCATGTGAGTCCTACCATTGAGAGAGTCTGGACCTTGTGTGGACTTTCTCCTAGCTTTTCAAAATCAGTATGTGGAGATTCTGTCTCATTGCTTCATTCTTTTGGGTGAGAAAAGGACTTTTTCAGTGGAGTATTTCTTTGAATTTCCAAGCCACTGACTTTTTGAGCAAATACTATTCACAGAATTTTCTAAAAAGTGGATGTAACAATCTGACCAAGCTTTTCCTTATTGTTAACACAAGTCATAGGAGTGATTTTTTTTTCATTACCATACTGCACTTTCTCTGATAATATTTCTCTGAAATAATTTTTTCAAATTTTTTGGACATTTTCCCTTACCTGGTAAATTAAGAATTCTATTCATTCATTCTCATCAAGCAAGACTGAGATTTGGTTTAAATAAATGATACTACATTCTCCAAAGGAATTTGTGAATGAGGGGGCTGGAAATAGAAGACCTATCTGATCCTTAGATATAATGAAGTTCTGAATCCCAAAGGAAGTTGGAACCAGAGATTAAAAGATGGGAACTGAATATAATAGGAAACCTAATTTGTCCATAGTCAAAGGGCTTATGAATGGTAGAGTGTGAACTGAATCCAAATCTACAGAGATGTAAAGTCTGGTTCTTTTCTGTTCTACCACTGGATGAAGATATAATGAGTTCTGTTGATTAGGGAGTGAAAAAATAGCTTACAATAGTGCTTAACACAGAAAAAATGTTGCACAACTGTTAGTTAAATACATAACAGAAATGCTGCATTGTTTGCTTGTGAAAGGCAGAAAATTAAGTTTGTTTATATTGCTTGGTAATTAATATTTTTTCTTATTATAAGAACCACCTTCTCTTTCCTATTCAATGACCCTCTCTGGTCAATTTCTTTTGCCTTCCTCAAGACCCAAATAAAAATCTGTCTCCTCTCACCATTGTTCTATTCAGAATATGACTGTATTGTCTTTATTATTTCGCAGCATGGACCAAGTTTATAGAACATAATTTGCTTATTTTGGAAATCTTCTTTGGAATTGGTCCCAAGGATTAGGTAATTGTGTGTGCAAATGTTCAAGACAGCAACTCTCCCTCATGAATTTTCGTATGCCAAGCACTGAATGAATTGTTGACTATTGGGTCAGGGTAAATGCTTGCTAATTTAAAGAGTTTGTACTTTTTTATTCCCCCTGTAAATGCAATGTAGCATTCTTAAATACAAGAGAATTCGAATTTAAATACAATGGAAATGTTAGTCCAAATATTTTGTGACTCCAGGTAAGTGTTCAATCAGCCTTTTGTAATTAACCAATTAATGCTTAGGAAGGATTATTTCTCCTCTCATCTCTAAATTTGAATCATTTTAGTGATTGGTCTGAAGTGAAATAATTGCTTATACTATTTCCCTTTTTCTACATTCTTCACAAAAAATCTCTTGAGACCCGTTTCCCTGTAAGACATTTCTTTCATCTCTAGGGAATAGGAGGCGCCCTTAGGACTCAGGCAATTCAACGGCATAAACAAATTAAGCCTTACTAGGAAATCTACAGGGGCTTAATTATAGTTTCCTAACAACGCGAAACATTTAAAAATTCCTTCCAATGTAATATGTGACAGGAACACTGGGATGGGGTTGGGGATTAATATCAAAGACTCCCTTTTCTAAAGGGAGCAAGTAGAGGAAAGGTATTTCCTGGAGTGTCAGCATTTCATCCCCTTATTTCAGTGAGTGTGATGAGCTCACAGCCCCTTGTACTGAGTTTGTTGGACCCCTAAATACTTCCTTCTTCCCCTGGGTTGGTGTTTCAGAGGAAGTTAATTTTTTTCTCCCCTCATTTTTAGGCTATACCTGGAAAGTAATGTAAAATCAAGTGCCAGTATCGACTTGGTCAAATAGTTTGACTATTTTCATTTTTGTTCCCTAGACATTTGCTATTTTAACTTTAAAATTAGGCTTCCGAGTTAACAGGCAATCAATTTTTTTTCAGGAAGCCTTCTTACCTCAATGTCCTTGTTCCCCAAAGTTACCCTCCCAAGCTTCTCCACATTCATTAACTTCAGGATAAGCAGATGGGGGCAATCTCTTAAATTAAACTAAATGCTGCTATGAAAATAATCTGTATATGTTGTATTGCTATTAGCACAAATTGAATCCATTAATTTCATTTATATAGCAATTATTCAAAGACCTATGCTTTGTACAATGTACAAAGTATGACCGAATCCTAACTTAAATGATTTTGCAGTTTGTTTTTCCTAAGAGGAGTATAGATCAAAGCATTTCCTTGATCAGTGCAATAGCTTACATTTCTTTTGGCCACCTCTAATTAGAGGACAACTTAATCAAGATGTCTAGGTGTTTCTTCTTGACTTTTGCTTTGTTTTTGTATCTGTGGACAAACCCATCTACCTTCTACACTCCTCTAATTTCCACTCATTATACCTCCAGATTTCTCCTTCTAAAACTGGAACCAGCACATTGTTAAATGTAGAAAAGAAAGATAAATGGCTGGCTGTTCTTGGTCTGCCAACATAATAGGATAAACAACAGGTCAGCTACTGGCTTTTGTGACCCGTTAACTTAGCTGAAGCTTTTCTTCAAGATCTTGGTGAAGAAAAAGGCAACCTCTGGGCTGTGGGCCTTGAGCATGTGCCATACCTCGGTAATTGTTTGTCTTTTTGGAGAAATGCCCTGGCTCCCCATGTCTACCACTTGTCCCCTTAGTACAATGGGATGACTCTGGGAAGGGAACTTCATCAATCTGGGGACAATCTCTCAACCCAGACCTACCCATTATCTCTTCTGAGAATTTGACGCAGGTCAGTATAAATGGATGATATTGCTGCGGTGATGACGAATTGTTTCCTAAAAAGACTTGTGGACAGATGTACATCATTTGAGACCATGGGCTCCCAAAACAGTGTCCCAGAATACCGATGCTTTTGTAAGTTTTAGCATAATCTAATGAATCTTATCTTTTAAAAATTATTTCATTACTTTTTCCCAACATATTTTCTGACTTTCATCAAAATATTTGCATATTTTAAAATACGAGTATTTCAGGGAATGCTCTTTAAAACCCTGTGATATAATTGTTAAAGCTCCCTTATAAGATGAAATCAATTCTCATGTTTATACACAGGTCTTGGGGTGTGTGGGTCTATGTTTCAGATCCTATGATAAAGGGCATCAATTCCTCTTGCAGTCTTACAGATCTAACTAATAAGCCATCACTATAATGGATAATCAGGGAGGTCTATTGTTAGGCAAAAGTATTTTTCAAGTGTGTAATAAACTTTCTAGATTTCTACACATTTTTCTCAATATTTAGTAGTCTCTGTGAGAACATGAATTCAAAAAAAAGCTTGAGTGTTTTGAACAACCAGTCCAAACTAATATAGTATTCACATTAATATAGTATTCAGAGAGCCCTGACAAAGAGCAAATCTGGTTATTATTAACCCTGTTCTGTGGTGAAGGAAATGTGGGTACAAAGAACTAAAATTCATTCAAGGAACCATCCTCAGGCAGATGTGATTGCTAAGATATGGTAACTTGCCTTGGGTGACTTAGACTCTCAGTACCATTTCCAGTGCCCAATTTATTACAACAAATGTCGGACAATTCTGGGGCTCCTCAGGCTGCCATGACTGGCTTCCTTGGGAAGCATCTGTCATCTGGGAAATGTGCAGATTATCTTTCTTCCAAATTTGGTACATTTCCTGAGCTCACAAAGGTCTTTTTCCCTCATTTAGTTCTCCCACCCCATTTTACTTTCCTTTTTTTCCCAGCTTTATTGAGAAATCACTGGCTTGCATCACTGTAAAAGTTGAAGGTATACAACAGGATGGTTTGATTTACAGAGATCGTGAAATCATTACCACAAAAAGTTCAGCTAACATCCATCTTCTCGTATAGATACAATTAAAATAAAAGAAAGAAGAGAAAAAAGGAAAAAAAATCTTTGTGATGAGAACCCTTAGGATTTATCCTCTTAACAACTTTCCTATACGTCATAAAGCAGTGTTAGCTGTAGTCATCATGTTGAAAATTATATCCCTAATACTTACCTATTTTATAACTTTAAGTTTGTAACTTTTGACCACATTCCTCCAATTTCCTCTCTCACTGCTCTCCACTTCTGATGACCACAAGTCTGATCTTTTTTTCTATGATCAATTTACTTTTATTATGTATTTATTTTTAAAAATTTAAATATATATTTATTGAAGCACAGTGAGTTTACAATGTTGTGTCAATTTTTGGTGCACAGCACAATGCTTCATTCATATAGGAAGATACATATATTCATTTTCATATTCTTTTTCACAATAAGTTACTACAAGATATTGAATATAGTTCCCTGTGCTATACAGTATAAACTAGTTGTTTATTTTATATGCAGTAGTTAGCATCTGCAAATCTCGAACTCCCAATTTATCCTTTTCCACCCCCTTACCCCCTGGTGACCATAAGTTTGTTTTCTATGTCTGTGAGTTTGTTTTGTAGATGAGTTCATTTGTACCCTTTTTTTCTTTTTCTTTTCTTTCTTTTTTTTTTTAAGGTTTCACATATGAATGATATCATATGGTATTTTTCTTTCTCTTTCTGGCTTACTTCACTTAGAATGATGATCTCCAGGTCCATTCATGTTGCTGCAAATGGCATTATTTTTTATGGCTGAGTAGTATTCCATTATGTAAATATACCATAACTTTTTATTCAGTCATCTGTTGATGGACATTTAGGTTGCTTCCCAGTCTTGGCTATTGTCAACAGTGCTGCTGTGAACACTGGGGCACATGTATCTTTTTCAATTAGAGCTCCCTCTGGATATATGCTCAGGAGTGGGATTGCTGTATCATATGATAAGTCTACTGAGTATTTTTGGCTTCTTTGTTAATTATTAGTTGACTTTATATGCTTGGGGTTGTTTCTAGGCTTGGGATTCTGTTCCATTAGTCTTTTTGTCTGTTTTTAAGACAGTACCACACTGCTTTGATGACTACAGCTTTATTGCATAGCTTGAAATCAGAAAATGTGATACCTGCTGCTTTGTTATTTTTTTCTCAAAATTTCTTTAACATTTGGGTTCTTTTGTGATTTCATTTAAATTTTAGGAGCTTTTTTTTTTTAAACTTCTGTAAAAAAAAATGCCGTTGGAACCTTGGTAGTGATTGTACTGAATCTATAGATGACTTTTTGTAGTATTGATGTTTTAACAATATTAACCCTTCCAGTCCATGCACACAAGATACTTTTCCATTTATTTGTTTTCTTCTGTTTCTTTGACCAATTTCTTACCATTTTCAACATAAAGATCTTTTACCTCCTCAGTTAAATTTATTTCTAAGTACTTTATTGTTTTTGATGTTATGATAAATGGGATCAATTTTTAAATTTTTTTCAGAGTATAGAAATGCTACTGGTTTTTGTATGTTAATTTCGTATTCTGCAAATTTACTGAATTTATTGATAAGATCTATTGGGTTAGCCTATATAGTCAGGCTATGAAGTAGCTAGCTTGAGTTTAGTGGCTGCATTATACAAAAAGAAAAAAAAAGATAGAAAAGAATAGAAAAAGAAATGCTCAGAGGGTAAGCTCCTAAAACCTGCGAGTGGCCTAAGTTGGAATCTGGGGAACAGGGTCACACAAAGGGCAGAATCAGTTAGCCTAACTAGTCAGGTTAAGAGAAAAGAGCAAGCAAGATGGAGAAAGATTCACACATTTTATATATATATGTTTATATATATGTTTATATATATTATAATGTTATATATTTATATATATACATGTCATATATATATACATATATATATATGTCATCTGCAAATAGAGACAATTTTATTCCTTTTTTCCCCCAATTTTGAAACTTTTTCTTTCTTTTTCTTGCCTGACTGCTCTAGCTAGGACTTTCAATACTATATTGAATAGAAGTGGCAAGAGTGGTCACCCTGGTCTTCTTCCTGATCTTAGAAGAAAATCTTTCACCACTGAGTATAATGTTAGCTGAGGGCTTTTCATATATGGGGTTTATCATGTTGAGATATGTTCCTTCTATGCCAAATTTGTTAGTAGTTTTTATCATGAATAGATGTTAAATGTTAACAACTTTTTCTGTATCTATTGAGATAATCATATGATATATTTCTTTCATGATATTAATGTGATGTACCACTTTAATTGATTTGCATATGTTGAATCATCCTTCCATCCCAGGGATAAGTCACACTAGATCTTGGTTAATGACCCATTTAATGTGCTGCTGAATTTGGTTTACCAGTATTTTTGTTGAAAGTGTGTGTGTGTGTGTTCATTAGAAATGTTGACCTGCAGTCTTCTTCTCTCGTAGTGCTCTCCTCTGGTTTTGGTAGAAGAATAATGCTAATAAATTAATGAGTTGGGAGTGTTCCCTCCTCTTAGATACTCCCACCCCTTTTTCTACACCACCACCACTATTTAAAAATGCCACCATTTGACTGTCACAGGACAAGAATATGTGAACTACGAGCCAGAGATAAGCTAAGGGCCACTAGACAAGGCAGCCAGATAGAAACAGTAAATAATGAGGACATGTGAAGTGGGAAAAGTTCCTCTAAACCTTTGCCAAGGTAATTATATAAACGGAATCTTCCCCCTGGGTGAAGCTTGTGGCAGAGACCCACTTGCACTGTAGCACGTTTATAAATAACCCTAAAAATATTGACTGTTTATGAAAAAGAGTAAGAACAATATTAGGACTCAGTACCTTGCTGAGGTCATCTTAGGTCCAACAACTTTTTGTGTTCATGGACCTAATTTTCAGTTAACCCAGCAGTGATTAGACTCAGGAAGCATACTTATACTAACCAAATCTCCAGGCAGTTGGTTGATAAGACAATACTATTTATTAGCTGAGGAGTGAATGGGCCCCAAGGAGGGCTAAAATGTTGTCATTTAGGGTACAGCATTTATGCCACTAGATGGAAAGCAAGGATGGCAGAACAGGATGTTAGATGACCCAAGGTGCATTAGGTAAGTCTGCCACCTACGATGAGAACTGCCATGCCAATGAAGTGCGACTACTTCTTTTTTGCCTATTTCTAAAAATGCACATGGGGATTCTTAAGCTCCCACTCTCCCTTTTCTAAATTCCATACAAACAACTAGTGTGACCCTGTTGAGATCACAGATTTTGGCTTAGTACCTTTACAATACCAGGTGTTGGGGCTCGGACAAAACAGTTAGTAATTACATAGAATAAATACTGAATGACTTAATAAAAGCATAAAACTTAAATGTTCTCACCAAAAGAAAAAAGATAAATACATAAGGCGATAGGTGTTATAACTAACTATATGGAGGGAATTTTTTCATTATATACCTATATATATGTATACTTACCATGATGTATACTTTAAATATCTTATAGTTCTGTATGTCAATTATTTCCCAATAAAGCTCAAATTATTTACACACATATATAATAAAACAAATTTGGAAGAAGAAAGTAGGGAAAAAGGTAGATACATGAGGTTGGTAACTATTATTGTCTGCGAGTGGATGGGATTATGGAATTTATATTCTTTAATTGTCTTTGCTTTCTTGTTTTTCTGTAACAAACATGCACATGTTCTTATGATAAGGATGGTTAAATAATTAACAAACTAACTGAATAACAAGCCCTTGTCTTCGGGGCATACCTCTTGAGCCAAAAATAAGAAAGAAAAATAAAATGGCTGTTCTTTTATGTGTGGTGATTACAAATCACACATTAAGTTTCATTACAAAGTGTTTTTTTTTTTTTAGATGTAGTTAAAGATTCTCGTACTGGAAAAAAAATTGCTTGTGTCCATGTTACAACTTCTGAGCTCGCAGTTGGTGCTGACCCAGCTTAGCTCTAGGTACGTATTTTCACTATGATCTGTAGATACGCTGCACTCATAACAGACTATTCCTTAAGCGTTTCACTACAATTTTCAAGTTCATATATGAAAACTCTGGTTCTAATTGTTATTTGCATGTGCCTTCGTATCAGGCAATAACTCTTTTCTGAGTCTATAACCCCTTCTGGTTGGACCACAATTGGACATGCCCCACATGTGGACAGAACAACTGTGGGAAACCACATTATATATATCTATAATGGTTACTTTCTAAGTTATATTTAGAAAGTAAGTGAAAAAAAGTTGATTAAGGAATATGCTTGAGTAACTTGCATAGAAAGCAATGAAAAGGGAAAAAACAGAGTTATTAAGAAAGACAAAGGACATGAAAAAATCAGAAGCACAATACCCTAAAGTTCTCACAATAAATTTTCTTAACATCAAAAGCTCACAGTTTAACACTATGAAAGCTAATATTTAAGCTGAAGTAATCATTCTTACAGTTGCCTTATAAATATATGTAACATAATCCACAATGAAGACATGTCACTGTTAGATTTTCAGACTCAAGTAAAATAAGCACAGAAAAAGCAAACATGTTGGTAACACAAAGTTTATGTCATTGACCAGTTACTAAGCTTTAATGAAAACTTCGATTATGTATAGAATAGAAACCTTACTCATTATACCCTCTAACTTACTGCTGTAAAACTGCCATCAGTAAGTAGGAAATTAGGTGAAACAAGATGCCAAAATTTCAATTGGAGATTATTAAATGTATCATTTTTTTAAATCCTAAGCATCAAAATATGAGAATTTTATAGTTAAACACTCTTTTTAAACAAGACAAAATAAGAAAAGAACAGGTAAGTAAGTTAGAAAAATACCAGAAAATAAAACTTGAAAAAAGTAACATTTTACATAAATTAACAAAATTAATTCTGAATAGTAATAAAACATCCCTTTAAAAACATAGAAAAGACTCTAATAGCATAATAAAGATAAAAATACAAAATTAACAAGTAGATAATTTTGGAAATATTTCAGAAACATCTTTATCAAGTTTACTTCACAAAGAAATTTTCAAAAAAACCCCAGCAAATTAACAAGTTATACTGTAAGTAATGTCTCCTTTATTACAAAACTGTAAAACATCTGTACTGCAAAATACCATCATTAAAGTTTTTAACTAAAGTAGAAATATATTTGTAAACAAAGACACATTTCTTTAAATACACAGACACATCATGGAAAGAATCAGGTTGTCTAGTTGGGATTGAATGACTCACGCTAATAATTGTTCCTTCCACCAATACCTAACGAGTGTCTTCCAAGGTTCAACCAACCTTCCCTTCTAGCTCCCTGACAAATGCTGACTATGCTACCTTGCAATTCTATTTCTTCTTTCTGTGCCCCCAGCACACTATGGTATATGGTCCACTGTATGAAGCTAGTATTTGGATTTGGCAGCTGAAAAGATCTCCTAACATGGGCACTTTTGGTCCCGTTGTTTTGAGCCAATCCACCATGATGACATGGGACATCCCACTGGATAGGGTCCTCTACATCCTCGAAGGTAATGCTGTGTCCCTACAGCTACCTACCACCTTTAAAAACCATTGATTATCTATACTACCCACAAAAAAATAAGGTACTCATAGTCGATGGTGTCTTGGCTTGTCACCCAGTCAGTGTTGTCACTTGCAGTCCAATCATCTATCCAAATAGCCATCTTCTGGGTGGTTTCATATTATACTGATTATTCATGCCACCCTCAGAGAACAAGATGCACCTCCAGCCCGTCTACCTTAAAGTATGGAAAACTCCTGGGTGTTGTCATATCACACTGTGTCCAGCCTGACTGTAATAAAAAACTTTGATAAAACCCCTCCCCCTGCTTTTGCTGAACATTCCCCTCAGCACCTCACACTCACCTGTTCACAGAATTCCAGATCCAGTGTCACATCTCCAGTTTCCTCTCCTCAGCTGGCCCCATCAGGAACACCACCTGTATCAACAAATGTTGTAACTCTCATATTTTGCCTTCTTCTCTAACACTCACATTTTTCCCCTCTTTGAAAATATCTGGCATCTATTATTTCACTGTGTGATTATAGGGTGGGAGTTCAAAGTGCTATCACAGTGTTGAGCCCATGAAATATTATTCTCCTTAAAATACCTTCTGGTATACAAATGTTGCTATACACCATTCAACTTTCTACTCTTATTTTGGTAGATTCTTTTTTTTTTTTCATTTGTAACATCCAATAACAAAACACAAAAATTAGTTTATTTTTAAATAAAGGAAACACAACTTTCTTATACAAATAGAATAGAAATAACTCTAGGCTAAAGGTCACAAATATTGTCAGCTAACTACCTGTCCCTTTTAAAAACAACAAAAATTGCACTCAAAAATAAATTTTACATTGAGCTCAAATGTCCTTTCAGAATAAGGAGATTTCAGGATGTACCATGAGAGGAAGTAGCATGCTGATATGAAAAACAAGCATTTTAATTGTCTATGGAGTCAATCAGCTCCAGAGCAGATCAGAAAACTGAGACTGCAATTAAATAAAGGGGGAGCAGAGTGGTAAGTGAAGAAGTGAGGCATATGCTAATCTTTTAGAAATGAATTTCTGGAAATTTATTTGTAGTCAAAAGTAAGACCAGTTGGTTGAGCAGATAATGTATATCTTGATATTATTTCCTTTTAAGTCAATAAGATGGTCTCTAGATCTTGGCAAGATGTTTCAGAAATGTGTGTCACTGCAAAAATATTTGGGTCAGGGGACTGTTTTTTTTTTTTTCCATTTTGAAGAATATAGAGAGCTTCCATTAAACCCATTTGTTGCTGCCTTTGAACAGGGAAGGTATTAAGCATCAAAAAGGAAAAAGAAAGAAAGAAGGAAGGAAGGAAGAAAAAAAGGAGCTAAGGCAATTTTATGAGAAAGAAAATTTTCTGGAATAATCAGAGACAACATGAAAAGATTAATTTGAAATCCAGTCTTCACAAGTCTGTTTCTTTAATTTCATAGTTTGCTCTATCTGCAATAAAACATACAATCTAGTCAGACGAGATGAGATGCTGGTCTAATGACAGCAGCTGGTGCCTCCTGTCAATGTACCTGTTTCAGGACAAGAACATGAATTCTAGCCTCTGGAATTACTTCCTTGTCCACACTATTTCCAGCGGCCTGTGTCTTGAGAATAAATAAATAAGTGTTCAGTTTATGCTCCCAGAAGCACAGGAGCTATTCAAGAAAAAGCAAACTAGGGAACCAAATGAGAGGTTCCAAGAAAAGGAAGTATTCAGGATGTTGTAAAGTCTGACTTCACACTGACTACCACCCAAACCAATGTCATTATGCCCAGAAAAATAATACCTTATCTTCTTCCCCTGCCTGAAAGAGGATGCAAGAATGTTAAAACTATCTTTGGAAGTTTGGTGCACAAATGAAGTTTGATCTTCAGTTACGACTAAAAATTACCACAATGGCTACAGAGCTGCTTCTCTGGAAGATGAATCTCTCTGCAACAGTTCTAAAACATGTTGCTCCTGGTCCATGCAGTTTGTGGTACAACATGAAAATATCCATTCTGAATAATGGAAAAATTAAATGTTTTCTAAACCAGGTCCTGGGGCTTGCACAGTAATGTATCAGAAGAAAGTGAGCTACCCCTAGTGACCCCACTTCTTAAAAAAATTAACTTGAAAGAGAGAAACCTCATTGACTTACTTCCTCCATAACGAGATGGCTTATGCTAGGAAACAAACAATAGACTTTGTTAATGTGGCATCATCATGTCCCCAGAAGGGTACAAGAATTACATTTCCTCTATGGAAAACATGGGACTCATTAAAATGTCCATAAGATCCCGGACCATGATCATGAAAAAATGCCTTGCAATCTTTCTTTCTCTTACTTAAGGATTTATGCAGTAAGATATCAGGAGCTTACCTTGGCACTTTCCAAAACATTTGCCAATTAAAATTCATCCCGATTACCCCTTTATAATTCTTGCATAAGGCAACAGAAAAATACTATCATTCAGTAATTACAGAGACTTCAGAGAAATTACAGTAATTCAGAAAAATAACCTCATGAGTAAATTTCTTGAATAACTGGCCCAGAATATCAAGGTGGCTGAAGATTGACTTCCAATTGAACAACAAATATCAGGCATTATTGTACTGCTCTGTTCTCACTATAGTAAAATGTCACTTTGAATTTTTGAGCAAATTAATCATGTTCTTATTTCTCTTTTCTACCCTTAGAGTACTTCACAGGTTCTATAGAAGAAAAAAATTAATTGCTGCTTTATTGTCATTCAGAACTGGAGAGCCCCCATTTTTCCTTGATTATCTAAGTCTGATCCTGCTTACCAAAAATTTCCAGATTCCACATCCTGCATATTAAGTTGTTTTATACCGGTCTCAGCCTATCAACAGTTAACACTGTGGCTGGAGCAGAGATTATAGTAGTTATAATGCTTGCAAAACACCCTTCAGTGGAGTGGGGAGGATATAGCTCAGTGATAGAGTGCATGCTTAGCAATGCATGAGGTCCTGGGTTCAATTCCAAGTACCTCTATAAATAAATAAATTTAAAAAAAAACCTAATAGCTTCCCCCTCAAAAGAAATAAAAATTAAAAACAAATTAAAACCTTCAGCAATCATCAGGAAGCTGAAAAAAAACGTTTTATGACTGACAAGACCTGAAAATTACACAACACACCTGGGGCCACATGATGCGGTGGGGGGAGGGGACAGCAGTGGGCCTGAGGTTCTACTCTTGTTAGGCGCAAGGTTGGAGACCTAGGATTTCTTGGATTCACACTTTTTTTAATTAAGGTATAGTCAGCTTGTAAGTTGTGTCAATTTCTGATGTACAGCAGAATTCTTCAGTCATATGTGAACATACATATATTCATTTTCACATTTCTTTTCTCTGTAAGTTACAAGATACTGAATATATTTCCCTGTGATATACAGTATACGCTTATTTATCTATTTTATATACACCAGCCAGCATCTGCAAATCTCAAACTCCCAATTTATCCCTTCCCACCCCCCTCCCCTCTGGCAACCACAAGTCTGTATTCTACGTTTGTGAGTCTGTTTCTGTTTTACATATGTTCATTTGCCTTTTTTTTTTTTAGATTCCACATATGAGTGACATCATATGGTATTTTTCTTTCTCTTTCTGGCTTACTTCACTTAGAATGACATTCTCCAGGGACATCCATGTTGCTGCAAATGGTGTTATTTTATCATTTTTCCTGGCTGAGTAGTATTCCATTGTATAAATATACCACCCCTTCTTTATCCAGTCATCTGTTGATGGACATTCAGGTTGTTTCCATGTCTTGGCTATTGTAAATAGTGCTGCTATGAACATTGGGGTGCAGGTGTCTTTTTGAATTAGGATTCCCTCTGGATATCTGTGGATTTTTGAAGGACAGCCATTCTGATTGGCGTGAGGTGATACTTCATTGTAGTTTTGATTTGCGTTTCTCTGATAATTAATGATATTGAACATTTTTTCATGTGCCTATTAGTCATTTATACGTCTTCATTGGAGAATTGCTTCTTGTTTAGGTCTTCCGTCCATTTTTGGATTGGGTTGTTTGTTCAGTTCACTCTTTGTTGGTGAATTTAAACCATCAGAGCCAGAATTTGAAGTGCCAGAAGATTTGGGGAAAAAAATCCAACCAGGAGCCCAAAATGTCAGTGACTGAAATGAACTAAAATCTCTAAAACAAAAGCACCTCAGTGGGAGAAGGTGGCCTGATTGATTACCTTGTCAAGTGGCTGGCAACATGTCTGTTGGAGAGAGCCACCTTTGAGGTGGATTCCCCATTGAAATGGATCCCCCATTGAATCAAACCACAAATCAGGCACTCACATTACAAAAGAGAAAAAGAAAAAACCTGTCAGTGCGTGTGCTCCATAAACTGATTTTCCTTTCCTATATATTTTTCTAAATTATTAAGCCCCAGTTTACTTGGAGTTCAGAGATGTTTGTGCTCTCCTCAGCATGAGGGAGAACATTCTATTTCCAACCATATCCTGCTAGGTGTATATATATATAAATCTTCTAATGATTTTTTTTTTAAAATGTCCTCCCTGTCACTTAAAATATATCACTTGAAAACTATTTGGCTTCTGTTATAAGCTGTCAGCCCCTTTAAAACTCACTCATGGATTCTTTCCTTTCTTATACACATAATAACATATTTTTGATTTAGCAAATAACAATATAAACTCTTTCCTCTTTCTTCAGGGTGGGGTGCTACTGCCTAGATGATGTTGTTTAGCAACCATATCAGTTTAATATCAAAAATCCAAATATAATAAAAACACATAACCATTAATATTATCACTTCTTTGAGACAGATTTGATTCTACAATCAATATGCTGAAAGTGAGGGTTTTTCCCCCTAATGTCTTCTATTGTTTGCCAATAGATACCATCACAGAGGGAAAATCTCCCAGTCGACTGAGTTGGACCATTAGCATATAAAAGTGTGGGTGCTGTTTTGTTCACATCTGCATGTTCAATGCCTCAGTAATTGTTAATAAACAAATGCATTTCATAAAGGAGATAAGGCAAACATAAGATCCATGATGCACTAAACATTGCATGTACCTAGCAACATCCAAAATGATAAAAGGTATAAGGGAAGATGTATTTAATTCACTTAAATAAATATCATCTGTCTAGTAAGGAGATCATCTTAGAAGTGCACTGGTGGTAGAAAATTAAAATGGAAAGAAGTGGTTAGACTAGAGAGATAGCTAAAAGGTAAAATCCACAGGACTGTGTCTAGGTTACGTACTGTAGGCGAAATAGGAGACAGGAGTTGGGATGATGTATGTTTGTGATACTGGGAATAGTGTGGGAAAACAAACAAAATCAGGGAGCTTTCGATTTAGTTTGGATGTGCTGATTTGAGGTTGTTTTAATACACCCAGGTGGAGAAGTGAAATACATAGTTGAACATAGACTATGAAATATTCGTGTTGGAACAGAAATCTGGGAGTCACCTGTGTAAAGACTTTAAACTGTGATGACTCCAAAAACCTACTAAGGAAAGAAATACAAAAAATCAGAAACTTGCAAGCAGGAGGGAAAACGCAGCAATAGAGATGAGCTCAGTGTATAATGGGACTCAGTCAGGGGAACTTCCCACAAGCTGAGGGGTCCTGGAATCCATGGCTAGTTGAAAGAATAATGCCACTGACATTTATGTTTTGCTCTTTCTTTTACAAGCAACAGGTCAAAATATCTCTATCTCTGCAAAAGAAAAATTACAGTTATACCCATATAGCATATGGTTATACCTACTAAATAAATTGATTTTATGAATAAACTTTATACACAATAAAACGTCTAGAATAATCTAATTTTAGTTTGGGTTGCTCAATATTATGCAGCCCAGTTTATAGATAACATACAGGTTATGCAAATTGTACAGGTCACACAGATGTTATGTGGTGGAATGGGTATTCAAACTCAGGTCCGTCCAACTGGAAAATTCAAACTCTGTTTAAAATGTTTTCTACTAAAACTCACTTATAAAATTATGAACATGACCAAATCATTTACTGAGTCATTATCCATTAATCAGTCTAAATAACTCTCTTCTAAATGTCTTTTAATAATCATGTCCCACTGAATCACAAAGTTATCCTCAGAATTTTTTGTTCTTTTTTAAAATATTTCGGAGGGAGGGACGTAATTAGGTTTATTTATTTGTGTGTTTGTTTAATAGAGGTGCTAGGGATTGAACCCAGGACCTCGGGCATGCTAGGCATGCACTTTACCACTCAGCTATACCCTCCCCCTCCTCAGAATTTTTTTCAGTGCTCCCTTCACTTCCTTATTTCTCAGAATATAGATAAGGGGGTTAAGTATGGGAGTCACCACAGTGTAGAAGAGGGACACGAACTTATCCTGGTCCTTGGATCTCCTCTTGGCTGGCTGCAGATACATGAAGATAATGGTTCCATAGAAGACAATCACCACCGTCAGGTGGGAGGAGCAGGTTCCAAATGCTTTACGTCATCCAATGGCTGACTTTATCTTTAGAACTGCTTGGGTGATGTGCCCATAGGATATCAGGATGAGCGACAAGGGCACCACCAGGAATAAGACGCTAGCCACAAAGAGCTCTGCCTGGTTGAAGGCGGTGTCCACACAAGCCAACCTGATGAGCACAGGAACCTCACAGAAGAAATGATCCACATGGCGATGCCCACAGAAGGGCAGCTGCAGGTTGAGAGCGGACTGTATGAGGGTGGTTGCCAGACCACTGAGCCACGCCATAGATGCCAGGATGTGACAGAGCCGAGGGTGCATGACAGAGGCGTAATGCAGAGGATGACAGACTGCGACATAGCGGTCGTAGGACATCACAGCCAAAAGGACACACTCTGTGGATCCCAGGGCAAGGGAGACATAGAGCTGAACCACACAGCCTCCATACGTGATAGACTTCTCTGGACCCCCCAGGTTGACTAGAAGCTGAGGAATAATACTGCTGGTGACGCAAAGGTCCAGTAATGAGAGATGGGAGAGGGAAAAGTACATGGGATTGTGGAGTTTAGAGTCCAAGACGGATACTAGGATGATGGCAGCATTGCCGAGGAGTGTCATGAGGTAAAGGGACATGATTACCCCAAAGAGAACCAGCTCCAACTGAGGTCGGTCAGAAAAACCTACCAGAATGAACCCAGAGAAGGTGCTGTCATTAGTCCACAGCATTACTCTCACTTTGATTACTCACTCCAGAGTGATTAAATCACATTAAACAGAAACTGCAAGGATTTTATGTCAATTCCCTGGCAGTTAAGATCTGGATGTTGAGAAGTAAGTTTGTAAACAGTTAAAGAGAAAAGGTCAAAGCAGAGAATCCTGGTGTGTGATATCCTTGATTATCTCATGAAGTGGCATTCCTGTTCTCATTGATCATATGTTTTCCATCTACCTTGAGGATGAAATAAAAGCTAAAATGCATTAATGCTGAGATGTTTCACACCTTTTCCTCAATATAATTTTTTATATAAAGGTAATGCAATTTCACAGGAAATACAGGAATTACAAACACCATAGTACATTCTCACAGTCTACCAAATGGATACATAAATAAGGCAGGAACATGATAAAACATGTGAGAGTATGCATCTTATGATCAGTGTAAGAGGTTCACTGTCAGGATGCAGAGTTGGGAGAGGAATCTATAGAGGAGAAGGTCTGGATTGTATTCACCTTGCTCTTAAAGAGATGAGAAGGAGAGCAATCCAAGACCAAAGAATTTCCTGATAGTAAGAAACAAATATAGAAATGGAGAGTACATGGTAGGGTTTTATCTGAAAAAGGAAAAAGAAACTAAATGGAAGCATGATTATTTCATATATTAACTATGCCACATAACAGGATACGATACTTATAAGGTAAATTTGAGTCACTTCTTTAAGGAATACAAACATCCGTAGATATCATTTGGATAGCATAGGCCTTGTAGGAGGGTTTTGGTTTTGTTTGAATTTTCCTTTTCAAGATAAATATGCCTGCACAGTATAGAATAATTTAAAACCAAAGAAACTCTAGTCCAGAAACTCTGTACACAGCCAATGCAAAGTGGACAATCACAATTAGAGACTGAATGCAATATCAATAGAATGCAAGAAATGCTGCAGAGGGCTCAGTGAAAATCATTAACATTTAACTCCCAACAGGATATTGAGACAACAAACAGGAAGAAGCTAAGATTATTGAAGTTTTACATATGATGAAATAAGGAGATTAAGTAGTTAAAAACCGTGTGCATCCATTTAGTTCCAAGTCAGCTGAAGCCGGGAAGAATCAGACTGATCATTTCTACAACTGAGAACCATTGTTTCGACATTCTTCTTGTCTTTAGGACTTTAACCCAGAGTCCCACTCAATCTGTGACACATTAACACTAGCTACTCATTTGACACCATACACAATTTACAGTATCTAATGTCCCACATGCAGGTGCCAGAAAGAAGAGTTGCCCAGCTTAGATTTATGTTCCTTCCTCTGCAGGAGACTGCATGGGCATCACTGTGCTCAACTAAGACTAACTGCACGATGAATACTGTCACATATAGTCCCAGAGTTAACGAGTTCCCTTGTGATGTGATTAACTCCAGGGATTCTGGGCAACAGGAGCCAGCAACAAAGGGCAAACAAATTAACACTGGAGGACAAAAATGGGGCCGGGGAGGTCAAGCAGCTGGCCTGCTGGCCACAGAGCCAAGTGCAATGAAAATTAAAGTTCCACTATTGGGGACCTCTTCCAATTGAATTTTGTGATTTTCTTTCCACTTCTCCTGCCCTTTTCTCTTGACTTTATGTATATGGCGTGGTTGCGGGGGTAGGAAAGAGAGAAATTGTTATAATTACACAAACACAAAAATACACTACGTGAGAATAAAAATATTTTGCAACTTAGAGCAGAGGACACTGTTCAGCAGGTAGATGCCTGAATATCTGGAGGGACCCTCAACAGGAGGAAACCACATGTTCTCAATGAATCTTTTTTTCCTCAGTTATAGGGAGCACAGAGGATATGGGCCCGAGGGTAAAGAAACTGCTTTTCTGACAATGTTGCCATCCACCCCTAATATATGACACAAAGAAAGATTAAACAGAAAAACATATACAACAAAACTGAAATAAAAATAGCTGATAAAAAATAATGATGCCAGTCCTACAGTTTATGAAACTAAGTTAAGAAATAGACTTTCCTAGAATCAAAATTTAATACCTCAAAATTCTGCTACTGAAAACTACCATAGGCAATCTGGAAAAAAAAGCTCCTTGACTTTATGGCTTTTTATTGATGTAAATGATTGCTAAATGGCAAAAACACACAAAGTATAGTCCCCCTGGATGTGTTCTAGAAATTTAAAATATATGCTAATATTTCAGTACAGTGTTCCATATTGAGGATAAATGCTAATGATTTTTACAGACTAGTGAGAAAAGTCAGTAGGACACATGGAATATACTGCTTCTTCCATTTGGGAGGGCAAATGCAGAGACAGTGAGGAAGTCAGATGATCCCCAACCCCATTATATAATTTAGGACACAATGACCCACAGAAATGGTTTATGGAAAAGTAATTCAGCGTCTTTGAACCACATTGTGAACTATATGTGACAAAACGTAGTAGTTAAAGCTCTTGGATAACTGACATTCAAAATAAACCCACTTTGACTACTTAATGATCTTAGAAATAGCTGAAGGTAGCAATTAGAAACCTTACAGCACACACAAGTGGCATGCAGCCCTTTTGCAGATTCACAACAAACATTATCATATTATACAACGTGGGAAACTAGGGAGTGGGGAAAAAAAATCCCTCTCGTACTTTGTGAAAACCACAACTCCCTGCTTTTCCTTTAATCCACGGGAGAAACATTTTAAGATGTGTTGGTTTATGGTGTGCATATTTAGAGCACCCATTTACTGAAACACTCTGCTGTGAGTGGACCCGCACACCTCACGCCCGTGTTGCTCAAGGACCTACTGTCCCTATGGACACCCATGTGGAGGCCGCGCGGAGGGAGGGGACACAGGTTACCTTTGGCCTTCTGGTGCGGTCGCCCCTCAGGCTGCAGCTCGGAGGCCTCTCATCCACGAAGACGAAGACGAGGCTCCTGGCTCTGTGGCCTCCCCTGTGTGTCGCAGGTGAGGCCGCTGAAGATCTCCTCCCGCACGGCTCACCTCCATGGGAGCCAGGGGCGGGAGTGGCCGGGCCACCAGAGCCAGGCAGTAGAGCTGGCCCACGGCGGCAGCCACAGAAGCGGGGCCGAGACTAACACCCACTAGCTCTAAACCCCCAAAGCCGTAAAGCCCCCCAAGTCGTAAACTCCCCCAAGTCGTAAACCCCTGCCGTAAACCCCACAGACGTAAACCCTACGCATATAAACCTGGCAGCCAGACGGAACCCCAGAATGCATTGAGGGCCTCGGACGCCAGTCCAGTCGGTGGAAGCTGCGGTCTGGAGCGGAGAGCGAGGTGGCCAGGCCCAGCGCTTCTGCTGTCAGACCTGCCGCCTCCGCTCCCTCCGGGGCCTCTGACAGGACGTCGGCCCCTCAGGAGACAGCGCCCCCGAGGAGCCTCTGACAGGACGGCCTCCACAGAGGGTGAGTCTGCAGTTCTCTGAGCTTCTCAGAGCTGCTCGAGCTGGGGGCGCGGGCCTCGGGTGCGGGGTGTGCCGGCGACCCTCGGTCCTGGGCGTGAGGTCCCTCTCGACTGGGCTGGGGTTGCGGGGCGGGCCACCCGCCCTCTGGCCTGCAGGCCTCTGGGAGCCCTCGGCCTGGTCGCGCTTCTCCAAGGAACCTGGTGCGCGGGGGTCGGAGGTCTGGTCCACCTGCGGCACCGTCGGGACCGGGGCCCGGACGACCATGCGTGGTGTTCCTGGTTTTCTTGGTTGGGGTTTCGGTCGTGAAGGTTGTGTGCAAATGTGTGTGTATCCCGGGTCTCGCGTATATTTTTCCACTTAGGACATTTGCTTGTGGAAATAGTCTTTGGTTTGAGATTACGTGACATTTTCTGCTGGTTTTCTTATGATTTTATTTACCTCCTACCTTGTTTCTCAACTCAGAATTAATTTGACTTAAAATACGAATTACCCAAATTTAATATTTTTTCTGGTTGGCTCTACAGCAGTAGTTACTGGATTACTGATCCTTTCTCACTGATGTATCTGTTTGGGTCTCTGTGTTCAGTAAACTGTTGAGCCGGTTGTAATTCTGTGCTTTTTGGAAGAGGCGCCGCGCTGTTCCCCACAGTGGCCACACTAGTTTACATTCCTGCCACATCGCCAGGAACACATTATTTTACACTTTTCTCCTTAGATTTTTTAGTATGTTTTGTTCTAGCTCTCTCAGCAAGTGTGAAGTGATGTATCATTGTGACTTTGAATTGCATTCCTCTCATGACCAGTTATACAGAGCATCTTTTCAGATGGCCATTTGTATAACTGTGGACTTCAATAAGTCCTTTTCCCATATTTTAAGTGGGCCATTTCTCTTTTCGTTCTTGAGGTGTAAGCATTCTTTATATATTTTGAAGACAAATCCCCTTTACATTTACTATTTGTCTTTTCACTTTTCTGACCATGCTCTTTAAAGCACAGAGGTTTTCCGTTTTAAAGTCCAGTTTATCTATTTTTTCTTTTGTTGCTCATGTTGTGGTTTTCGTATCTAAGTCTTCATTGCCAAATATAAGGTCATGAAAATTTACTCTTAAGTTTCTTCCAAAGAAGGTCAGTCATGTTAGCCTTTATATTTAGGTTACTGATCCATCTTGAGGTAATCTTTGTATATGGTTGTTGTAGGCAGCCCACTGCCGTTCTTTTATGAGTGGGTATCCTAGTGTCTGAGCGCTACTTATTAAAGAGACTGTTTGAACCCATTGACTGGTGTTGCCATCCTTGTCAAAAATCAATTGGCCATGGATGTATGAGTTTATTTTTGAATTCTCAACTCTGTTTCACTGGACTAAACTGTCTATTCTTAGGGCGAAACTATACCATTTTTGATTATCTTTCATTATTTTCCAGAATTCTGAAAGTGTTGATTATGATAATTTTTGCCAAGTGTTTGTTGCTTTTGTGGAGTTGCAAATTTCAGAGGTTGTTTATACTCCCATCTTCATGGTTGACCAGTTTGTACATTTGCCAAATTGTTAGATATTCATTATGGATTTCCAGTTTCATCATTTCATGTCTCTCTCTCATTTTCTTTTTCTGTCCCTCAAATAAAAGTTTGTCTGATTTTCAAGGTGTTACTCGGGCCTTTTTTTTTTTTCTTGATTGAAATAGTTTGTGATGTCTTTTATCATTTTTTTTAACTTGGAAATTAACTGCAATTAAAGACATCCTATCCTATTTGTAAAAAACTTTTAGTTTGCCTTATAATTGTACATAGAAGCACAAATATCTTAGAAGTGTGCCTCTTGAAAAACTTTCACAATCTTTACACATTTGCGGAAACAGCATCCAGCTCAAGGGAGTAATACTACCCAAACCTCAAATATCTGCTCACATATCCCTTCAAGTGTCTTCACTCATTAAGAGGAAACTTAATCTTGACTTCTAACAGTATAGATTCGTTTTGCTGGGGTTTTTTAAAATACTGTATATAAATTGTATAATCATTATGTGTTTTGTGTGACTTAACTTTGCTAAACTTTATGTTTGGATGTTTATCTCAAAGGTGTGTGTTTTTGTAGAACATTCATTTGTATTCTGAATATTATTCTGTTACGTGAATATATCATGATTCTTCCACTGTTGTATTGAAGGGCATTGTGGAGTTGACATTTTATAGATATGAGGATTAGTTCTGCTGGGAGCATGCTCATCTGTCTCATGGTGCATATATGTTTGGGTATGTATTTATTAGGTATAATCTAGGAGTGTGATCGCTGTAGATGAGTATAGGTATGTTCAGTTTTAGGAGGCACAAAGAGTTTTCCAGCAGTTTCCAGTTTATTCATATGCCCTGTAATACTTAGCATTTTAATCTTTTATAAATTTTAGCTGCTCTCTTAAGTGTTGGTATGTTTCACTGTGTTTTTCATTTGCATTCCTCTGACTATTAATCAAGTTGAGTGTCTTTCATGTGCTTTTTTGCTATTGGCATATATTTTTTCAACTGCCTTCACAGGTCTTTTGCCCACTGTACCACTGAATTTTCTGTGTTTCTCATAGTGATCTGTAGGAATTCTTTACATGTGGTGGATAGACTCTTATTGGTTGTATATATAATTACAAACGTCTTCTCACAACTTAGATTTTTATCATGTTTTTAATAAAGAAGAGTTCTTAACTTTGAAATAGTCCAATTTATTATTTTCCTTTGTTAGTATTATTTTACCATTTTAGGAGATATTTGTCAAAACCAAGATCACTAACATAACATATTGTCCTACATTTTTGTGAAATCATTTTTTTTGACACTTAAATCTGCAATCCATTCATTTTTGTTATAAGGTAAGATGAGGATTGGGTTTTCTTTATAGTGTGAGGAAGGCGTTTAGCTGCTGCTTCTTCTGTTTTCTTTTCCTTTTTTTTTTTTTTTTTAATCTCTATGGGTATCTGACTGTGGTGAGAAAATTCTGAGATGTCCTGTAAGTTTCCTGCCCTTGGTATTCAGTATAATCTCGCCCCCTAGAGTATGTAAAGAATGATTGTCATGGTGGATTTTACTTTTGATTAGGTTATGTTATAGACAAAGGTAAAATGATTTTTCCAATGTCGTTAAGGCCTCAAGTCAGCCGACTTTGATTTAATTAAAAGGGAGACTATTTTACCTGGATCTGATCTACTCAGATGAGTCCTTCAGAGGGACTTGGCCCTTTTTGAAGGGAGAGCTTCAAAGCATGAGAAAAGTTCTCCTGTTGGCTTTGAAGGAGTGAACTTTGATTTTGGAGAGGGACCCATATGTGAGGGAATAGCAGATGGTCTCTATCAGCTGAGGGCTTGAGCTCAGCAACCAAAAGAAAATGAATTCCAGCAACAACCATGTATGTACAAGAGGACACAGAAACTTAAATGAGTCTCCAGCCCTGACAGCGAGCACCTCCTATGCAGCCTTTTGAGTTTGTGAGCAGAAGATCCAGTTCACCTATACCAGTACCCACAGAAATGGTGGGTAATAACTTTGGATTATTTTAAGCCAGCACATATGTGATAATTTTTTATGGTACCATAGAAGACTAGTTAATGCCTGGTTAATACAAAACTACTTATTGAAAAATGCACCATTGTCCCCACTGCATTATGAGGCCACCTTGGCCATCAACCACATACAGTTCTATTTCACGATTCTCTATTGACTTTCACTGACTATGTAGTCAATGCTTGTGCTGATGCCACATTATCTTTTTATAATAAGTCTTGGTATCTGGTCGTGTTCAGTCTTTCAGGTTTGTTAATCTGCTTTCAGGTGCCGTTGGCAGTTCTGGGTCCTTTGAGTTTCTGTATGAATTCTAGAATAGACTGGGATTTTTGAAAAATAAGTGCAGGGGTTTTGATTGGGATTGCATCGAATCTACAGAGCTAGCTTTAATTCTGTATTTTACTTACAGTTCCTTATTTCATGTAGTAAAAATTGATTCACACTATGAGCAAGTAGTAAATATATTTCTTTTCCCTTTGTATTCCTGTCTTAATTTCACTGCCAAATTTCAGTATATGAAAACTTTTTCCTTACTCTATCTTTATACTAGTATTTACTTATAATCCTTCTAATTTATCATTGTTGATTAATACCATTCATTTCCTTGCTGTAAAAGATGATGAAATTGGTATGTTTACACCATCTTCCACTTTCCTTAGTTTTTTCCTCAAAACTTTTGTTTTATTTCTGCATTATTATGGCTTGTGACATAAATATTTGTTTTTAGTTCGCCCTAAAATGAAATGAATTCCATGATATTGCCATTTTTTCTTTCTTTTTTTTTATTGAGTTATAGTCAGTTTACAATGTTGTGTCAATTTCTGGTGTACAGCACAATTTTTCAGTCATACATGAATATACAGATACTCATTTTTGTACTCTTTTTCACTGTGAGCTACTACAAGATCTTGTATATATTTCCCTGTGCTATGCAGTATAAACTTGTTTATCTGTTTTATATCTACCCATCAGTATCTACAAATCTCAAACTCCCAGTCTGTCCTTTCCCAACCCCCTCCCTCCTCGCAACCACAAGTTTGTATTCTATGTCTGTGAGTCTGTTTCTGTTTTATATTTAGGTTCATTTGTTTTCTTTATTTTTTTTTCAGATTTCCCATATGAGTAATATCATATGGTATTTTTCTTTTTCTTTCTGGCTTACTTCACTTGGAATGACATTCTCCAGGGACATCCATGTTGCTGCAAATGGCATTGTGCTGTCATTTTTATGGCTGAATAGTATTCCATTATATAAATGTACATCTTTATCCAGTTATCTGTCGATGGACATTTAGGTTGTTTCCATATCTTGGCTATTGTAAATAATGCTGCTATGAACATTGAAGTGCAGGTGTCTTTTTGAATTAGGGTTCCTTCTGGATATATGCCCAGGAATGGGATTGCTAGGTCATATGGTAAGTCTATTCCTAGTCTTTTGAGGAATCTCCATACTGTTTTCCACAATGGCTGCACTAAACTGCATTCCCACCAACAGTGTGAGAGGGTTCCCTTTTCTCCACAGCCTCTCCAGCATTTATCATTTGTGGACTTTTAAATGATGGCCATTCTGACTGGTGTGAGGTGATACCTCATTGTAGTTTTGATTTTCACTTTCTCTGTTAATTAGTGATACTGAGCATTTTTTCATATGTCTATTGGCCATGTGTATGTCTTCATTGGAGAATTGCTTGTTTAGATCTTCTGCCCATTTTTGAACTTGTTTGTTTGTTTTTTTCTTATTAAGTCATATGAGCTGTTTATATATTCTGGAGATCAAGCCTTTGTCGGTTTCATTTACAACAATTTTCTCCCATTGCATAGGCTGTTGCTTTGTCTTGCTTATGGTTTCCTTTGTTGTGCAAAAGCTTGTAAGTTTCATTAGGTCCCATTTGTTTATTTTTGCTTTTATTTCTATTTCTTGGGTAGGCTGCCCTAGAACATTTTTGAGATATATGTGAGAGAATGTTTTGCTGTATTTTCTTCTAGGAGGTTTATTGTGTCTTGCCTTAAGTTTAAGTCTTTAATCCATTTTAAGTTTATTTTTGTGTATGGTGTAAGGGAGTGTTCTAGCTTCATTGATTTATGTGCAGCTGTCCAGTTTTCCCAACACCATTTACTGAAGAGATTGTCTTTATTCCATTGTATATTCTTGCCTCCTTTGTTAAAGTTAATTGATCAAAAGTTTATGGGCTCATTTCTGGGCTCTGTATTCTCTTCCATCGATCCTTATGTCTGTTTTTATGCCAATACCATGCTGTTTTGATCACTGTAGCTCTGTAGTATTGTCTAAAGTCTGGGAGGATTATTCGTCCAGCCTTATTCTTTTTCTTCAGTAATGCTTTGGCAATTCTAGGTCTTTTGCGATTCCATATAAATTTTATTACAATTTTTTCTAGTTCTGTGAAATATGTCCTGGATAATTTGATAGGGATTGCTTTAAATCTGTAGATTTCCTTGGGCAGTGTGACCATTTTAACAATACTGATTCTTCCAATCCGGGAGCATGGAATATCTTTCCGTTTTTAAAGTCTTCTTTAATTTCCTTAATCAATGTTTTGTAATTCTCCATGTATAAGTCTTCACCTCCTTGATTAGATGTATTCCTAGGTGTTTTATTACTTTGGGTGCTATTTTAAAAGGAATTATTTCTTTACTTTCTTTTCCTGTTGATTCATTATTAGTGTAAAGAAATGAAACTGATTTTTGTACATTAATCTTGTAACCTACTACCTTGCTGAATTCTTTTCTTAGTTCTAGTAGTTTTTGTGTGGAGCTTTTAGGGTTTTCCATATATAGTATCATGTCATCTTCATATAGTGACAGTTTTACCTCTTCTTTTCCAATTTGGATCCATTTTATTTCTTTTTCTTGCCTGATAGTTGTGGCTAGGACTTCCAAGACTATGTTGAATAGGAGTGGTAAGAGTGGACAACCTTGTCTTGTCCTAGATTTTAGTGGGAAGGTTTTCAGTTTTTCATTGTTGAGTCCTATGCTGGCTGTAGGTTTGTCATAAATAGCTTTTATTATGTTGAGATATGTTCCCTCTATACCCACTTTGGTAAAAAATTAATCATAAATATTTTGTCACTTATGGCCTTTGTGTCCTTATTGAGAAGCTGGCATATCATTTGGAATATCCTTGGGAATGAAAGTAAAATAGATGGATTACTTACAAATTTACCTAAATTTTAAAACCAGACACTATTCATCCTTCCTCATTTGAGATAACTAGTCATAGGTTAAATTAAGTAGTATGTTGTGAACAAAACTATAAGCGTGTATATTTTCATTTTCTTAGGAATCTTCAAGCAGAGTTCTGTGATTTACTATTGGAAAGAAAGACCCTAACCCTTATTCATTTATTCCTCTTTTTTTTAATGGCACTCTCATTTTCTCCTTTCAGAAAGGCCAGTTATCAAAAGGTATTAGTTTTTGAACTACTACCTCAAATTTATGGCAAGAATCTCTAATACATGGAAAAGACAAGATTGAAGTACATATCAGGTCAGCAAATGGTCTAGTCACTGGTCTTATATTTTAAAAGTTTATTTAATATATTAAACCTCAAAAACTGAAATACATGATTAGGAGTATGAATGTTGGCTTTTGAAATTTGGAAAGCAGGATTGAAGCTGGATATTCTAAGTTGTATATCTGTGGGTGTTTATTGTCTTAGGAAGGTTTTCCCACCACCTCCATGTCCTCAAACCTTACAAACAAGAGGATGCAGAATACTGTATCTCATTATGTCAATCTATATGGCTTTACCCAAACCACAGAAATGCCGTATTTCAGAGTTTCTCAATGCAAATATAGTAAAAGGACATAATTTCTAAGATTTGGCCAGAAATGAATGTTTCATGAACTGCTGAAAGAGAAGCTCCCCTGGAGGCCACTATGCTGTATCATCTTTGTTACTGGAAGACGATGAGGAATGAAGGTTCTAGTGAGGAAGTACAAATTCATAATCATTCTCAGGGGCACAGGAAGAAGACCTAGTAACAGAAGCTGTCCTGAGACGGGCATATTCTGTTTCTGACCCTTCTCTTAATGGTCTCTCTCTTCCTGTGGTAGACAGAACGTTCTCATAACCATCATCATTGGAGCTCAGAGAGGGTCTCCGATAGGGCAGGTGATTAATGACAGTGTAGCTCACTTCTTCAAAACCACTGCCGTTCTCATTTTCCTGCCAAGAAAAAAAAAGAGATCAAGGATCCAGAATCATCCATCAGGTTTTAACTCAGTGACCCACGCCTCCTTTCTTCTTGTCTGATGGTGATCTTACACCTCAAGTGTTCAAAGCCTGTTCTCCAAGCCTCTTAAAGACCTTATTTTAGCAACATGAACTGTACTCCAAACTACTACGCATTCTGCTTTCATTTCACCTCAGGATAATAAAAGAGGAAAAAAAGTCACTGTTGTCTCCCTGACTACCTAGAGAAAAGCAGTCGTATATTTTAGGTCACACATATTGAGATGCAATATATGCAGCAATCAGATCTCAGTAAGTAAGTATTCAAGTTACATAGCAATACATTTTCATAGGATAAAATGCAATTAATAAAATTTACAGTTTAAATACATTGTCAGTTGCATAGACCCATCAAAGAAAATTTAAAACATGAATACTACATGTTAATTAAATCAGTACATTGCTTATGTATTAAAAATAATAGACATTTTAATATGTTTATTGATATTCACAATGTCTATAAATATAAACGCTAATTCCTGGATATACGGATCAAAGAGGAATGTGAAAAGATAAAAAGAACTGATGCTTTCACATTATAGCTGTGAATTTGATTTCATTTATTTTTGTTACAAGGTTTTTGAAAATTAAAATAATAGATTTCAGTAGACTTGGGACAAGAATAAGAATTTACAGATTACCTAAATCTGTTAAAATATTTCAATATTTTAATTTCCGTTTATGTCTGCATTAAAATGAACAAGAATATTATTTAAAATATGAAAAATTTGACAGATCCATTCAGAAGTCACAAGTAAAGGAAGAGCTACAACTAGGCTTATATGAAGTTGTCTGTATTTTGACATTTATTAGACAAATGTAATAATTTTTTTATTACCTGATTAGAAGTGGATGGGACATCTTTACCTGGAGGATAAAAAATAAAAAGGATAAATTGGGAGTTCAAGATTTGCAGATACTAACTAATATATATAAAAAAATAGATAAACAGTAAGTTTATATTGTATAGCACAGGGAACTATATTTAATATCTTGTAGTAACTTATGGTGAAAGAGAATATGAAAATTAATATATGTATGTTCCTATATGACTGAAGTATTGTGCTGTACACCAGAGATTGACACAACATTGTAAACTGAGTATACGTCAATAAAAAAAAATATATATATATATATATATATATATATATATATATATATATATATATATATATAAAGAAAACAACCTAAGAGTTTTAGAACTTCACAGGCTGGTGGTAAGGAGATGGTGAAAGAATAAAATACAATGATAAAACTTCATCTAAACATCTGACGTGATTCCATGTTATTACTACAGTTCTCAAGGTTATATGACAAAATCAAGGAAAAACAAATGTTATGAGGCAGTGTCAATACTGTGTTTCTATGTAAGTGACACACACCAAACTGGTGAATAAAAGTGGATTTTGAAACTAACAAAATTTTGTCCAGAAACATGCTATGACAATAGAGTTTGGCAAGTATTTTTTTAAAGAGTAATTATGGCTGTGATATTTAAAATATAAATTGTATAAATGTATCACAGGAAAAGCACATCATTTTTAAGATGAACAATTATTATAGAGATAAGTATTAAGTAGCAATCATTATAGAGAAAAGTACATTATAAAGAAAGTACTAAAGTAACAAAAGTAACTATCTCCAGTTAAATTCAGATTCAGGTTGATTATACCTATGAATACTGAAGCAAATTATACATGTGTTAATCTGAGATCCACTACTAGAATTTTAATACAGAAGTTATTAGAGAGGTCACAGAATACTAAATATATCAAAATCCCAATTTATAAAAGGAACATTGACTAATTCTTAAGTCTACAGCCTACTAAACTTGGTAGTGATTCTTAGCAAAATCTTAGAATATATTAAATAAATTAAACATACTTTGTATAACAAAGTTTGTTAGTAATTTCTAATAGCTTACTGTTCTTCACAAAAAAAATCATGTTCAATGCATTGATTTCAAATATTTGCAGCAACATGGATGTTCCTGGAGAATGTCATTCTAAGTGAAGTAAGCCAGAAAGAGAAAGAAAAATACCATATGAGATCGCTCATATGTGGAATCTAAAAATATGAAACAAAACAAACAAAACATAAATACAAGTCAGAAACAGACTCACAGACATAGAATACAAACTTGTGGTTGCCAAGGGGGCGGGGGGTAGGAAGGGACAGATTGGGATTTCAAAATGTAGAATAGATAAACAAGATTATACTGTAATGCACAGGGAAATATATACAAGATCTTATGTTAGCTCACAGAAAAAAATGTGACAATGAATATATATATATGTTCATGTATAACGGAAAAATTGTGATCTACACTGGAATTTGACGCAACATTGTAAAATGATTATAACTCAAAAAATGTTTAAAAAGTTTTAAAATAAGAAATCATATAATCATATATCTTTATAAATATAATCATATATAATTTAATTAACAAATGTTTTTAATTAATATCATCTTATAATCATAAACTGAGGGAATTATGTAGCCTGAATACAATTCAATTAAAGCATTAGAGGCGAGAATCTGGGGAACTAAGCATCAATATGAAGGGCATGAAGAAATCAAACACTATTGGGTGAAGTGGTTGCAGCTTTTGGTGCTGAAGGTGTTAAAAGAAGCATCATATTTATTCTCAGAGTAAAGATGTGAAACATGTCATTACTATGCTAAAGGTCAGCTGAATTTAACAACCTTAGTAGATTTCCTATTTGAGGGTAAGGCATTGATTGGAAAAGAATATGAACCTTAGAATTAGAACAGGAATATCAGAAAATTTCTGATGACTGCAATTAACCTGAATTCCAAAACCAGCAAGTAAGACTATGTTGTTAGATGAAGGACTGCCTCTCATCCTGAATAAACAGTGAGACTCTTCCTTCCTTGATTAAAAATCCTGCGGAAAGTCATCTTGCAGAGGAAAGCCAGCCAGTATCCCTCAACAAAACACATCATTGTATTCAGACTGAAAATGAAAATCAGATCCAAGCATGCCCTTGAAATGGAAGAGATTAGAACAGGAAGAGAATATATGCCTTTTTATTCTTTAATATTTATTAACTACCTGCCCAAATCAAATAAACAAAAGGGTGAATTCAACAACATGGTATTTGATTGAATTGATTCTGTGAGTCTTAAATTATGAAGGAAAACACACACGTTATGGGACTGAATGAGTATCTAGATATTGGTGCACTTACCAGTAGATCTGGACTCAGTATTTTAGCTCGGAGTTGAAATTATTAACTAGAGTGGCTACTTAGGAACTGACCTCAGTAATGACCCTTATAAAATAGCATTACTATTTCAGGTTGTAATTGTCTCCTATTAATGCTGTAATAAATTACCATAAACCTGATGGCTTAAAACAACACAGATTTATTATGTTACAGTTCTACAGATCAGAATTCTTAAAAGAGACTCACTGGGCTAAAACCAAGGTATTGACATGGTTGCATTCCTTTCTGGAGGCTTTAGGGGAGACTCCATTTCTTTGCCTTTTCCAGTTTCTGTAGACTGCCCTTATTCCTTGGATCATGGCCATCTCCATTGCTTCAAACCAACTATGGCTATTTGAGTTTTTCTCATGCTGCATCACTCTGACATTGTCTTTTCTGCTTCTCTCTTCTACCTTTTAAGAACCTTTGTGTTTACATTGTGTTAACCTGGATAATCCTGAATACTCTCCCCACCTCAAGATTTTTTTTTTACTGTCATATAGTCAGTTACGATGTGTCAGTTTTTGATGTACATCATATGTTCCAGTCGTGCATATATATATATTAATTTTCATATCCTTTTTAAATAAAGCTTATTAGAAGATATTGAATATAGTTCCCTGTGCTATACAGAAGAAATTTTTTTGTCTATTTTTATATATAGTGGTTAATATTTGCAAATTTCAAACTCCCCAATTTTTCCCTTCCCACTCCCTTTCCCTCACTAACTATAAGATTGTTTACTATGTTTGCGAGTGTGTTTCTGTTTTGTGGACGAGTTCATTTGTGTCCTTTTTTTTTTTTTTTAGGTTCCATGTATAAGTGATATCATGTGGTATTTTTCTTTATCTTCCTAGCTTACTTCACTCAGAATAACGTTCTCTAGGGACATCCATGCTGCTACAAATGGCATTATTTTATTCTTTTTTATGGCTGAGTAGTATTCTATTCTGTAACTATACCATAAATTCTTTATCCAGTCATCTGTTGATGGACATTTAGGTTGCTTCCATGTCTTGGCTACTGTATATAGTGCTGCTATGAACACTGGGGAGCATGTGTTTTAAAATTAGAGTTCCCTCCAGATATATGTCCCAGAGTGGGGTTGCTGGGTCACATGTTAAGTCCATTTTTAGTTTTTTGAGGCATCTCCATACTGTTTTCCATAATGGCTGCACCAAAGTGTGTTCCTACCTGCAGTGTAGGAGGGTTCCCTTTTCTCCACAGCTTCTCCAGCATTTGTCATTTGTGAACTTTGGAATGATGGCCATTCTGAATGGTGTGAGGTGATACTACATTGTAGTTTTGATTTGCATTTCTCTGCTAATTAGCAATATTGAATATCTTTTCATGTGCCTATTGGCCATTTTTATGTCTTCTTTGGAGAATTGCTTGTTTAGGTCTTCTGTCCATTTTTGAACTGGGTTGTTTGACTTTTTTTTAATCAACTTGTATGAGCTGTTTATATATTCTGGAAATTAAACCTTTGTCAGTCACATCATTTGCAAGTATTTTCTCCCATTCCATAAGCTGTTTTTTGTTTTGCTTATGGTTTCCTTTGCTGTGCAAAAGCTTATAAATTTAATTAGGTCCCATTTGTTTATTTTTGCTTTTATTTCTATCGCCTGGGTAGACTGCCCTAGGAGATCATTGCTAAGATGTATGACAGAAAATGCTTTGCTATGTTTTCTTCTAGTAGGTTTATAGTGTCTTGTCTTATTTTTAAATCTTTAAGCTATCTTGAGTGTATTTTTGTGTATGGTGTGAAGGAGTCTTCTAACTTCATTGATTTACATGCTGCTGTCTAGTTTTCACAACACCATTTGCTGAAGAGACTGTCTTTTCTCCACTGTATATTCTTGGCTCCTTTGTTGAAGATTAATTGACCATAGGTCTCTGGGTTTATTTCTAGGCTCTCTATTCTCTTCCATTGATCCATGTCTGTTTTTGTGCCAATACCATGCTGTTTGAATTCCTGTACCTCTGTAGTATTGTCCCAAGTCTGGGAGGATTATTCCTGCAGGTTAATTCTTTTTCTTCAATATTGCTTTGGCAATTCTAGGTCTTTTGTGATTCCATATAAATTTTAGGGTGATTTGTAAAATTGTCATTATATGGGGGTGACATGGTACTGTATTCTAAAGGCTGTACACAAAAACTACTAGAGCTGAAAAAAGAATTTGGCAAGGTAGAATACAACAAGATCAACATACAGAAATCAGTGGGACTTCTTTACACTAATAGTGAAATATCAGAAAAGGATAGTAAAGAAATAATCCCTTTTAAAATTGTATCCAAAAAAATAAAATACTTAGGAATAAATCTGACCAAGGAAGTGAAATATTTATATGTGGAGAACTACAAAATGCTGACTAAGGAGATTAAAGATGACTTAAAGATATGGAACGATATTCCATGTTCTTGGATTGAAAGAATTAATATTGTTAAAATGGCCATACTACCCAAAGCAATCAACAGATTTAATGCAATCCCTATCAGATTACCCAGGACATTTTTCACAGAACTAGAACAAATCATCCAAAAATTTATATGGAATCACAGAAGACCCATAATTGTCATTGTGGTTTTGATTTGCATTTCCCTGATGTTTAGCAACATTGAGCATATTTTCATGTGCTTGTTTGCTATCGGTATGTCCTCTTTGGAAAAATATCTATTCAGTTCTTCTGCCCATTTTTAAATTGGGTTGTTTGTTTCTTTGATGTTGAATTGTATGAGCTGTTTATATAGTTTGAATATTAACCTCTTGTCAGCCATATGATTTGCAAACATCTTCTCCCATCCAGTAGGTAGTTTTTTGTTTTGTCAGTGGTTTCCTTTGCTGTGTAAAAGCTTTTAAGTTTAATTCAGTCCTATTTGTTTATTTTTGCTTTTATTTCCTTTGCTTTAAGACATAGATTCAAAAAGTACATTGCTGCAATTTATGTCAAAGAGTGTTTTGCCCACATTTTCCCCTAGAAGATTTATAGTTTCTGGTCTTACATTTAGGTCTCTCATCCATTTTGAGTTTATTTTCGTATGTAGTGTTAGAGAATGCTCTGATTTCGTTTTTTTACATGAAGCTGCCCAGTTTTTCCAGCACCACTCGTTGAAGAGACTATCTTTTCTCCTTTGTGCTTTCTTACCGCCTTTGTCATAGATTACTTGATCATAAGTGTATAGGTTTACTTCTGGGATCTGTATTCTGTTCCTTGATCTATGTCTGTTTTTGTGTCAGTACTATGCTGTTTTGATTATTGTAGCTTATTGTCTGAAGTCAAGGTGCATGATTCCTCCTGCTCTGTTCTTCTCAAGATTGCTGTGGCTATTTGGGGTCTTTTGTGTTTCCATAGAAATTTTTATTTGTTTTAGTTCTGTGAAAAATACCAAAATTAGTATTTTAATAGGGGTTGCTTTCAATTTGTAGATTGCCTTGGGTAGTATCATCATTTTAACATTATTTCTTCCAACCCAAGAACACTGGTATATTTTTCCATCTGTTTGTGTCATGTTCAAATTCTTTAATCAGTGTGTTTAAATTTGTGGTTCAAGAACTGATTAAGGGACCAAGGGGACTGCCCTGAAAGAATCTTTTTTATATTTTGGCCTTAGTAAAGGATGGCTAGGTCTTGGAAAGTTTCTCAGATTTAATTAGGTGGCAACTTTGATTGCATTTACTGTTTGGATAAGGTCTGTTTACTTCACTAAAGCAACAGAATGACAGATATCTAGATACATTTGCTTTCATGTGGAGGGACACCAGTGCTGCTTCATTGGTGTGTCTCAGAGCTTCATCAGTTCCTGTCTGTCAGAATCTGACTTGCACTAACATTGATCATTTCATATATCCACAAGACATACTAATGTTCTACTACATGGAGAACATAAGGCTGATAGGTCCTAGTGAACGGAAAGGAGCAGGTACCTCAGGCCACTTTAAACACATAGGTTGCCAAAGGAAAATTAAGGAATCTGCACCTCA
Source organism: Vicugna pacos (assembly GCF_048564905.1). NCBI lineage: Eukaryota > Metazoa > Chordata > Mammalia > Artiodactyla > Camelidae > Vicugna > Vicugna pacos. The sequence goes on from NC_132989.1 coordinate 1,874,337, forward strand.
CTGAAGTTTGAGGGGGGTTAGTAGCCTGAATTATTTCAGGATAACCACATCGGATTCAACTTGCATCTCCTCTTCCTATTAATCAAAATAGCACAATATTTGATGAGCCTCTTAGAATTTGGGTAAGCTATATACCAGTTGGAATTAGGCCCAGAAAGAGAGCATCTCTTGTGATAAATGATTAATTAGTTACAAAATTTGATTCCATAAAAATATTAATGAAATAAAGGAACTCTAGTAAAACTGATTAATCAAATAATAGAAAATCTGCATGTGTACACGTGCACACACGCACACACACACAGAAACAATGTTAGAAATCAGAGGGCATCATTATAGATCCTGCAAACATTAAATACATACAAGGATATGATTAACAATTTTAAGCTAAGGGCTTCTGAATTTTAGTTGAAAAGGACAAATTTGATGAGAAATGTAACTTTCAAATCTGACAAGATGAATTAGAAAATGGAGATAGTCTATAACTACAAAAGCATTTACACCTATATGTTAAAAAATTATTCACAATAAATATGACCTCCCCTAGATGATTTTTCCAAGAAAATTCTACCAAAGGGTAGAAGAAGTAAAATCATTCATACACAAATTCCTCAAGAGCATGGAAAGATTCTAAATCTGGGTCACCTAAGAAGCACTGGCATCTTAGATGTACCCAAGAAAGGGTAGCACTGGATCGTAGAGAAGTGGCCAGCAATTGAGAACCCAAACAGTGGAATGTGGTGTCAAAACAAATGGAGGAAGGAAGAATTTCAAGAGGGAGATGTTGAGCAACATTTGTAAGTGCTAGAAATAGAGTGATTTACAGCATCCCTAGTATGAGAAATATTCTGAAGCAATGACTTACTTTTCTTATCTTGACCTTGATTTTCTCTCTCAAGTGTAGTCATTTCCTGCCTACAAAGAAAAGAAATAATAACATGAGACACTCCAGTTCTCAAAGCTAAAATTGCACTTGAAAGGAATGTTTCTTTGCTCTTAACCTAAGGTCATTGCTAGATTACATTTCAAAGTTAAGTAAAATTAAAAGCCTGCTTACTTTGTCTCTTTCTGAAAAAGTATGAAATATAGTTAATAACACCATATTATATAATTGAAATGGCTAGAGAGTAGACCTTAAACACTCTCACATAAAACAAGGCAAATGTGTGAAGTGATGGGTGTGTGAATTACTTCAGTGGAAAAATACTTTCCAAATGTGTACATATATCAAATCATCAAATACTCTAAATATCTTAAAATTTTATATAACAAGGTACTTCAGTAAAGCTGAAAAAAGAAAAACCACAAAAATCTAGGATAAGAATGAAAAATGTGAAGAACAGACTCCATAATTTATGAAACTTTAGGAATTACTAAATTCTTAGACCATGTATATTGTATATTATCATATGTACAGAGAACATATGTGCAGTATGGTGAAATCAGGAATGAGTCAATGAAGAATATTAAAACACAATTTGTTTCTCTGCTATTCTTCATGAGAGAGTATGTATCTTCAAAGACAAATGAGAAGTCTTAGAAATTCTAACTGCCAACTTACAGTGACAGACATTATGTGGGCTAATGATGAGAGAAATAGAGATTATTTCCATAGGGACACAATTCTTTACCAAACAAGAGAAGAGACAAAGGGGCTGGGGTTGCCAACACATCACCTTTTGTTTGCTTCCCGGACTGCTAAACTTGAGAGGAAATATGGAGATGGCAAAGGATACAACCTCAAATGACCTGTCCACTGCAAAGAAGATAATACACACAGAACAGAGATGTGCCCAGGGCAGAGGGAGAATGTTTGGTGAGGAGGCAGTCTGAGACTCATACTAAAATCAAAGCCTCAATCTTAAGTTACTTCTCCTCTGCACCCTCCCCAAGCAAATGCCCAGATGTACACATACATATCACTTTATCTCAAAAATGACCTGCATAACAAACATAGCACAAAGAGTGTATTAAAGGCAGATAAAGAGTGATTATCTGCTATTAAATATTAAGAATAATAAGACATGGAGAGGGAAAGTGGGCCAGCATAAATCAGGAAAACAACTGAAAGAAATGACAACATTTTAGAGAAATTAAAACATCATTAAAAACATGGAAAAGTAAAATCAGTTCCTCTAAAAACAAAGCAGTAGCATGTAAAGCACACTGGAAAATTAAATGGTATAAAATGAGAAGGTCAAGGTGTTAATTATGAAAAAAGAAGGCCTAATATAAACATAGTTGTTATTTCTGGAGGTGAGAACCAAACAAATAAAACAAAAGTGTTCAAAGATATAAAAATAAAACTTAAAGACTTGAAGCTGAATATTGATTTTATAGGGAAAAATGCACAAATCCTATGGAACATTGTTATGTAATGCCTTCTGAACTTCAAGAATAAATAATGAATCCCAGAACATCCGTGGGGAAAACACTGCAGATAAGAATCAGAAAGTTGGTTCTATAACATCAGCAGATACTTGCTATCTCCTTTCCAACCACAAAATGTAAAGGAGAGTTGCAAAGAGTCACAGGGCAGTCATAGTCACTCTACTGTTTTTACTTTTTCCTTTGTGCAGAGAAAGCAGATATGAAAGATGTAGGAAATGACTGATTCCTGCAAACATTGTTTCACATCACCAGCAAACACCTAGGCCTTCCTCTCAATCCCTCATCATTTTATGCTTTGTAGCTGCAGGAGGGGCCATCTCAGAGGTAGAAACCCAGACCTTGAAATGAAATGATTAGGAAAGAGGTTGAGTGCAAAGATATGAAAAGCCCATGACCGATAAAGAAGTCAGGGTGTTTTTCTGTTCATCTAAGCCAAGGCAAGATACCAGTGTCCAAATATAGATTGTCTTTTCACTGCTTCTTTTTTTTTTTTTCCTTTTTTTCCATTGAGTGTCTTGTGAGGGTTGGGCAACAGATAGGCACTTATGAGTCAAACAGTGGTTAGTGCTTTGACAAACACATGGCCTGTAGAGGAAGATGGACTATAAAAAGCTAAATTAACGAATATAAAGTTACGAGGGAGGAGTAAATAGATGGAGCAGAAGAGATTTTTAGGGCAATGAAAGTATCCTATATGATACTATAGTGGTGGCTACATGTCATGCATTTGTCAAAATCCATAGAATGTACAACATCAAGAGTGAACCTTAATGTAAACTATGGACTTTGGTTGATAATAATGTGCCCATGTTGGTTCATCAGTTGTACCAAATATGCCACACTGATGAGGGATGCTGAGGGTAGGGGAGTATATGTGTGTGGGTGGGGAGGGCAAGGTGCCACTCTATTTTCTGCTCAATTCTGCTGTGAACCTGAAACTGCTCAAAAAATAAAGTCTATTAATAAATAAATTATATGTATGTATATGTGTGTGTGTGTGTGTGTGTGTGTGTGTGTGTGTTTGTGTGTGTGTGTATATGTATGTAAAGTTACAAGTTAAGATAAAGGCATGGCAAATATAAGTGGGGGAGGTGGGGTGGGCAGTGAAGGAAATCTACCAGGTGTGGAAAAAGCATTACCGCATAGTCTAGTCAGGGAGATTTTTCAGAGCCAGCATCTCCAGAAGAGATGACATCAAGCACAAGCAAGGAAAACAAAAACCATGAGCCCTGACAGAGCTGTATGTACCAGGGTCCTGAGGTGAAAATGATTGGTGGCTTGAAGAGTGTGACTCCCTGGGAGATAATGGGTGAGTGTGCAGGGTGAGATAGGACATTGGAGAGGTACACAGGAGTCAATCCTCATTGAAGCCCCAGGTGAAGAATTTGGATTTTATTCTGGATGTAAGAGAGAACCATTAAAGTGTCTTAAGGGAAAGTCATAATTAGACATGTATTTCCCAAAGACTATTCTGGCTAAGCATAAAGAATATGTTAAAAGTGTGGTCATTGCAAATAGCCAACCAAAGCCAAACATCTTTTATTTCAGCTATACATTCATGCATTTGCTTTATATAGCTATTAAAAAACAAAATATGTACACCCACTAATACCTCATCTTTCATGTTTAGATAGAGTCCCCATCCAACATTCTGCGAAGGTCTTAGAAGCAATCACCAAAGAGTTGGATCATTGTGGTTCTAAGAGGTCTAAGATAAGGTGTTAGCTCTCTTGGGACAGAGATTCTGGAAGTTAATCTTTGGGAGAGGGAAATGCTCTGATATGCTGTGTTCTTACCGTTTACTTTTCACATCTGGGTTCTCCTTCCCGAGCTGCTTTTGATTGTCTTTCAGGCAACTATAGGAAAACACAAAGAAAGAGACTGTTACCTCCCTCCAAATATTTTCATCTCCTTTTCTAGCTTTCCTTGCCATGAAAACCAAGCCTGCCTTTCCATTTTGTCAGACTTCTCTTTTCCTTTGAAATTGGCAGTTGTAGTTACAGAATGCAATTTGGAAACTGACCACAGGGGCCAGGCTGATGATGGGGCAAAATGTCTGTAGTGTGATCTTTGATCTCAATGTGTCATTTTTAATAATCAGGAAAGTTCCAAGGCTGTAATTGATCAAAATTGGGAATGCAAGTTTCCTGAGTCACCAGAAGAGGTAGGAGGGGACAAAAAGGTAGAAAGACCTTAATAATGGGAAGGTGCAGACTCTCCAGTGAACCCAAGTAGCATCAGCAGCTTATGAACATCCATGTGCAGTACTAGGACTATCGACCCTGGTCCTCTGAGCCAGAGCAAGGTCCTCCAAACCCTGCTGTCTTGCCATCCATGTACATATAGGGCAATGTAATCTTCACCACTATTCAAGAAATTTTGGGGGGAGGGGATAGCTCAAGTGATAGAGCACTTGCTTAGCATGCGCAAGGTCCTGGTTTCAATCCCCAGTACCTCCTCCAAAAATAAAAGTAAATGAATAAACCTAATTACCTTCCCTCAACAAAATAAATAAAAAAAGAAAAATTTAAAGAAAAAGAAAGAAAGAAATTTTTTTTTAGATAGAAAGAAATTTTTGTTGTACATATTACACTTAGGGTTTTCCCATAAATTAAAAATCATTCTTATGAGAATCAAACACAGACTGAATGATGAAGTTGTGACCAGAGTGACAATGTGATTACACTGTGGTTATGCAATAGTTAGCAACAGAGCCAGGCTCATAATTCAGTTAATCAAATCTTTCACTGCACCTGTTGTACAACAGGCATAGCAGTACTTTGGTCTTTTTCTGCTGTCATCAAATCCCCAACATTGGTCTGTTGTCCTGTTTCTACATAGGGCTGCATATGAAATATCTCAGACTATGAGCTCCACACTTGTTTACTGGCTTTATTCAGAGAAGTCATTTCCTCAGTGTTGGTGTTTACAGTTAAAGAAACATTGTTAGATATTGACATGTAGGACCACTAAGCAGAGAATAGAACTTGTTAAACACAAAGTAAATCAGATTTGTAGAGGAAGGGAGCCTTTTCTTTTACAGAATATATTCTGTTATAGAGCTTTCTGGATAATACTCAAAAGCGGTCAGATTTTGATATAATGATTATTAGTAGGATAGATTGTAAAATTTAATTTCAGCATCCCTGTCTTCTGTTCTTTTTCTGCCTTCCTAGAGTCCAGTTTTCTCATGATTTCACTTTCCTAAATTGGTCAATGAAGAAAGAATCTACTAAAGTAGTTGTCCTTGAGGTTATTAATGATTCACAGATTTAACCTTCTAAGGGATGTTTGTATTTTATAGTTAAAAAAAATAGGAGCATAAACTTCTTAACTTAGTACGAACCGAGTTAGAGTTTGATGTCATTAATATTACTGAATATAACTGGATGTTAAATGCTGCTGTACATGAAGTAAAAGATTTTTTAAAATCAAGAAGAATTCAGGTAACATCAGACATTGGTGATATACAAAGACTTGTTGACTGAATTAATAAATTATCAATATTCTATCATTAAAATATCAGATACTAAATTAAGCCTAGAAATGTATGTTTGCCAGAGTACTGAGATAATGGCTGATTTTTCCATATTTTAAGACCTACATGTAAGATCCATAACCAAAAAATCCCTAGAAGGGACTATAGGTAGAAAACTCTTTGATATAAATTGTAGTAATATTTTTGAATCAGTTTCCAAAGGCAAAAGCAATAAAAGCAAAAACAAACAAAATGGACCTTATTAAACCTAAACATTTTGCACAGCAAAGGAAATCACTGACAAAAATGGAAAGACAACCTACAGAATGGGAGAAAATATTTCCAAATGACGTGGCTGACAAGTGGTTAATACACAAACTATATAAAAAGCTCATACAATTCAATACCAAACAAACAACCCATCAAGAAATGGGCAGAAGTTCTGAATAGATTTTTTTCAAAGAAAACATACAGGGGGCTAACAGACACATGAAAAGTTGCTTGACATCACTAATTAGTAGAGAAATGCCAATCAAAGCAGCAATGAAATATCACCTCACACCTGTCAGAATGGCTAGCATCAAAAAAACTACAAGTAACAAATGTTGGAGAGGATGTGGAGAAAAGGAAACCATTATACACTGTTGGTGGAAACATAAATTGGTGCAGCCACCATGAAAACCAGTGTGGAGATTCCTCAAAAAGCTGAGAATAGAACTACATATGATCCAGCAATTCCACTCCTAGGTATATATTTGGAAAAAAACAAAAACACAAACACTAATTCAAAAAGACACACATATTGCAGTGTTTATACAACATCGCTATTCACAATAGCCAAGAAATAGAAACAGCCTAAGTGCCCTCAACAGATGAAAGGATATAGAAGCTGTGAGATATATGTATTTACACTATATCTACTCTATCTATCTATCTATCTATCATCTAGATAAAATGGAATATTACTCAGTCATAAAAAAGAATGAATTTCTACCATTTGCAACACGATGGATGGACCTAGAGAAAATTATGTTTAGTGAAATGTCAGACAGAGAAAGAGTCATACTGTTTGATATCACTTATATATGAAATCTAAAAAATAATACAAATGAATATATACACAAAACAGAAACCAATTCACATATACAGAAAACATTCTAGTGGTTACCAAAAGGGAGAGAAAAGGGGGAGGGACATGTTAAGGGTATGGGATTAAGAGAGAGAAACTACTATGTATAAAACAGATAAGCAACAAGGAGATAGCACAGGAAATTATAGATATTTTCTTGTAGTAACTTTGAATGGAGCATGATCTATAAAAATACTGACTCACTATCCTGTACACCTGAAACTAATATAATATTGTAAATCAACTATACTTCAATAAAAAGTAAATCAAAACAACAGCAAAAAGCACATGACAATCAATAAGGTATTATACCAAACAGGGTAGGCCATCAATACAAAGTCTATTAACATAATTTACCACCTTAGAATCTAAGGAAAAAAATTACAAGATTTTCTCAATAGTTTCAAAAAATCCATTTGATAATATTGAGCCCCATTAACAATAAAAATCCTCATAAAATGTAAGTTGGAACTTCCTTATTTTGATAAAAGCAATATATCAAAAACATACAGCAAGGTTAATAAAAATGAAACAAGAAACAAGTAGGCTTTGCAAGAAATGAAAAGGAAGAGAAAAATGTTTAACTTTATAGCTGATGTATTAACTATGTAGAAAACCCAGTAACATTAACAAACCATTAAAATAAATGAGAAAGTCAGCAAGGCTGGTGGACACAAAATGACCTTACAAAAGTCAGTAGCATTTCAACAATACCAGGCTAGACAATAATGTACTTCATAGATTTGCTATTTTAAATGGTATCTGGAAATAAACCTAACAAGAGAATGCAAGAAAAAAACAAAAATTACAACTCTATTAAAACACATTAAAGAGTTGAATAAATACAGTTACAAACAATTTTTGATTGGAATAGTGTATTTGCATTAACATCGCATTTTTTGCCCTCTAGGTAGTCAATGTTATCCCAATCAGAATTCAAGCTGGCACTTCTGATAAAATTAACAAATTAAATTTTTAATGAGTATGGGAGGGAAAAGTCCTCAAAGAGCTAAATCAATTTTGAAACAAAGAGTGATGAAGAGAGCATGTTCTGGACACAGTTGATGGGCAACGTCAACATCTATTCTACCTTCTTTTCAGAGAAAGGAAAGCAGTTACCATCTTCCTCTGACTCATTTGCCACCAATATTCAAGTTGCAAATTAGGTGCTGCCCAAAGTGAGAAGAGGCCTTTTTATGGCTCTTCCTCTGAAAATCAGGCTCACAAAGAGGAATTTTCTCCACATAAACATTCTGGTGTCCATTCTCCAGCGTCATGGACATTGTTGGTAGCGGGTGCAGAATTCTTAAATGGACAGTCCTTCTAAAAGCCTCCTGAGCAGGAGGGGCTCCCCTCAGTCAGTTCTGTAGGGTGAGAGTATCTTTATAAGAGGCCCAGCCTCAAACCTACAACTTCAGTCATTCCAATGATTTTTGTAAGCACCAAATTCTTTATATTAAAACCCATCTTACTGGGGGGAAAAATCTGCTCTGCCTTATATTTCTTATGTCAAACCTCTATGATGTCATTGAAGATAGCATCACACCAGATACCAAGTCATACTACAAAGTCATAATAATAAAAACTGTGTGCTGCCAGTAAAGATACAGGCCAATATTTTTTAAAAATTGAGTACAAAGAAACAGAGCCATTAATATGTAGAAACTTGGATATAATAAAGAAGGAACTACAGTTCAAAGAGAAAAGAGTGGATCTTCTATTAGATGAAATCGCAAAATGTGGCTTAGTTTTAGAGAGAGAAAAAAGCAAAATTCCTAATTTAAGCTATATACTAACAGGGATTGATGATGTAAATAACAAAGTCAAAGAAATGTCAGAATAATAGCTTTGTCAGATGAGAACGGGGAAAAACTTCTTCAGTTCCACTCCTAGGAAATTACTCAAAACACATATCCACAAAAGCATTTGTACGTGAGTATTTTTAGTAGCTTGATTCATTGCAGCCAAAAATCAGAAGCAACTCAAATGCTATGAATAGAAGAATGTATAATCATAATCTTGTATATTTGCACCTGAATAAACTCTGGAACATTAAACAATAAAAAAAGAATGAACTTTGGTACACGCAATGTGGATGAATCTCTTCATTAATGTTAAGTAAAAGATAAATGCAAGAGTATATTCTTTTGTACGGGACCATTTACAAAATGGCAAACATGGGAATAGAAACCAGAACAGTGTTTGGAGGTGACTGACTGACAAGAGGCATGGAAACTTTCTGAGATAATGAAAAAATTATATATATATATATATATATATATCTCATGATTGGGGTACCAGTTATATAGGTATCCTCATTTGTAAAATTCAAGTCTTACACTTAACATTTGCTTATTTCACTATATGCAAATTTTGCTTTAATATAGAAATCAATGAAAGGAAATTTAATTATCTTAAAAGCACCAAATCACAAACCATGAGGCAAAAAGATGACAAATTTTATAATATCAACATTTAGGATTTCCAGTAAATAAAAAATGTAACTAGCATATAGATGCTCAGTAAGAACAGGTATTTGTAATAGCTAACAGAGATTCTTTGTGTGAGCCAACATTAGTCTCCTGAACCTCCTCCTAGTCCCGTCTATGCACTTCCTTGTAAAATCCAGTTTTAACAAGAATCTTGCTATGAAACTTTTACTAGAAACCTCGCCCCTGATAGCTCAAATTCTTCATCCTCCACCATCCCCCAAGTAATATCTGATCATCCCGGCCTGTCTTCAGCAAGAATTCACTCAGGTTGGTTTAGCCGAACCACCTTTATCCCTATTTCTTCTTAGCAATTTTTCACCCACTGACCACTCCCCCAACTCTCTTCCATAGTTATAAATCCCCACTTGCCCATGCCATACTTGGAGTTGAGCCCCATCTCTCTCCTAGACTGTAAAATCAGGTCTTCTTTGCCATCTTTCACATGTGTCATTGAGTATTTTTTATTTTAACTTGGCTAACACTCAAGAGGTGAGTCTGCAGTATTCCAAAGGTGCTTGCTAATCCACAAGAATGCGAGAAACCAAATTAAAAAAAGAAAGATGAGTAAAGGATTTGAACAGTAAACATTTGAAAGAAGCTTTGGTGTCTAACGAGCATATGAATAAATACAGAAAATCACCAACAAACAACCAGAAAAATGAAAATTAAAATAGCACTTGGATACAAATTTATATTAAAATGAATGAATGGCAGAATTAGGAAACATGCATGTTCCAATTGTAGGAATGGATGTGGAGATGCAGAAGCTATCCAGAAAGGGGGAGTAGAAGGTGCAGCCTCTTCTTAGAAAAGAAACAGGGTGCATTCCAGGTCACTCCTTCCAAAGGGATGTAAGAGGTGTGTTCTCAATGTCCACAGAAGGACTTTGGTGCGAGGGTTGGCAGTGAATGAATGGTATGACGTGAGTGCAGATAATGAACATGCAGAAGCAGCTACATAGCAGATGCACTTACTCTAACAATTACAGATCTCAAAGATATTGATGAGTAAAGAAAGTAAATAATAGACTCATGTGACATATTATCATTTGTATCTATTCAAATTTTAGATAAATAGATTCATTCTCTCTAAGGTTACAGGTGAAATATGCTAAAATTGATACTTAGGGGAACAGGAGTGAGATTGAGAATCAGGGAGGAAGGAGAAAAAATAGTGAGAATGGTCTTGCATAGGTGAAAGTTGATAATAGGTTAAGAACTGGGGAGTATGGAATGGACCTTGAGGGCATTATGCTAAATAAAAAAATCAGACAGAGAAAGACAAATACTATATATGTGATCTCACTTATATGTGGTATCTTAAAGTCACCAGCACATAGATACAGAGAAGAGATCGATGGTTGCCAGAAGTGAGGGGTGGCAGGGAGTGAGAGAAATATGTGAAGGTGGTCAAAAGGCACAAAATTCCAGTTATAAAATAAATAAGTCTTGGGGATGTAACGTACAGCACAGTGGCTACAGTTAATAACACATTATAGATTTGAAAGTTGCTAATAGAGAAGATCTTAGAAGTTCTCATCACACGCAAAAAACTGCAACTGTGTGAGGTGATCAATGTTAACTAAACTTACTGTAGCAATTATTTTGCAGTATAAACAAATGTTAAATTATTATGCTGTACACCTGAAACTAATACAATATTATATGTCAATGACATCTCAATAAAACTGGGGAAAATAATAAACAATAACAAATAATAATATAATAAATAATAAATAATACAACATATAATATATATTATAAAATATATAAAATATAAATATACAATGATTAATAAAATAAATAAATAAGAACTTGGGAGTATGGTTAATTTTAAAAATAGACAAAAGAATCTCATGACAGGGGCTTAAACCAAGGCCATCTTAACACTTGCTACCACTTTTTAGCACTCCTCAGTTTCTCTCTTCGTGGTGATTTCCTTATTCTTTTCTCCACTTTTAAAGCACCTGCAACTTTATTAAAAATTGAATGAAAATGGCAATGCAAAATACTTCTCAGTGGTCTCAAAGAAGAGTTAGTTTTGAAAATCTCTAGCCCATTCTTTCTTTATTTTTTTGGAAAACGTAACAGCATCACCGAAATTTGTTAGATTCTACCTTTGCTTAAATATTAGCTAATAAGAATAAAGAGGGAAAGTCTATGTGATCACCTACACGAGGAAAATTCACCTGCTTCAGCCTTGGGACTTTGCCTCAGATGCTCCAGTCTCTGATGTCTGGCCAAGCACCTGATACATTTAAAATGTAATGGCAGAATTCATCTTCATTTATAAACTGACTATACTTCAAGTAAAAAATAAATTAATTTTTTAAAAAGTAATGGCAGAATGTTGAGACAATGAATCAAGTTTGTCTTAAGGCCGATTTTCCTATATTTTGTTTACTATCTCTCCTTTCTAAAGTCAGGGGCACACTAAAGCTTTATTCTCTGGGAAATATCCAAGGTTTTAATTTGATTATTTTAGTCCTGAGCAGGAATGCATGGCTTCTTTATGAACAGTTATAGAGATTCAGTTATGAAGATTTCTCCAAAAACCTTCTACAAGTTCTAAATCCATCTTGTCTGAACAAATTAAGACTGTGTCTAATTCCACCAGAGGCAGTATAGATTTTCTGTTATTGAATCGTCCTTTAAACTATCACCTTTGAAAGTCTGGGTCATAGAGAGATCATAAGATACTCAAGATGATCAAGAACAATAAAACTATCAATCTATAGTTCTGAAGTTTTTTATGCCATTATTAAGAAATTGTCCTATTATTTTTCGTCAATTAGGGCCTGTTTGCGTGATGTGTTCATGGGTACACACAAACTTCAGATAGATAGGTAGATGATGTAGAGGAGGAAAACTTATCCTCTGCTTTCTTTAGGCCTCTGGCTGGGCCTAAAATTAAATTGACATAAGACAGATTAACAGGAGAAAAGCATACAAATTTTATTTGATTTTTGCATATACATGGGAGCCTTCACAAGAGAATGAAGACCAGAAGAAACAAGCAGAACAGGAAGCTTTTATACCTTTTAGACAAAGAAACAAAACATCTGTGAAGAATTGACAAGGCAGAGGGGTTTAGGCTAAGGGAAATAAATGGTGAAGATGTAACACAGTTTGTTTATATAGCTTTCTTGGTCCTCAGTTCCTTGTCTCTGGTGATAAGAATTTCTCCCTTCCTCCTGGTACAGGAGAGCATCTTTCAAGTGAGCAATTTAGCTCATGCTTTCAGGGAAGAGCGGAAAGGGTGAGGAGGTCAGAATAACTGTCCTGCTTCTGCTGTTTCCTCAAACTCCTTCAGCTTAAAATAGTCTATATACCAAGATGCTGCATTTGGAGGTAGGACATCGTGAACTCCATCACTGAGTAGATGGAGAGAAGATTCATACATTCTAAACATAATGTGTGTGTCAGGTACAGATTTCCAGAAGAAGGAAACATTCCTGATTATCCATTTAATATTGAATTCTTTAGATGAGCAGCAGGCAGAAGGCTAACCCTGCATCCCCTCGGTCCCCTCAGAGAACCATCATCAGGCTTCACACCCTCCCATGTCCAGAAGGCCTAGAGCACAGCCTGGATATACCTTCTTCTAGAAAAGAAGTCTTATTTAAGTTCTCTCTCAAGTAAGCAGACAAGGCTTGCAAGCTTTGGCGTCTTGCTGACTTCGTGTCTAATGACTTAAACTGCCTCTTCTAACTGTGAGTCTGAAACCTTTGTGCCCTGAATTTCAAAACTTGTACGAATGTGGATAACAATGTCTTCTTCATTGTATTATTAGGAAGATTTAACCCAACTGTACGATATGTTTGGCACCCTTCAGCTGCTTGATAAATATCATTTCCTTTTCCCCTCAGTACCATTGGAGTAGAGTGACTGAGAATAGATCTGGAAAACCCTTGGTGCAAGACTCATAGCTCTTTCATTGGGTGAATGACCACACAGAGGCATGGGGTAACGGTTGCATCTGGAGAAAGTAAAGAACGTTATCATAGGAAAAGGAAAGGGAGTGGGTTGAGTCTGAGTCTTAGCGTTTCTGTTTCCTCCATCTGGCAGATTTGATAGGGATTTGTTTGACAGCTGTAAGAGGAAGCTGGGACTCTCCAGTTCCGTCTCACCTAAGATCTATCACTGCCTCTCTGTTTCTGTGTTTCCTTCATCTCCAAATATATACAGCATCTGCCAAGATTCTCTAATTACAGAAAGGTCCCCTGGAAATGCCAGGAATAATCTTAAATTTCATTTCGGGGAATAATTTTATCCTTCTCTCACATCACATCTGTGACCTAAATGACTGCCAAACATTGGAAATGCAGTTACTTTCACCAAACGTCTTTTTTCATTTTGGTTTTTCCTGCTGAATTTTAGCTCTTCACCATCTGTTGACTGGTGTATTTTAAGAGTTTCTTAACTTTGTCCATTTTTTCTCTTTCATTTCACCTTACACACTGAGTTCATACAATTCTCTTTAAAATATAAGCCACGTTACATCTTTCTCCAACTCATAAATTTTCACTACATTATCACTTCCCAAGTGCTTTTGAAGACTTTTTTTTTTGTTGTCTAATGAAATGTATTTTGTACACAAGAATGTTTCTTTTTTTTTAATTTTTGTGAGCTACGTTTTATCGTGTTTGTTTTTTATTGAAGTATAGTCAGTTTGCAATGTGTCAATTTCTGGTGTACAGCGTAATGTTTCAGTCATACATACACATACATATATTCCTTTTCATATTTTTTCCTTATAGGTTACTACAAGATATTGAATATAATCCCTTAGAGAAGAAGCTTGTTTATTTTATATATAGTAGTTAATATCTGTAGAAGACTTTATCATCAAATGCTGAATCTCATTTTCAAGTCCTTCTCCAGTTGGATCTATTCATGAACAACTTGTTATAATTACCAGACAATTAATTAATTGTATTTCCTGAACCACTATATACTTCAAACTCATACCTTTTCCCACACTGTCTCTACACTTTAGAAAGTCTTTTCCAGTTTGGTCAACAATCCTAACATTTGCAGCACAATCCAAACAGCAGTTCCTCAAACATGTCCTTCCTTCCTGTCTTTCTAATTCAGAATTCCATTCATTCTTTCCTCTTGTTTCTACAGCACGATATTTATGCTTCTACCTAGAACACATTAACGTCTGCCCTGTCTTGGAAAGAGGCTGTTGTGATGTAGTGGAAATTACCCATGACTTGACACTAGGAATCACACCCTGGTAATCATTTTGCAACATATACATGTATCAAATCATCATTCTATACACTCTTAAAAACTTCACTTTATGGCAGAAGTCAACTTGAAAAGTTTTTATGCTTTCTCAGCTATATAATCTCTAATTTCTTAAAGTTACAGAATGGTGATTAACTACAGTGCTTCTTGAAGTGGCTTAGCAATTTTTTCATCAGCATTAGAGGACTGTAATCTGTCCTCTGTGTTAATTTTTTCTTGAGGTCAAGAGTGCTGTCACATATAGGCTTTCCATAAATACTGATTTACCTTGAAAAGAAGGAAGCATTTTTCATTGCAGAACAGATTTAAATTAAACTCTTTAAGAACAGTTGTATCATTTTTCCCTCCATTGCCAAAGAAGACATACAGATGGTACATGAAAAGGTACTCAACATCACTACTTATCAGGGAAGTGTATATCAAAATCACATTGAGTTATCACCTCACACCTGTTAGAATGGCTGTTATCAAAAACATATATATATAAATAAATCTATCTATATACACACACACACACGGCAGGTGGTGGTAATGGTGTGGAGAAATTGGAACCCTTGTGCATCGTTGGTAGGTAGCCAAATGGTGCAGGTACTATGGAAAATTGTATAAAGACTCTTCAAAAAATTAAAAACATAATAACCATATGATCCAGTATATACCCTGCTTCTGGATATACATCAAGAAATCAAAATCAGGATCTCAAAGAGGTATGTTCACTCTTAAGTTTATTGTAGTGTCATTCACAATAGCCAAAATATAGAAGCAACACAAATGTCTACTCATAGATGAATGGATAAAGAAAACCTGGCATATGCATACAGTTGAATATTATTCATCCATAAAAAAGAAAGTACTCTACCATTTACAACAACATGGGTGAACATTGAGGCTATTATGCTTAGGTGAAATTACCCAGTCACAGAAGGACAAATAATGCATAATTTCAATTTACATGTGGAATTGAAAATAGACAAACTCAAAGACACAGAAAGTAGAGTGGTTGCTGCGAAGAGCTGGGGGAGAGGAGGAAATGGGGCATTGTTCAATGGATATAAAGTTTGGTTATGCTACATAAGTAAGTTTCAGAGATCTGCAGTAAACATAGCACCTATAGTCAATAATAAGGTATTGTGCACTTTAAAATATGTTAAGATACAATAAACCTCCTAGAAGAAAAAGTAGGCAAGACATTATCTGACATACATCCCAAAAATCCTCTCCTAGGGCAGGCTACTCAAGCAATAGAAATAAAAGCAAGAATAAACAAATGGGACCTAATGAAACTTATAAACTTCTACACAGCAAAGGAAACCATAAGAAAAACAAAATGACAGCCTATAGAATGGGAGAAAATTCTTGCAAGTGAAACTGACAAAGGCTCGATCTCCAGAATATATAAGCGGCTCATATGACTTAATAAGAGAAAAACAAACAACCAAATTCAAAAGTGAGCAAAAGACCTAAACAAGCAATTCTCCAAGGAAGACATACTAACTGGTCAATAGGCACATGAAAAAATGCTCAATATCACTAATTATCAGAGAAATTCAAATCAAAACTACAATGAGGTATCACCTCACACCAGTCAGAATGGCCATCATTCAAAAGTCCACAAATGACAAATGCTGGAGAGGCTGTGGAGAAAAGGGAACCCTCCTACACTGCAGGTGGGAATGCAGTTTGGTGCGGCCACTGTGGAAAACAGTATGGGGATTCCTCAAAAGACTAGGAATAGACTTACCATATGACCCAGGAATCCTGCTCCTGGGCATATATCCAGAAGGAACCCTACTTCAAAATGACACCTGCACCCCAGTGTTCATAACAGCACTATTTACAATAACCAAGACATGGGAACAGGCTAGATGTCCATCAACAGATGACTGGATAAAGAAGAGGTGGTATATGTACACAATGGAATACTATTCAGCCATAAAAACCAACATCATCACACCATTTGCAGCAACATGGATGTCCCTGGAGAATGTCATTCTAAGTGAAGTAAGCCAGAAAGAGAAAGAAAAATACCATATGAGATCACTCATATGTGTAATCTAAAACAAAGAAAATAAAAGTAAGTTCAAAACAGAAGCAGACTCATAGACATAGAATAGAAACTTGTGGTTGCCAAGGGGGTGGGGGGTGGGAAGAGACAAACTGGGATTTCAAAATGTAGAATAGATAAACAAGATTATAGTGTGTAGCACAGGGAAATATATACAAGATCTTATGGTAGCTCACAGAGAAAAAAATGTGACAATGAATATATGTATGTTCATGTATAACTGAAAAATTGTGCTTTACACTGGAATTTGACACAACATTGTAAAATGCTTATAACTCAACAAAAAAGTTAAGAAAAAAACACAGAGAAGAAAATACAAGGAAATTGGAGGTGAATATATTTAGCACATTGATCAGGGTGATAATATCACAGGAGTTTACATATGTAACAACTTAACAAAATGTATACTTTAAATATGCAAATTTTTACATACCAATTATATCTCAATACAAAGAGAAAGAAAGGAGCACAGGACAACCAGCTATAAAATACGGAGCTGGCAAGTAGTAATTCAGCTCACCTTAGTAACCACAAGTCCTGTGCTCCTAATCCCAGTGCACACCATACTCAGACCCTCCTCAGGGCCTTTATATAGTATATATAAAGACTATATATATATATAGTCTCTCTGTCTGGTAGTGAATCCCACAGATTTTTGCCTAATCTGGTTATTCTCAATTATCCAGGTCTCTCCTCAGAGATTAGATGTTCATAACATCACACTCCTTCCTCTGCTGTATGTAATTCATAGTACTTTTAACTACCTGAACTGTATAATTTATATAATTGTAACTCCTTTCTGTTAATAAAACAAGTTCTATGAGGTGGAATGTTTCCATTTTGTTGTCAGTCGTATCTGCAGTGCATGGAATTTGGTTCCTTGTGAACCAAATAATTTCTATGAGTAATTCACTAAAGCGAAATACACTATGGCTCAAGAACCTGAAAAAAATCTGACTTCAGAGTACGAAAGTAGTTAAATAATCGCCATCAGTGATTAATAGCCTACGATGTCCCTGTTAACATACATGCATTGTTTCATTTATCTTCACAACTGAAGCTAGGATCTGGCAACATTATTATCCCCATTGTGGACATAAGGACATGGAATCCCAGAAACCAAGGAATTTGTCCAGGATTACAACTAAAGAAGGACTATTATCAAATATAAGTTTAATCCAGCTTCGTGATTTCCCAGTGAATTATTTATCAGAAAC
Source organism: Vicugna pacos (assembly GCF_048564905.1). Classification (NCBI taxonomy): domain Eukaryota; kingdom Metazoa; phylum Chordata; class Mammalia; order Artiodactyla; family Camelidae; genus Vicugna; species Vicugna pacos. The sequence continues at coordinate 1,892,364 of NC_132989.1, forward strand.
TATCCATTTCTCTTTTATCTGATTGTATGACCTTCAAGAAATGCTGCTAACCTGCCTTACCAAGTTCACCAATAAAGAGTGCTCTAGACAGGAATTACCTATATTTTACTCACTGAGAATAAAATATCTCCCATCACCAATTAATCAGCGTATCCAACTATGTGACACATTTTCATATTTAATATTGCATTTTCCCAAGATCACAGTATGTGAGGATAATAACCACCACTTTGGATAGTAGATACGGAAAAATAATGAGATAATCTAATAAATTTCCTAAAAGTGTGCAGGGCAGAGATAAAGCCTGAGATAATTATCAGTTGTTACAATCAATGTAAGTTGAGTACTTCACTCAGCCTTGTGAGTTCCTTGAGTACTGCTGAATCTAGCTGCCCTGAGTGTAGCGGCATGCTGGACCTAGAAAAGTCCCTGGACTGCAGAGGCATCATCATTCATAGATGCCAATCATGAGAACTCCAGAGGGTACCTCCACCCCTTTGCTCTTCACATCAGCCTGGATTTTTAAAATAGAACTGAGATCCAGCCAATAGCCTTCTCCAGGAGTTGGGTATAAGATCCTAAACAGGAATGGCTGAAGAGCAGAATGAGAAAGGGTCTTTCCAACCACAAAGGTGAGCAAACCAAGTCACTCCCATCTTTCTGAGTCTTAACTGGCTTCATTTACAACATGGTCTAATTGAATCAGCATCCTCTTGCTGCTTTAATGTTAATATAGTAAGAGAAGTTCAGGGTTGTTCCAAAAGAGATCACCAACCCTATCACAACACAGTAATAGGTATATGTCAGAAATTTTGAAAATCAACATAAAGAGGGAGACAAAAAAAAAAAAAAGAAAGGAAAACTCCTTTGGGTCTCAGTATTCTGAAGCAGATAAGTTTACCTTCTGCTTTTCTTGAATGAGAATCACATGTGCTTTTTCATATCAGCCAGAAAACATTTATTGAGAGCCTTCCTTCTTCAGAGTATGAGCAAGAATTTCAAGGCTTTCTCAAAGAGTTTAAAGACACTGCCCTTGTAGTCAAAGAATCCACTATCTACAAGACTTACACCCATGTAGTCATGACACTAGGCAGGATGTGTTTAGTGTCATCAGTGTGTATAACTGTTTACAAGGCATAGAATAGTAAATAAATAAATAAATAAATAATAATTTCTGGCAGAGATAAGGAAGATGGAGCATTTGGCCAGAGCACTGCAGAATGAATATGATAAGTAAAAATGATTGAAAGTGAACTTTGGAGCAAGAGTTCTGACAGCCAAGGCAGGCAGGGTTGAACTCAAAAAATTAACAAGTGGTCAGATTGACAAGGGTATAAAGTCCATACAACACATTTAGGACACAAAGGGAAGAAAAATTTTTTTAACTAAACTAAGTACACATTTTTTAAATCCCTGTTTTGCTCTAAGTTCTAGGGAGTCACAGAGACTGCAAAGATATATTCAAAGTAGCAATTGCCTTTGAGTGGCTCCTTAGTAACTTCATTAGAGGTCAGCTGCTACATAAGACAGTGGAGGCAAGGCCCAAAGTGAGAAGAAAACAAGGAGGGAGTGATTAAAACAGAATATATAGGACTTTAAACTCCAGAATGAGTGGTCTACATTTCAACTGCTAGCTGGTGGGAATGGATTTGCTCATTGAAACACAGGAGTAATGTGATTAGAGAGTTGTGTCACCAAATCAACCTAGTTGTATTAAAAAAACACATCCAAATGAACAATAGGTACAGAAAAAAATGTTCAATGTCACTGAATATCAGGGAAATGCAAATTATCAAAATCACAGTAAGATATCACCTCACACCTGTTAGTATGGTTACTATCAAGAATGAAAGAGAAAAAAAAGGAGGCAAGAGATAATAAGGGTTGGCAAGGATGTAGAGAAGAAGGAACACTTGTACACTGTTGGTTCAGCCACTACAAAAATTATTTTAAAATTAAAAATAGAATTATCCTAGGATCCAGCAATCCTGTTTCTGGGTATATATACAAAAGAAATGAAAACAGGATAGCCAAGAGATATTTGCACTCTCGTATTTACTGTAGCATTATCCACAATAGCCAAGATACGGAAATAGTATAAATATCTGTCAACAGATGAATGATAAAGAAGATGTGATGTAAATATGTATACATATATACACACAGTTTACCCTTGAATATAATATTGTCATATACATATGTATATACAGCTGAACCTTGAACAGCAGAGTTTGAACCATATAGGTCCAACTACAAGTAGATATTTTTTCAGTAAATACTACTACGGTACCGCATGATCTACAGACACAGAACTGCGGATGTGGAGGGCTGACTGTAAAGATAAATGTGGATTTTTGACTGTGTGGAGTTTTCAGTGCCCCTAAACCCTGCATTGTTCAAGAGTCTATATATATAGAGGGGGGAATATTATTCAGCCATGAAAAAGAAGGAAATCCTGCCACTTGTGACAACACAGATGAACCTTGAGGGCATTATGCTAAGTGAAGTAAGTCAGACAGAGAAAGTCAAATACTGTATAATCTCACTTATAGGTGGAATCTTAAAAAGCTAAATTCATAGAGACAGAGTAGAATGGTGGTTACCTGGCTGAGGAGTGGTGGAATTGAAGAGATGTTGTTTAAGGATACATACTCGCAACTAGGAAATAAATAAGTCCTAGAGATCTAATGCACAACATAGCAATTATAGTCAACAGTACTGTATTATAAACTTCACAGCTGTTGAGACTAGATGTTAATTGTTTGTAGCACAGAAAAAGAAATGCTATTACGTGAAGTCATCTGACATGATAGAGGTGATAGTGTTATTAGCTAAGTCTATGGTGGTAATTAGATTGCGGTATACAAATGCACCAGATCAACACTATGTACAGCTTATACTTAATGTTATATGCCAATTACATGCCATCTTTTAAGCCTAGTATTTTAATATAATATAATAAGACTGTATGGGAGGAGTTCGGGAGAGTGGATGGGTGAATGGGGTGCTGCAGAGACAGTCTTTAATATTAAGCAAGGTGTAAAAAGAATGATACTTATTATCCGTATCTGTTCTACAACTTCAAAAGCATTTGATGGGGATAGGGATAAAAAAAAAAACTCAAAAAAGTACTACTTAAATTAAAAGCATTTCAGTGAACTATTTTGCTTCTGTAATTTTCAAGAACCTGATAGTTTAGTCTCATACTGATCCCATGAAGCTAACGAATGAAGAGGGAAGCCTTTTACCGAGATGAGGAAAGAGAAGTGTACAGATTCAAGTGACCACAGGCCAAGGCTGCCAGATAAAATACAGGATGCAGAGTTAAATTTGAATTGCAGGTAAACAACACAATTTTTTAGTGTAAGTGTGACCCATGCAATAATGCTCCAAATATTGCATGGGGATATTTATACTTTAAAATGTATCTGTTTATCTGAAATTCAAATCTGACTGGCATCTTGTATTTTTACTTTCTAAATCTGGCAACCTACCATGATTGCAAAGTAAGCCAAGAGAAGGTGAACTGGGAGGTCTCTGTGTGCTCTTAGAGGGTGCTGTCTTCAAGTTCAGCCTTCTTCAAGTCACACTGCCCCCCTATTCCAAATGCATACACCTAGCTTCCTTCTCCCTGCTCTCTTTCTCCAAGAAGGGCTGTGCCCGGAGTCAGGACTCACCTGAATTCTCTCAGGAGATAATTTCCCATCCTTCACAGTGACTCTGTTTCTCAGATCCTGGGTGCCTTGACCAAAGTAACAACAGCCACAATACAGGGCAGGATGTTGCATCGGACCACTGGCCTGTGTTTTCACCAATCACAAGCTGCCTGGGGATGGGCATAGGCATGGTAAAGTAGACAGGGGCGGATCTGAAGGGGAGGGGGACAGGAAGGGGCGGGGTGTGTGTGTGTGTGTATGTGTGTGTGTGTGTGTGTGTGTAATGTAGAGGGAGAATCAAGCTGAAGCGAGAGAGAATGAATCTAACACTCTGGGTTTACTTTGCTTCCAAGGAAATTCCAGGATTTCAGGCTCAGACATGGCAGGGGCCATCCTATTTCTCAGAAATCTGAGATTTGAAGACTCCCAATATTTTGTCCTCTTCCAAACACACAAAAAGAAACTCTTGTAAGGAAAAAGAATGATAATTAAAAATAAAATGTCTGTTCTTCTATTCATAAAAATCAAATCAAGTGTAAATATCTTTCTTCAGCAGTCTGATGCTTCAGAAGACTAGACTGCAGAGAAAGAGTATGAAAATAGAAAGATCTGAACGTTATTCGAGGTAGAGCAATTGTTCTTCCTGTTGTTCTAAGGCTAGTATTACAAGCGGGAAGGAGACAGGGCCTAACATACTCATCTCCACCATCTGGTCCCCCACTCCCTCCCCTACACCACCCATCAGAGCCACAAAGTACAAGCGGGCCATGGTGATAATTTCAAAGCAGGCGATTAGCTGACTGCTGACTCTGAGCCACTGCTGTTGGGGGGGTGAAATGGCTTATTCATTACGTTTCCCCCCAAGTGGAGAGCAGAACAGGTAACTGATTTTCTTCAGTTTGTATCCAGCATGAAATTGATCTGCTGAATTCAGAAACTGCATGTTCGTCTGTTCCGATTCCTTCTTTTTTCCCAAATAAAAATACCATGGCTGAAGATGTTTAAGTTACTGCTCCCCATCGACAGAGCTCATGGGTCTCAAGTGCCTTATAATCATTTCTAAATTTTGTATTACTAGTTATGTTTCAATCACCAGAGTGAGAGAAATATATTTGAGGCAGGATTGTCTCACACCCCATTCTGGGTTTATGGTTTACTTAATTCATATTTAAGAACCTGTGTACCAAAGCCTTGTTTCCCAAACTTTCACAGTGATCTGAGGACCTTGTAGGTATGGGTTCTGATTCTTTCCAACTGGGGTTAATGCTTTGTCTTTCCATCAAGCTCCCTACTGATGCCATTCCTGCTGGTCCTTTAAGGAGGAAGGTACTAGGCCGGGGATTCTCAAAGCATGGTCCCAAGACCAGCGGCACCAGTGTCACCTGAAAACTTGTTAGAAATACAGATTTCAGGTCCCAACTCACACCTGCTGAATTAGAAACTCTGGGCATGTGCTATTCTACTGCCTGCTAAGATTTGAGAGCCAGTGTAATAAACCGTTTATTACTCACAGATAAACTCATCATCCCCTACATGCTCAATTAAGCAGGCCTCTGTTGGACCTCAGACACTAAATGATGGCGATGTGGTAACACCAAAGGCCTCTAGTTTCTTCAGCCTCTTTAACTTCCTCTCTGCTCACACTAGCATGAGTCCATCTGGAAGGACAAGACTTTAATTCTACTACCGAAGGCTAACCAGTGAACCTCCTGGGACTTGCATTCTTCATCTGTAGAATGGATAGTGTATAAGTGAAAGTGAGTTTTAGTGAACTGTAAGGTATTCCGCAATGATGGTGGCGGTGAGAGTTGACCGAGCACAACTGATGTGCACGTCATAGGAGCTTCATTTAGCACTCTCAGTGCTGTGCAGAAGAGTAAGAGATGCCAGTCATTTCAAAGCCAGTGCCTCAACTTCCCCACAGATGCAGATCATTTCTGTCCTCTGCAAGAGTCCCCCCTGTCAGTATTCTCTACTTGCTTTTTCACTCTACTTGGTCTCCTGGCTACCAACAAGTTCAGCTTTCATTTGTTTGGAAAAGGACACAAAATGCTTTCCATTTATTCTGATAGTCAGAGAACAGTCATCTACAATTGCCTAGTTGGTGATGATGATGAGAATGAGGAGTTCATGCTCAACAATGTTATAATTAGCTCGACTGATCCTTATCTGGAACTTGTGAGGGATGTGTCCTAGTTGCCACAACACATTTTCAAATGTAGAAGGGAAATTTCCTTTTATGACACCACTTGCGGAAGTATATCACAATGAAAGCTATTTCCTCGAGTTATTTCCTCATTCCTTCCAGAAATGAACAGAAACGTTGAAGGATTAAAAAAACCAAAGTTAATAGTTTTGAAGAATTTGAGGTCTTGTTTACCATCCCTTTTAAGACCACGACCTAGCTAAAAAACGTATTCTGAACAATGAAAGGTTCAGCTTGGTTTAACAAACTATGTATAGATCTGTGGCCTCATTCTCCCTAATCAAAATGCAAATACTCAACCTTTAATTAGCATACTCAACAGAACATCCTTTCTATCACCTCCTAGGAACTTTCCCCTAAGCCAAACTTCATGCTGCATTTCCCTCTGGCATTTGGTCCTTTACTAGCAGTTAATAAGCTCAACTTCCTTGAATGAACTGGCAGTCATTGACACTAAGAATTGGCAAATCTTAATGGTTCTGATGTTTACATCCTGCTAAGGTTAGAGGTTAAGTTGCAGAAAACTGATGTCGTTATGAATTGATAGTGGGTGTAGAAGCAGATGACTTAGATTTATTATACGTAGAGAGTTAAACATACATAGTTTAGTAATCAATATCAGCATTCTTTCTGGAATCTATAAAATTAAACATAAATAAAATATAAAATAAAAATCTGTATTATTCAAATGCTCTTTGACCCATGCTCAGGAATAACTTTGGACATTTTGTTCTTATAATCTGTTTTCAGTTGAAAGGCACACCATTCAGAAGACAATCAGCTGGTTTATATGGTTAAATGCCACATATGATCTAGTCTCTTAGTAACTTTCAACTACATGGTATAGTATTGTTAGCTATAATCACGATGCTGTCTGTGCATCAGGTCCCAAAACTTACTTGTCTTCCAAGGGCAAGTTTGTACCCTTGGGCTAACATCTCCCCATGTGACCCACATGACGGGAGTCCATGCCATTGCTTTGCTCAGTGATGCATGGGGAAACTCAAATTCTGAGAAGCTCAATGGCTGTGCATATGGAATATATTGTTCTAAGTAATGAAGTGTATTTGTTTTTGTTTTATTATCTTCAATATGGAAAAAAAACTTTGAATTGAAGAAAATTTTGGCCAAAAAACTCCACTATTATAGTTGTAAAAAAAATGTTTTAAGACAAACTAAGACTACACAGGTCTTTGAGTAATCTGTGATGGCAGCTTACAAGATACGTGAAGTAGCACAATAATTGTAAAGTTGCAGATAAATAGAAAAGAAAAAAAAAGGAAGCTGCAAAACCCAGTGTCTCTTGTTTTATTTGTCTAACTTTATTGAGGTATGGTAAATAAAAATAGCATCTATTTAAGTTGTATGACATGATATTTTGGTATATACTGTGAAGCACTCACCACAGTCAAGCTAATTATCTCTTCTAACAGCGTGTTCAGCTCTGGAATGGGCAAGTTGAAGAAAAGACTACTTGTTTTCAACAGAGAGAGAATTCCGTCTTCCCTAGGGCTGTTTGCATTCTCCAGGCGGCCACGGTCTCACACTGTGCAGTTCAGCATATTTATACACACGAGCATTAAGCAGCATCTGTGTGACCATGCTCTGGGAGCTGGCGATGCAGAAGGAAATGAACAAACCATTGCCTTCATGAGCTTCCATTCTGAAAGAAGGAGGCACAGACGTGGGAATGAGGAAATACGCATCTGGAATGTGAGGTGATGGAAAGTACTCTCGAGAGGAGTGGAGCAGGAATGGAGAAAGGGCGGGTCTGCCATTGTGAGTAGTGCAACAGCGAAAGTCACTCCCCAGGTGAAACTTGAGGACAGACATGAGGTGGTGGTTCTAGGCAGAGTCCTCAGCAGGGACAAAAGTAATATCAGATGAGTGCCTGTCATGCGTCAGGAACAACAGAGACTCCTGTGGGTACAGCCAGGGGAGGAATGGGGGAAGTGGTGGGCCATCGGGTCAGAGAAGTAATGGATATGGAAGGTGAAGGGGCAGCTAGTATAGGGCTTCGTGGGTTGTTACGGCAATGTTGCGTCTTTATTCAGAGTCAGGTGAATGGGAGTGAATGCTTTCGAATAAGATACATTCTATGTGACTTACATTTTAATACAGTGATTATGGTTGACACAGGGAGACAAGTTGTGAGAAGTAATTGTAATCTGAATATTTTAAAGATAGAGCCAGTAGGACTTTCAGAGAGATTTCATGTGCTGAGTGAGGGTAGGGAGTGGAAAAGTGAGTGATGAAAGTTGACTATGTGATTTCTGACTTGAGAACCTAGTAGAATAGAGTTATTATCAACTGGGATGGGGAGGGTGAAGCTAGAGCAGATCTGGTAGGGAACAGGGCTCATTTTCTGAAGCATTAAATTTGGAATTGGTGCTAGCCTGCCAAAGAAAATCACACATTGGGTGGCTTGAACAACAGGAATTTATTTTCTCACGTACTGAAAGTTGAAAATCCTAGATCAAGGTGTCATCAAGGTTGGTTTCCGGTGAGGTCTCTCTTCCTGACTTATAGATAGCCTTCCTGTTACTGTGTGTTCACATGCCTTTCCTCTGTGCATGCTCAGGGTGGGAGAGGGAGATGGGGAGAGAGAGAGAGAGGAAGGAAGGAGAAGCAGATTCGTGTTTTTCAACTTCTTATAAGGACACCAGTCCTATGGGATTAGGGTAGTACTCTTATGACCTCACTCAGATAAACTTAATTATCCCTAAAGGCGCCATCTCCAAACATAGTCACAGTAGGGTTAAGAGCATCAACATATAAATTTTGGAGGAATGCAGTTTAGTCCATTCCATCTTCCAAATGAAGTTATAACATAGACAATGAACTGTATGAGATACTATGAAGTTGGGTGTGGGTGTGCTGGCCAGGGATATAATTTGGAGAATCTTCATGATATAGTTAGTATTTGAACCCATTAGACTGCATTAGATAACTAAGGGAGTGAGGGGATAAGAAATATATTATTTAAGGTGCAAACCCATGTGCACTCCTTGCTCTACTACTTAATAACCACATAGCCTTCAGCAAGTCATTTGCCCACGCAAAGCCTCAGTTGCCTCATCTTTAAAGTGGGGTTCATGATAGCCCCTTGCAGGGTCACTCAGGAGTAATTTGCATTATATAGTGTCAAAATTAGTTGGATTGACATCCAGCTGATGGGAGAGAGTCATTTGGTGCTTTGGAGAGAAAACACATGTTGGAACATCTTAAAACTTACACAAGGTTATATGTCAATTATATCTTAATAAAGCTAAGAAAAAAACAGATCATTTTATACTCTGATTAACAGACTACCTCCAGAATCATTCATTCATTGACTAATAATAATAATAATAATAAGTATATATTAGGCATTGTCAACATGCGAGATATCAGGCAAATATATGGGACAGTGGGGAATGTATTAGTAACTATGACAGGCGCAGATCTTACCTTACAAATTAGAATAATGCTCTGAAAACCCTTTAAAATACATATCAAAAAACTGGAACAGTTAACTTAGAGACTTGACTAACAGTCCAGACTAATTAGTGCCAGTGCAATATACAAACCCAGTCCTGAATAATTTCACTGGTCAAATTCTTAGTAACAGTCCTCTACTGAGGCTCTTTTTATTATACAAATCAAAGAGTACAGAGGGAAACAGTTCAAAATGAATTTCTGTTTTTTAAATCAACAGATGAATAGAGCACCATAATGCAGTGAAGTCACACAATGGAATATTACTCAGCTATAAAAGTAAATAAAATACTGATACATGCTACAGTATCCAAGAACCTTGAAAACATTATACTAAGTGAAAGACGTCAAACATAAAATACCGCATACTGTATGTTTTTATTTGTATGGAATATCCAAAATAGTCAAATCCATAGAGACAAAGTAGATTGAATTGTTGCTAAAGACTGGAGAAGGGAAAGCAAATAGAAAGTGATTGCTTAAAGAGAGCATGTGGGGGGTGACAAAAGTTTTGGAACCAGATACTAATGATGGTTGCACTATTTTGTAATTGCACTTAATTCCACTGATTTGTACACTTTAACTTGGTTACAGTGGTAAATGTATGTGTTATATGTGTTTTACCATAGTAAATATAAACGATCTAGCAAAAAAAATTAGTTTGTCATTGTATTGTACACCAATAATAGAATAATTGGATTTCAAAAAAATCTTTAAAACCTGTACCAAAATTATGGTATAGGCAAATATTTCAGACTCTCCCCTCCACTACATGATAAATTTTGTGTAGACATAACTGATTCTTATGTTCTGAATCAATGTTAGGCAGTATAAAAACCTAAAATAACATTTTATTCATGAAAAGAATCAATTCTGTGTGTACAGAAATTATAATAAAATTGCAATCAGTCAATAGGGAAAAAAAAAACCAAAGCTTCGTTCCTTCCAATTTCATCTTCCTGACATCATTACCCTCTGTCTGCCTCCTGATTGCTCCAAGGAATAAAATGAATGTCTTGTGATTTTAAGGGTTTTATGGCACACTTGGTCCTTTGGGGTTGGCATATATTTCTTATTCTGAAAACACTATGAATCATCCTCACTACTTTTGCTGACAGTTTTCTTAGGGGAAAAAAAGTGCTTCTTCTAATTTAAACCTATTCTGATTTTAAAACTTAAGGCTCTGTCCTTACACATGCATTTGAAGACAGTCTAGCACACTTGCCACTACTGGCTTGGAGATTTCCAGTATTTTTATGGCTTCTAAATCTGTTGGCTGCTTTCCTGCTTTTTAATGTCACATGCCCTGAGTTTGTGGATCTTATCGATTCTTGAAATAAAATACAGCTCATTATACAATGTTTGCACCTGAATGCAGAAAGATGCTGCTGCTGTCTCACCATCAGTAAGTGACATTCTGGGGTCTATTTGTTTTTCATGGTATTTAAGATAAAACAGAACACGGAGTTTCTGGCAGTTTCAATTAAGATTGATGAGCACTGATCCATTTCAGTAATCTAATTCGCTCTTCTTGTAGTCTTTGGTATTTTAGCAGGTTGCCCGCATTCATGGGTAGAGTTTGTGACTGCATAATTGACTCACAAAATTTGGACTCATCCCCGTAACTGTCACCATACTACCTTTCTTTGTCATAATGTCACAGGACTTGGGGTGGGGGCCACATTTTCAAGAGTGATTTTTTTTTCACTGTAACAATTTTGGTTACTCACTGAATGAACAAAACTCTTCCTTTACCAGGAATGTTATTTTTGTACTAAGAATCTTGTTGTCTTGAGTGTGCTCCAAGGAGCTCTGAGGAGCTCTTGGCCTTTGAGTAAGCCACTGATTGTCACAAAGATCTCTATGTCCTCAAAAATTCTACCAAACTATTATATTACTTCATGACCACGACTGATCTCTTGGTCCCCCTCTCTTGGTGACATTCAAACATTTTCTTCATATGTGGGTCAACAAAATTTTCATATCTCCAGAGGAGATAGTTAACACCCAGGGGGACAATGCAGTTTTCGGTTTACTGTTCTACTTTTTGATGTCCTCATCAGTTTGTCTGAGGTGACTGTCTGTACAGGGCAATTACTTTATTGTGCCATGACTCAGTTACACATGACTATCCTCGCTCACTTCTCCTCTCCCACATCCACACTATGAAACCACCCGTGTTCTGACAGCTCTCCATGCTTCCTGAATTTGGAGGGGGTCAGAATCCGTCTCCTGGGTGCTTTCTCAGAGTTTCAGTGCTGCTCAGGTCTTCTCTATGCAAAGCAGAGGATTTTCTCTGCATTCTAACTCAGTTAAGTCCACACCAGTATAACTTCTATGTGTGAATTTTGGCAAATGCCTGAGGCTCTCTGAGCTCCATTTCTACAAAATGCACTGGGAAACTCTCCATGTATTTTAAAACACTGTGAATGTACATGTCTTCAAGTTTATTTTGCTTCATAAAATGCCAGTTATAGAGATAAGTAAGTTTCACTCTCTGGGACTTTAAAAGGATTGACAGTTGAGTTTACAGCTGCTCTGTTCCTCACATCTCAATGGGCTCTAATTTTAATGAATTTACTCTTCCTTTTAAAAGAAAGGGAAGAAAAAATTCATGTTTTTGTAAATAAGGGCTCCAGAAATGTTCAGGGACAATGGAAGCAGATTGAGATTATCGATTTGCTTCTATGGGGGCTTCTGGCTTCACACATCATCCCTGCTGGCTCATCCTTTGTTTTACTCCCCGTGTGTAAGATGAAGAGATCACTGGAGTCACCTGTGCATGACTCTGACAGTTCCAAGAGTTCTTTCTTGACAATACTGCTGTGAGATTGCCCTGTGAGTGAGTGAGAATCAGCTATACCTTTCCATTTCTTTAGTTCTGCCTCCACCATGACCACATACCATCCTAACAATCTGTCTTACAGTTTACCCATTCAGTGGCTATTGATTAAAGGACTTCTGTGTATTAGACACTGGGTTAGTGTCTAAATGCAATAAGCAAAATAACAGGAAGGCATGGCTCCATGGAATTTATACTGTAATGGAAAGGGACAGATAATGAACATAATAAATTAGAATAGCGTGTTTATTCTATAGTGATAAGTACTATAAATAAAAATAAAACAGGAAAAGGAGAGAAGGGAGCTGGGTGGGTTTTCAGTATTAAATAAGACAATGAAAGATGACTTTTGAAGACCAACCTGATGGAGGTGAGAAGGCAAGCATGTGACTGTTTTGGAGGAAAAGCCTTGTTCCACAATAATGGGGGTAGTGAGCAGTAAAGCAGTGTGATCTTATCATCTCTCTCTCTCTCTCTCTCTTTTTTTTTTTTTTGGCATTCCGTGCTTTATTTTTTCCTTATCCCTTTAAAATACTGAGCACTTTTGTATCTCAGTATAACTAATTTATTTTTATAACTTTGTTGCATGGTTATATTTATGTACAATAAAAATAGAATTCTGTTTGAGGCTTTAGTACGTAGAAATACGATACATGCTTGTACCTTTGTGTGTAAATTTTAATCTGTTTTACTTTTCTTTCTTGGATTAAAACTTCTTACAGCAAGTATTCCTCAGCTAGTACACTTCTAAGCTTGTAGTCTAATGCTGTGTACACAAGGTAATTCTTTTTTTTTAATTGAAGTATAGTCAGCTTACAGTGTTGTGTCAGTTTCTGGTGTGCAGCACAATGCTTCAGTCATACATGAATATACATATATTCATTTTCGTATTCTCATATTATGTCTTAATGTAATCTTCAGGCTGCTGTGTTGAGTATGCTTTGAAGGGAAGTAACAGGGAAGCAGGAAGACAAGTCAGAATGTGAGGTCAGTTGTTCAGGTGGTAAATGATAGCAGTAAGGGCCAGGGGAGTAGCAGCGTAAGTGGTGAGAGGTGATGAGACTCTGGTTATATTTAATAAAGCAAAAATTTGCTGATAGTTGTGGGATTTGAGAGAAAGAGAAACGTCAGAATGGACTCCGTGTGACTATTAACTGAGTAGGGAGGCAGCACAGGCTCAGTTTTAAAGGCAGTGCAGTGTTTCACCAGATGAAATGCCATCCTCCACCCATTGAAAACCTCATCACTAAAAATTTAGGTTGACTCCAGATGTTGCTACTGTAAGTAATATTTCAATAAAAAAGAAATAGCGCATAACTGTCCAAGAGTTTTGCATGAATGTCCATTTTTTCCCCAGGCTATGCTTATTTCCATGTCTTCTAGCACGCATTCCAAGTTGGCCTTCAGGAAGATGGCACAAGATCATCCATGGAGCATTTGGATGGGTGCTTTCAAATACAGTGGCTATACATTTACGTTTAAAGTTTGCTCGCTGATACAACCCCTAGTGCTTGATACCCTGTGCCCCCCACTCACCTGCAGGTGGGCTTTGTGCCCACCTCTAGCTCTGCGTGATGGTGGAAGTAGCCAGTGGGAGTTCTCCAGAAGTCTTTGTGCTTCTGGGCTTCTCTGAACGACCCTCGCTAGAACCTGTCGTTTTTGTCATTGTCTCAGGGATTTATGTGGTGTCCGTCTTGGGCAACAGCACCATCATTCTGCTTTCCTGTATGGATGTGCACCTCCACACCCCTGTGTACTTCTTTCTTGTCAACCTTTCCTTCCTGGACATTAGCTTCACCACGAGCATCGTCCCACAACTCCTGGTCAACCTCTGGGGTCCACAGAAGACCATCCGCTATGGAGGCTGTGTGGCCCAGTTCTATATCTCCCACTGGTTGGGGGCGACTGAATGTATCCTCCTGGCAGTCATGTCTTACGATCGCTACGCTGCCATCTGCAGGCCACTCCACTACACTGTCGTCATGCATCCATAGCTTTGCCTCAGCCTGGCCTTTGCCTCATGGCTTGGGGGGTCTGACCACCAGGGGCTGGGGGAGGAAGGAAGGGGAGTGCGCACTTTGGATCCAGGGTATTATTTTCAGGAAAGAAATAGCGTAAAACTAGATGGTAGTGATGGTCGCACAGCATGTGAATGCAATAATGTTCCTGAATTGCACAATTTAAAAGGGAAAAAATCTGTAATTTATTTAAGGAAATAGGAAGCGGAAAAATAAAGGATGCCAACCATGGGGTGAAACAAACAAAGTAAAATAAAGGAAAGCAAAACAAAAACAACTTCAGGGGTAGTGAAGTCAACTTCAGGTGGGGGAAGGGATTCATAGTGGGATTTTGGAGAAGGTGTAGGAGGGGGCAGAGGGGGCTCAGCCCTAGGGGGTGATGATGCCTGAACAGATTCTCCAGTGCCCAGCGGTGCAGGTGCAGGTGCAGGAGCGGCAGGCGCTTCAGGAGCAGCTAGATCAGCAGGAGCAGCAGGCTGTTCAGGAGTGGCAGGCTCTTCAGGAGCGGCTAGATCAGCAGGACCTGCACGCTCTTCAGGAGTGGCCAGATCATTAGGAGCAGCAGGCTCTTCAGGAGCGGCTAGATCAGCAGGAGTGGCAGGCTCTTCAGGAGCGTCTAGATCAGCAGGACCAGCAGGCTCTTCAGGATCGGCAGGCTCTTCAGGAGCGGTAAGATCAGCGGGAGCGGCAGGCTCTTCGGGAGCGGCAGGCTCTTCAGGAGCGGCTAGATCAGCAGGAGCGACAGGCTCTTCAGGAGCGGCTAGATCAGCAGGAGCATCAGGCTCTTCAGGAGCGTCAGGCTGTTCAGGAGCGGCTAGATCAGCAGGCTCTTCAGGAGTGGCAGGCTCTTCAGGAGCGGCAGGCTCTTCAGGAGCGGCTGGATCAGCAGGAGTGGCAGGCTCTTCAGGAGCGGCAGGCTCAACAGGAGTGGCAACATCAGCAGGAGCTGCAGGCTCTTCAGGAGCAGCAGGCTCTTCAGGAGCTGCAGGCTCTTCAGGTGCGGCAGGCTCTTCAGGAGCGGCAGGCTCTTCAGGTGCGGCAGGCTCTTCAGGAGCGGCTAGATCAGCAGGAGCAGCACGCTCTTCAGGAGCGGCAGGCTCTTCAGGAGCAGCAGGCTTAACAGGAGTGGCAACATCAGCAGGAGCTGCAGGCTCTTCAGTAGCGGCAAAATCAGCAGGCTTTTCAGGAGCGGCTAGGTCATTAGGAGCAGCAGGCTCTTCAAGAGCGGCAGGCTCTTGAGGAGTGGCTAGATCAGCAGGAGCAGCAGGCTCTTCAGGAGTGGCAGGCTCTTCAGCAGCGGCAAGATCAGGAGGCTCTTCCGGAGTGGCAGGCTCTTCAGGAGCGGCTTGATCAGCAGGAGCGTCAGGCTCTTCAGGAAGGGCAGGCTCTTCAGGAGCGGCAGGCTCTTCAGGTGCAGCAGGCTCTTCAGGTGCAGCAGGCTCTTCAAGACTGTCAGGCTCTTCAGGAGCAGCAGGCTCTTCAGGAGTGGCAGGCTCTTCAGCAGCGGCAAGATCAGGAGGCTCTTCCGGAGCGGCAGGCTCTTCAGGAGCGGCTTGATCAGCAGGAGCGTCAGGCTCTTCAGGAAGGGCAGGCTCTTCAGGAGCGGCAGGCTCTTCAGGTGCAGCAGGCTCTTCAAGACTGTCAGGCTCTTCAGGAGCAGCAGGCTCTTCAGGAGCGGCAGGTTCTTTAGGAGCGGCAGGCTCTTCAGGAGCGGCAGGTTCTTTAGGAGCGGCTGGATCAGTAGGAGCAGCAGGCTCTTCAGGAGTGGCAGGCTCCTCACGAGCAGCAAGATGAGCAGGAGCTGCAGGATCTTCAGGAGCGGCTAGATCAGCAGGAGCTTCAGGCTCTTCAGGAGCGTCAGGCTGTTCAGGAGAGGCTAAATCAGCAGGAATAGCATGCTGTTCAGGAGCAGCAGGCTCTTCAGGAGTGGCAGGCTCTTCAGGAGCGGCAGGCTCTTCAGGTGCGGCAGGCTCTTCAGGAGCGGCAGGCTCAACAGGAGTGGCAACATCAGCAGGAGCTGCAGGCTCTTCAGTAGTGGCAAAATCAGCAGGCTTTTCAGGAGCGGCTAGGTCATTAGGAGCAGCAGGCTCTTCAAGAGCGGCAGGCTCTTCAACAGCGGCAAGATCAGCAGGCTCTTCAGGAGCGGCTTGATCAGCAGGAGCGTCAGGCTCTTCAGGAAGGGTAGGCTCTTCAGGAGCGTCAGGCTCTTCAGGTGCAGCAGGCTGTTCAAGACTGTCAGGCTCTTCAGGAGCAGCAGGCTCTTCAGGAGCGGCAGGCTCTTCAGGAGCGGCAGGTTCTTTAGGAGTGGCAGGCTCCTCACGAGCAGCAAGATGAGCAGGAGCTGCAGGATCTTCAGGAGCAGCAAGTCCAGCAGGAGCAGCAGGAGGGAGCTTGCTGTCTCCTGCTGGATCCTGGTGGTCCTGTTTTTGTTCTGTGCCGTCTTCCCCTGCCTCTGCCTGCTCTGGACCTGTAACTGTTGGACGTGGAGAGAGCTTTAAGTCTAGTGGTTGTGCTCAGGCTTGACAGAGGAAAAAGGTACCCATATGCCTCCCTTTCCATGTGCCTTTCAAGGACAGAAATCTTCCCAGAGCTTTGCAGACAGCTCCCACCGAGCAAGTGCCCACAGGCTGTGTTCTGTTTCTAAATTCTTCCAGACAGGTGGTCTGAGGCCAGTCTTTGCTCTGGTCCCAACAGCAGCCGTTGGGGATGCCTCCTTGTGTGTCCCAGCGCTCCGCCCTCCCTCACCTACACACCCGCACCAGCCCCGCCCTTCTCACCTTTGGGCTCTGCTTTGGGGGGCTCCTGGTCCTCTACCTGAATCCCCGGGAAGTGGGCATGGTGCTCCAGGTCAGAGCCGGGGGTGCTGAGCTGCCCCTCAGCCCTGGGCAAGATCTTGGGGAGAGACCTGGTCGGTGTCTGGGCAGTAGGCCTTGGTGGTGGGGAGCCCTTCATACCTAGACTCTTCCGGAGCCTGTGCTGGCCTTCCACAGTGTGGCACACCAGCCCCTCACTTGGGGAGGTGGCATGAGTGTCCTGGTTCCCCGGATCCTGCGGTGTCTGCCTCTGCAATGACAGTGACCGGCAGCCGGCCCGGCCCGGAGGTCTTAGAGTCCTGCCCGGCCAGGACCACTCCTGCTTCTGCCCCACTCGACCCTCTCCTGCCAAATCAGACTGGCACCTTGGTCATCTCAGTCACCCGGGAGGCAAGAGACACTCCCAGAGGGCATGGGCGCCACCTCGGGCAGCAGGGCCCTGCCCCGGTTCTCCACATCCCATCCAGCCCACTTGGACCCAGGTTGTGGACGTGATCGGCCCCCCAGGCCTCTGACCCTTCCTCAGCCTGCTCTTGCTTGAGGCAGGACCCCCCCAACATGACTGCCCCACCTCCACCAGTCAGGAAGGGGCCGTGGGGCCACCTGGGGAGCTCTGAGTGGTGGCCCGGCCTGGGCGGGCCTGCCCTGGGCCTCCCTGTGTTACCTTTCGGTCCCTGTGGCCAAAAGGCCAGAGGCGCCTGGGGTGAGACTCGGCCCACTGCCGGCACTGTTGGCAAAGGCCGTTGCTGCGGGCTTTCCGGGGGCCGCGACCTCGGGATCTTGGGACGCAACAAAACATTTCTGAGCTGAGCTGAGTTCACCAGCCAAGTCACTTGAGAAGTGTTCTTCTCTACAGAGCAGGTGCCTGGTGACCTGGGTTCCAAGTTCTGTTGGGCTGTGTTGCCAGGGAAGTGAGGTCACTTCCTGGGGTCCCCTTCCCCAAGCTTCCTCCTTACACAAAGCTCCCCAAGGGCCTCTCTGGGCAGCTGATGGCTCACTTCCCACCCCATGCCATGTCCACACAGTGACACCAACTCGGCCCCTCCTATAGCCCTAGGGAGGCCTGGATACAGCCAGGGCCACAGCTCTGAGGACACAGCTGGGTTCAGACCCGGCTCTCCCGCCAGCAGTGCTGTCACCCTGGACAAGCCACCTGCTTCTCAGGGTCTCCCCAATCCCCCATCGGCCCAGTGGGGATCATTCTAGACCCTGCTTCCTAGGAAAGCCATCCTGTCTCTAGAACCACAAACACCTACAGCACCTGTCACCTCTGCGGGCTGGCATCACAGGGAGTTCATGCAGAGACTCAGCAAAGGAAAGGCCCCACAGAGGGCTGGTGGGGAGCAGGGCACAACCCACACAGGCCAGAGTCTGCCCTGGGATCTGGGGAAAGTCACCCTCCTTGCCGCCTGCTTCCCAGCTCCCTGTAGGCGGGTTGAAATTAAACACAACTCTGATATCGTCCATTCTGGCATGCGACCTCCTAGGTCATTCTGTCTTCTCAGATTCAGGCCCAGTGCCCCATCTCGGCCTCGGGTGTGCTGCCCCACAGTGGCTCCCTGCTTTTTTTTTTGCCTTCTGGTCACACATCCTTGTGTGATTCCCACACACTCCCCTGCAGGGTGGATGGATACTGGGACCGGGTTCTGACATGTAGACTGACTTGTGAAAATGTGCGTAACTTCCACTCATTGCCATCTCCAGTGTTCATTCTCTCTCTCTCTGTCTCTCAGTGCCTCTCTGTCTGTCTGTCTGTCTTCTCTCTCTCTCTCTGTCTATCTGTGTTTCAGTCCACCTGTCTCTTTCCTGTATGTATGTGTGTATATATTTATGTGTATATGTGTGTATTTATGTGTGTATATTTAGCCCCAGGGCAGGTCACTTCTGAAAATGCCTTGATGACATACTGATTGTTTTAAATTCATGTTACTGAAGAAAAAACATCTTTGAAAGTTGTGCAAGCACTTTGGTGAGGTCAAATCTAAGGACCAGCACTGCTGGGGAAGGGATGCCCCTGTGGCCATTTGATGAGTCCTGTACCCTGGGCCCGCTCTACTATCCTACCACCCAGCCTGCCCGGCCCGGCTGGCAGAGAACCGGACAGCGGGACCCCACCCCAAGAGTCCACACAGACGCTGGACCCCGCCTGGCGCGTGTGGAAGCTGGACAGGAGCCAGGCGCCCCTGGACCTGTTCCCGAGGAGGAACGCGGCTTGGGGTCTGGGCCGCCGCTTGCCGTCGCCTCTGCTGCCGTCGCAGGGCAGGTAAGGGGGTGCTGGTAGGAGCGCACAGGTCGGGGAGCCGGGTGAGGCCTGGGCTGCACAGCTGGGGAGGCGCACAGAGAGGGGGGTGTGGGGTGAGGTCCAGGGTGAGTTCCAGGCCGCATGTCCCGTTATGACCCTGAGGTGGGTGCGGGGCCAATGTCATGGTTCATGGTGCCTTCCCCCGGTTAGTAGCCCCTGAACCCCGTTTCTTTGCTGCTGCTTGTACCTGGGTTTGGGTAGGCGGGTGCAGCCCCGGGAGGTGGGAGGGCGCTGAACGGCCCTGGAGCACTTTCCGCTGGCCCTCAGGTCATGGCCTGCCTGCGGGAGGCGGGTGCGGGGCTGCCAGGGTGTGGGGGCTGTGGCATCCACGGCAGCAGCAGGGAGAGGGGTCTGCTCCTGGGAGCTGTCCAGTTGCTCCCATCTACCCCATGGCCTGTCCTGGGGGCGGTCTCTGCTGCCCCAGGTTTACAGGAAATATGTGTTCATGTCAGCCTGCTCCTGGGAGGAGGGCGCA
Organism: Vicugna pacos; assembly: GCF_048564905.1. Lineage (NCBI taxonomy): Eukaryota > Metazoa > Chordata > Mammalia > Artiodactyla > Camelidae > Vicugna > Vicugna pacos. The sequence continues at coordinate 1,912,153 of NC_132989.1, forward strand.
GTGTGGTCAGGAGGCAGTGTCAGCAGCAGAAAAGGACTTTAGGAGGACCGGGCTCTAGCCCAGGGTAATTCACTCTCCTTTCTGCTCTTGCTTCCTCAGTGGGTGGTTGTAGAGGCTTTTCCAGTATAAATTATTACCAGATTTTGAACATAGGTTTCTGTGCTATACAGAAGAAACTTTTTTTAAAAAGTCTACTGTATATTTAGTGGCTAATATTTGTAAATCTCAAACTCCCAAATTTATCCCTTCCCACCCCCTTTCCCTGGTAACCATGATTATTAACCAAGTCTGCAAACCTGTTTCTGTTTTCTAGATGAGTTCATAGTGTCATCTTTTTTTAGATTATATGTGTGAATCATATCATTTGGTATTTTTCTCTTTGTGGCTCACTTCGCTAAGAATGATGATCTCCATATTGCTGCAAATGGCATTCTTTTAACCTTTTTAACGGCATAGTAGTATTCCATTGTATAAATACTACTGTTTCATCTTCATCCAGTCACCTATTTCTTCATTTAGGTTGCTTCCACATTTTAGCTGTTATATATAGTGGTGCTATGAATACTGGGGTGCAGGTACCTTTTTGCATTGGAGTTTCCTCTGAATATATACACAGAAGTGGGATTGCTGGATCATAGGGTAGGTCTTTTTTTAGCTTTTTGAGGACATTCCATACTGTTTTCCATAATGGCTACACCAAACTACATTCCCACCAGCGGGCTAAGAGGGTTCCCTTTTCTCCACACCCTCTCCAGCATTGATCATTCGTGAACTTTGAAGTGACGGCCATTCTGACTGGTGTTTTGTAGTTTTCATTTCCATTTCTCTGATAATTAGTGATATTGAGCATTTTTACATGTGCCTATTGGCCATTTGTAGTCTTCACTGGAGAATTGCTTCTTTAGGTCTTCTGCCCATTGTTGGATTGGGTTGTTTGTTTTTTGCTATTAAATTTTATGAACTTTATATATTCTGGGAGTTAAGTCTTTGTCAGTCGCATCATTTACAGATATTTTCTCCCATTCCATAGGTTGTCGTTTTGTTTTGCTTATGGTTTCCTTTTCTGTGCAAAAGCCTGTACGTTCAATTAGCCTTTAAGCTTAACAGCTCATGCATCTTAAACATGTTTAACAGATCATGTATCAAGGAAATACAAGTGAAAACTAGATGAGGTACCATCTCACACCAGTTAGAATGGCCATCATGCAAAAGTCATTGCACACGTCATCCAGAAATCGTAGCACACATCATTAATTATGGGGGCTTTTTCCGCTAGTCGCACTCGAGTTTAAATTCCAACCCACCTACTGGCTGTAGAAAGCCAGGGAATTGTGTCCAGTGAATACATATCTGTATTTGTCATATTCCTTCATCAGAGTGGTTTCTCTTTCGTATAAGAAATGGTAAGCACATAACTTACATTGATTTTTATGTAAACATTCACATAAATAGCCACAAAATACAAGGCCACTGAAAAAAAGATGCTCCTTTTTTCTTACTGTAGAATGTGTTCAAACCTTTAGCAGATTCAGCAGTTACAGGGTTTACAGTACAGATGCCACCCCTTCCCGTTCTGGGGCCTCACAGGGACACTGCCAGGCTGAAGAAAAGACTGTTTCTCCTCCAGTTCATCTAAAGCTTTACTTCAGACCTGGGATTCTTTTAAAATATAATTTATTTGTTATTTAATGGAGGTACTGGTGATTGAACCCAGTACCTCATGCACGTGCTGTACCACTGAGCAACAGTCTCCCCAGCCATGCCTGGAACTGTGGGCACACCCTGGTCACGGGGAAGGGAGGGGTCCCTTTCTCTTGTCTCCTCGAGCCCCTCACTCTGCTTGTTGCCACTCAGAGCTCACAGTTCAGGGCTGTGAAATTTCCTTAACGGACATCGATATTTGGCTAATTCACTAGTTAGGTTCTGTGTGTGCCAAAGAAGCTTTTTAACCATCATGGTTTTCCTCTGCATTAAACTATGAAGGTTGTCTCTGTCCTTGTTAACTTCCTTTATCCATTCATCTAAAAATACCCAGTAGGCCTGGGTATACAAGTACAATTCTGCACTGCAGTTGGCAGTGGTTGTCTGCAATTTCCATTTTCCAAGACTCCCTGCTCCCCCCGACTGATGGCCCCGGCTCCGCTCTCACTGGCCCAGGCCGCCACGCTGGCTGTGTATCAGTGTTTGGCTGGGGGGTCCATGCGCCCAGTGAGCCCTGTGTGTGAAGCCTGCAGCTCCATGACACCTGACCCCGTGCCGCACATCCGCCCCATCAGAGAAGTAATGCACCAGCCGTCGCCGGGTCCTGCTCTGCCCGTTGTGGTCCAGCTCATGGAAGACGGATCACCTAGAAGGAACATGGAATTTACACTCGAGTTCCCCATGGGTGCCCCTGCGAACGCTTTGGGCTTCCAAGGTACGGTGTTTTCCTCGGGGATGTTGGACTTCACGTGCCCACCTGTTTGTTCGTAGGCCTCCTGGGAAATGCGGCCGTCAGGGGCCCCGTGCGCAGCTGGGCGTGCGGTCCTCGCTGCCCGCTGCCGTCTGCGCCTGCTCCTGGGCGTGGAGGCCGGGGCTGGGGGGCCGCTGGGCCACGCTGACATGCAGGTCACGGAGCTCTTGGACACAGACATGGGGTCTGAGGCGTGTTCAGACGAGGTGGTGGAGGATGTGGATGACATGGCCTACACTGTGGTCAGTGCCTCCCTCGTGCCATCTGTCCCAAGCTGTGGTTTCCTCCGTGCCACTCCACGGGGCCTTCCTGCTTCTGCAAGGCACATGGGGAGGGGGGCTCCTAAGTGCTACCTTGGTTTTCTGTGCCTTTACTATTTTAGCTTTAAAACAGGCCCTTGTTCCAATATCGAATGATGTTGGGTAGGCATGACAGGGGATGTTATTAAAAAATCTTTTTTTTTTTTTAAATAGAGATACTGGGGCTTGAACCCAGGACCTCGAGGAAGCTAAGCGCGCACTCTACCTCTGAGCTATACCCTCCCCCTTAAAAAAATCAATATTTATATGACACATTGACTTCTGATTTCAGTAAGTTGTTTCATGGGATTCATTCAGAAATGCCTCAGAAATTTTCTATCCTTTTAAGGTTTTGAGGTTAATTCTGCTTCCTGTGCTGTTGCCATTAACCTTTGAAAACAAAGAATTTTACAGTGAAAACATAGCGTAATATTTCACAGTTTCTTTTTTAATATTAGAGACTTTACATACTTCTTTCTTTTTAAGTAGGTTTATCTGGGTCACCGTTTTAAAGAACGTGTTTATCTTTTATAGTCTGCTGCTGCTGTCCAAACCCAGAGCCAGACTTACAGAAAACAAGCTGCTGTCCTGACTAACGATGATTATTCGGTGTATGTGAGACACGCTATTCAGGTGAGTACTTGCCTCAGGCTGGAGCCATGCTTAGGTTTTCGTTCAACAAAAGTGTGCATGTCTCCAAAAGCCAGCCCTGGCAGGGGAGGGCATAGCAGCCAGCAGGGAGGCCTCTGTGACTGGACAAAGGACAGAGGAGCAGCAGATGAGCGAGGGGGGGCCAGGGTCACAGAATGACGGGGGGCTTGTCCGCAGTGACGTGGCACAGGGTCCTGTGCTTCTTGGTTATGCCCCTTTTGGACACTGTCAAAGCCTATTTTTGCTTTTGAGGGGAGACAGAGGTAGTTAGGTTTATTTATTTATTTTATTTAATGGAGACACTGGGATTGAACCCAGGGCCTTGTGCCTGCTAAACACACACTCTAGCACTGAGTTATACACTCCTTCCTTTTTGTAAAAAAAAAAAAAAAAATCATTCTTACTGCCATCTAATTTAAAAACTTTTTTTTTCAACATTCAGTCCTTCCTTCTCCTGCTTTAATTCTTTTGTTCGAGTTAGTACACCTCAGAGAAAATCCCATAAATCATCTCATTTTACCTGTAAATGTCAATAAGTATCCTGTATAGATAAGGATTTTATTTTTAACATAATGACCTTTCAGTTACCTAACACTGCCTGACAAAATAAACAGTTAGTCCTTACTATTGTCCCCTAGCTAATGCTTGCTCAGATTTTCCGAGTTTTCTCAAAAGTGGCTTTTTACAGGAATTCTTTTAAATTTCAGTACTCACAATATCATAGACTTTACATTTGGGTGATAGGCCCCTGAAGTGTTTTTTAACCTAGAACAGTTCCCCTCTCCTTAGTTCCTTTTCATGCCATTCACTTGTACTAAACTACATCAGCGCACAGCTTTCCTCCCTCTCCTCTGCGTCTCCTACACAGTCGGAGTGAGGGCTGCAGGGTGGTCGGGCTCAGGCTGCCCCTGAGCAGCAATGTGTCATAGAAACCAGCACACAGTGTCGCTGGTCATCACCATCTGTTTGTCAGTGTTGTTCATGTCGCCTTCTAGAGCTGTCACAAATTTTGTCACCCCTCCCAGATTTATTAGCTGGAGCTGTGTTCTTTAAAGAAAACTTTCTTAAGAAGTCTGGTCACTATAATGTAGTTCATAAAGGAAAGGCAGAAGAGATGGCTATTTTTTGTTTGCTTGCTTGCTTGAGTTCCCAGTTTTCAGAATGATGAACTGGTACCCTGGTACTTACAAAGGTGACCAAGAACCTTTGTTTTGTCTATTATCATGATGATGAATTTGTTGGCTATTATGGATATGTGTTTTGCCATTTTTCCTCTTGGTCATGTTGTGGGAACCCATTGATCTTTGTTTTAAATTCAAGTGTAGTCAATTTACACTGCTGTGTCAGTTCCTAGTGTACAGCATAGTGTTTCAATCCTCCATGAACATGCATGTATTTCTTTTTGTATTCTCTTCGTTTACCGGTTACTACAAGATACTGAGTACAGTTCCCTGAGCTGTACAGTAGGACCTTGCGGTTTACCTATTTTATGTTTATTGTTTAGTATCTGTACTAGTAGTTTCAGTATTAGTATTTAGTATTTAGACTCCCAATTTATCTCATTCCACCCCCTTGCCCCTCTGGTAAAGGTATGGTGGTTTTTGATGTCTGTGAATCTGTTTTCTAAAAAGTTCATTAGTGTCATTTTTTTAAAGATTCCATAGATAAGTGATAATATGGTGTATTTTTTCTCTTTCTGGCTTACTTCACTTAGTATGTCCATCTCCAGATCCATCCATGTTGCTATAAATGGTGTTACCTTTTTCATGGCTGAATAGTATTCCATTGTATAAATGTAGCACAACTTCTTTATCCAGTCATCTGTTGATGGATATTTAGGCTGTTTCCATGTCTTGGCTATTGTAAATAGTGCTGCTATGAACATTGGGGTGCAGGTGTCTTTTTGAAGTAGGGTTACTTCTGGATATATGCCCAGGAGCGAGATTCCTGGGTCATATGGTAAGTTGATTCCTGGTCTGTTGAGGTCTCTCATAGTAGTTTTGATTTGAATTTCTCTGATAATTAGTGATGTCAAGCATTTTCTCACGTACCTATTGATCATCTGTATTTCTTCCTTGGAGAATTGCTTGTTTAGGTCTTCTGCCCGTTTTTGGATTGGGTTGTGTGTGTTTTTCTTATTAAGTCATATGAGCTGCTTATCTATTCTGGAGTTGAAGCCTTTGTTGGTTTCATCTTTTGCAAAAATGTTCTCCCATCCTGTAGGTTGTCATTTTGTTTTGTTCATGGTTTCCTTTGCTGTGCAGAAGCTTGCAAGTTTCATCAGATCGCATTTGTTTATTCTTGCTGTTATTTCTATTGCTTGGGTAGACTGGCCTAGGAGAAGAGTTTTGTGATGTATGTGAGATAATGCTTTGCCTAGATTTTCTTCTAGGAGGTTTATTGTATGTTGTCTTATGTTTGAGTCTTTGATCCATTTTGAGTTTATTTTTGCATATGGTGTAAGGGAGTGTTGTAGTTTCATTCGTTAGTTTTTCTTTAAATGTTCGGCAGAATTCTCTGCTGAAATCATCTCAGCAAGGAGATTACTTTTTATGGATTTTAAAATTATGAATTAAATGTCTTTAGCATTTATAGGGCTATTGTAATGATCTGTCCTGTTGGGTGAGTTGCGATAGTTTGTGTGTTTCAAGGGGTAGGTCACTGATCTGAACTGTCATATTTCCATGTGTGCTGTTGTTCGTGGTGTTTCAGTGTCTTTCTCTCCTTTTCTTTGTCACACTTGCTAGGGATTTATTGATTTTATGAATATTTTCAAAGAACCAGGTTCATTGCTGTGGGCTGGGCACCGTCCACTGCTCACATGTGGGGCCCAGAAACCCTCCACACTGTGCCAGCACTCAGGTGCTGTGAGACCCCACTTACAAACACGAGGGCCCCAATACTGACGATGAGGTAACTCAGCTGGGATCTCACTGCCAGCAGGTGGTGGAGCCACAGTTGCATCTCAGATCCCCACAGCAGGCCCCCCAGACTCTGCAGTGGGCGAGGATCCAGAAGGAGGGACCATCAGCATTACCGCAGTCACAGTCCCGTGGTGCCCCCGCCTCAGGGGCAGCCTGAGCCGCACACCAGTTGCCCATTTCCCAGAGGAGTTGGCCGCGCAAGCCTGCTGGCTGGGGCGGGGCTGCTCCTTCTCAGGTGTTACTTTTAAATGTACTCAGTTCTGCAACCTCTAAGTCCAGAGCACATGCACCTCTGGAGTCATGACAGCCTCTGTGAGAGGGAACAGACCAAACGGGCACCCTGGTTTCCAGGTGCTTTTCGACACATTTTCAGATGCATTAAAATGAGAAAAAGTCGGCTCTGGACAGGAACACACATACAATATCTTTAGTAACATTTAACCAGTATAAGTCAAAATGAGTTTGGCATTTTTGTTCTTTAGAAAGAAAAACGCTAGAAAAACTCTGCATTTCTTCCAGATGTCCCAACTTCTTCACACTTGATCTCAGCCAAAAGGCCGTGAAAAGATTCTACCACTTTGTTAATGAACCTCCCAAGTGGAGTCAATTCAAAACACATGGAAGCCACCCCCACCCCCAGACACTGCACACACTGTGGCCACCTGGATGGCCCTACCTGGGCATCCAGCTTTTTCTAGAAAAAACCTCTCCAGATGAGGCCCAGGAAGACGGCAGTGCGCAGCAGCCAGGTCTGTGCAGCCCTCGGCCTTCCTGCATGAGGAGAGTGCCTCTCAGGTGCTCCCAGGGCTAGAGGGACCCTGGGGTGGCGGGGAAGTGAGGGCGGACACAGGAGGGGCTCCTCTCCTAGAAGAGGACCAGCACGGGCAGCTCCCCAGACACCCCTGCTGCTTCCCTGGGGCTGGGGCCCGGGACCCGGCTGGGGCAGGAGAGGAAGGGCAGTGTCCCAGGAATCCTCTGGGCACACCTCACCTGGCCCAGACTGCAGGGACCATGTGTCGTCTGTCCTAGGGGTGTGACCGTCCTACTCCTCCTGGAGTTCTACGTCTGCTTCCTGGTGTCCTGTGTCTGTATCTGTACATCACCTGGTGCAGATACGTGTGTGTGTGTTTGTGTGTGTGTCCTGTACCTGCTCATCACCTGGTCTAGGTGCATGTGTGTATGTGTCTTGCACCTGCCTATCACCTGGACAGGTAGGTGCATGGCCTCTGCCTGCCCTCTTGGCAGGACAGGTGGAGGCAGTATGTCCCTCACCTTCCAGGCAGGTGGAAAGAGTCATCCATGGGGCACAAGCTCCTAAGGCCCCATCCTGTGTGGGGTGCTGTTTGGAGTTCTGGGAGCGCACCCCGACGGGTGGATGTGGATGATGACTGAATGAATGAGTGCAAGGGGTGATGCCGTTCTCCCCAAAAGGAGGGTCCTGTGCCCTGTCGGGTGTTCATGTCATAGACGGTGGCCTTCACACTCTCCAGGACTCTTCCTTGGCTTAGGAGCCAGGGTTGAGCTCGTGGCCCCGGATGCCCGGGGCTCCTGGGAGAGGACTCTGTCCTTGTCCTGCACACCGTCCACACGTCCTGAACCTTCATTTTCAAACGTCCCATTTCCCCACTAAACCCCCATTTGTCACGTCTGACAAACGCAGTGTTATCTTTGTGCTGCTGTTGAAAGAAACTACTTCTTCAAAAGGTTGAATCTAGGTTTATTTATTTAAATTGTTCGTTATTCATAGGTACTCTCTTGATTGAAGTTGAGGAAAAAATGCTCTTGAAATAAACAGCCACAGTCCAGCTCTTTGATTTCTCAGACGAGGTGGCTTCTGGCTCGTCCAGCTGCAGTTTCCCACTTCAGGTAAGATGGCTTTACTCGCCTACTTCCAGGTGAAAGCATTTCCAATAGATTCTGGTTTCTAAGTCCTGTCACCCTCGTTCCCAGTGCTGGGAACTCATGTGCCTGGTGGACAAACGGATCCCCCGGTGGAGGGGTCTCGGGCTCCGCCAGTCCCTTTCTTCTGAATGCCCGCTCTCCCCTCCTCGCCCTCCCTCGGCCCGAGCATTTTTCTGTGTGGGGTTTTGACCCAGCGCTGCAGCGGGTCCCGCTCCCGGCTGCCGGGCAGGAAGCAGCTGGGGCAGAGGGCATGGTCTGGACCACAGGCAGCTGCAGTTCACCCGGCCAGCGTGTCCCTGTTCAGGGACTGACCCATGTGCTCACACGCTGCCCTCCTCAGGCCCTGGACATGATAGCTGGGCTCTGAGTTCACGGGGCTTGTGCTGAAGACTGGGGCCAAGTGACAGGAGGTGACTGTGGGGCCAGGCATGGATGGCAGGATCTCGCTGGGGAGGATGGGGACTGGCAGGTGGGACAGAGCTGCCCAGCAGAAGCCCAGTACATACCGAGGAAGGGAGGGGTGACAGGGCCCGGCTGTGCACGTGGCTGGGTTGGGGTCCACTGCAGCCGTGTATCCCTGAGAAAGGCTGGAAGTCAACAGAGGGCTTTCCTCTGTGACGTGGAAGTGGCCACAGCCAGGGCATCAAGGCCGGTGTGGCAGCTCTGGGACCACCTGGGACCTTCCCCAACCCAGCTGGCTCCCTCGTCACTAGGGGCTGCCAGCTTCAGGGCCTTCGTGTCTCTGTGAAAGAGATGGGAATTGGAGCTGATACTCCTCATGTACTAGAGGCAGGGCCTGGGACACCATAGGCACAACTGAACATTCTTAGAACAAGAGGAGAAGCTGGTGAAGCAAAGGGGTGGGATCCCTGTCGGTCCTGGAGGCCAGGATGCTGTGGCTAGAGGAGGCTCTCTGCAGGGCTGGGGGCGGAAGGCGGGAGAGCAGGACGCTGGAGAGTCAGTGGTGAGGGCCGGAAAGGGGCAGAGCTGCACCAACCAGGCGTGCGGACCTGAGGGCGTGAGGCTGGGCGGCCTGCCGAGGGTGTTCCTGCAGCAGTGCTGGCCCTAGGTGGGGATGTGGTGGGACCAGCGCTGAGCCAGTGGGGCAGAGGGAGGAGGAGCGGGGAGGAGGGCGCCAGAGGGGTGCACATTGAACCAGCCACTGGGCATCTGCAGGTTTGGATGCGCTCTGCTGTGTGGGGCTCCAGGCCTCCCTGGGTCCTGGGGACGTGGGTGTGATGTGACTCAGAAGGAGTACGGGTGCACTTCGGACAGCACCCCCCATCTCTCCCACCCAGGCCCAGTGCTCATGGTCGTGTTGCAGCCCTATTTTCCCGTCCACTGTCCAGTAACCCCTGGTGGTATTCTGAGCAATGGCAGAGGGGATCCTTCAGGAGGGTGAGAGTCCTGACTTGGCCTTCCTTCCCTGTGTTCCCAAGTCCACACTGAATTCCCCTAGACGCACGAGAGGCCTAAGAATCGGGACACTCGTTTTTGGGGTAAAGAATAGTGACTTTATTTGGAAAGACAGTTGACCGAGAAGATGGCAGGGTAATGTCCTCGAGAGCCACCTTCTCAGAGTGAGAATTCAGGCTCCTTTTACACTAAAAAGGAGAGGGGGTTGAGGGTGGTTGGTGCAAACTTCTTGGTGCAGGAATTCTTTGTTCGTGCATCTTTGGGTCAGGTAATGGGGCCCCTGTAAAACCTCTTGCAAACAAATGTTAGTTTCTATTCTGCAACTTGTTGTGTGTAAAGGAGAGCAAAAGAGTTCATATCCTTAAGGAGGAGAGCCTTGAGAATAGGCTCTCCTGTCAATTTCAGGCTGAAGGCAACATTGTTTTACAAAAGGGGCAGAGCTGGTAAGACAGCCTGGAAAACAGCACAGGGTTAAAGGAAAAAGAGCAGATCTAATATGCAGTCAGGTTTCTTCTTTCCTATTACACCTGCTGCCCCAGCAGGGCTGGCCTCAGGGAGGAAGGGCGCCCCCCCAGGCCCCGAGAGCCACATGCAGGGGGTGAGGAAGGCAGGGAGGGGGTTTGGCTGGCTGGTGAGATAAACTAGTCATGGCTGATGAATGGACAGTGACTGCAAAGTTGGAAAACCTCTGGGTTTTCCCTGTTTGGGGAGGGAGAGGGAGCCTCAGCAGAGGTCAGTGACCCTGGTGTGAAACCCAAGAGCTCCTGCCAGCCCCTGCAGGTGCCCTGCCATCACTCTTCTGTTTCCCATCTAGTCCCTGTTCTTGTGTTGCATCACGTCCTTCCTCCGACCCAGTGGTTCCCACAGTGTATCTGTGTGGGACTGTGTTCATTTATTTAGTGTAGATTGTCTGTATTTTTTAAACTTTAAATTTCGACTCACTGAGAGCTGTGAAATTTTTTTTTTCTGTGTGTGTGTGAGCTGTGTATGAAAGGAAGGGGGTCGGAATGAATGAAAATGTCACTCTCTTAGTTGTCATCAGGGTTACCTGGACATTTATTTCAGAGGTGTGTGGTTGTGCAGCTGTGATTTACATGGTTCCCTAATTGTCATTTGGTTGGAAGCCTTTGAGTGCCCCGCCCCCTGCACGGGAGCATGAGGTTCAGGGAGCCGGGCCACGCCTCCTCCTGGCCAAACACACAGGGCAGGAGCCCTGAGCACAGGTTGGAATGCTGAGTGGAGAAGGATGTGGTTGTGCAGTTGTCATGTTTGTCTGGACTGTTTAAACTCCACAGCCACCGAGCTGAGGCACATCAGGGAGGTTGTCACTTAGCGGCTACCCTGCCTTCCACGAACTGTTTGGTGCAGCTGCGGTGCTCCTGTGTTGTGTCCCGGGCATGGCACACTCCACAGCTTCTCCCCCGTAGAGCACAGGCTGTCTCTCCAGATTTGCCCTGTGTCCCCCTGCCTTGTGGCCTCGTCCCACTGTTGGGGTCCTTTGTGAAATTCAGCTCTGGCTGTGAACTGCCACTTGCCGTGGGGTCCGGGACGCCCAGCCTGGCCATGGCTGCAGAGTCGCTGTCTGAGACAGTGACAGTGAGCTCTGAGGACGTTCCAACAGCTAACACCCCCTGGGCCGCCTTTACGTAACTGTGGTTCCTGTTCTAGGGGCATTTTCCATTGTTCACGCCCGACCAGTTGTCTCTTTTTGGTGTCATGAGAAGTTAGTTCTCGTGCTGCCGTTTGGTCTGTGTGTGTACCTGTCTCAGCTCAGTGAGCTGAGCAACCTGCTCTGTGTCCTGGTCTGCAGAGGGAGTGCAGTTTGCTGGTGGTGTCTGTGCCCCGGTTCCTCACCTGTGGAGCAGGGACCGTAATGACCCCGACCTCACAGGGCGGGGGGGGGGTAGAGGGCTAGCGGCTTGCGCGGCCCAGGGCGCTTTGGCCCGTGCTTTCTCTCAGGTCCCGTGGTCTCTGTTGTTGTTTTAATTTCTAATTTCAGAAATGTGAGTCAAAGAAGACCTCCGTGAAATCATTTGTTGAATTTTTCAAAAATGTATTTAAATGGGCTTCAAATAAAATTTCTAATACTTCAGTAACAATTGTATACAGCCTGTGTGAGGAAAATGATAAAACTTAAAGCATATAAAGGAAAAACAAATAAAGGGAAATTCTTACCTTTTCTCACATAGAAGGATGCAATAGTATAAAAATGTCAAGTTAATCTGTTCAGTGAACTTCAGGGCCAGTCAGTGTCACAGGGCCGGGCAGATGGTGGGAACTCCTACTGTTTTAAATGTAAAGATGTCAGTTTCCAGTTTTTTAATTTGGGGAGATGAATTATATGAAAACAGCCAGGAAATGTGTGTGGAGGATGAATTGTGGGTGAGGATCTAGCTGCATTCAGATGGTTCTGGACGTTCTGTATTATGAATTGTGTATTGTGGCCACAAGCAAGTGTGTAAAAGATTCTGTGTTTTTAAAAGTATTTTATTGCTCAGCGTTTTCCAGGGCGCCTGACGATCATCCAGATCCGTGCTGTCTTGTGCAACTTCATAGTTGTCTTAATCTACTCCGTGGCCCCAGGATGTGTGGTGAGCATGTCTGCAAGGGCTGGGCCTGGCGGGAGCCCTGAGGTGCAGGGATGAGGGGCACCTGCAGGAGCTGCACTGGAGGGTCGGTCTCTAGGATGGGGAGGGGAACAGGGGTCAGAGGTGGGCCTGGGGTGCCCCAGGAATCCAGGGATAGGAGGACATCATCCAACGGAGGAAATGTGATCTCCTGGTAATGGGAGACCCAGCCTTTCATGGTGTGTGGGTTACAGAAGCTGGGCGGAGAGACAGGAAGGAGAAGTGGTGGGGGGGGACAGGATGGAGCTGAGGGGTGTAGGAGGATGGTAGGGGTCTTGTGTCCCCCATCCCGCATCCTGGGGCACCGCTACTGGTAGTGAGGAGCCTTGAAGGGCCGTGAGCAGGCAGGAGTGTCCGAGGCCCGGCTGGTGGCCCTTGGGGAGTGGCTCGGGCAGGAGGCCGGAGAAGGCTGGGGATGAGGGGGTTCAGTGTGCTCTGAGTGGGGCCCCTCTGCCCCGTCCAAGTGGGCTGCCTGTCCTGGACCCCCAGGACCTCTACTGCCAGTCCTGCTCTCAGGTGGGGGTCATGCTCGCCTCCATCCCCGACTTCAGTGACTTCTACATCCAGCTGGATGACAGCAACATGGGGGTGGAGTGTCTGCGCCCCCTGAATGAGACCATCGCTGACTTGGATATGAGGTAAGGGCCACCCCACTGCCCTGACTCCCTGGGGCCGAGGGCACCCGGGTGCCCAGCCTCCAGCAATTCGAAATTGTGTCCTCCACTGTAGCGTGTTCTCTGCGGATGGTGGGGGGGAGCACATACACTTTGTCTCCTTGGGAATCCCGACCAACCTTGACAGTTGAGGACGGGGCTTTGCCTTAGGTTGAGGAGGGTGGGCGCTGGGCTGGGAGGTGGGGTGATGGCTCTTGTACCCTGCCTTGTAAATGCTGGGCTTAGGTGGGTGGCCTCGCCTCTGCAGGATGGACAGGTGGGCATCTCTGCACCCTCTACTCCGGGTCCCATGTCTGTGCCCGGTCTTCTTCCCTCACTGGGGACCGCATCGTCCTTCTGGGTGGTTGTGAGCTCAGCTGCTGAAAGATGGTGTGTTCTGCATGCTTCCGCCAGCTCCTGTTTTAAAAGCCTTTGCAGGGGCCCCTGTGTTTCCCAGTTCAGTCCCAGAACTTGCCTCGTAGCCAGATGAAGAAGACACACTGCTTTCCAGCACGTGTCTGTCCATTCCACAGTTGCTTCTGGTGGCCGTACACTGCAGTGACTTGTCTACTATGTTATGTGATGTTTAACGGTTTTGTGTTTTAAACAAACCTCATGGAGAAAAGCTTACCAGGTCCTGGAGAAGATCAAGATCACTGGGAGTACCTGCATGGCTGCTGTGGGGCTGGTGCTCACGGCTGGGACCAAGGTGAGTGCCTGCCTGCTGTCCAGGTGTTCCCTGCTCAGAGACTGGGTCCCAGCTCTGTCCCAACTGCCCAGGGACCATGGACAGACTCCCCACCGTGGGCCTCAGTTTGCCGTCTGCATTGGATTAGCCTGCAGGCCATCTTATCAGTGACCAGCTCTTTAGACACAACCTCAACACAGAAGGCCTGTCACAGAGACGTCCCTCAGCCCTGCCCCTCCCCACTGGCCACACTTGCATCCTGGGAGCCTGGCACCACTGAGTGTTCCCCTTTGCTGACACAGGATTGTGGAAACTTCAGGTTTCTCATAAAAGAGACAGAAGAAGAGAGAAAGAGGTAAAAAACAAAGAGCCATGAATAGAAAGCAGTCATACATACAGTAGATACTAATCTGATTATATCAGAAATTACCTTTAATGTGAATGCTCTAAATATACCAATTAAAGAACAGAACTGACCAAGTGGCTGAAAAACAAGACCCAACAAGATTTTCTGTAAGCAATGCAGTTTAATTGTAAAAATGCAGATACATTAAAAATAAAAGGGAGTAGAAATAAATACCATGCTAGCACTGTTGAAAACTCAAGTCGCTATCTTAATTTCAGACAGAGCAAGCTTCAGATCAGGGGCAATTACCAAGGATGAAGAGGGACATCACGTAATGAAAAATGAGTCAATTCCCCAAGAAGGCACAATAATCTTCGCTATGTATACACTCAGCAACAGGAAGCCAAAACTGATGGATCTGCGTGGAGAAATAGATGAATCCACTACACAGTTGGAGACTTCAGTGCCTGTCTGTTGGTAATTGGTAGATCCAGTCGGGTGAAAATCTGTAGACAGCTGAACTGAGCAGCATCCTCAGTCACCTGGAGGTAACTGACACCTTAGACGACTTCATCCAGCAGCAGCAGAACACGCTACGTTTCAAGTTCACGTGGGACGTCTACCAAGGTAGACCACACTGTGGGCCGTAAAACACAGCTTGACAAATTTAAAAGAACCTAGATCATATAAACTATATTCTCACACCAGAATGGAATTAAAGTACAAATCTGTTTCTAGGAGATACTGGAAAACTCCAAAACATTTGGAGATGGAGCCATACACTTCTAAATGACACGTGAGACAAAGAAGAAATCTCAAGAGAAGGTGAAAAATAATTTGAACTAAAAGAAATGGAAAATATCACTTGTCAAAATTTGTGAGATACAGAAAACGGTATTTAGAGAGAAATGTGTATGATTGAATTCATATATCAGACAAGAAGACCAATCCGAAAGCAGGAGTCTAAAATTCCGCCTTAGGAAACTAGAGAAAGAAGAGCCATTTAACCTAAAGCAAGAAGAAAATAAATAATAAAAGTCAGAGCACAAATGAATGAAATTAAAGGCAAGGAAACAGAGAATCAGTGAAACCAAAATTTGACTCTTTGAGAAAATGAATAAAATTGATTATCTCTAGCCACACTAAGAAAAAAGGGAGAAAGCAGAAATAGTAGAAATGAAAGGGGGCCATCTCCACTGAACCAATGGATGTTAAAAAGATATTAATGTATATTGTGAACCACTCTGGCACTGCACTGGAGGTCCTAGCCGGTAGTCCAATAAGGGAAGAAAAGGTAATAGAAGATATGTCGGTTGCAAACGTAGGAACAGAACCATCATTCTCAAACTGCCTGTGTATGTAGAATATTCAGTACTAAAATACTTATATATAAACTGCTAGAATTGATAATTGAGTTTGCCAAATTCGCTGGATATAAAATTAACATGAATTTCTGTTTTATCTCTGTATATTAGCTATAGACAATTAGTTACTCTTTCCAATTAGTATTAAAAAATACAACTGTATGCCCACAGATTTGGTAATGTAGGAGAAGTGGACCAATTGTTTGAAAGCTACAAACTTCCAAAACTCACCCGAGAAGAAACAGATAATCTGGGTGGGACTATGTCTATTAGATAAACTGAATCAGTAACCAGTAATGCTGAGCACGGACTATGTGCCAGACAGTATTCCAGGCGCAGGTGTTTGGCTCCAGCTTCTCTGTGATCATGACTGAGGTGGAGCATCACTTCATAAACTCAGTATCTGGTTTATAGCTCTTTTTCTGTAAAAAGTGAATAGACAAATAAAGGAGTATAGGAATCTTAAATAATTGATATTTATGTTTAAATCTCAGGCATGTGGAACATGAATTCCCACTCCGTAGATGTGGGCTGCGCATAGTGACATCCTTCCAGAAAGTACGTGCAGAACGGACTGGGGACAAGGGGAACTTCATAGTGGAGGAATATGACAAACCCTGTCTCATCCAGGTGACAACAGTGACAAGTCACCTTCAGAGGATTTGCCCTTTGTGTGAAATGTTGTGAACAAAATTTACCCTCTGTGTCCTTCCTCTGTGAAGACATACAACCCCAGGCTCATCACCAGGGAGTCATCAGGTAAATCTCAAGTGGAGGAGATGCTACAAAGCTCCTGGTAAGTACTTTCGACACTTGTCTATGTCGTCGTAGAACAAGAGATGTCTCAGAAGCTCTAACATAAGTATCCTAAAGAAACAAGACCACTGAATACAGTGAGGTGCCCTAAATGAGGTTCTGCAGGAGAAAAGGGTAAAACTAAGAGCACTGGAAAAAATGAGTGGACTTTACAAAATCAGTAATCACATATCAACACTGGCTCATTCTTTGTAGCAGTGTGCTCTGGCCATATGAGATGGCGCTAAGATGGGAAACCGGGTCTGGGCTGCTTGAAGAATCCTGCACTGTCCTTGCAAGATGTTTATAAATCCGAAACTATTTTAAATTGAAATGTATTAATCAAACACCAAATTTTTACATTTTTTTCTAACACATGATTTCTAATACTTACTGGTAATTACGATAAATATCCCTTTTCACTTAGTTCCATTGCTTTATTTTTAAAAATTGGATTTATGACACTGAAGTAAATAACACAGGATAATACATAATTTCCAGTAGCACCTGCATTGCACGTCTAATATTAAATTTTTAAGGCACAAGTGCATTTATTATTTATGATGTTATTTTGAAGTTTTCTTGCTTGTTGTTTTCCTGGTATGACTATGTCCTGGGTGCACTCAGTAAAAAGCCTGTCACCATAAATGTAGGTCAGCATTCAGACTATAGTGAGTCGGCTTCACTCACAGCTGATCATAATCAATAGACCAGTTTATAAAGTAACAATAAAATGACGAATGATTCCTTGTGACTGGCTCACTTAGTCTTAGAGTGCTTGTTTTGATTTTGTTTCCATGTTTGTATTTTAGAACTAACAGCACAAAATCAAACATTTTTTTGCCAGCTCAAATATCAGCTTAGAATAATGAAAGATGTTGTGACCGCAAAGATTCAATTTATGATTTTTTTCTCATCAGAAGTGTTTTAAAAATCATCAAACTCATCAGTGCCTAGGTGACAGGAAAAAGCGACAAGTCAGGGAATAAACAATGGCAGACTATCTTTCAGGTGATTTCAGATGCTGCTATATTTTGTGTCAGAAAAAAGTTGCCTCTTAGAAGGTCACATGGAATTAACTCAAAGTTCAAACCTTGAAATATTTCTCAATTTAGTCAAAATTACATGTTATTACAATGTCCGTATGGTTAGCAATTTAAGTCAAGATAAAAAGTGATCTATTCCTATGTGTTTAATACAACTCTAAAGAAATACATAGTTCTAAGAAATCAGGTTAGGTCTTAAAGAGTTAAAAATACAAAAAGCAAATGCTCTTCCTTGCTTTGATTGTGCAAGAGAAGTAGCCCATGGTAAACAAATCTGCCACCCCTTATAAGGGATGTTCATGTTAAGAACACCTCCTTTACCTCAGAAGAAGGATTTAGTGGCTGGATTGAAAGAAAAGAAAACAAGACATTTTGTAAACTGGGAAAAGAAGATGTTGACATGAAAATGCTCATCATCGCAGTTGTTATTATACATGAGTGACTATTACAGTTGCACAAATAGGTAGAAGTCGTTATTCCTCAACTGTACGTGAATATGACAAATGTGTACCTCGTTCAGGCCATAAACATAAGAGACAAACTTTCTGCTCCTGTAAGTTAAAATATGATAACCTTTCAAATACCGCACAGTTTGTAAGCATGCATTGTGAATTCAGTAGACTGCGTATTTCCATGTCTGTTCTAAAAAGTTCTTTAAACGTTCATAAGAATGCCCAACTGTTGTCGAGATCAAATGCCATCAGCTGCCATTCCATGCAAATTATGACATTTAGCAAATAATACATATGTCCACAATAAAATGTACAAGTAAATAATATATAACATAAAATCAAATACTATGTTATATTAACATGAAAAATAAAGTCACATTAGGAATGTAGCGTGCTGAAATCAGAAGCATCTTGGCATAAGTAGATACAAATATTTATGCGCGTTTCATGATGGGATGATACTGTAAACCAAGTGGAAACTGTTAAGAAAGCGCTCCATGGAAAATTCCTGACTATATGTAGAATGCACACTCTTAGACGGTCTCTCCTCTTGGTTACAATGAGACAGTTATGTTAAAGGAATGAAAATCTTTAACAAGACATAAGAATACACTGATGTAGAAAATAAAAGGAAAAGTAAAGAAATGGGCAATTTAAAAAATCTACAGATTAAAAATACCAATTCTAATGGGAAAGGGGCTTATGATTTTTTTAAAAAAAGGAGATTATAGATATTCCATTTTAGTATTTGAATAGAGAGATACAAAATTAAGATAAATGCCTTCAGATTTTGAATTTATTAGGATTAAATTTATTTGCAATGAATGAATCTAATTACAAAAAGCAGCCATTGTCTTGTGTGTAAGTTTGCTGAAGCTTTACGGTTTAATACATTCATTCATTTTAAATTGTCTTAAGTAGTATGCAATGGCTAGTATTTTACAAATCATAGCTGGTTTGAATCTTCTAAAAGTGATTCATAATGTTTTTCGCATTCTTATAAAAATTTTGGTAGTGACTTGGATGTTATTTTTAACAATATTAGTCACATTGGAATCCTGCAAAAGATGTTTCTATGAGCTGATATTTACAAATATTTACTATATTTATTTTCATGTTTTTTTCATTTAAGATTATTACAAGATATTGAGCATAGTTCCCTGTGCTAAAATAATGTGTTTTAAGACACCTCTTCTTTACTTTCTCAGGATTTTTTCAATTACTTTTACATTCTGTCCACATTGTCTGTACATGACAGGTGTTTAAATCTTTTGCATCAGTGAGTAAGTGAATAGTTCAGTGCCCTTGTGGATATGGGAGGCAATCGTTCTTCTGTGCTACTAGTGAAAACAGACATTTTTATAACCTTTCAGAGGGCATATGAGGAAAAAATGATGAATGCATTCCGCTTGACCTAGGGATTCTGTACATCTCAGCAGGCACAGCCCGTTTCTGTGTCCCCAGCTCCTTCAACTCATTGGACTGGAGGATTCCTATAACATGCATTTTCCTTTCCTTATACACATGTTTCTGTCTCTCTGAATCTGTGCAGGGTTTTCTCCCACAAAACAACTCTTGAGTCTGTGACAAACCCCATAGCATGCATTTCCTCCCACCAAACCCCTTAAAAACTATCCTGCTGTAAAAATGAGCCCTGGTAAAATATTACCTGAGAAAGTAGAGAGTAAACCACATGGGAGCCTCCAGAAAATGAAGTGTCTGTGCTGCTACTTAAGGAAAAAGCCATCCTGGCTAAGTCCAAAACAGCCCCTTCTCAGATGTTGGAGCGCAGACAGGAAGCACTCTTTTCCTGCCCACATGGCCACACACGGGGACTTGTCCCAAAGCCACTGTGGTGCCTCCTCAGTCAGTCCTGAGGGTGGCGGTTGGGGTGGGAATCTCTTGGTCTTAGGGAAGAATGCCCACCAGGTTCCCTGGTGGGTTGAATCAAAATCCGGCACACAGGGAAAAGGGTGGTTTTGTGCGCCACCTGCCGGCCACTGAGGGCAGAACAGGATGCTCAGAACTCAGTATTTGCAGAATATGTGTCTCCTACCCCCTGCCAGCATGCTAAATCACTCAGTATGTCAGTGTCCCCACCTCTTTGCTGATGACACTGGTGACAGGAGTGCTGGCTACTCATGCTGCGTGTCCACCTGCATCTGCCCACATTAAGAGGACCGTGTACCTGTGCCTGCCTGAGCCCCCCCCAACCCATCCAGTGTTGATGGAGCTTAGGATACGCTCACCCCTGCATGTGCTTGTACAGTTCTACACCCAAACTCTCCTTGTGTGTTTAGGACGCTGAGGCCCAGAGAGGGATAGAGGCTGGTTTGGGGCACAGCACATGGGCAGAATCCAGAGGAAAGTTAGGATCCCAGCTTCCTAGGCCAGAGGTTGGAGACAGCTATGCTGTGGACCAGGAACATCCATTCTGCTGGTAGTTTGTCAAGAGGTCCATGACGTGAAGGGAATTCTCAAAGTTCTTATAGTCTCACCTGGGCTTGGGCCACCTCCATAGTGTTTTCCAGGGGACAGAGCTTGAAGTCTTGACAGACTACCATTCTCAGCTAGAACTAGGTTGAACACACATCCCATCTCCCAGGATAGTCAGACT
Source organism: Vicugna pacos (assembly GCF_048564905.1). Lineage (NCBI taxonomy): Eukaryota > Metazoa > Chordata > Mammalia > Artiodactyla > Camelidae > Vicugna > Vicugna pacos. The sequence continues at coordinate 1,932,385 of NC_132989.1, forward strand.
ACAGTCAAGGGGACTGTTTCTTTCTCTGCAAACTGGTTGCTTGCCTTGGCAGACCCCAAGGGTCTGCATGCTTGGGAGGTCTGAACTTGATCCTCCACCAATGACCCACTGTGCTCTGAGAGCTCAGGAGAATGGTTTCAACTCATTGAGGTCCTTCAGAGGAGAGAGCAGCTTGGGGCTTGAGGAATAAGGACTAGTCATAGAGCAGAATGGGACAGAGCCATGGACCAGGAGTCAGGGGTCCAGGAATGAGACCAATCCTAGTTGAATCCTTGGGGTCAGGTCCTCATTTGGAAGTGTCAACTTAAAGAGAAGTGCACAACGTGAGAGTCATGAGTGTGTGTTTTATTCAGGATCTTACTGAGGATTATGGCCCAGCAGACAGCCACTCAATAGTCTGAGTAAACTGCTCCAAAGTGGTATGGGAGCAGCCAGTATATACATGAATTTTTAGCTAGGGAAACACATGTATTTGAGCACGTATCTTGGTAAAAGATGACCACTAGTCACAAAGAACAGGTATCTCAAAGGTAATGATTTTAGTGCTTTTGTGCAGGTGGAAAGATGTGAGCATCTGGGGTCATTGAAATTCTTCCTGAGATGTGCATCTAACTAGGGGCTCATTTGCCCAAAGCACAGAGTGTCTCATCCTGTTTTTTTCATCCTGAATCTCTTTTAGGATTCATTGTTGGTGGGTGGCTACATTGGGTTGTGACTTAAGCCTTGTATGACTTGTTGATGGGTAGTGCTATCTGGTTTTGTTGTTGTTGACAGAAGTAGGGGGTAACAAAGCATCCCAGAGCAGGAAGCAGAGAAGGGAAAGAGTGGTTTCTGACATCCAGTCCAAAGCCAAGACTCCTGCAGCTTGTGCTCTTTTGCCCTTGGGACTTGGGAAAGTTCTGCCTTAAGGACTCCCAAATAGATTCAGGCCTGGTGCTGCAGTGCTACTGCTGGCCACTAGGGAGCAGACAGCCTCCCCAGGAGGGCATTGCCCACTGAGATTTCCTGGAGCAACTGAAACAGACAGATTAATACTGCAGAAGTCATTCTGGCCATGTGCCAAGTCCAACCATTGTGCATCCCATGGTATCTTGAATTTGACCTCAGGCACTGAGCTGCCTGGTTAACCAGGTTTTTGTCTCAGGTTTTATGGAATTGCCTAATGGCACTGGGCTTCAAGGTCAACCATCTATCCTGAGCATCCTGAAATTGGCCTTGAGTGCTGGGCTCCTGGGTCCTCCAGCTTGTCCATCCCAGTGTCCTGGTACTGAGCTCCAGCATCTGGCTACCTATTGGAGCACCTCTTCATCTGGGGAGTCCCAGAGTTGGACTTCAGCACCAGGCTGCCTGTTTGACTAGCTATGTGTCCTACATGCCTCAAATTTGACCTCTAGCCTCAGGCTATGTGGTTGATCTGCTGTAAGTTCCAAGGGTTCCAGACTTGCCTCAGTTGCAGAGTTCCCAGTTTGATCTGCTGTCCATCCTAGGCATTCTGGACTGAATCTCCAGTGTAGGGCTGCAAGGTTGATCATCTATCCATCCCAGGGATCTTGGGTCCTGGACCTGGCTTTTGACATCAAGCTGCCAGATTGAACAACTGTCCATCTGGGGACATCTCAGACATTGCCTTGGGTGCCAGGCTCTTGGTTGACAGATGTGTGTCCTGTGGTGTCTTGGACTTGGCCTCAACTGCTGGGCTGTTGGGTCAACTAGCTTTTAACCTTGGAAACTTGAATTTGGCCTTCAGCATCTGACAGCTGGGTTGAATATCTGTCCCAAGATTCCCGGGTATCCTAGACTTGGCCTCAAGTGTGATGCTGTCATGTCACTCAGTTGTTGTTTGAAGCATCCCATATGTGGCCTCAAGCACCAATCTGCAGGATTGGCCAGATTTCCATCCCTTGCATCCTGGGGGTCCTGGGTTTGGTACAAGATGATAGGCTGCTGGGTCAACCAGTTATACTTCCTGGGCATCCTCGACTTGGCTTTTGCCTTTAAGCTGCTGGGTTAACTGTCTTCTCTATTGTGTCCCAGGCATCACAGACTTCACCTTCAGTGCTGGGCTGCCAGGTCAACCAGATGTCCATTCTGAGCAGCCCCAAATGGCCTCAAATGTTGGGCTGCCATGTCAGTCCACTGTTTTTCTGGGGTGTCCTGGCCATGGCCTTCAGTTTTGGGCTACCAGTTAGGCTAGCAGTTCACACCAGATGTTGTGAGTGTTCTGAAGTTGGTCTTGGGTGCCAGGCTGCTTGGGCAACAAGCTGTCCTTTCTTATCCAAAGATGGCCTCAGGCACTGAGCTGATGAGTTGATCAGCTGTCTGTCCCAGGCTTCTTGGTGTCCTAGACTTGGCCTTGGGTACTAAGTTGCTGGGCTGACAAGCTTCTATTCCAGGTATCTCAGACTTAATCTCATTTACTGGACTGCTGGGTTGATCAGCTCTCTGTTTTTGGTGTCCTGGGCTTGTTCCAGTATCATGCTGCAAGCTTGGCTGACTGTCCGTCCCATGTATCCTGGGCCTCCCAGGTTGACCACCTGTGCCACCTGTGGTGCCCCAAATTTGGCCTCCAGTGCCATATTGCTGGTTCAACCGGCTGTGCATCCTATAGCATCTCTGACTTGGCTTCAGGCATCAGGCTTCCAGGCTGACCAGCTGTCCATCCCAGAATTCCCAGACTTGGCCCTCAGAGTTGGGCTTCTGGGTCAACCAGATGTTAGTCCAGGATGTCCCAGTTGTCCCAGACTTGGCCTCAGTTGCCAGAATTCCAGGTTGACCACTTGTCTGTCTTGGGATGTCATGGATTGGCTTCATGCACTAGGTTTTCAGGTTCACCAGTTGTCAGTCTTGGCTTTGACTGCAAGGCTGTCAAGTTGACTATCTCTCCAGGGCATCCAAGGATTGGCTTACGAGCACTGAGCTACTGGCTTCATCAGCTGTCCATCACAGGCATTCAGGCATTCCAGTCTTTTTGTGTTTGTAATTATCCTCCAGCATCAGGCTGCTTGTCAACCAGCTGTGTCCTAGGCACCCTAGGTTGTCTCAGATTTGGCCATGAGTGTTAGGCTACCTGGTCAATCAGCTATCTGTCTGAGGCATCCTGGGTGTCCTGGACTTGGTTTGTCATTGGGCTGCCAGGTCAACCAGCTGTCCATTGTGGGGAGGGGTCCTGAACTTGGCTTTTGGCATCAGTCTCTCAGGTCAACCAACTGTCTGTCCCTAAGTGTCATGAACTTGGTCTTTGGCACTGGGCTATCAGGTTGACCAACTGTCTTTTCTAGGGGATCCTAGACTTGGCCTCCAGCATCAGTCTGCCAGATCATCCATCAGTCTGACCCAGGGTGTTACAGACTTGGCCTCATGCACCAGCCTGCTTGGTTCACCAGTTGTTAGTCTATGGCATCCCAGAATGGCCTTGGGCAATGGCCTGCTGGGTCAAACAGTTGTCTCATATGTTTCAGGTGTCCCAGACTTGCTTCAGGAATCAGGTTGCCAGGTCGACCAGCTGTCCATCTCAGTCATCCCAGTATGCCCCAGATTTGGTCTCAGGCTCCAAGTTGCAGAGTCAACCGGCTGTCCTTTCCAGACATCCCAGACTTTGCCTTGGGCGCTGAGGTGCCAGGGTGACCAACTGTTCATCCTAGAAGAGTCAGAATTGGGCTTAGGAATGATTGCCAAATCAACCAGTTGTTCATCCAGAGTATTCCAGACTTGACCTCTGACACCAAGCTGGTAATGATAATGTCCATCCTGGGTGCCTCAGACTTGTTTTCTGGTGCTGGGCTGCCAGGTAGATAAGCTAGTCATCTTCTTTGTCCCCAAATTGTCTGTGGCTACTGAACTGTCCAGTTATTCATCTGAGGTGTCCTGAGTGTCCTGGTCTTGGCTTTGCGTGCCAAGCTGCCAGATCAATAAGGTGTCCATTTCGGGCTTCCCAGATTGGCGTCTGGTGCCAGGCTGGCAGGTCCACCAACTCTTTGACTCAGGCATCCCAAACTTGGTCTCAGGTGATGTTCTGGCAGGTAACTGGCTGTCCAGTTTGGGCATTCTGGATTTGGCCTCGAGTGTCAAGTTTCTAGGTCAATCAGATGTCAATCCTGGGCATCCCAGGTATCCTAGACTTGGCCTTGTGTGTCAGACTGCCGAGTAAACCAGCTGTCCATCTTAGGCACCCTGGACTTGGCATCAGGCCTTAGGCTGCTGGGTTGACCTTCTATTCATCTTGGGTGTCCTGTGTGTCTTGGACTTGGCCTTGGCACTGAGCTACCAGGTCGACAAGTTGTCACCAGCATTTCTGGCTTCCTGAACTTGGCCTTGGACACTATACTGCTGAATCAACCAGCTGTCCATCCCAAGAGTCCTGGACTTGGCCTCTAGTACCAGACTGCAGTTGACCAGCTGTATGTCTTGGGCCTCCCAGACTTAATCTAGGGTACTGGGGTGCTGGGTTATCCAGCTCTTTGTACTAGGTGTTCTAGACTTGGCCTTGGGCGCAGAATTGCTGGGACTACCAGCTGTTTTCCCCAGGCCTGCTAGACTTGAACTTGGGCACTTGTATTATAGCTAGAAGAACTATTCGTCCTGAGCATCCTAGACTTGGCCTTGGTCACCAGATTGCTGGGCTGACCAGCTGTCTCTCCAGGATATTCCAGACTTGGCCTTTTGTGCCAGGCTGCCATGTCAACTAGCTGTCCCAGGCATCCTGGACTTGACCTCTACAGCCAATGTGCCAGAAGACCAGACCTTCCAGAAATCCTGGACTTGGCCTCAGGAATTAGGCTGCCAGGTTGACTTCCTTTCTGATCTGATCACCCTAGATTTGGCCTGTAGCCAAATCTAGCCAAATCTGAATTGGCTACCAGGTCAGTCACCTATCTTGGCCTTGGCCCTGGGCTGCCTGTTCAACCAGCTGTCTGTCCCAGGCTTGGCTTCTGAATTGGGCTGCCATGTTGGCCATTAGTTTGTCCTGGGCTTGCCATATTTGGCATTAGGTGACAAGCATCCTTTAGGCCAACCAGCTGCCATCCCAGGTGTCCTGAACTTGCCTCAGGTACCAGGCTGCTGAATAAAACAGCTGTTCATCCCAGGCAATCTGGACGTCTTGGACTTGGCCCCGGGCATGGGGCTGCCAAGTCAACCAGATGTGTGTCCTGCACATTCAAAACTTTCCTTGGGCAGCTGGCTGTTAAGTAGACCATTTTTCTGTCCCAGGTGTCATGAATTGGTATCGGGCATTAGGATGCCAGGGGGATCAAGTATTCGTTCAGGGAATTTAGAACTTGGTCTCAGGCACTGGGCTACTAGGTTTGCCAGTCATGTGTTCTGAGGGTCCCTGCTTTGGCATTGGCACCAGGCTGCTGAGTCAGTAAGCTGTTTTCCCCTTGTGTCTCATGGATCCCAAACTTGACCCGGCTGCCAGGCTGCCATGTTGACCAACTATTTGTTCTAGGTGTTTCAGACTTCATCTTGGGCCCCAGGCTGCTAGTTCAGCTAGCTATCCGTATGGGGAATCCAAATTTGGCTTTGGGTATCAAGAAGCTAGCTCAACCAGCTGTTTGTCTGGGCATCTCAACTCAGCCTCAGGTGCCAGGCTGCTGGGATGACCAGTTGCCTGTTCTGGGCGTCCCTGGTGTGCCAGATTTTTTCTTGGGTGCTGAGCTGCTAGGTAGAATTGGCCTCCCACACCAGGTTGCTGGTTCAACCAACTGCTCATCTCAGGCATTGTAAACTTGACCTCGGGTGTTGGGTTGCCAGGGTGAATACGTGTCCATTTGGGCATCCAGGAATTGGCCTTGGGCACTAGGATACTGGGCTGTCTAGCTGTCTGTCATGGGCATCTCAAACTTGGCCTCTGGATTCAGGCTGTCATGTCAACCAGTATTTTATTTCAAGTGTGACATACTTGGTCTGGAGCACTGAATTACCAAATCAATCATCTGTCCATCCTGGGCCTTCTGAACTTTACCTCAGGTGCAGGCCACTGGGCCTACCAGCTGTTTATTCTGTGTAACCCTGACTTGGCCACAGTTCCCAGGCTGCCAAATAGACTGGCTGTTCATCCTGAGCTTCCTGGGCGTCCCAGACTTGTCCTTAGACTTCAGACAATTATGTTAACCAGCTGTCCTCCCAGAGGATCACAGTCTCGTCCTAGGGTTGCACGCTGCTCGGTCAATCGTTGTTTGTACGTTTTCCCGGACTTGGCCTTGAGCACTATGCTGCTGGGTTGACCAGTTATCCATCCTGGGCATCCCAAGCACCCAGGACTTGGCTTTGGGTTCTAGGTTTCCTGGTGACCAGCAGTCTGATTTGGGCTCCTCAGCATCCAAGATTTGGCTTCAGGCACTGGCTGCCAAGTCAGTCAGTTGTTTGCTTGGGGTTTCTTGGGCATTCTGGACTTGGTCTTGGGTGCTGGAGTCTGGGTCAACCGGCTGTTCATCAGAATGTTCTGGTCTTGGCCTCAGGACTGGGCTGCCAGATTGACCAGCTGTCTGTCCCAGGCATCCCAAACATCCTGAACATGTCATTGCTCACTGGGCTGCTGGGCTGTCCAGCCATTTTTTGGTGGTGGGGCATCCCAGATTTGGTTTGACGGCCAGACTGCTGCACAGACCAGCTGTTCATCCCAGGTATCCCATGCATCAAAAGTTTGTCTTGGGCATCAGGCTGCAGGGTTCATACGATGTCCCTCCCAGGCATCACAAACTTGGCCTTGGGTGCTGGGCTACTGGGTTTATTAGCTAGCTGTCCATCCAGGGCATCCCAGATTGGCCTCAGGCACTGGGCTGCCAGGTCAACCAGCAGTCCATCCCGGGCATCCAGAGGTGGCCACAAGTTCTGGGATCCCAGGTGACCTGTATTCCCAATCTTGGCTGTCCCAGGCTTTCTGTATTCCCAGACTTGGCTTCAGGCACTATGCTGACGGGTTGACCAGATCTCTCTCTGGGGTGCCCCAGACGTGGTTTTGGGCACCTGGCTTTCAGGTAAACAAGCTGTCATTTCAAGGTGTCTTGGACTTTGTTTCAGGCACTAGGCTGGCCAGGTGACTTTCTGGATCTTGTGCATTCCAGATGTGGCATTGGGCGCTGAGCTGCTAAGTTGACCAGCTGTCACAGTAGTCCTTAACATGGCCTTGGGTGCTAGGCTGTGAGGTCAACAAGCTGTTCATCCTGGCATCTCAGGTGGTCCAGACATGGCCTCAGAAGCCAAGTTGTTGGGTCATTTAGCTGTCTTTCCCAGCCATCGTGTACCAGGCTCCCTGGCTGACTAGCTCTCTGAGACATCCTGGACTTGGCCTCAGACCCTAGTTGCCAGGTTGACCAGCAGTCTGTATTGGAAATATCAAAATTGGCCTCATTGCTACGTTACTAGGTCAACCAGTTATTCAACCCAGGCATATCCAACTTGGCCTTGGTGTCATTCTGCTGGGTTGACCAGCTATTTTCCCCTGGCACAATGCTGCCAGGTCAGCCTGCTCTCTGTGCTGGTTGTCATGAACCTGACTTTGGCTTGCTGTTTGTCCCTGGTGTCCCAGGTGTGACTTAGGCACTGAACTGCTGTGTCAACCAGCTTTCTGCTCTGATATCTCAGGTATTCTGGACATGGCCTTGGGCATTGGATTGCTAGGTGACCAAGCAGTAGTCTGTTCCAAGTTTACCATGTGTCCCAGACTTGGCCTCAGACACTGAGTGGCTGAGAGACCAACTGTTCATCCCAGGCATCCTGAACTTTGCCTTGGTGCCAGGCTGCTGGGTCAACCAACTGTTCATACCAGCTGTCCTGGACATAGCCCTTGGTGATGGGCTGTCAGGTCAAGCAGTCGTCTGTCTCAGGCATTCCCAATGTCAGCCTTAGTACCAAGCTCCTGGATGATCAGGTTTTTATCCTGGGCATCCTGGACATTCCACACTTGGCCTCAGGTGACAGGCTGCTGGGTTGACCAGCTGTTTGTCTCAGGGATCTCGGACTTGGCCTCAGGGCCTGTACTGCCTGGTGACAGCTGTCAATCCTGGGTGTTTTGTGCATCAGGCCCTCAACGGCTGGGTTAACTAACTGTGCATCCTGGGCATTCTGAATGTCCTGGTGTTGGCCTTGAGTGTCAGGCTGCTGGGTCAACCACCAATCTGTCTTGAGTATCCCTTGCATCTCCAAAGTGTCCTCAAGCACTGGGCAGCCAAATTGACTAGCTGTCCATCCTAGGCACCCAGATTTGCCTTGGGCATCAGGCTTCTGACCCAGAAGCAATTATTGGACCAGCAGTTCTACCTACTTGACTCAGATTTACTTCAGCACTGGGCTGCCAGTGCAACCAGTTGTCTGCTCAGGGCGTCCCAGACTTGGTCTCTGGCCCCAGATTACTGGATCAAAGAGCTCTCTGTCTGGGGCATTCCAAATGTGGTTTTGGGCACCAGGCTGCTGGGTCAAATAGCTGTCTGTCCCACATGTCCCAGTTTTGGCCTCAGTGCAAGGCTGTTGGGAAAAGCTGTTCATTCCTGCCATCCCATGTGTCCTGAACTTTCCCTCAGGCACCAGGCTGCCGGGCCAGCCACCTGTCTGTCCTGGGCATCCTGGGTATCCCGGGCTTGACATTGGGTGCTGTGCTGTCAAGCTGACTAGCTCTTCATATAAGGGGTCTTGTGCATCCCAAATTTTGCCTCACATGACAAGCTGCTGGTCAACTAGCTGTCCATCCTGTGTTCTGAACTTGGCCTTGAGAGCCTAGCTGCCAGGCCAACCATTTGTCAATCCCAGGCATCCTGAACTTAGCCTAGGATGCCTACCTGCTGGGTTGACTGGCTGGCTGTCCAAGGCAGCAGTTACATTCCCTTAGGCTCTGGGCTGCCATTTCTATTAAAGAAATGTGTGGACAGAGAGGGATGGAGGGAAGAGAAACAGAGACAGAGATAGATTGAGAGACAGAGAAATTGAGACATTAAGAGACGGGGGGTTGGGTACACAGGAGCGAGTGAACGAGATGGAAACCACAGACTTCTTTGCCAGAGCTGGAGGGAGCACCACCTGCAGAGCTGGATCCAGGGCCAGATCCAGAACTAGAATCAACTTCAGCACCAGCTGTTGTACCAGCCCCTGAGTTAGAGCTAGCCACTGCCAGGGCTGGTTCCAGAGTCGGGGCCACCACGTCCCCTGAGCTCCAGCCGGCTCTACCATCAGCTCTGGCACGAACTCCAGGACAGGGACTGCTGTATGATCCACTCCCGTGTCTGCTGTGGCAACTGCTCTAGCACCAGCTCCAGATATAGAACCATCTCCCAAGGTAATTACAGACGTAGGATCCACACTAAGTTCTGAGCCATAGCAGCTCCAGCTCTAGCGCCAAGTCATGAGCCGGAGTGTACACCAGCGTCAACTTCTGCCCCAGCTCAGAACCAGAGCCAGCTCCGGCATGAGCTGAAGTTACGGCCAGTGTCAGTTCCAGAACTGGAACCAGCTGAAGCGCCGACTCCAGCACCAGCACCAGCTCTACAAACAACTCTGGAGATGGATGCAGCTCTCTCACTGACTCCCACGCCAGCTTTAGCGTTAGCTGCAGAGCTGGTGCCAGGTCCACCACCAGCCCCAGCACCAGCCCCAGAGCTAGAGCTACTGCATGCTTTACACCCGGAACCGATTCGGAGAGCAGAGACACAGCCATCCCAGAGCTAGAGACCTCTTGGAGCCCTGCGCCAGGTCCGTGACCAGCGACAGCAGCAGCTCCACCATCAGATCCAGCTGCACCTCGAGCTCAAGCTGCTTCAGTGCCAGCCGCAGCTGGAGCCCCCCAGCACCTGCTTCTGAGCCAGAGCCGACTTCAGCACCGGTCCTCACATCATGTCCAGATCCAGACCCAGCTCCAGTTCCAGGGTCAGAGCCAGCGCGTCATGTGAGGTAGAGCCAGCTCTGGTATCTCTGTTATGTTCTTCTCTAACATTAATTTTTTAGGTTTACTTTGCTCTTCTTCACAAAGGGTACCTTCTAACTAACTCCTAGCAATAGCCAGCCTCAGGAGCCCCCTCTCCGTGGTGAGTGGCCCGGGCTCGCCAGGCACCTCGCTCCCAACCTGCCAGCCCAGACCACCTCCGGGCTTGGCTCACTGACCCTCCCTTCTGGCCGGGCACGATTCCTGACAGTGGACAGGCTGCCCCGGACTCCTGTGGACCACTTTGCTGCCTTGGATGCCTTCTGCTCTCTGGGACCCAGAGGACTAGCTAACCTTAGCTCAGGAGCACTGCCAGTGGTCGTACTGCCCTGCCTGCTGCCAGGTGCTGCCCCCGTACACTTCCTTCATTCCTTCACAGGTGCTGGTCGTCGCCATCTGGGCCCACAGGCAGCCTAGGGCACCCACTCAGCCACTGGGTCTGACAGCGGCAGCTCCCTTATGTCGTAACAGCACCTGCCCGTGACCCTCCTAGGGGTCCTGGCCCTGTCTCCTACCGCTCCAGCCTTTCTCAGGCTAGATGGGATCTCAGAGACGCCATGCTCAAGGCCAGCTGCGAGTCAGAGTCTTACCTACCTCCGCACCCTGCGCTGCCCCCCCGTAAAGGCGAGGCCCCCCCACATACCTTGGTCTTCACCAGGTGAGGAGGGGCAGCCGGGTCCCACTGAGGTTACCTGGTGGCACCGTAAGTGCCAGGCATCAAGGACTTCGTGAGACCACAGGAGGTGGGGCCAGTGGGAAGGGGAGATTTCAGAGGACGTGAGAGGGTGATCGATTTTTGGGATACAAGGTTAAAAAAAGTTTACTATTATTGTAAACAGCAAAACTTGCACTTGAATGTTATATCAAAATCCCACTTTCGCTACAGCCTGGGAGATGCGGTTTTGTGTTCTTTCATTTCTTGTGTTTAAAATGAGATGGACACGCTCAGTCCTCATTCAGTGTCTTGCAGGGTCATTAGTTTATTGTGTGCAGAAGTGAGAAAGGCCAGCCTTCTCTGAAGGACGTGCCCACGTCCACCTTCCACAGAAACTTTTATTTCAGTGTCATTAAGCTGGACGAGGAGCTGCGGCAGCCCCTCAGAACCCAGGGGATTCGGAGGTTGAAGGCACTTGCACAGGCACAGCAACAGCTGCTGAAATTTGAGCATCTTTAAAAGTGACCCTTGCCCGGGCTGTTTCCCGCCCCCGGACAATGGCTGCCTTTCTACACTTCAGAGGAAGAGCAGCTTTCTACTTCTCCTGCTGAGGTGTCCTTTGACCACCAGTTGGCAAAACTGCAGCTCAAACTCTGCAATTCTACAAGCCCAAGTCGGGGAAACGCATACAAGACAAAAACATACAACGCGGAAAGGAACAAGCCAGAGTAAGGTTACTGGCAACCAGGCTGAGGGCAGACAGGGCTTTCCATCATCGTCCCCCTTCTCCCAAGGTCAGCACTTAGCCTGAACTTGAATACTCCTCTGACCTCAGAATTCCTTTTCCTGTTTTTTTTTTTTTTTGTTTTTAAATCCAGGGGAAAGATCTGTGATGCAGAGTTTAGGGCTACAGCCAGGTGTCATTCTGTAAGTGTCCCTGCTGCCTGTGTACAGGGATTTCCCAAATCCCTGCCATGCCCTGTGCAATCATTTTAACCCAGACATGCCCTAGATGCCGCCTGTCCCCCGTCGGGTACACCCTGGCCACCCCCCTCTGGCTGGGTGGGGCCCGGTGAACGTCCTTTGGTTACGTCACAGGGATGTAAATCCTTCCTGCAGGGAGGGGAAAGATGCAGCCTGATGGACGGGGAGGGGGTGTACTGCCAGGACCAGCGATACGTGGGCAGCACAGACACGTCTCTCCCCATCAGACACCCAGGTGGGAAACACACACTGCCCTGAGCTCACCCAAGCGCCCTCCTGGGGCTTCTCCCAGGACTGAAAGCTAAAGGGTTAACACCAGGCACAGCAGGAGGTCCCAGGACCTTACACAGCCTTCAGTCTGCACCCTGTCAGAATACACAGCCTGTAAGAGCAAGAGATAGACAAATGGTGGGGCAACTCTGAGTTACCCTTTCCTCCTCAATGGCTATAGGTGTCACTCAGACACACAGCAAGGCTCACCTCTGCCAGGCCCCAAGTGATTGTGCAAGGATGTTGTTGAATGCAAGTGGGTGTGCAAGAAGCAGACACAGAAAAGAGCAAAATGGAGCAAATGATTGTTGAACCACACAGAGAGATTGTAATGGAGTTGATTATTTTTTTTTCTATTTGCTTTAGTTTTATTTATTTTTTTATCATAACATTTTGTGTATATTTCCCTGTGCTATACAGTGTAATCTTGTTTATCTATTCTACAATTTTGAAATCCCAGTCTATCCCTTCCCACCCTCTACCCCCCCGTAACCACAAGTCTGTATTCTCTGTCCATGAGTCTATTTCTGTCCTGTATTTATGCTTTGTTTTTGTTTGTTTGTTTGTTTTTGTTTTTTAGATTCCACATATGAGCGATCTCATATGGTATTTTTCTTTCTCTTTCTGGCTTACTTCACTTAGAATGACATTCTCTAGGAGCATCCATGTTGGGTTATTGATGGCTTAGTGGAATTTGGATTCTGCAGAATTAATGTGCAAGGAAAGATTGATAAATCAGCACAAACAGGCAAAGAGTGGTTGTTTTGCAGCAAGTGTGCAAGCATTGACTCTCAAATGGTACACAGTGGGATGCAGGAGAAGCCAGAAGGAGCAGAATAGTGAAGAATGGTTGATAACCTGGCCTCAGTGAGTGTTCAAAGTGCCTCTTGCAGTGAGTGTGCAACAAGACATTGCTGAATAGCACACAGTGGGTTGTGAGAATAGAAAGCCTGATGGCGAGCATGGGAGAAGCAATTGTTAAATGCTGCAGGAGTGTGCTGGAGCGAAATCAGGGTGCACACGCATTAGACTTGTTGTTGAACTGCACATGGAGTGTGTAAACAGTGACTCTGAATGGCAAATAGGTGTGCAAAGTGTGAGGTCAACTGGAAATGCCAGACACTGGCTTTTGAACTACACAGCGCGTGTGCAGGCAGACGTCGCTGAACGTCAGAGCGGGCCTGTGGGAAGTGGGCACTGGCTGAAGCAGACGGACCACTGACTCTGCAGGGGGCAACCGCAATGTTCCATCTGATGTGCCTGTGTGGCCAGGCCATGGTGCCAGGTTGTTTGGCTAAATGCCAGTCTGGACGTTGCTGTGAAGGCATCTTTTATATGTGACTGATATTTAATTCAGCACAGTGTGGGTGGGCCTCATCCAGTAAGTTGAAGGTCTTAAGAGCAAGGGACCTAGGTTCCCCAAAGAAGTGATTCTGCCTTCAGGCTGCAACCCAGAAACCCCACCTGAGTGTCCAGCCTTCAGCCTCAAGACTGCAATGTCTGCTCTGCCCTGGGTCTCCAGCCTGCCCTGCAGACTTCACACTCGTCATCCCCCGACACCTCTCTCCCTCTCTCTCTACATACACATATTCTATTGGTTCCATTTCTCTGGAGAACCCTGAAACTGTGATGACTGAGTAGCACATAGGTGTGCAAGACCTATGTGGAAACTGGATGGCCCACACAAGTGTGCAGAGTTTAAAAGCTAGAACAGTCTGCAATGATTGAGTTTTGTTTGGCACAGGGGTGAGAAGCAAGGTTTGGAAGTTGGATGGGGCAGAGTAAGTGCACAAATCACTCCTTGTTAAATGGTGAATAAGGGGTGTGCAAGGAGTAGATGCTGGATGGCGCAGAACAGGTGTACGAGGTGTGGAAGAGGCCCAGGTTCCAGCCGGCCTTTCGGGTCCCGCCTGGCCTGCGGGACGGGACCAAGACCCTCTCCCTCACTGCGCACGCAGCTTCAAGGGCGGGCTTGGGTCTCCAGAGGGGGAAGGTGGTGCTGCAGCGAGCGCGAGGGCGATGAGCTCACTGGTGCTTTGTCTTGCTTACTTGCTCCCAACAAGGCCCAGATGGCAGTGTGAATGTGTGAATGATGTACCTGTGACACCTGGGGGGCCTGCACGCTGGACAGCGCGTGAGATCTGCCTAGAGCCCTGGCCAAGAGACATCTCTGGCTCAGGATCCTGTCGGGTAGGAGGGAGGCACTGGCCCGTGGAGGGAGGGCGGGCTCTATGTAAATACTGTCTAGTGTTGGATAGAGACACAGGCCTTGGGTCCTGGGGCTGCCCTGGGCCCGAGTGTCTCCCCCCACCCTGGGGGGCTTGCTCTAGTGGGACTTAGGCAGGGATGCGGTAATAGGGCATCCCTGTAATGGGGGCCCTGCGAGACAAGCCAGCTGCCCTGCAGTGCTAAGGATGGGAGGCCTATCAGCTTGGGGGGTGGGGAACCAAGAAAACCCAGCCACATGCCACCCCCGCTTCGAAATCCCCAGCACATTCCCAGCCTCCTCGCTGTGGGTCCAAGTGACCAACGCTTCCTCACCCACCCTCTCAATGGATCCAGAGTGCCCAGTCCTGGCTGGGCCTCACAAGGAACCTGGACCCTCTGGACCCTCTGGACAAGCATCAAGGTCCCAGGAATACCGACAGACAGGACATATTAGACCCCTAAAAGCAGACACTGTGCCTGAGACACTGAGGTGACAAGTTTTAGTGGAGAGGTGACATGTCCTGGGCCACACAGGACAGAGCTTTATTCCTAGAAGGGACTCTGGAGCAGGGTGAATGCCTTCCACACTGGTGCCTCCAGCATCCCTCATGACATGTTGCAGTCAGTTCTCACGACGGGCACTAAAGGGACACGGTGGCGGCCACGACTTCCTCCAGCTGCTGCAGGAGCTCCTCTGGCTGTGGTGAGAATGCACTGGTGTCCACTCTCTGGAAGTCACGGTGGGCCACCACACACTCCAGCACCTCAGCTATGCGGCCGATGTCAAAAGCGGCCTGCTGGGGGCCCAGCCCACAGCCCTTGCTACCCTCCACCTGGCCAGGGTCCACGCCCTCAGCCAGGAAGCGCAGCCTCCTTTCAGCGATGACCTTCAGGAAGTGATAAAAGTCCTCGAAATTGATGCCGGAGCACGACTTCATCATGACCTGGGTCAGAAAGAGCAGCCAGTGAGCCGCCACTCACGCACGGCTCTGGGCAAGCTCTTGCCCACCTTGTACAGAATTTAGGCTATGAAGGGCCCTGGGCATGGCCTAGCCCTCAGGATGGAGGCAGACACCCAGGGACCAGCCAGCCATCAAGCGCGTCTGAGTCCTGCAGTCTGGAAGGCCCCGTGACCTGCCTCGGTCCCAGACTCTCGCTCACAGAGGTAGGTCCGGTGGCCACCCCCCACCCTCCCAAAGACTGAAGCTCTGGCCCTAGGAGACCACACCCTCCCGTGGGACCACAGGCTGTCCTGGGGGCTCCTCCACACCCTACCCCCGCTGAGGCCTCGGCCCTGGTGAGGCCCATACCCGTCCTCCCACTGTAGCCCCGGTGAGCCTCCCCGCGTGCCCCGCTCCTGCTCAGACCAGCCGTCCCACCTGGCAGTGGTGGTGCCAGTCGGGCATGGTGTCCCTCCACTCGATGATCTCCCGCTGCACCGCGCAGAGCTCCTGCTGCAGGAAGTGCCACATGTTGGCCAGGTTACAGCCGTTGACCCAGTTGTGGTTGATGGAGATGGTGTCCTCCTGGAAAGGGCAGGCGCAGGCTGTCCCCACAAGCCCACAGGGGCACTGTCCCCTCCCCGTGTCCTGAGGTCCTCTCAGCCTTCCTTAGCTGGAAAGGGCTGTTCCCATCTCCCAATGGGTGCCAGAAGGGAAGAGGGAGCCGGGGCTGTGATCATCTGAATCCACAGTTAACCCAGAGTGGGGCTTCCCAGGGGCTGGGACAACCCCATGGCTTGCAGACCCCTTGCCCATTGCTGCCCAGGAAAGCAACACGGGAGGGAGGGAAAGAGGCTGGGGGCCCTCAGCAGTGCTGCGTCCAGGAGCCAGCGTGGCCACAGGCAGGACCAGCCTTGCCCGTGGCCTGCCGTGTCCCATATCCGGGCTCTCCCAGAGGAACAGCCTGCCCACTCTGGGGGACCAGGAGGGGTGGCTCTCTGCAGGGAGGCGTCTAGGAAGGCACTGAGGACGAGCAGGGCCACCTGGCAGGCCACGGGGCACAGCTGAGTGGGGAAGCCCTGTGGCCTGTCTCCCTGACCCCTCTGGACCACAGCATGTGGAGCAGGGAGGGCCCACCCTACCAGGTTGTGGACTTGGTGGTGCCACCCGCTGGGTACAAACACCATCTCGCCGGCCTCCTGTGTGACCTCCAGTGGTGGGTTACAGTGACCGAGCCTGGCGTGTAGGTGGCCATCTAGGAGTGTGGGGGAGGTCACATCGTAGGGCAGGCCACCGCGGCTATCCCGCAGGAATTCTTCTTGCCCCGGTGGGAAGAAGAACCACTTTTTCCTCCCGCAGATGTTGACAGACCAGCTGAAGGAGCGGAAAATGTCGGCGTGGAACGGCGACCTGCACAAGAGCTCCTGTTGGTGTTTCGTGGCTCAAATGTGGGCTGTGCGCCTTCTGAATTAGACAGGCCACGCTCCGAGGCCTCAGTGGTCCCCAGTTCTCAGACCCGGCCTGTGGGCCAGGTGGGAGGGCCAGACCTTCCCCACCCCAGAGCAGATGCCTGGGCTCCTGCCACGGAGCAAAGAGGGTAAGTGGGCTTAGAAATGCCATATCTGGCAGCCACCTCCATGACCTGGCTGACGGGAATCTGAGAGGCTCTGGCCGAGAACCGACACACCAGCAGGAACAGGGGGTGACGGGGGTCAGGGTGCAGGATGGCGGGGGGAGCAGACAGGCGATTACCAGGTGCCGCCGGGCCCCATGTAGACGAAGCGGTAGTCATCCACGCCCAGGACGTCCCAGTACTCGTTGAGCCAGTCGGACGAGAAGTACACGGGCAGGGTGAACACGTCCTCCGCTGAGGAGTCCCTTCAGAAAGAGGCGTGAGGCTGCAGCCGAAGGCGCTGCCAGCCCACCTCCCAGCACCCAGGTCCTGAGGCCATGAGAGACCCTGAGAGGTTTGAAGTTATGTGAATGATGCTGACCTGCCTCTGGAGCCAGCGCCAACTGCCAGGCTGAGTGGGGGCCCCTCGGGCCATCCAGCCACAGTCTGGCCACCAGAGACCACAGTCCTAAGTGACCCCAGCCGAGCCGGGCCCAAAAGACTGAACCAGAGCTGTACACAGATGGCGCGGTTTTTGGGGTGCTGTGACACAGCCTAGCCAACACACACAGGCAGTGACCCAGCCGTTCTGGGCCCCTCACGGACGCGCTCCAGGCCTTCAGCCTCTGGTTCTAAATGCATCGTCTGCGTCATGCTGGTTTCCCGACTTTGGGGGCCTCCTCTACTTTTTCACCCACACCAGGGACCTTGACTCTGCCAAGTGGATTCACAGGCATGTACACCAAGGTCCTTTGTACCTCGTCTCTCAAGCTCTCACTCCCCGGTCCATCCCCACAACCCAACCAGTGGGCTCCCAAACAGAGAAGCATTCTAAGTTAGCTCAAGGAAGGGTACAACTCTGCCAACAGCACGGTCACACGTCACTCGCAGTCAGAGGCCGTGGCGGGGGAGCCTCAGCACCAAGTCACCCGCAGTTCCCTAAGACACCGTGCAGGCCCTCTGTTGCCACGTCTTTGTGTACTGACAGGCGCCTGCTCATCCTTCAAAACAAGGCTCAGATATCACCTCCCCTGTGGCCACCCCTGCCTGCCTGATCCAGACCTTTCTCTGCTCTTTTTATTTTAGGGTTGCCAAGGGAAATGCAGGGCACTCCATCAAGACTGACTTTCAAATAAACAAGGAACGCGTTTCCAGGCTAAGCGTGCCCCCTGTGACATCTGGGACACCCCTGCACCTGAAAACCCCTCACGGCTTATCTGAGGCCCGAACTCACCGCACGTGAGCATCTGTGTCTCTGAGCTCATCTGTGTTCCTGGAACGAGCTCCTGAGCTCTAGGACCAGAGTCTGGCTGCATCTCACCCACCGTCTGTTGGACCCGCGCTCTCTGCCAAGCAAGCAGCCATGTGGCAGACAGCACCCAGGGCAAGCTTTGAGCAGGATGCTGGTGCCCCTCGTGCACTCTCGGATTCATCTTGGGACTCACTAGGATCTAAGGTTTGTTTTTTCTTTTTTTGAGTCTTAGTTCCTGCTTGAGCAAAACAAGAATTCGACTGTTCACTCATTCATTATTGGAGCACCCACTCTGTGCCAGGTGGTGCCAGTAGGTGGGGGTCTGACCGTGATCCCCTCTCGGCTAGTGAAAAGCACGGCCCTGGCAAGGAAAAGGGATACAAAATTCTGACGGCCACCTCAGAGTATGAGTGCCAGCAGTAGGCGTGGGGCTGCCCAAGGAAGGGAGAGGTTTCTCAAGCAGCGTCCTTCGAGCGCCCCAGGAGGAAGAAGTTTGTGGTCGACAGGGACAGACCTCAGAAGGCCCCGTTAAAATGTTGGCCTCGTTGCTTGTTAGCAGTGGAGACTTTAAACGGGCAGGACACAGTCCTGCCGAAAAGATCTTTGGGGCTTCAGTGAGTCTAGCAGTAGGGTGCGGGACTTGAGCTGGGGCAGCTTGTCTGGAGACTGGCAGCAGCCAAGGTGGATGAGAACAAGCCTGACTTGGAGAAGCAGGTTGGGAGAGGGCAGGCTGATCCCAGGAGCATCTGAGAGGACAGGCAAAAGCTAGATGCTGCCAGTTAGATTTTTTAGATGAAGCTGACAAGGACAGCTATGGGCAAATGTGACCAAAAAAAAAAGGTAGCAAGCACAGCCCACCTGGGCCTCTGCCAGGCCCACACTCCTCACAGCAGCCAGCCCTGTCCAGGCATGGTGAAATGGCCGCTACGGGACAGAATGACACTTCCAACCATGCTGAAAAGAGCGGGTTTTATACGAATTAAATTCTTAGCTGGGGAAAAGACAAGCTCCCCTGTGTGCAGCCAGGACTCACTCAGGGCAGGAAAAGCAGTGCTGGGGCCAGTGCTCCAGGCCCTTTACCTGCATAGATGCCAGTCCTTGAGGTAGAGACAGCCCCGTGGAGAGGAGTAGTTCCCCTGAATGTACTCTTTCCAGTAGCTGATGTAGTCTCTGAGGGGCATGTGTTCTTTGGGGTTGGAGTTGTATTCTTGGACCCCACAGTTTGCAACAGGTACAACCAGGTGTCCTGAAAGGCAAGGGTCAGGCACAGACTTTTCTGAGAGTGCTCCAGCCTGTCCATCCTCCCTGACCCTGTCCGCCCTCCAACTCATTGGTGCACACGTCTCCAGATGAATTCTTCTGGGGACCGACTCATGCCCTGCCTCCCTCAAGCCTTCCGCGGCTTGCCTCATTAGCGCCCTCACAGTCTGACCCAAGGGAATTTAGCAGGGCGAGTGTCAAAGGACACCGGCTCTAGTCCCGTGTTGCTAGTCCGTGATGTCGCTGCCCAGCCCAGGCACTTGCGCTCCTCACCGTAGTTCTGAAGCAGATAATCGAAGTTGGGCTTTCCGCCGGGCGTCACCCAGAGCCTCCTACTGCCCCAGTCCTCGGTGAAAGCGCTGGAGAAAACACAGGGCAAGTTGGGGAGCAGGTAGCCCTTGAAGAAGTCCGCGTAGGAGAAGGCGTCTGGCTTCTCGATGAAGTCCACGCGGTCCAGTTTGGGGCAGACCCTGCCGGGTAGGCGCCCCCGAAGCCCTCGGAAGTGGCTCTCGGCGAACACGCGCGTGTCCCTGTCCATCCCGAGCCAGGCCCCGCGTCTGTGGGGCGCGGATCGCGTAGGGTGGGGGCCTGCCGGGGGGTCGGGAGGGCTACTGGGAATGGGGCAAGGGTCGGGGGCGCTCGGAGGAGCTGCTGCGGACAAGGTGGGGGGCTGCCGGGCGGCCAGAGGAGCCGCCCCGGACCGGAGGGGCCGCCAGGGACGGAGCGGCGGCCACGGCCCGGCGGAGAGCGGGGGCCCATAATCCGGCTTCCGGATTCCCCCTTCTCTGCTCTTTAAACTGGGAGGTGAAAAAGGAAGTGCTTGCTAAAACTACTACCGGCGTAGACGCTCTGGGCATCCGCAGCTCGCCGCCCAGCGCCCGCGATCACGAAGAAGGCGAAGTACAGGCACCGGTAGTGCGCAGTCGTCCCGGCGCAGTCGGGGGGAACCAAGATTCCGCGGGCGCAGTTCCCGCCGGAGCCTAAACGCGGCGCGCCGGGCGCCGGCCGCCGGGCGCATGCTCACACAGGCAGCGGCCCTCAGCTGGCGCAGGCACTGAGGGGCTGCGGTGCCCTGGGCCCCACGCCGGGTCCGCCCCGCTCCAGAGGTTTTTGAACGGTGCGGGCCCCGAGTCTCGCTGTCTTCGCGCCTCCCCAGTGACTCAGGTAAGCGGTGTTCCTAGTCTGCAGCTGGGCCTGTGTCCCAAGCCCCTCCGCTGGTCCCTCAGCACAATTTCTCCCGCCGCTAATGCCTGCGTGAGAACCCCTCCTCTTTCCGGAGCTACAAGGACGCAGAAGGTGGTGGCATGTGGGCTGGGCTAACAAAGAGGCACAAGGGCCAAAGGAGCGGTCCTGGGAGGTGCCGGGGGTCTAAGGGGATGCTGAGGGCCTGGAGGGGATGCTGGGGGCTAAGGGGGATGCTGGGGGCCAGGAGAGGTTGGTGGGACCTGGAGGACATTCTGGGGGACTAGGGATGATTTGAAGTGCAGGTGTAGGGGACAGGGCTGGGGACATGAGGCTGTGCACACCAGCAGACCTGAAATGGGGCATCAGAGGGGGACTTGGGTGGGGGTGACATGCCAGGGTTTCAGCATGTTTGAGAAATAGATGTCCTTCCAACACAAACCTCCCCACATCAATATGGAAGGAAGAAAATAAGTCTGTTATTGTATGGGCAGATTACATGCATGTAAGGCATCTGCAGGAGAGTACAGAGGTGGGCAGAACTTCAGACATTTCACACACAGGAAGCAGAAGAAAGAAAAGGTATGACCCCCACCCCCCACCCCTGTCTCCTGTCTCCTTGAGGGTAAAAGAAATGCAGGAGCGACCCCTGCCTCAGTTCTGGAGGTGTGTGTTTGCATCTCTGAGTCAGCAGGTGGTGACTGTGCCTTGTAAAATCTGAACACTGAGTTTGTTCCATTCCTGACCAAAGGAGACACCCAAAGGGAAGGGGAGGGGCAACTCCCTCCTCTTTATTAAGCAGTGAAGATGTAATCTTGTTTATTTACCCTTATAGGTGTCATAAGGGAGATTCTGAGGATATTGAGGCCCTGAGCTTTGGAGAGGAGCTTGGGAAGGGTATTTCCCAGGGGTGTGAAGCTTATGCAGCAGGACAACAGCGAGGACCAGAAGTGGGGAAAGGCAGAGGAGGGGAAGACTAGGAAGACAGTGAGTTTGGGAGAGTTTGGAGTCCAGGTAGAGGAGGGGGCTAAAAGTGAAAGCTGAGAACATGGGCTAGATAGGACAGGCGGTCGAGAGTTTGTGGCGAGCAGACCAGTGTGAGGGGTTGTGTGACTCTGTGCACTATGCTCCCTTCCCAGTCTGGCTCCTTGTGCCTCATGTGGTCAGGCTGTGGAATTCTTCATTGGGCCAGTGTGGGGCAGAAAGTGAGAATGCGCTGGGAAGCTACAATAGAGAAAAAGAGTCACCTTTAATCCCATCAAGAGATGAGCACCTTTTCATTTCTTGATAGTTATCCTTCCAGGCACTTACTTGTTTTTCTATTTTTTAATTTAAAAAATTTAATTGAAGTGTAATCAGTTTACAATGTTGTGTCAATTTCTGGCGTACAGCACAATGCTTCAGTCATACAGGAACATACATATATATTCGTTTGCATATTCTTTTTCACCAGTCATTTATTTTTTTCTCTCTCTCTCCCTCTCTGCACCCACATAGACACAGGGTCTCTCTGTTTTACATATATGCAAGTTTATGTATGTAAGCTTTTTCTGCTTTTAGCTTTTTAAAGAGGATTAACAATATATGGTCAGCTTCTTGCTGCTTGTTGACCAGGTAGGTGCTCCTTAACTATTTGGTTTAAGTTGTAAGTTGAGATCATGGAAGGCAAATAGGAAGAGTGTGGGAAGCAGAGTTTTCACAGTTGCCTAAGATTTGGGAACTATGGCTCAAAGTTTGCCTCATAGGGGAGATAGGAAAGTCAGGTAGTCATTGCCTCAGAGGAACCCCAGGATTTCAGCTCCTGAAGCTGTGTGGTTGAGACTAAGTTTCATAAGGAAGGAGAGGCTTTAGGCCAGCAGGTCCACACGCTCCCCAGGATTGTTGGGACAACTGACCCAGTAACTCCGAGTAGGAGAGCAAGTCTCCTTTCTTGAGCATTTGCCCTGGGCCAGGCATTTTGTGTGGTATTTGTCCTCGTTCACACAGTGGCCCTCTGATGTTGACAGCGTTACCTCCACTGTGCACATGAGGCTTCAGCTTAAGTAGCATGATCAGAGTTGGGACTGGAACTCAGGTCTGTATCCCTCCAAGGCCCTAGACAGCAGCCCTGGTGTCACCTGGGAACTGTTGAGCAATGCACACTCCTAGGTCCCACCCAGACCTGAATCAGAACCTGGGGTGGGACATACCCCACAGAGGGCCAGAAAAGGGAAATGGTAGGAGAGGGGATCAAAAGTCAGCACTTTGTTGGAAATGCAGTGGGAATAACAAAATTCTAGCTCTCTGCTCTGAGAGGTTAGAAAGACAGTGTGTACCATGTGAATAGGCCATGTGATTGCAACGGAGCACCCCCAAACAGCACGTTTGAACCTCCCAGGTTGAGAGTGGGAGCCTCTGAAGAGCAGGAGGTGAAGGTAATGGAAAAGACTGGCCACTGGTGCCTGGAGACACTGCTCCCACTGTTCTGACTCTAAGCCTTCTTGTGGTCAGGAGTTACTGGAAGGTGTGTAAAATGTCGCTTGGTCTGTTACTTTGGAAATTAACTAAAAATAGGGTGTTTACCTGATACTGCGTCTACTCCAGGGCACAGGTCTGATGGAAGTGCTAAGAGAGACCCATTATACTAACTGCCGTGTGTTAGAAGTTCAGTCCCTGGGACCACTTGTTTCTTTCCCGGGAGCGTCACTGTGGGGACCAGCCTCAGACACTCCTGGGGTGCCTTACCATTACCTCCTCTCCCTAGCCCAGCTTTACCCATAGGGGCAGCACAAGTCTACGGGTCTTTTCACTGGGAGATGCGGGTTCCAGGTTACAGCAGGTGGAGACCGAATAAGGCCTCCAGGAACTTAGCTTAGAACAGAGACCGAGGTCAGCACGTAGAAGGAAGAAAACTGTTCAGAGGGGACACGGTTGATGTTTTTGTGTTATATGCGGTTCACTCAGCACATACTTACTGGGTTCCTGTGATGTGCTGGCATTGTGCACAAGGCACCCTCCTTGTGATGCTTGCCTTCTCCAGTGTGTCGCCGAGTTGGCACCATGTAAGCACAGTCACAGGCTCTGTGGAGTTAAGGGGAGTGCTGTGGTCGGAGAAGGGTCTGTTATGGGGGAGAGGATGCCACTGGAGCAGCGACCTGGGGAGCAAGATGGAGGTGGCCATTTAGTGTCCCAGGAGCAGCAGGGTGGGGAGCCTTGAGGCAGGAACAGAGGAGAGAGGAGGGGCTGGGTGGTGAGGCTGTAGTTGGTAAAGCCTGCATGGCTGGGGTGGGGACTTTGGATTTTACTCGAGGCACGAAGGGGAAGAGTGGCATTTTCTAATTTTGCTTTATAACTGTCACATTGGCTGCTGGATGGACAGTGTGTGGTGGGGGCAGAATGAAACAAGCAGGCCAGTTGGGAGGCTGTCCAGGAGAGTAGTGACACCTTTGTATAGTATCGTGGCTGCGGGGATGGGGAAGCAGAGGGCAGACGGGAGGTACGACTGCCAGGACTGGATGATGGCTCGTTGGGAGGGGTGAGGAAGGGGGATCCAGGAGAAGTTACCTGGCAGTGCCTTCACTGAGCTGCAGGAGCAGACGGAGTGGCTTGCTAAGTTGGAAGTGCTCGTTGGATGGTCAGGCAGAGAAGCCCCGTCAGTACTCAAGTCCCAGAGAGTCTGGGCTGGAGGGGAAGGTTTGGGAGGCATCGGCCTGGAGGTGATACCAACGCCGTGAAACTGTGTTGACTCACTTGGGAGAAGAGTAGTCATTAAGACCAAGGCCATGACTGAGCCATTCTAGCAGTTAGCAGTCAGGTGGACGAGGAAGCACCAGCACAGGAGGCTGAAAACAGGCCCTCGTGGAGTGGGAGGCCAGGGGAGCATGGTATCCAGGAAGCCAGGGTGTGACGTCTCTCGGGAGTGGGACGGCTGTGCTGAACGGAGGTTAGGGTAAACGTGGGCGTGGGACCTGGCTCCCTGGGGGCCGGGGCAGAGCAGTGTCATTGCGCGGTGGGGACAGGAGTCTGTCTGGAGGGGGCAGTTCCTGGGTGGTGGTGGTGGGGCAGTCACAGGGGAGAGTTTAGAGCCTCTTGGAGGAGCAGTAAGTAGAGAGGACTGTGGGGATGTGGGGAGTGGCTTGTCCCTTTTAAGGTGGTCTTAGAGCACATGTGCAAACTGATGAGCTGATCCAGGACAGGGGCTGGTAAACCGTGGCCCACAGGCCAAGGCTGGCTGCCCCCTGCTTTATAAATGAAGTTTTAATGGAACAGCCACACCCCTTTATTTCCGTATTGTCTCTGGCTCCTTCTGCTCTGCCAAAGCAGCGGAGCAGTGTAACAGAGCCCACGTGGTCACAAAGCCTAAAATATTTACTACCTGGCCATTGTCAGAAAAAGCGTGCCCTCCCCTGGTGGCAGAAGGATGGACAGGTGGACGTTGCCGGAGAGGGAGGAGGTTGAGATCCAGGGTGCATGAGTCTGGCCTTTGAGGGAGCAGGGACACTGCTTCCTGCACACTGTACACGGGGACCAGAGGAAAGGCAAGCCCCCGGGGACAGGACAGGTGCAGTGTCTGAGTCCTCGGCTGAGGGACAGGCTGTGTGTGGGTGGGGTCCCTGCAGTGCACACGGCAGTGCTGTTCTCGCTCTGGCCTGCCCATGGAATCCTCGTTTATTCTGGTCTGTTGGGAGAGCTGCATGGAAATCCGTGGTAGGAACAGTTGTGGCCACAGGTGACCTGGGGTCATCGTGCCTTTTCCCTGGTGACTGTCACACCTGAGCGCTCTTCTCCTGTCTCTTGTCTGCGGCACTGGAATGAGAGGTGTTTTGTGCTTCTCTTAAATCTTTCCTCTTACTTTTCTCTCTTTTTGAATTTTTAGAATATTTCAGAGCTGATTTTGTCCTTAGATCTTTTAGTTAATTTATTGGTTAAACAGAGGCCCAGAAGATGGAGTAACTTTTCCACAGTCGCAAAGCATGTGGCACAGCTGGAGTTGGACTTCAGCGTGCTTCCTTGGATGCTGCAGTGCCGGACTCGGTGATTCTTTGAGGAGTGTGTGCGTAGTCTCACGCAGCGCTCAGGGAGCACCTCCCAGAATACAAACTCGGGAATGACTGCTCGGGCCAGGCAATTGTTAATATAAATTCAATTTCCAGGCTAAATCAGACTTTCGAAGTGTGGGGAGCAGAGGTAAATAAGATATGACCCCTCTTCGGTACTTCTGGGGTATTGGGGATGGTTTATGGCAAACGGGGAGCGGCCAAGTGGCGGGAGGAGGACCAGGGCCCAGCTGGTTTCAAGTGCCGACCGGGCCTGCGAGCACACTGCAGCGGCGGGGCCCGACGTACCTGCCTCCGACGTTTGTCTTGGACGTGGACACACTGGAACCCGTGGTTAAATTGATGGAGTGAGTTGGCCCCTAATGCTGAGAGTGGGGACTTTCTCTGTTACGTCTGAACGACTGCCGAGCGGCCTGACAGCCGAGCAGTGCTGGCGGGCTGGGCGAGCGGCTCACCCGGGGCCTCGCGGCTCGTGGGGGCCGGCAGGCGCGTCGGTCGTAGCCCGCCGAGGGTGTGCCCGTCACTGCCCCGTCCTGTGAGCGGGCCGGGCAGCCACACGCTAGTCTGTCTGCCGTTGTGTTCAGTGTCCGGCTGAGTGTTCCCTGACTAGGGAGAAGGGTCCGATGAAGGCACCTCGGCCTTGCAGTTCCCTTTGTCTGGCGTGGGCTGTGGTTCCGGAGGAAGGCGCGCTCCCAGCTGCTCTGCCGCACGCGGTGAGCTTCCCCACGCTCCGGGGTGTGCCGGGGGGTGTGCGCAGAGATCTCACGGGCAGAGCCCCTCGAAAGGATGATGCCAGTCTTCTGTGCAGAGAAGGTCAGGGGTTTTCAGCAGTGAGGAGATCTTCGTCAGCTTCCCATTGACAAGGAGCATGGGTCTCCTGGCTCCTTCACAGAGGCTGCTGAGCTGAGGGCACGAGGTTGTTTGTTTGCTCAGTGTGTTTTCAGTGTTGAGTTTCCCTTGGCCTGGCGTTCATCATGCTGGCTAAGAAGGCGGGTTCTTGAGTTCCTGTCTTCTTGGGCAGGTTTCGACCCCATAAGCCTCAGGCTCCTCTGTGACGCAGGGTGGTCATGTGAACCGATGCTTGAGAAGGTGGCCCCGGGCCTGAGAGGGGAAAGTCTCTGCTTCTTCCTGCCCCAGGCCTGTTACATCCTCCATGGCGGGGGCTTGCCTTCCGTGTGGTCTTCATCTGGAGCAGTCCTTTTTCCACCTTCTGTTTGTCCTTTTCAGTGTAAGAATATGCAATCTTGTTGCTTATCTTTAAGTGTGTGTGTTCTGTCTCCTTACCTCCATGCCCCTCTGGTGCCTGCATGATTTTGTAACTCCTTAAATATGTAGGTCCTAAGGCCATTACTTTGTCAGAATTGAAACTAATGCAAAACACTTGAAGATGCTAATACCCCTGTGAGAGTGTTGGCCAGGCTGTCGGTGGTCTTCTGCCACTGCTGCCGTGGCCGGGCTGTGCTCGCTCGCCTGTAAGTGTGGCGAGTTGGGTAGATGACCTCTGTGAGCCCTCCAGCCCTGACGTCTTTGTATTTATTACTTCCAAGTTCCATGTTTTGTTTTGCAATGATGACAAACTTCTCAGGCTTACTATGGCAGCTCTCTTTTAGGCTTGCCCAAATTTCAGGTGTTAGTAGCGAGCAGAGCTGGTACGCGGGGCTGGTTTGTAGCATGAGTGACAGGAGCTGCTTGGCGGGATGCACACCTGGAAAGCTCAGGCCTGCCCTTCCTTTTGTGATGAAGAGAAGTTCTAGGATGGACTTGGGGAATACTTCCGTCTCATTGCTGTAGGGGTTAAATTTATTTCTTTTGTTTTGGAATCAAGTTGGCTTTGCTTTAACCTTAATTTTGTTTACATTGGGCGCGTTCTTCCTTCATCTTCTCTTTTTTCACTGTCATGTTTGTTTGTGTTTGTGGCCAGGTCCTTTCAACTCTGATCAGACGGTGAATGAGATTAGATGGCAGGTTCTGGGCATGGCAATGCTCTAGGGGTCGTTAAAGGAACAGGATTGAGGAGACTGTAAGCTCCTCACATCCTGCTAGACCAACTGGGTCAGTTCTGTGCAGGCTGTGTGCTGTTCGTGGTGCCTGCAGTAACACATGCAGCTTCTGGTAGGTGCCGGACACTCTCCTGAGCTCCTTTCAAATACCAGTTCAGTTAAGCTTCACACCCGCAGTGTGGGGTAGCAGGTACCATTGTCACCCTCACTTGCAGATCGGGAAGCGGAGGCAGAGGGGCAGGCAGCCGGGCTGTCACAGGTGAGCGGCAGCACCTGCCGCATCCCCACAAGAGGCGCACGTGCAGCCTTCCAGCGGCGCTGCTGCCCGAGGCGGTGATCGCAGGCGTTTCTGAAATTGTGCTCACTGCTCAGCTGAGATGCAGGTTTGGTATGTATCTCATGTGTAAGTTTATTATTAATTTTAATACAATTTTATATTGTTAATAAATACTCAGTAAGTCTTTCATTGAAGTATTAATGCGAAAAATGAACAAATCATTAGAACAGAAAATGCACAAATCTTGAATTAACACAAAATGGGCACACCCAGAGCAAGAAATGAAACATTCCAGTTCCCCTGCAAGGCCTCCCTTCTCCCCAGTTAGAACCGCCATTCTGACTTCTTGTTCCTGAAATTTTCTTATACTTATTTTTAAAGTAAATTAAAGTTTGGGGAAAGTTTTCATAATTCCCTTAAGTCAAGTAGAAACATCCCCGGTGTTGTTCATTGATAGAGTGGGTTCTTGGAGTTTGCTTCCTAAACATTTAGTTTTAATAGGAATATTCTGGTATGAAGAATCCATGCCCAAGAGCAGGACGGTCTTTGTGGCGCATGTCACTGTCAGGAACCGTGGAGGGTCTGGGACTTATTGCAGCTGAAGAGTGAACCTGGCACAGCTTGGTAGCCGTGGCAGGAGACAGGAGCCCTTCGGTCAGAGAGAAAGGGCCTGTTACCATGGC
Source organism: Vicugna pacos (assembly GCF_048564905.1). Taxonomy (NCBI): domain Eukaryota; kingdom Metazoa; phylum Chordata; class Mammalia; order Artiodactyla; family Camelidae; genus Vicugna; species Vicugna pacos. The sequence continues at coordinate 1,960,655 of NC_132989.1, forward strand.
CCCGCAGTGTCGTGTGTGCACCTGCTCCCCTTGCCCATCCCCGGTGGGTGCCGCACATACCTTGGGTTTGTATCACAGCTTGTGGGGGACTGCTAGCAGACCTGCCAGCCTCTTGCCTCCAAGGGGACCCCACCCTGTTATCCTGGTCAGGAAACATCTTTCAACCAAGAGGGGGACGCTGTCCACAGTTCCATGAAAGATAGTCTGGGACATAAGTTATGGAGAAACACCATGGAGAACTGCCTCCAGTAATGTCTACACCTTGTTTCTGTATCATCTTGGCTTCGATGAATTTCCCCCAATCCATCAACTGCTCTGATTGATCTGGCCTGGACCAGGTCGGTGCGGTTTGTCTCCAACAGTGTTTAGTTAAGGCCACCACTGGTAGGACTCTAAGCGGCGGGCTGAGGCCAGCCTGCAGCATTGGCTTCAGCTGTGCTGAGGGTCTCAGCTGGGCAAACACCATAAACCGTGAGCGTCTGTTCTGTTCCTTTCAGTCACGAAGCGTTTCCTGAGTTAGGATTATGAGTAAAACCTGGTCATTGATTGCCCTTTGTGAGCTTGCAGTCAAATAACAAGTGGTCATCCTGCCGCTGAGCAGGCACAGTAAGGAGACGCAAGGCCTACACAGCCCCAAGGCGGGGGGAGGCAGGGGGCCGCTGGGGGCCCTCGAACTCTGGAAGGAAGACCGTGGTGGCAGTGGGGGTGCTTTGGCGTCCCAGAGGCAGGGGACCAATTCGACTGCTGCTGTAGGCCAGCGAAGACTGCCTTACGCTTCCTGACCACGCCTCCAGCCCTGAGAGCTTCGGGGTTGTGTTTGCGTTCACTCCATAGTTGACGGTGCTTCACCTAATCTCAGATCACTTTGTTTCTGTCTAGTTAGGGGTCTCAGTTCAGTGCAAGTTTTCAGGGGCGGGTGCTGCCTTTTTCTGCTGTCTGGCCTTGTGTTGCCTGAGGCAGTGCCCAGTACGGTAATGACACTGAGGACTCCGAGTCTTCAGAACACAGCTCAGTGAGGAAGTTTGTAGAATTCCGATGGACTCTGAGCTCCCTGAGGCAAGGACTGTGTCATTGTTGTTTCTTTTCTACCTGCAGCCCAGCCTGGCACGTGGGGGAGCGTGAAACCTGCTGGACAAACGCAGCCAATCCTTGTGCCCATTCTGTGAAAGCCCACACATGTCAATGTCTTTAGAGATAATATTTCTTCTATTTTTGTGAGTGAGGTCATGTCATAATTAACGTTTGTGAGAGAGAAGAGGGAGAGAGAAGGAGGGAGGGAGAGAAAGAAGGAAGGAAAAGAAAGGAAGGAATGCCTCATTGCGGGGGGCCCTCTGCTGGGACGGGCGCTGAACTTCAGGCATCTCCAGGCCTAGTTCTGGCCACGCTGATGTCATGAGCTTCTGGACTGGCTCTGTGCAAGGCCCTCGCCCTTTCTTGGTCTTTTATTTACTTGAACTAAGCGTTCTACAGGGTTGTTTCAAGCCTGTCAATCACGACTTTTTTGTTGTTGTTGTTCTAAACATTTTTTATTGAGTTGCAATCATTTTATAATGCTGTGTCAAATTCCAGTGTAGAGCACAATTTTTCAGTCATACATGAACATACATATATTCATTGTTACATCTTCTTCGCTGTGAGCGACCATAAGATCTTGTATGTATTTCCCTGTGCCAGGCAGTATAATCCTGTCCATCTGTTCTACATTTTGAATCATTGCTTTTAAAAATGCATTGATAAATGCAAACTGTAGATACAAATAGTACATCTCAATACATATAACTTTGTAAAAGTGTCTATAAAAATATGTCCACATAATTATATAACTAGGCAGACTCTGTAAGATTAGTTGGGCTCACAAAAAGGGGGAAAGTTTGTCTGTAGGATTATTTTCTCTATAACATACATAAATTTATAAAAATTTCAAGAGGAAAATGTTTAGAAACTTGCGTGTAGTGTGTAGTTGATGGGGGTCATCCCAGCCAGAATGGCTTTCCTGTGAAGAATTCTAGGGTGATGGGTTCCAGTGAATTCCTTCCTTCAGTCACGTCCGTCTTTGGACCCTGGTCCCAATGGGGGTGCTCTGGTGGGTGTGGGCCCCTGGGGACAAGCACAGATCTGGTCCTGGCCCTCGCCTCTGCTTGGTAAGGCAAGGTCTTCATCCCACCTGTCACAGGTGGTGTCGAGCCTTTGCCGGGCAGACCTGGCCACGTGCTGCAGTCTCTGGTGCTCAGAATCCCAGTCACACCCCTGCTGTCGGTGTCCAGGTTTCTCTAGTCCAGGTGTGATGACACGTTTAGCCTCGCTCACCCACTGATTTGTCCCCTCTCCTTCAGAGGCAGAGTGGCCTTGGCCAACGTGCGAACCAGCCCAGGAACCAGATGAGCAGAGACATCTGTGTCCACACCTGGCCATGCTCCTATTATTTAGAACTTGAGAAGCGATGGATCCCTGGAAAACTTTCATTAACTCCTCTCTCACTAAAATTTATGACTGATAAAACTGGAGAGATTCTTGTCAACTTTCCGCTTTCTAGTATAATTGAGATCAAGAAAGAGGCTTCTCATTTTATCTTCAGTTCTGTCACCATCCTGGAGAAGGACCACGTCAAGCACTGGTTCAGTTCCTTGCAGCCTAGTCGAAATGTTGTTTTCAGCATCATCGAGCATTTCTGGAGAGAGCTGCTGCTGTCCCAGCCGGGAGCTGCTGTCGAGGGGTCCTCCTCCCCCGCCACCAAGGGGAAGGAGCTGACTTGTCTGATGGCCTGTTCCCAGAAGCGTCTGGAAGACACAACCAGAGTCCTGCACCATCAGGGCGAGCAGCTCGACAGCGTAGCCAGAGGCCTGGACAAGATGGAGTCTGACCTGGGCGTGGCTGACAGGTAAGCCCTGTAACCCTGGCCCGACCCTTGAATGGCTGTGGTGTGATCTCTTCTCCGTCATCCCACGTTTACTGTGCGTTCAGCATTCTGACAATGCAGATTAGGCCCCTGTGGGGGACGCTGGCTTCGGGCAGGCTGCTCTGGGCGTACAGATAATGAGGGCCAGCGTTTACTGAGGGTACGGTGTGTGCTGAGCGCAGTTGTCAGTGTTAGTGAGGATTGCCTCATTTAGTCACCAGGCGAGCCAAGAAGAATGTGCTGTTCTTCACATCCTTTTACCCACGGGTACAGTGAGGCTGCGAGGTCAGGTAAGTTGTCCAAGGTCACGCACACTACGTTCGCTAGCATAGCTTACCTATTTCTTTTACACAGCTGTGGACGAGCAGGGTTTGAGCGGAAGCATTTTAGCCTCAGAAGTTGCTGTCTTCGGTGCTGCCCCAGCCACTCCCAAACCTTTAGTCTCGGGGACTGCCCCTCCCCGCTTGTAAAAGTTGACCCGGAGAGCTTTTGTTTACATGGGTTATATACACCAGTGTGTACCATACTGTTGTTAGTTGAAGTATGTTTGATTTACAGTCTTACGTTAGCTTCGGGTGTGCAGCAGAGTGATTCAGTTATACGTGCACATGTGTTCTCTCTCAGATTCTTTTCCATTACATTTTATTACAAGATACTGAATGTAGTTCCCTGTGCTGTACAGTAGCTCCTTGTACTTCATCTGTCTTATACATATTAGTGTGTATCTGTTAATTCCAGACTCCTGATTTGTCCCCCTTTGTTCCCCCTTGGTAACCATCAGTTTCTTCTCTATGTCAGTGAGTCTACTTCTATTTTGTAAGTAAGTTCATTTGTTTCATTTTTTTAGATTCCACATACAAGTTATATCATATGATATTTGTCTTTCTCTGACTGACTGACTTCACTTAGTATGACCATCTCTAGGTCTATCCATGTTGCTACATTTTTTAAAAATTGGAGTAGAGTCAGTTTACAATGTGTCAGTTTCTGGTGTACCACATAATGTTTTAGTCATACATATACAGACGTATATTCCTTCTCATATTCTTTTTTATTATAGGTTACTACAAGATGCTGAATATAGTCCCATGTGCTATGAAATGTAAATTTGTTGTTTATCTATTTTATATATAGTAGTCAGTATCTGCAAATCTCAAACTCCCAATTTATCCCTTCCCACTCCCTTCCACCCCTGATAACCATAAGTTTGTTTTCTATGTCTGTGAGTCTGTTTCTGTTTGTAAATAAGTTCATTTTTGTCTTTTTTTTTTTTTTAGATTCCACGTGTAAGTAATGTCTTATGGTATTTTTCTTTCTCTTTCTGGCTTCACTTAGAATGACAATCTCCAGGTCCATCCATGTTACTGTAAATGGCATTATTTTATTCTTTCTTATGGCTGAGTAATATATACAATATTCCATTGTATGTATATATATAAACCACAACTTCTTTATCCAGTCTTCTGTCAGTGGACATTTAGGCTGTTTCCATGTCTTGGCTATTGTAAATAGTGCAGCTGTGAACATTGGGGTGCAGGTATCTTTTTGAATTAGAGTTCCCTTCTGATATATGCCCAGGAGTGGGATTGCTGGATCATATGGTAAATCATCTGCTGGATCACATGGTATTTTTAGTTTTTTGAGGAATCTCCATACTGTTTTCCATACTGGCTGCACCAAACTGCGTTCCCACCGACACTGTAGGAGAGTTCCCTTTTTCTCCATACCTTCTCCAGCATTTATTTGTAGACTCTCTGATAATGGCCATTCTGACCATTGTGAGATGACACATCAGTCAGGTTTTGATTTGCATTTCTCTAATTAGAACATCACTAAATGAGCATCTTTTCATGTGCCTGTTGTCCAGTTGGATGTCTTCTTTGGGGAAATGTCTGTTTAGGTCTAATGTCCATTTTTCGATTGGGTTGTTTTATTGATACTGAGCTGATTGAGCTGTTTGTATATTTTGGATATTAATGCCTTGTCAGTTGCATCATCTGCATGTATTTTCTACCATTCTGTAGGTAATCTTTTAATTTTGCTGTGGTTTCCATTGCTGTGCAAAAGATTTTAAATTTAATTAAATCCTTTTTGTTTGTTTGTTTGGTTTTTTTTTTTTTTTTGCTTTTGTTTTCATTACTCTAGGAGATGGGTCCAAAAAATATTGTTGCAATTTATGTCAAAGATTGTTCTGCCTATTTTTCTCCTCTAGGAGTTCTATAGTATCCAGTCTTACATTTAGGTCTTTAATCCAGTTTGAGTTTATTTTTGAATATGGTGTGAGGAAATGTTCTAATTTCACTTTTTTGCATGTAGCTGCCCAGTTTTCCCAGCACCACTTATTGAAGAGATGGTTTTCTCCATTGTATATTCTTGCGCCCTTTGTCATAGACTGATTGACCAGAAGTGCATGGGTTTATTTTGGGGCTTTCTGTCCTGTTCCATTGATCTGTGTGTTTGTTTTTGTAACAGTTCCATACTGTTTTGATTACTGTAGCTTGGTTGTATAGTCTGAAGTCAGGCAGTATGATTCCTCCAGCTCCGTTCTTTCCCAAGATTGTTGTGGGTACTCAATATCCAAATAAATATTTGGATATAAATATATATCCAAATAAATTCTGGATTTAAAATTTTTTGTTCTAGTTCTGTGAACAATGCCATTGGTAATTTGATAGGAATTGTATTGAATTTGTAGAATGCCTTGAATTTTATGGTCATTTTTAACAATATTAATTCTTTCAATCCAAGGACATGGTGTATCTTCCTACCTGTGTCATCTTCAGTTTCTTTCATCACATCTTACAGGCTTTGGAGTGCAGGTCTTTTACCTCCTGAGGCAGGCTTATTCCTAGGTGTTGTATTCTTTTTGATGTGATGGTAAATGGGATTGTTTCCTCAATTTCTTTTTCTGATATTTGTTGTTAGTGCATAGAAATGCAGCAGATTGCTGTATGTTGATTTTGTATCCTCCAACTTTACAGAACTCACTGGTGAGCTCTAGTGTTTTTTGTTGGCATCTTTAGGATTTTCTATGTGTAGTATCGTCATCTGCAAACAGGCAGTTTTAATTCTTTCTTCCCTATTTGGATTCTTTTCATTTGTTTCTATTCTCTGATTGCTGTGGCTAGGACGTCCAAAACTGCTTTAAAGAAGAGGAGTGAGAGTGGGCCTCCCTGTCTTGTTCCTGATCTTAGTAGCTTTTTGCTACTAAGTATGATATTAGCTGAGGGTTTGTCACATACGGCCTTTGTTATGTGGAGTTATGTTCCCTCTGTGCCCACTTTCTGCTGAGTTTTTATCATAAATGGATGTTGAATTTTATCAAAAGCTTTTTCTGCATCTATTGAGATGATAATATGGCTTTTAGTCTTCAATTTGTGAATTCACATGGAGTGATTTGTGGATATTGAAAAATCCTTGCATCCCTGGGGTAAATCGTGTATGACCCTTTTAATGTATTGTTGGAGTTGGTTTGCTAGTATCTTGTTGAGGATTTTTGCATCTACGTTCAGTGATATTGGCCTGTAGTTTGTGTGTGTGTGTGTGTGTGATGTCCCTGCCTGGTTTTGGTATCAGGTGATGGTGGCTCATAGAATGAGTTCAGAAGTGTTCCTTCCTCTGCACTTTCGGAAATAGTTTCAGAAGAATAGGTGTTAACTCTTCCCCACATGTTTGGTAGAGTTCCCTTGGGAAGCCGCCTGGTCCTGGCCTTCTGTCTGTTGGGAGGTTTTAAATTACTGATTCAGTTTCAGTGCTGGTGATTGGTCTATTTATATTTTCTATTTCTTCCCGGTTCAGTCTTGGAAGATTGTAGCTTTCAGAGAATTTTTTCTATTTTTCTATTGGATTTTTAGTCTCCATTTCATTTATTCTGATCTTTATGATTTCTTTCTTTTGCTGACTTGGAGTTTTGTTTCTTCTTTTTGCTTTAGGTGTAAGGTTAGGTGGTTTACTTGAGATTCTATTTGTTTACTGAGGTAAGCTTGTATCACTACAAACTTCCCTCTTGGAACTGCTTTTCCTGCACCTCACAGGTCTGGATCACCATGGTTTCTTTTTTATTTGTCTCTAGGTGTTTTTTGATTTCCTCTGATTTCTTCAGTGATCCATTGGTTGTTAAGTAGCACATTGTGTAACCTCCACATTTTTGTGTTTTCTGCCTTTTTCTTGTAATTGATTTCTAGTCTCATAGCGCTGTGGTCCAAAAAGATGTCTGATATGATTTCAATTTTCTTAAATTTACAGAGCCTCTACTAGTATGTGGTATATCCTGGAGAATGTTGCACGTGCACTTGAGAAGAGTAGGTATTCTGCTGCTCTCTGATGGAATGCTCTGTAAATATCAATTAAGTGTACTTGGTCTAATGTGTTATTTAAGGGCTGTGTTTCCTTGTTGATTTTCTATCTGGATGATCTGCCCATTGATGTAACTGGGCTGTTAAAGCTGCTGTTTTACTGTCAATTTCCCCTTTTGTGTTTGTTAATATTTGTCTTATATATTGAGGTGTCCTGTGTTAGGTGCATATTTATTTACAATTGTTCTATCTTCTTGGATTGATCCCTTGATCATTATGTAGTGTCCTTTGTCTTTTGGAACAGCATTTTAAAGTCTCTTTTGTCTGATGTAGGTATTGCTACTCCAGCTTTCTTTTGATTTCCATTTGCGTGGAATATACCTTTTTCCATCACCTCTTTCAGTTTGTGCGTGTCTCTAGACGTGAAGTGAGTCTCCTGCAGGCAGTGTATGTACAGGTCTTAGTTTTGTATCCAGTCAGCTGGTCTGTGTTCTTTGGTTGGTGATGTAGCTTGTTTACATTTAAGGTGATTATTGATGTGTCTGTTCTTACTGCCATTTTGTGAATTGTTTTGGATATTTTTGTAGGTCTTTTTCCCCTCCTTTATTCTTTTGTCGTCTTGTGATTTGATAACTATCTTTAGTGTAATTTTGGATTTGTGTGTGTGTGTATATCTATTGCAGATTTGTGGTTCGCAGTTACCGTAAGGCTTTGCTTAGCAGTCTCTCCATGTACGTGATTGTTTTAAGTTGCTGATCTCTTAATTTCAAATGTATTTTAAGTACCCTGCATGTGTACTCTCCTCCCCTGATGATTACTGCGTTTATATTTTATTTGAAGCCATATCGTGGTGGGCTGACAAGGGGCACAGGTGGGGAGCAGGAGGAGGAGTGTGAGCAGCAGAAGATCCAGCTGAGAAGGAGCCAGCCGTGGTTATTGTTTTACATCTAATTGTTCTGTGTATCCCTTAACTGCTTATTGTGGATACAGGTGATGTTACTACTCCTGTGTTTTAACCGCCCTGCGTCTTTTTGTGGATGTTTACCTGCCTTTACTGTGTGCCTGCCTTTACCGGTGAGCTGTTTCATTTCGTAATTTTCTTGTTTATAGTTGTGGCCTTTTCTCTTTTGCCTACAGAAGTTCCTTTAACATTGTTGTAAAGCTGGCTTCATGGTGCTGGATTCTTTTCGCTTTTGCTTGTGATGAAGCTTATGATTTTCCATGAAATCTGAATGAGCGCGGTGCTGTGGGAGTGTTCTCGGGTACAGGTTTTACCCCTTTGTCACTTTCAGTCTGTTGCGCCACTCCCTTCGGCCTGCAGAGTTTCTGCTGAGAAGTCAGCTGATAGCCTTGCGGGAGTCCCTTGCATGTTACTGGTTGCTTTCCCCTTGCTGCTTTTAGTATTCTGTCTTTATTTCTAATTTTTGCGGTTTCGATTACGTGTCTTGGTGTGTTCTCCTTTGGGTTAATCCTGTGAGGACTCTTTGCGCTTCCTGGACTTGGGTACCTGTTTCCTTTCCCAGGTTTAGGGAAGTTTTCAGCTATTATCTCTTTGAATGTTTTTTCAGGCCCTTTCCTGTCTGTCGTCTACTTCTGGGACCCCTATAACGCAAGTATTAGTGTGATGCCATCCCAGAGGTCTCTTAAACTGTCCTCATCTCTTTTTATTCTTTGTTCTGAGGTAGTGATTTCCACTACTCTGTCTTCCAGCTCCCTGATCCATTCTTTTGTGTTATTTAGTCCACTACGGATTCCTTCTAGTGTAGTTTTCATTGGCATTATTCTTCGTCTCTGTTTGGTTGTGTTTATATTTTCTGACTCTTTGTTAAAGATGTAAAACTTCTCGCTCTGTGCATCCATTCTTTTCCTGAGTTCTTTGATCATCTTTGCAATCGTTACTCTGAACTTCTCAGATAGATTGCCTATCTCTGCTTCACTCAGTTTTTCTTCTTGGGTTTTATCCTGTTCCTTTGTCTGGAACATAGTCCCCTGCTGCCTCATTTTGTCTGTGTTACTATTTGTATTTTTGTGCATGTGGCAGGTTAGTTACACTTCTCGACCTTGGAGACGTGGCCCTCTGTAGGAGACGTCCTGTGCATCCAGCAGTGCACTCCCCTCTCACCACCCAAGATACATGCTCTAGGGCTTCCCCTAAGGGGGCTGCATGTGTCCTTCTGTTGCGGCAGGCTGACGCTACAGGTTGTCTGGTAGGCCTGGTTGGCCCTCGTCTGGTTGGTTGCGGGCCCCGCCTTTGTGCGGATGGTGCTGGCTGCTGTTCAGCAGGGCCCGTGCGCGTGGTGGCTGGCTGCAGAACCCTGGGGGTCCTGGGGCTAGTGATGGTGCACTGGTGGGCAGAGTCAGGGTCCTGAGGAATCTGAGGCTGTTGCCCGCCCACTGGCAGCTGAAGCCACGTCCTGGGCTTAGTGTTGCACTACTGGCAGGCAGAGCTGGTTGCTGGATTCCGGCTGCAGGGCCCAGGGATCCTGGAACTCATTTCACATTGTTGGCAGGGGGAGGGGGTCTGGTTCCTGACACAGTTTGTTTGGGGTCCGGGGTGTCTTGAAGATTGCATTGTTTTGCTAGTAGGCAGGGCCAGAGCCCAGCTGGCCCCAGGGCAGGGTCTGGCCTGTGTTTGTGGGCTTCTTCCACAGGCTTTGGGATTGTTGTTTTCCTATTTCACACTGCTAGGTGAAGCCTGGTCCTGGAACTCTGGTGGGTAGGGCCCTATCTAGAGGATCAGGAAGTCTGCTGATGGGTGGGGCTGTGTTCCCACCCACTGTGTTGTTTGGCCCAAGGCTTCACTACAGGCTGCTGGGTGGGGCGAGGTCTTGGTGCTAATGATCCAGTGAAGATAGGAAAGCTCATGTAGGTGAACACTCCTGGAATGTCTACCACCACCTTTTATGTCCCCTGGGTGAGCTGCAACCATTCTCTACATCTCCAGGAGACCCTCCAAAACCAGGAGGCAGGCCTGGACCAGGTTCCTATGAAATCAGTGCCCCTGCCCTTGGAACTGGCACGTGTGAAATTCTGTGTACACTTCCCAAGGGAATGAAATCTCTATTTTCCCCCAGTCCCGTGGAGCTCCTGGAGTTAAGCCCCACTGGCTTTCAAAAACAGATGTCCTGGGTCTCCTCCTCCTCCTAATGCCAGAAGCCTGGGCTGGGGAGCCTGACGTGGGGCTTAGAACTCTCAATTCTATGGGAAGGCCTCTGCGATGTAATTATCTTTCAGCTTGTGGGCTGCCCACCCGGTGGGGTATGGGGCCCAATTATATCACCAGCACCCACCTCCTACCATCCCACTGTGGCTCCCTCTGTGTGTTTCCAGTTGAAGAAGATCTTTTTTGCTAGGTTCCAGTCTTTTTTTTTTTTTTAAATTGTTGTTCAGTGGTGGTTTTGTTGTAGTCACGAGGAGAGGCAAGCAGGGGGTCCTGCTACTCTGCCATCTTGACGGGAAAGCTCAGTGTCTCACTGAACTTTAAAACTGTCCCATCTTTGAGCATGTTGTGACATTTTTAATCCAATAATATATAGCAAGGAGCAATGTCTAAGATTGTAAACCTTAAATTACACAATATCATGAGTTCCTTGACAGCTTATGTGACTCTTAGTTACATCTTTAAATATAACCATGTTGGGGGAATGTTCTGCAGACAGATTCCAGGTGGAGCCCACGTTACAGAGCAGCAGAAAGGGAAGGCAGAGAAAGAGCAAGTCTCGTCAGTAAGGTCAGCCTCCAGGGAATGTGTGTACAGCAGCCTCTTGGGAGGAAGTTCCCAGCCCTGGTTGCCTACAGCTCATTCAACAGCCGTGCGATTCTCCAGTCAGACCTTTACCACTTCACATTCTGTGGTAAAATAAGGACTACACAGTGAATTTTTAGAAAACAGAATTTATTTACATAATAATAAAATTCTGAGTTATACACGTCCTACTTTTTGGTATTATGTACGTCAACCAAGAAAGGGGGCGTAGCTAAAATAAGCAAAAGAATTTATTTGGTGTCTTGGAATTGCAACTCAGGGAGCACAGATTCAGGTAGCAACCTAAACTTTGTCCCACTGAGGGGTTAAAGTCAGAGGTTTTCATTAGCAAGAAGAGGAGAGTTTAGAATCATCACCTCAGTTTTTTGTCTAAAATTATGGTTAGAAGATACAGTCACAGTTTACAGTTCATTGGGTGTCTGAGCGCTTTGCATAGGTTACCAGGAAATCTATTGTTAGGGTGTCCAGATTTTATCTTAAAAATGTGAACGCAGCAATCGTGTGTCTTGCCATCTGCCTTAGCCCAGTTCAAGAGTTAAGTTTAGTTCCTGCTTTATCAGCACAAGATGGAGTTTGAATCCAAAAATGGAACCTGTTCAGTTAAGTACACAGGTCACACATGGCTCTTTTTAAATGAAATGAAGACAAGCTGGTGACCCAGGTTTGATCACTGGAGTTTGCTGGGGAAATAATTGATTTGACTGTGTTTTCATTGGGATCTACGAGTAAGTAGTATTGTCTCAATCTTTATATGTTGGAAAATACCTTTATTTTACACTCTGAATGATAATGTCACTCTTCACAATTGAACCAAATTTAGCTCAGCATTTTGAAGATGTTTCTCTGTTGTCCTTTTTTTCACTCCAATGTGTCTGTGTAGATTTTTTAGAACAGCTTTCTAGTTTACGTACCAAAAAATTCACTTGTTTTATGTGCACAGTTGCTGATTTTTAGTAAATTTACAGTTGGACAAACATCATAATCAATTTTAGGACCTTTTCATCACCCCCTAAGGTTGCTTCAAGCCCGTCTGCCGTCACTCTCTGTTCTCACCCTAGCCCAGGTCACCACCCATCTCCTCTCTTTCTGTATTGTTTAGGTTTGTCTTTTCTGGAGAATTAATGTGTGCCTGGCTTCTTTCACCTAGCGTTGTTGTTTTTGAGGTTCATCCCTGTTGGAGGATCAAGTACATTCCTGTATATTTCTGAACAAGAACTCTGCTGTATGGGTCTGTCACATTCTGTTCACCCACTGACCGGTTTTGATGGACACATTGTTTTTACTTTGCGGTTACCATGAGGAGTGCTCCTGTGGACGCTCATGTACAGGTGTCTGTGTGGACATATATTTTCATTTTCCTTGAGAGGGAGATTGCTGGGTCTCTGTTTAACATGCTGAGAAACTGAGATTGTTTTCTGAAGTAGCTGCACCACTTTGCACTCCTGCTGTGATGGGTGAGGGCTCCGCTTTCTCCGCGTGCTCACCAGTGCTTGTTACAGCCCGTCTTTCTCACTGGAACCATCCTAGTGGGTGTGAAGTGGCATCTCACTGTGGCAGTCATTTTCACTTCCTGATGATAATGAGCACCTTCTCCTGTGTTTTTTGTTCATACGTATTTTTATTTCCAAATCCTTTGACCATTTTTTATGGTTAAAGGTTAAATTGTTATTACGGAGTTTTAAGAGTTCGTCATGTATTCTGGATACAAGTCTCTTTATCATATACCTGATTTGCAAATATTTTCTCCCGTTCTGTGGATTGTCATTTCACTTTCTTGCTTGTGTTCTTTGAAGTATGAAAATTTTGAATTTTGATGAAGTCTAATGTATCTTTTGTTATTGCTTCTCTTTTGGTGTTACATCTAAGAATCCATTGCCTAGTCCAAGGTTACAAAGGTTTACTCTTGTGCTTTTTTCTAAGAATTCTATTGTTTTGGCTATTATATTTAGGCCTGTGGTTCCTTTTGTGTTCGCTTCTGTGAATGATATGTGAAATGGGTCCAAATTCTTTTTTGGGATGCGGATATCCAGTTCCATCAGCAACATTTGTTGGAAAGACTTGTTTCCCCATTGAATTGTCTTGTCACCCTTGTTGAAAACCAGTTGCCTGTAAATGTCAAGGCTTGTTTCTGAACTCTGAATTCTATTTCAGTGATCCATATGTGTCACCTTATGCCAGGACCACACCATCTTTATTTCTATAGCTTTGTAGTACATTTTGCAATCAAGTAGTAGAAATCCACAGACTTTGTTCTTTCTCAAGATTGTTTTGGCTCTTCTGGGTTCCTTGCATTTTCGTATGAATTTTAGTATCAACTAGCCAATTTCTGCACAATGGCCAGCTGGGATTTTGATAGAAATTGGATTGAAGCTGTAGATCATTTTGGGAGACTTTTGCCTTCTTAACCATGATGTGTTATAAAGCGACTTAAGCTTCCTATTTTATTTTTTGTGTTGTTTGTTCTCTCTGTTGTTCATTTCTGGTTCTTTTCCTGCCTTCCTGTGGGTTACCTGAATATTATTTCAGAATCGCTTTGTGATTATATGTTTGAATGTATCTCATTATATAGATTCTTCATTAGAGTTATGGTATATTTATATAATGGAATACTACTCAGCCATAAAAAGAATAAAATAATGCCATTTGCAGCAACATGGATGGACCTAGAGATTGTCATTCTAAGTGAAGTAAGCCAGAAAGAGAAAGAAAAATACCATATGATACCACTCATATGGCTAATCTTAAAAAAAAAAAAGACACTATAAACTCATCTACAAAACAGAAACAGACTCGCAGACATAGTGAACAATCTTATGGTTACAGGGAAAAGGGAGTGGGAAGGGATAAATTTGGGAGCTTGAGATTTGGAAATGTTAGCCACTATGTATAAAAATAGATTAAAAAAAGTTTCTTCTGTATAGCACAGGGAACTATGTTCAATATATTGTAATAACCGTTAATGAAAAAAAATATGAAAACTGACGTATGTATGTATGTGCATGACAAGGACATTGTGCTGTGCAATACAAATTGACACATTGTAACTGTACTTCAACAAAAAATTTTAAAAATATATAGATTCTTCATTGGTCACTTTAGGTATTACATTATATAAACATAATTCATCACTTTTTACTGTTGTTAACATTTTACCAGTTTGAGTTGGATATAGAAACTTTACCTACCTTTGTGTCTCTTCACCTGATTTATATAAATTATATTAAGATAACACAGTCATCTTAACGTCATACATTCTTTGAGAACACATCAAGGTTGTACTATTTTATTTCAAGCATCATACATATTTTAGCAAGCTCAAGAAAAGAGGGCAAGTCTATTTTATTTCCCTGTATTTACTTTTCTGTTTTTCAACTCTCCTTCCTGATACTCCAGGATTCCTGTCTTCATCAGTTCCTTTCTAATCCAGCCACTTCTTTGAGGCATTTTTTTAAGGCAGACCTGCTGGCAGCAAATTCTCTGTAGTTTCCTTTCCTCTGAGGATAGCTTGATTTCCTCTTCATTCCTGGAGGATAGTTTTACTGGATAAAGCATTTTGAATGGACAGTTCTTTTCTTGCAGCATTGGAAAAACATTATATACCTTCCTTCTGCCTCCATGGTTTCTGATGAAACATCCAGTCATTTGAATTATTTTTCTTATATAAATAAGGTTTCCTGTCTCTCTTGGTGCTGTCAAGGTTTTTCCATTGTCTATTTAGTATATCTTTATGTGTGGGTCTATTCATTTTTTTTTAATCTAAGGGCTTATGTATTTTGGCCTAATTTGGGAAATTGCCAGCCATTATTTCTTTGAACACTTTTTCAGTCCCATATTCTTTTCATCTCCTGGAATGCCAATGATATAAGTGTTAGATCTTTCATTTTAATCACTCAGAAACTCAGACTCTTTTTTTTTTTAATTTTTTCTCTGTTTTTCAGTTTGGGTAATTTCTATCCTTTGATCTTTAATTTCACTGATTCTTTTATCTGTCAAGCTATGCTGCATGCAGTTTATCTTGTCCAGACTTTTTTTTTTTTTACTGTTACTGTATTTCTCAGTGCTTAAAGTCTCGTGTGGTACTACTTTTGTGTCTTCTGTTTCTTTCCTGTGACTTCCTGTTTCTGTTTGTTTCCAGCATGTTCATAATTGTCAAGGTATCTTTATGATGGCCCCTTTAGAATCCTCGTCAAGGTATTCTATCAATTTCTTCCTGGTTTTGGCATCTGTTGCTTGTCTTTTTTCACTCATGTTCAAATTTTTCTGGTTCTTGGTCTGGTGGTGAATTTTCATTGTATCCTAGACATTTGGGGTATTATCTTAAAGGAAACTCTGGACATTATCTTCTATTTTAGCAGGTCTTCCCCTGACATAGTGCTCTTGGGAGTTAGAAGCTAATTGTTTTTCCTGTCATGTGGGAGTGAGAGTCCAGATTGCCCACCTGGCCCTCATTTATGCCTTGAGTTGGGAAAGACATTTGCTACTACTGACTAGGGGTGGAATTTCAGGCTTCCCCATCTGCCTCTGCCAACACTGCCCTAACTGGGAGGATGAGAACTGTCTTGTCACCATCCCCTCTTGGCCTCTACTGTCTTGTAAGATTTCCCTTATACTGCTGGCCCCTCGCATGGCCTCCTCTGACACCACGCTAGTTGAGAGACGTTCCCCTCAGCACAGCTAGATGCGGGTGGGCATCTAGGCCATTCACATGGCCTTCTCTGACTCTGCCCCAGTTAGGGGGAAGGACATAGCCTGAGAGCAGCTGGGTGAGTGTCCATGTCGAGGCTCCTCTGTGGTGTTTGCTGATGAAGGCAGTAGTGAGTTGCACTTCTCTGGGGGGAGTTTGCTGGAGTAGAGCTGTTATTGACTGAAAGTTCTCTCTCAGCAGGTTTCCCCTTGTCTATAGGGTAGAGAGAGCAGGCTTCCTTTTATGTATTTATTTTTGTCTGCTTATCCAGGGTTCTGGCTTCTTCAGGACTCAATCCCAGATATGGTAAACAGAAAAAGAACGCACTTCTTCAAAGAAGAGAAGTAAGAGCAGGCATCCTTGTCTTGTTCCCGATCCTAGAGGAAATGCACTCAGCTTTTCACTGCCAACTGCGATGTTGGCTGTAGGTTTGTCTTACGTGGTCTTTATTACGTTAAGGTATGTTCCCTCGATACCCACTTTGTTGAGTGTTTTTATCGTAAATAGATGATGGATTTTGTCAAAAGCTTTTTCTGCATCTGTTGAGATGCTCGTACGAGTTTTGGTCTTTAATTTGTTAATGTGGTGCAGCACAGTGACTGGTTTGTGGATATTGAGCCATCTTGCATCCCTGGAATAAATCCCAGCTGATCACGGAGTTTGGTCCTTTCAGTATGTTGTTAAGTTTGCTCTGAATGTATCTTGTGGAGGATTTTTACATCTCTGTTCCTCAGTGATACTGGCCTGTAGTTTTCTTGTTTTGAAGCATCTGTTTGGTTTGTATCAAGTGATGCTGGGCTTGTAGAATGAGGTGGGAAGCATTTTTTCCTTTTTAACGTTTTGAATACTTTGAGAAGGATGGGCCTTAACTCTTCTTTAAATGTTCTGTAGAATTTACCTCTGAAGCCGTCTGGTCCTGGACTTTTGTTTGTTGGGAGTTTTTTTGGGTTTTTGTTTGTTTATTTTTAATGATTCAGTTTCATTAGTGGTAATTGATCTGGTTATATTTTGTATTTCTTCCTGACTCAGTCTTGGAAGATTGTATGTTTCTAGGAATTTATCCATTTCTTCTAGATTGTCCATCTTATTGGCATATGATTTTTTGTAGTAATCTCCCATGATTCTTTGCATTTTTGTGGTCTCAATTGTAACCTCCCCTTTTTCATTTCTGTTTTTATCTATTTGGGTCCTCTCCTTTTTTTCTTGATGAGTCTGGCTAAAGGTTTATCAATTTTATCTTTTCAAAGAACCAGCTCTTAGTTTCATTGACCTTTTCTATTGTGTGTGTTTTTTTGTTGTTGTCTCTGTTTCATTAATTTCCACTCTGATCTTTATGACTTCTTTCCTTCTAACTTTGGGATTTGTTTGTTCTTCATTTTCTCCTCCCTTCAAGTGTAAAGTTAGGTTATTCTCTTGAGCTTTTTCTTGTTTCCTGAAGTGGCCTGTATCTCTATAAATTTCCCTCCTAGCAGTGCTTTTGCTGCATCCTATAGATATTGGGTTGTTGTGTTTTTGTTTCCTTTTGTCTCCAAGCATTTTTTAATTTCTTCTTTAATTTCTCCTGTAACGCATTTGTTTTCAGTAGCGTTCTGTTTGGTCTCTATGTGCTTGTGTTTTTTGCAGTTTTTTTTTTCTTATACTTGATTTCTAGTCTCACAGTGTTGTGGTATAAGACTAGAGGTATCTTAAACTGCCCTTGCTTTTTTAAAATTTCTTTTTTTTTCTGTTCAGCTTGGGTGACTTCAGCTACTCTGTCTTCCAGATCTCTGATCTGTTCCTCTGTATCATCTGTTCTACTGTTGGTTCCTCCTATTATATTTTCAAATTTCACTTACTGAATTCTTCATCTCTGTTTGGTTCTTCTTTATATTTTCCAAACCTTTTTAAACTCCTTGCTATGATCATTCATTCTTTCCCTGAGTTTGCTGAACTTCTTTGTGATCATTACCTTGAACTCTTTACTTAGGAGATTGCTTATGTCCACTTCACTGAGTTCTTCTCCTGGGATTTTATCTTTCCCTTCGTTTGGAATATATTCCTCTCTTGCCTCCTTTTGCCTAATTCTCTGTGTTTATTTCTATGAATTAAGTAGATCGGTTATGTTTTCTGATCTTGGAGAACTAGGCTTGTGTGGGAGACATTGTTTGGTGCCCAGCAGCACACCCCACTCTGGTCACCTGAGTTACATAATCTAGGGGTGCCCCCCTCATCATGTGAGCAGGTTCTTGTGTCATGGCCGGGCCAGCTGCTGTGGGTGTGCAGGCAGGAAGGGCTGGTCTTTGCCCAGTTAGCTGCTGCCAAGCCTTGCCTTATGCAGAGCCTGCTGGCCACTCATGGGCAAGTCTGGGTCCCAGAGCTGCCGACTGAGTGGCCCCAGGGGTTCCTAGGGCTTGTCTCAGCCTGCTGGTGGGTAACCCACTCACTGTGCAGTTGGCTTTGGGCCTGGGGGGTCCTGGGACTGTTGGCTGTAGGTGCCGGCAAGTCCCAGGGCTGGTGCTGGCTTGCTAGTGTGTGGAGCAAGGGCCTTGGAACTCCTGGGGCTGATGTCGGCCTGCCTGTGGGCAGGGCCAGTCCCAGTGTGGCTGGCTGTAGGACCTGGGGTCCCAGGGCTGGCCCATCTGTTGGTGAGCAGTGCCAGGTCCTTGTGTGGCTGGCTACAGGGCCATGGGTCTGGGGGTGGCAGGCAGAGTTGTTTCTCCATGGGACTGGCTGCTCCATACAGGGTGCCCAGGGACTGCTGCCAGCCTGCTGGTGGACGGGGCCTGGTCCCGGTGCAGATAGTCTCGACTCCAGAACGGCCCTTGCCAGCACCAGTGCCCTCCAGGGTGGGAGAACAGGCTCCCATCAATGGCTGCCACCCATACCTGTGTCCCCAGGGGGAGTTCTGCTGGCCTCCCACCTCTCTGTCAGGCTTCTCCAAGTTCAAAAAGTGGGTCTGACCTAGGCTCCTTTCAAATTACTCCCTCTGTGCTGGGTCTGGGAGCATCTGAGATTTTGCTTGTGTTGTTTAAGGGCAGACTTTCTGCTTGCTACAGCCCTCCAGCTCTCTCTTACACAAATTCCACTGGCCTTCAAAGTCAGACATTATAGGGGCTCATCTTCCAGTGTAGTACCCTTGGGCTGAGGATCCTGGTGTGGGGTCTGGGCCCCTCACTCTTCGGGGAGAACTTTTGCAGTTGTGATCATCCTCCCGTTTGTATGTTGCCTACCTGGAGATGTGGGCCATAAAATATACTGTGCCTCTCTGCCCCTTCTACCCATCTCATCGTAGTTCCTTCTTAATATCTTTAGTTGTGGAAAATCGCCTCTGCTAGTCTTCAGTTCCTTCTCAGCAGGATAGTTGCTCTGTAAATAGTTGTAATTTTGGTGTGCCCGTGGGAGGAGGTGAGCTCAGGGTCTCACTACTCTCCCATCTTGTCCACTCTTTTACACTCTTTGTTGTTATTGTTTGTGTTCTGAATACACTTAAAAGAGTGCACATTCACCATTTGGATGATGTTTTCTGTAAATATCAGTCAGGTTGAGTTGGTTAAATAGGGTTGGTTAAAATTTCTATATTTGTAGTAATTTTATCTTCTGATGTATGAATCATGGAGAGAAATTTATTAAAATCTACAATGATGATTATCTCTTTTTTTTAGTTTTGCCAGTTTTTGCTAATGAATTTTGGAGTTCTGTTATTGGATACATACGTATTTACTATCAGTAAATTTTCTTTTAGATTGATCCTCTTATTATTAAGCATTGTCCCTCTTTGTCCCCAGTAACGCCCCATGTCTTAATGTTTACTTTTCGCATGTCTTTTCTCCAATTCCCTTCCTTTCAGTGTATCTGTGTCTTTGTATTTCACATTGTTTCTTGTAAACAGGATATAGCTGTGTCTTGCTTCTTTACCCAGACTCACAATCTGCCTTTTAATTAGAGAATTTAGACCACTTACATTTAGTTTGACTAATACGGTTGAAACAATTCCACATTCTTGTTTCTTGTTTTCTGTTTATTCCCTTTGATCTTTACTCCTTTGCTTTTCCTTTCCTGCTTCTACTTTTTCCTCTTTCATTGGCTTTTTAGATAGTATTTCTTGATGCTATTAGGGGTTAGAGTTGTGCTGTCCAATATGGTAGCCACTAGCCACATTAAAATTAAGTTTGAAACTCAGTTCATCATTGCAGCAGCTGCATTTAAGGTGCTCAGTAGCCACCTGCCCCATTACTGTATTAGGCAATACAAATTACTGCAGAAAGTGCTATTAGACAGTTCTGTAGAGACTAAGACCAAGATTTATTCTGGCCAGAATTACCCCAGATCAAGTGAGAAAAGAGCAACATTCTAGTCAGAAGCTGTGTGTTTCAGTTGTGTGTCTGCAGTTCAGATTAGCTGTGTATCTACAGGCAAAACGTCCCACTGCTCTTGGCCTTAGTTTTCTTCTCTAAAGCACAGGGATGATAATTTCTGCTCTTTCTGAGGTGGAAAAGAGTGTTTGTGAAAAAGAAAACTAGAAAATGGTAACATTCTTTATAAAAGTCAAAGCAATTTTCAAAAAAATAAATAACAACTGATTGCCTAGTTTCTATGTTTCGTTTGCTTTTTTAGGTTGCTGACAGAGCTGGAATCTCCTTCTTGGTGGCCCTTTAGCTCCAGGCTTTGGAAGGTGCCATCAGAAACAAAACCCAGCGCGGGCGCCTCCGTGGCTAGTTCCAAAGCTTTTGGAAAAGAAGGGATAGTGATCAGAATTCCTGCTGTTATTTCCCAAAGAACAGAATCTCGGGTTAAACCAGGAAAGTTCACCGTCCTTGTTTCTGGGTTGGAAATCCACGACTCAGACTCCTTGCTCATGCACAGATTTGAAAGAGAAGATGTAGATGACATCAAGGTTCACACACCTTATGAAGTCAGCATCCGCCAGCGATTCATTGGGAAGCCAGACATAGCTTATCGTCTGATATCTGCCAAGATGCCAGAGGTTATCCCCATTTTGGAAGTGCAGTTCAGCAAGAAGATCGAGTTGTTAGAGGATGCCTGGATGTTCGGAAGCACTGCAACCGCTTCCCCAGCAGAGAAGGGCTACTCAGTCTGGCTTGCAGGTGAGTGATCATCAGAGCAGCCTGTGCGCAAGGCTGCTCAGTTCACAGCCATGCTCGGCGCGCCCATGATCTGTACCCAGCGTGATGCGTCACGTGGAGCGGCTGCTGACTTCAGCTCACTAGCACCCGCCCACTTGCTTGTAAAGAGAAATAACTTCAGACCGTTTTCCTTAGTACTTGCCCTGTGAATCTCAAATCAGTCAGGCTTATTATTCTCTTGAGAGCTGTGTGGGTTCCCAAGTAAGTCAGAAATGGTTTGGCTGACTCTTTCAGAACAAAGGAAAGCTCCAGGTTAGGTGTTTTCACCCCTTTCCTCTGTTTGATTTGAGCACCAGCACTTTAGGGTCTTAACTTGCATCATCCCTGCCTACTCTGGTGTGTCTCCAATCCCTCCACCCCAACCCCACATCACTCGTGGTTTTCTTGACATTTAATCGAGGTCTTCCCAGCCCACCATCCAGATGTGCGTTCGGGTCCTGAAATTTGTGGAAACTACGCAGCATCGTGTTTGTAGCATCCACAAGACATTGTGAAACCCTTGCTTTTCCTGGCAGTGTGACTCGGGTCCTCTTGCAGGTCTCTGGGATATGGAGGGTACAGCTGAGTATGGCCCTGGGCGCGAGTGTGGGTGGCAGGGTGTTTGGACACGTCCCCAGGTCTCAGCTTCCTCCCAAGCATGAGGTAAATTGGTGTTATCTGACTTCTTAGGTTTCTCATTCTGATGGATGTCAAGTGACATCTTGGTGGTATTTTTACTATCAGTTTTTGATTGATTGTGAGATGGGGCATCGGGTGCCTTTTATTTACTTTTTGGTCCCAGGACACAGGTTTTGCTTTGTGGGTTGCCTGTTCTGGTTTTGTTGTGGGGGGTTTTGTTGCTTTGTTTTTTGTGTTTTATTTGTTCTATTGGGCTGTCCTTTTTTTTTTTTTTTTTTTCCTGATTTGCAGGAGGTCATTATTCGTTCTAGATATTTATCTCTTTTGACTTGAGAGGCTACCGGTACTTCTCGCAGACTGCCAGCTCCGTTACAGAAATCTCTCATTTTGCTGCGGTCAAGTCCACCATTCTTCTCCTTAAGTTTATTTTTTGAGCCCTGCGTAAGAAATCCCCAAGTCACAAAGTACCTGCTATTTCCTAATAGTAGCGCCACAGGTGATATTACTTCTGTGTTATAGTGATGTATCTAACAAGTGTTAGCCTTTTCTTATTAACTTTGATTGCTGGAGTGTTTAACGTAAAAAATGTGTTTGTTACTATTCCAGTTCCTTTCTTTTATCCTCTTAAGAGATTGATTTCAATTCCAATATGTAACCTGTTTCTCTAACACATGAATATGTTAATGTTACTGTAGATGGCTTCAAGTTTCAAAAAGAAATATACTTGATAATAGATCTGGTCCCTTAAGTTACAAAATATTGCAAATGTTGATGTACAAATTTATAAACTTACTTTCCTGGCATTTCCACATTTTTCTTTGGCTCGCCATTTAAGGCAGGACTCAGAGGCTGGTGTATAAAAGGGACAAGAAGGGAGGACTGTACCAGCCAACATGAGACCCTGAGCAGAAGGACCCTTCAGGAAAAGCCATCTGCAAGCCTAGCCCGGGCAGCCGCTCTCATACCCCAGGCCTCTGAGTTCCCCTTGCGGCTGATTTTCTCTAAGAGGGGCCTTAGCAGGTCCTGGCTGGTGGTACCAGATGCAGAGCACCATGGGCCATTGCTTTTGCTGTTGCTGCTGGAGAATCCGTCTGTGCCAGGCGTGGCGCCGGGTGCCCATAGTCCTGAAAACAAAGCTAAGTACAATAAAACCCGCAGCCCTGGGTTGCGGAACTCTGCCACCTCCGTGGGTTCTGCATCAGGCATGATGGTTTCAGCGAGAGAACACGGCCCAGAATGTTACAGGTGAGATGGCAATGCAAGTGCGTAACGTGTGGCGCAGAAAACCGCGCTGTACAAGTGAGAAGAGCGCATGCTTGCTGGGCCTCACTGTTGTGGGCACCAGCCAGTGGGAGGTGGGGTGCTGGGCTCTGACCCTGAGCATCCAGGTGGCAGATGGGGCAGGAGAGGAGCAGGGCATGTGTGCCAGCACCTCTGCAGCTGTGGTGAGACTGCAGGAAGCTGGGTGAGTGTGGATTGTGCGGGGCCGCCCATCAGGAAGAAGTGAATGGGCCTCTTGGGCACAACCTGAGGCAGCTGACGACAGGCTGAACGCCTTCTCCTCAGGGAAGCTGCAGATACACTTTTAAGGTCTTACAACTGATTAAACCAGGCCCAGCAGATTGTTTAGGACAGACTCCGTTACCTAAAGTCAGCCAATGGTGAGCCTTCACCACATCTAGATACCTTCCCAGCAACATCTAGATTTGAGTTGGATTGAGTAACTGGGGACTATGGCCTCGCCCATCACAGTAAGAGCTTGTATGTGTGTGGAATGAGCTGAGCCGCATCCAGGGTGACAGATGGATTTTCATCTCAGTGCTAACTTTAGCCTCTGGGTAGGATTTCTATAGCGTGTGTGAATCTAGACCGAGCCAGAAGTGCCATCCTCCCCTTGTGAGGCCGCCCTCCCTGGGTGAGGCAGGTGTACCTTACAGCTGTGAATTTGGAGAGACACAGGTGACAAGGAGCTATGTTTGAAAGAAGCCAGCATGCTGAGTTCAGTAAGCAAGATGGTATCTAATTTGCTTGGAACTTCACAGTCCTGTCAGCCCGGTGATGAGAGCTTCCTTCCCGCTGTCGCCTCTCTCGTGTCTGTCGGCGCCTCCGTTTTTATTGTTCTACGTTGGAAACTATAGAAGCAGCTGAGGTGGAAACCATGACTTTTAAAATCTCACAAATACATTCCCCTCCTTGATGAGCTATTTTGGTAAAATGTATGGCCAGAAGGTGGCGGTCTAGTAACAGGGGACCCGTGTTTGCCAGGAGTCAGTGTCTAAAAGAACTTTCCAGAGAGCTGTGTAGTAACGTATAGTGTGGACAGGTGAGGGCCTGGGGTGGCCCGGCCAGCAGCTGGGGGAGGAGGAAGTCCCCTGGGCTTCAGGAGCTGGAAATGGCTCAGGCGGACAGATTTCATCGTAGGGAAGTTATAGATTGCTGTTTTTCTGCAGAGCAGCTTTAAAATAATCTTTTAAATTTTACAGTAGTTTCAGACTTGAGAAAAAGAGGAAAGTACAGACAGTTCCCCCGTCTCCCACACCTAGTTTCCCCTAATGTAAACGTCACCTTGCGTTCGTATCATTCACTGTCACAACTAGTGCACCTGCCCTGATAACGTCTCTATTCACTGAAGTCTGTGTTCATCCCGATTTCTGTATGTTTTACTGTTCCCGAATCCCATCCAGGATCCTACGTGACGTTTTGGCGTCTCGTCTACTCAGACTCTTCTTGACTGTGGCAGTTTGTCTGACGCTCCTTGTTTTGATGATCTGGAAGAGCTTTAGGGGTGGTGGTCAGGTTTTTGTAGACCCTCCCCCAGTTGGACTTTGTCTCGTGTTGCCTCATGATCCACTGGGGCGATGAGTTTCGGGAGGAAGGCCACGGTGCTCTTATCAGATGAGAGCAAGGGCTGTGCATAACATGTTTAAGAGTTTTTTTGTGCTGATTTTTGTTTTCGCCGTTTGCCATCTGTACCTTCTGAGGGGCCTTCACCTGGTTTAGGAGGACTCTGGTCACCCGCTCACGGACCCTGCAGGCATCTCGCCTCGCACGTGCCCTCTGGTGCCGCCGCCCTCGGGTTTGCTGCTTGGCTTTCCGCCCTGGGACGTGTGCTCCAGAATCGGACCCAAGTCTGTCTTCTCCCACCCCACCTCTAGCACCCAGGACAGGCCTGCGTAACCAGAGGGCACTCGCGTCTCTGTGTGATAGTAAACTTCTGGGGCATTGAAGTCTCTGTACAGGGTCATTAATTTAAGACCATCTTTTGAAGCAGTGAAGTCCTGGTCCTGGGATATGGCACCACGCTTGACCAGCAGACTTCATGTGGTCACTAGGACGTGGGTCTGAGGCTGAGCACCAGCAGACCCCTCCGTGTGGTCACCAGGACGCACCACTGCACTGACTCACTGACTACAGACAGGCCCCATGTGGGCACTAGGATGTGATCCCTGATGACCGACAGACCCCTGGGGGCTGCGTGGCCCCCATCCACTTGATCCTTCCAAGGCCCCGTGAGTCTAAGCCGCACACCATATAATTTTGTAAATTTGTGAAGTTAAGTTTTTTAAAGAGTAGTCAGTGGAGATTGCTGTCTCTCCCCGTTTCAGCTTTCTCTCTCTTATACTTCCTGTTGTGTTGAGGACTTGGGGCATTTTGAGTTTTTTTCTGAAGGGGCTTCCACCCTGGTTATATAAGCTTCTGGGTCCATCCCTGGGTAAAGCTGCCATTTTCCTGTGTCATCAGTGGGGCGTTTGGGGCCCAGAGACAAGGAGAGAGCTTTGCCCATGGCTGGACCTGCTTGGAGCGGTTTTTCTGCTCTCAGGTCAGGCCCTGGTGGTCTTTGCGCAGCACTTACGGTGAAGTCTGGAGTCTGTGTCTGATGCGTAAGGGAGACTGGTGTCCTGGCGCCGGCCCTGCCAACCCAGCCCGCGCTCAGGTTTCCCCCAGATGCCTCCTTGTTATTGGAAAGTGGCATCATCTCTAAGTTCCCATGTGGCTTGAGCAGTTTGTGCTTATTTTGTTTCACTGAGGTAACTAATGACTTTTGAGATAAAAATCACCTAATACTGAGCCAAGTTAATTTGTTTCGGAAGATATTTCAAAGCACTGAAGAAGTAACTGAGTCAGCCACTCAGGTCTCAGCACAGAGGCCTGGGAGTGGCCAAGCCTCGCCAGGAACCTGCTGATCCCATGGCTCATTGCGTAAAACATCCCTGATTAGTGTATTCCAGGAAGAAAAATCCTCAATTTTGGCTTTCTGGTTGTTCAAGCAATCCCTTTTGTTAAACATTCAGAGACAGTATGTCTCTGTAATAATAGGTGTTAAAATGGACACCGCAGTGAGAGAACAGGAGCGCAGTGTGAATCAGACACGTGCCTTGCTCTCAGAGAAGCTAGCTGGGGATCCTAGGTTGAAAAGATACGGGAAGAAAAAAAGCAGTGCAGTGCCACACACGTTGCTGTCAAAGGTGTGCAGACTGAATGGTACCAGGTCAGATGAGGGAAAATTGCTGCTGATGGAAGGGCTGAGAAGAGAACTTGCCTCCTCCATACTCGAGCTGGGGGACATCTGTCTGCACGACACGTACCGGGCGGGTGCAGGGCGGGCAGAGGGGCTGGAACAGGAGTCTGCAGGGTCAGGGAGCAGAGTTAGGAAGGGGGCACAGGCTGAGGGAGGGGTTTGCTCTCACCCAGCAGGCCATAGAACCACCGTTGCCGTAGACGAGCGAAGTGTAATTCGCCATCACATCACTAGTAACATTTTCACGTCGTGTGCTGAGCTGGCCTTTCCTGTAGGCTAATAATAACTGGTAGAACGCAGGCTCTATTCCAGCCATCACGTTGTCCAGCGCAGCTCTGATGCTGAGTGTTCTGTTGCTGTTTTGGAAGAGTGCTTTTCATTACGCACCATCTGAGTGACATTTTTAGATCATGGAAGACAAAGCAGCAATGAGCGGTGTGCGATGGAGAATTCTGTGCTAATTAATAAGCGTGTTGGAGGAGGGTGGCGCTTTGGAGATTCTAAAACACAGGTTGTGAAAACAATTTGGTTGATTACAACTGGCTTTTTTTTCTTGAGCTTAGAATTTTATTTTATTTTTTGAGTTATAGTCAGTTTACAATGTGTGTCAGTTTCTGGGGTACAGACAAGCAGCTCTTACGTAAAG
The DNA here is from genome assembly GCF_048564905.1 of Vicugna pacos. Classification (NCBI taxonomy): domain Eukaryota; kingdom Metazoa; phylum Chordata; class Mammalia; order Artiodactyla; family Camelidae; genus Vicugna; species Vicugna pacos. Next base: position 1,987,202 of record NC_132989.1, read on the forward strand.
AACAGCACGGGAAAGCACGTGTGAGTGCGTGGCGTGTGCTAAGGGTTCTGTCTTAAGAGACGTCTTCAGCCCTCCGAGGTGCACGTGAGGATGCCACTGTCCTGTGTCGTCTCCTCACGGTGGCACACTGTTACAGAATGTGAAGGCTCTCACATAGGGCCTCCTTCCCTGGGGAGATGGGCCCGGGGAGGGTTCGGCCCGCAGGTGTGGGACCCTGGGGTCTTGCCTCCATGCAGGTTTGGCTTTACATCAGCTGGTTCCTGAACTTACTCTGTCTGGCTTATTAGGCCCTTCTTCTCTCTAGGATCGCGAGAAACGTGCTTTCTTGTCCTCATTCCAGCCTGCGTTTATCCGAGGTGAGGCCAGGCCTTCTTTGCTCAGCCAGGCACTCTCAGGAAGTGTTAATTTGTAAGAATTTTTTTAAGAAGTAAGAATCAAGGGGATGTTTGTGTGCACGTTGGAGGTGGCTGGTCTCTCCCCGGGAAGGGCGAACTTGCGCGGTTGGCACGTCCTGGAGGCACCGCCTGGGCTTCTGCTTTTCAGGCCCAGCGAGGACTTTACGCTGAAATGGATTTCCTTTCCTCACAGTGTGTTTATCAGCTGCTCCAGGCTGTTCTGATGAAAGGCAGCTCTACCTACCACTGCTAGGGTCCTAGGAAGGAAGTGGGGGTCCCGCCTTTGCTCCCCCCAATTTTGTTGATGCAGAGAAGGCTGCTGAAAAGACTTGGTGCAGAAATCCAGACTGCTAGTTCTCAGCCCAGTGTCCTTGCTGCTTCCCAGTGTCCTGATGAATAAACATAGCCATACGACATACCTGAGGTGGCCCGTATTATGGAGAAGAGGCGACAGACTAATCTGTGCTCTTCTCTGGGCCCCAAAGTACCAGAGCTGCAGTTGGAGGCAGCTCTTTAAATAAATGATTATCACCATTTCTCGCCAAGCTGCCCTTCCGCTCCTTAGCGAGATTCCCTAGGAGCTGGTGTGTGAGCAAAAACACCCCTGAGCAGTGCCTAGCCACATCCAGTTCTCTGGCTCACCCCAACCTCAGCACACTCCACATTCAGTTTTGCTCGACCCGTCCATTTCCGTGCTCTCTGGAACCACAGTGTTTCGTGGGACAATCAGATGGCAGTACAGTTCCTAGTAGTGTATTTCATGTACACTTCACCAGGGTTCAACAAGTATTGTTTCATACTCCAAATCTATAATCTTCTCCAGAAAAAAAAAAAGACTCATGGATAAAGGACCTTTCTTCTAAAATTCAGTTATGGAACTAGACCCTGAATATTTACAGTGTCGCGCCCTCTGATCAGTGTGGGGTAAGGAAGCAGCCCTGGATTAGGGTAGAAGGCAAAGTTCAGGCAGGTTTCACACACAGTCAGCTTGGCAGAGGCTGGGGGGGCAGACCACCACACCCACTGCCCCAGCAAGGGCAGAGGCACAAAACCAGCAGATGCCTATGAAAACACTTCGTCAACCCGAAGAGCTCTGACGGTCTTAAACACCACTTTTTGTAAAGTTCTGAATGCTCTTGCGTTGTTCACACCTTCTGGAAGATGCCACTGCTGTTTGACTTTCCATTTCAGCATCTGGACCGACGGACCATGCCTTGCACAGCGAGCCCTCCTCAGGGAGCCAGGAAGGCAGGCCACTTCAGCTACAGACGAGCGAGCTGTTAATTTCTGACGGGGACGCCCAGGAACTGAGACAGGTAACATGCATTCGTGTTGCCACCTCCAGGTGACTCATTTCTCTTTCCTGCCTGAAAACAACTCTCCACTGGTTTATGCTTGCCTCTCACCTACAAGGAACTGCTAGGCTATGCATCTGAATTTCTCAGCTACCTGTGGCTGGAGAAGGAGAGAAAGGGCAGCACCCATCTGAGTCCTAGCATTCTGTGTCATGCAGACGCACAGCCTTCCTGTGCACACAGTAGTCCTGGCAGCCACCTCTGCCTGTTGTACGTGTGTGTATGTGTGTGCATATGTGCTGTGTACATGCCACATGCACACACATATGCACACGTGGGGTCTGGCATGTGTGGGGGCTGTGGGTGTGTGACATATGCACATGTATGCGTGTGTGGTATGTGTGCTGTGTGTGCACATGTATGCAGCACCTGTATGTGTATGCTGTGTGTGTGCCATGTGTGCATGTGCAGTGCCTGTACAAATATGTGCTGTGTGTGCACACCACCTGTTTGTGTACAGTTGAGAGTGCTTGCTCTCTCAGATCTCTCTCAAGTGCTCAACACTGGATTCTTGAGGCAGCTTGCCACTTTTTGACCAGGAAGGTGAAGTTTAAGTAATATATGATAGAAAGATTTTCAGCTTATTTTCCTGTGTTACTGTTGGGCAAGGGGGAGGGCATAGCTCAGGTGGAGGAGCACATGCTTAGCACACAGAAGGTCCTGGGTTCAGTCCCCAGTACCTCCTCTAAAAATAAGTAAATCAACCTAAATTACCCCCTGCAATAAAAATAAATAAATAAAAGTATATAAAAAGAAATTTAAAAAAATGTTGGACAACACAGTGGCTTTTTTTTTTAATAATTATATAGCAGATACCTAGATGTATCATTTCATTCATAAATATTTCAGTATGTAGCTTTAAAAGATAAGACTGTTTTTTAAAAAATCAACACAGTACCATGCTGACCTTTAAAAAAGAAAAAGTAAATTCTTTGATATCATCAGTCATCGAGTCAGTGCTCAGATTTCCCTAGTCACCTCATTTAGGAAAATCTGTTGCATGTTTGTTCCGATCAGAATCCTCATGAGGCCCACACGTTGCCCTCAGTGAAGTGCCTTTAATGTGTAGCTTTCCTCTACTATCTGGTCTTTTTTCTTTGCAGTTTATTTGGTGAAAAAACTAAATTGTTTCTCTGTCGAGATTTTGTAGTTTGCATCTTCCTGACTTGGCTCCCTGGTGGCGAGCTGCCGGCTCCCTGCCCTGGGCTTCCTGCAGGTCAGTTCGTAGCTCTAGAGGTGCCGTGAGATTCGGGCTCCATCTTGGAGAGACTGTTTCCTCGGACTGCACACTTGCATCAAGGCATGTGAGAGACCATGTGTCTTTGAAACTTGTTTTTAAACACATTTTTTATGTGTCTTTATAGGCACAGACTCCTGTAAGTTCTGTCTTTTCCTATTTGGGAAAAAGTGTTCATCTTTGCTATGAGGTATTTGAAATATACATGATCTGTCACTTTTTCCCTTCTGATCTAACATAATCACTTTTAGTAATGACACACAGAAGTGCTGCTTTCTAGTGACAATGAGCAGATTCTGCAGGTTACTAATCACTTCATTTTTCAGTTTTATTAGGTAGAGTTGTTACAATTTGACTGCACATATACAATATATTGTATGTAAATACAGTTATACAATATACTGCATGTATTTTTTTAGTTTGCATATCTGTGCTGTTCACTGTTTCTGAGAACAGTTTAGAGTTTTAGCTTTTTAATTATCAAAGGAATAAAGCCAACCACAAAATAAGAATCAACAATACAGTAATCCAATCATAAAGGACAGTCAAGTGTGCTTACACATATTTAAGAAATCAATCATCTAAGTTATAAATAATAAGTAGTTCTTTTTTTTTTTTAGATTCCACATATAAGTGATGTCATATAGCATTTTTCTTTCTCTTTCCGGCCCACTTCACTTAGAATGATGATTTCCGGGTCCATGCGTGTTGCTTCAAATGGCATTATTTTATTCTTTTTTATGCCTGAGTAGTATTCCATTGCATATATATATACCACATCTTTTTTAACCAGTCATCCATTGATGCACATTTGAGTTGTTTCCATGCCTTCATCATTGTAAATAGTGCTGCTATGAACATTGGGGTGCATGTGTCTTTTGGAATTATATTTTTCTCCATTTATATGCCCAGGAGTGTGATTGCTGAATCACATAGTAAGTCTTTTTTTTTAGTTTTTTAAGGAACCTCCATACTGTCCTCCATAGTGGCTACACCAAACTACATTCCCATCAGCAGTGTAGGAGGGTTCCCTTTTCTCCACACACTCTCTAGCATTTATCATTTGTAGACTTTTTAATGATGTCACTCTGGATGGTATGAGGTGATACCTCATTGTAGTTTTGATCTCCATTTTTCTGACAATTAGTGATGCTGAGCATTTTCTCATGTGCCTGTTGGCCATTTGTATGTCTTCATTGGAGAATTGCTTCCTTAGGTCTTCTGCCCACTTTTTGACTGGGCTGCTTGCTTTTTTGATACTAAGATGTATGAGCTGTTTATTATGGAAGTTAGTCCCTTGTTGGTCGCTTCATTTGCAAATATTTTCTCCCATTTGATAGATTGTCTTTTCATTTTGTTGATGGTATCCTTAGCTGTGCAAAAGGTTTTAAGTTTAATTAGATCCTATTTGTTAAGTTTTGCTTTTGTTTCCATAAGCTGGTTCAAAAATATATTGCTGTGATTTATGTCTGAGAGTGTTTTGCCTGTGTTTTCCTCTAGAAGTCTTACAGTATCTGGTCTTACATTTAAGTCTTTAATCCATTTTGAGTTTATATTTGTATATCATGTTAGAGAACGTTCTAATTGCAGTTTTTCACAGTAGCTGTCCAGTTTCCCAGCACCACTTGTTGAAGAGACTGTCTTTTCTCAATTGTATATTTTTGCCTCTTTTGTTGTAGATTAATTGACCATAAGTGTGTGAATTTATTTCTGGACTTTCTATCCTGTTCCATTGATCTGTGTCTGTTTTTGTGGCAGTGCCATGCTGTTTTGATTACTGTAGCTTTGTAGTATAGTCTGAAGTCAGGGAGCATGATTCCCCCAGCTCTGTTCTTTTTCAAGATTGTTTTGGCTATTTGGGATCTTTTGTGTTTCCATACAGATTTTAACATTTTTTGTTTCAGCTCTGTGAAGAATGTCTTTGGTAATTTGATAGGGACTGCATTGAATCTGTATATTGCCTTGTGTACTATGGCCATTTTAACAATATTGATTCTTCCAATCCAAGAACACAGTATATCATTCCATTTGCTTATGTCATCTTCCCTTTCCTTCATCAGTGTCTTACAGTTTACAGAGTACAGGACTTTTGCCTCCTTGGGTAGTTTTATTCCTAGGTATGTTATTCTTTTTGGTGCATTGGTTAATGGTATCATTTCCTTAATTTCCCTTTTTGCTGTTTCATTGTTAGTGTATACAAATGTAACTGATTTTTGTATATTAATTATGTATCCTGCAACTTTACCAAATTCATTGATAAATTCTAGTAGTTTTCTGGCTGCTTCTTTAGGGTTTTCTGTGTATCGTATCCTGTCATCTGCAAACAGTGACAATTTTCCTTCTTCCTTTCCAATTTGGATTCCTTTTATTTCTTTTTCTTCTCTGATTGCTGTGGCTAGGACTTTCAAAATTATATTGAATAAAGCGGCAAGAGTGGGCATCCTTGTCTTGTTCCTGATATTAGAGGAAGTGCTTTCAGCTCTTCCCCGTTAAGCATAATGTTAGCTGTGGGTTTGTCATATGTGGCCTTTATTATGTTGAGGTATGTTCCGTCTGTGTCCACTTTCTGGAGAGATTTTATCAGAAATGGATGTTGAATTTTGTCAAAAGCTTTTTCTGCATCTGTTGAGTTGATCATATGGTTTTTATCCTTCAACTTGTTACTGTGGTGTATCACGCTGATTGATTTGTGGATATTGACAAATCCCTGCATCCCTGGGATAAGTCCCACTTGATCATGGTGTGTGATCCTTTAATGTGTTGTAGTCAGTTTGCTAGTATTTTGTTGAGGATTTTTACATGTATATTCATGAGTAGTATTGGCCAGTAATTTTTTTTGTGTGTTATATCTTTGTCTGTTTTTGCTTATCAGGGTGATGATGGCCTCATAGAGTGAGTTTGGAAGTGTTACTTCCTCTGCAATTTTTTGGAATAATTTCAGAAGGACAGGTGTTAACTCATCTCTAAATGTTTGGTAGAATCCACCATGAAGCCACCTGGTCCTGGACTTTTGTTTGTTGGGAGGTTTTTAATTACTGATTCAATTTCAGTGCTGGTAATTGGTCTGTTCATACTGTCCATTTCTTCTGGGTTCAGTCTTGGTGAATTGTACCTTTCTAAGACATTGTCCATTTCTTCTGTGTTGTCCTTTTTGTTGGCGTCTAGCTCCTCATAGTAGCCTCTTGTGATCCCTTATATTTCTGTGGAATTGGTTGTAACTTCTCCTTTTTCATTTCTGATTTTATTAATTTGGGCCCCCTCCCTTTTTTCCTTAAAGAGTCTGACTAAAGGTTTATTAGTTTAGCTTTTCAAAGAACCAACTTTTAGTTTCTGTTGTTTTGGTTTTTAGTCTCTGTTTCATTTATTTCTGCTCTAATCCTTATGATTTCTTTTCTTCTACTAACTCTGGGGTTTGTTTGTTCTTCCTTTTGCAGCTACTTTAGGTATAAGATTAGGATGTTTACTTGAGATTTTTCTTGTTTCCTGAGGTAAACTTGTATCGCTATAAACTTCCCTCTGAGAACTGCTTTTGCTGTGTCCCAGAGGTTTTGGATTGTTGTATTTTCATTTTCATTTGTCTCAAAGTATTTTCTGGTGTCTTCTCTGATTTCTGCAGTGAGCCACTAGTTGTTTAGTAGCATATTATTTAGCCTCCACGTGTTTAAGTTTTTGCAGTGTTTTTCTTGTAGTTGATTTCTAGCCTTATAGCCTTGTGGTCAGAAAGATGCTTGGTACGATTTTAATTTTCTTAAATTTGCTGAGGCTAGCTCTGTGGGCCAGCATGTGGTCAATTCTGAAGAATGTTCCATGTGCACTTGGGGAGAATGTGTGTTCTGTTGCTTTCGGATGGAATGCTCTATAGATATCAATTAAGTCTGTCTGGTCTAATGTGTTATTTAGGGCCTGTGTTTCCTTATTGATTTTCTGTCTGGATGATCTGTCCATTGATGTAAGTGGGGTGTTAAGGTCCCCCACTGTTATTGTGTTATGGTCACTGTATAAGGGATTTGTCTTTTTATGTCTGATAACAACTGCCTTATATATTGAGGTGCTCCTATGTTGGGTGCGTATGTATTTACAATTATTACATCCTCTTCTTGGATTGATCCCTTATGCATTCTGTAGTGTCCTTCTTTGTCTCTTGTAACAGTCTTTATTTTAAAATCTACTTTGTCTGATACAAGTGTTGCTAACTCCAGCTTTCCTTTGGTTCCCGTTTGCATGGAATATCTTTTTCTGTCCTCTTATTTTCAGCCTGCCTGTGTCTCTAGCTCTGAAATGGGTCTCTTGTAGACAGCATATATATGGGTCTTGGTTTTGTATCCATTCAACCAATCTGTGTCTTTTGGTTGGAGTGTTTAATCCATTTACATTTAAGGTAATTATCAATACGTATGTTCTTATTGCCATTTTGTTTATTGTTTTGGGTTTATTTTTGTAGGTCTTTTATTTTTCCTCTTTCTTTTTCTCTTTTTTTGTGCTTGGATGACTAGAGAAGTTCCTTTAACCTTTGTTGTAAATCTGGTTTGGAGGTGCTGAATTCTTTTAACTTTTGCTTATCTGTGAAGCTTTTGATTTCTCCATCAAGTCTGAATGAGAGGCTTGCTGGATAGAGTATTCTTGGTTGTAAGTTTTTCCCTTAGATGGTGCCACTCCCTTCTGTCCTGAAGGGTTTCTACTGAAAAATCAACTGATAACTAATCACTTCTTTTGATAGGGTTATTGACTTCAGAACACTGTAGATCTCTACCTCCAGGCTTGAGAAACCCTCGTACTATAAAGACAAATGTACTTGTCCTCCTGAGAGTGAATGAGAGTGCATATAGGCCTTGGGCTGGTAGGATCTTGGACCCCCCTACCCACCCTCCAACAAAAGTGTCTGTGGCTGAGATGAGCTCTTCTGTGTCCCACAGCTGTGTTGAGGCTGAAGCAATATCATGGCTTTTTCATGGGAAATATGGGGATTTTATCTGTTAATTCTGATGGTGGACATGTAGTTTGAGAGGACCCTTCCAATTTCAAATACCCAGTCTCTACCACCATGTCCAATGTGCCCTTCCCATAAAAGCCATGATAGAATGTAAGGGTTCAGGATGAATGCACCGACAGCAGTGAGTAGAATAAGATTCCTCAGTGACCACTGAGATTGCCCTTCTTTCCCGTGAAAGAGTGTGTCTGTGTGGTTGATTCTGACTGTCGTCAACAAGTCTTAGTGGGCCCTGTGGCATGCATGCTGGGAACAGTGGATGCCGTGGTCATGAATCAGGATGCTGGCTTCAGGACAGAGGAAGTGGTGATCCCTGAGCAGCTGGGCCGGGAAGCCCCATGCACAGGAGGGGCAGGGCTTCGTCCTAGGTAGCTGCCTCGTTCTCCTTCCCTGCAGGGAGAACCTGGTTTCCTAAGAGATTGTCTTTTTGAGGTAAAACACATGTTTCATATTTAGAGAAGAATTCTGAGCTGTATAGTTGAAGCTCAGGCCTAAGTAGGAATGAGTTAAATTTCCGGGGGGAACGAAAATGCAAGAAAATCTGCCTCCATTCATCTGTGGTTTCAGTGCAGATGCTATTAAAGTCATCATGTGGAAATGGGTCTCGGTGACCTAAACTGCATCTTGGGTGCCAGAGAGAAGATCGGTCACGATTTCCCCAGGGGTCAGCCATGCTCAGGGCTGTGCGGCCGCCCCCTGCACGCTGGGCCCCTGCAGCGGGCGTGTGGCTCCGGCTGCTGCGGCTGTGGCCGTCCACCCTCCGCTGTGGGAGGGCACGTGGTGCGGGCGGCCGGGAGAGGAATCAGAGTCCCTGAGATGGGTTTGGCAGAGTCTCTCGAATCATTTCCAGTGTTTGATGCGCTCACCTTTGCTGCCTCAGAACTGCTACTCTTTCATTACCAAGTCTTTGTCTACCAAACATTTGATACAGCATTTGGAAGTGTCAAACACAAGCGGCCGGGCTCCACCCCGAGAGTATGTAAAGTGTCTTCTTGATTTCTTAATCTCCAGTTCTCTGGCTTGCCCTGTGTTTGGTGTTTTTTTCATCCTGCCTCCCTCTTTCAGCCAAAAGGATTCAGAGAAAAAGCTGGCCCAGGTCTCATCTCCTGGTTTATCAGGCACCAGCCTGGTTGCGGGGACCAGCACTGTGTGAACTCTGGGACACCAGCGAGGGGAGGCTTGCACAGGATGCTCTTGTCATTTCCCATAAAGAGGGACGCACAGAGTGTGGACTCGTGGCAAATTTTTAGGTCATAGTTTTGAACTTTGATTATATTCAGGCATTTAGTCTGCCTATATTGTATGTGATACCTTTATAAACAATAAAACACAAAAATGTACAAAAATGAAAAGAAAATGAGGTGACTCAATCACCCCAATCAGAAAGTTTGTTGTCTAGAAAACATAGCCAGTCAGCTGGCATGAAGAGAAGGTTTACCGAAAAGGCGTCTCTGTAGCTGCCCGTGCTGGGGAGATGAGCGAGGCCCCGTGCTTTAGATTCTGTGTGTCTGCCCACTCTGCTTGCTTAGCGGAGCCACGCTCCACATGGGCAGGCAACTCACTGGAGCTTTCCTGAAATAATTCTAGGGTAGTTCTCTGCTTGCTGTGAAGGTATCTTAAGAAATTCATGTCCTTCTTTTCTTTTTTTCTTTCTTTTTTAGAAATTATGGAATACATTTCGCCTTCAGTAACTCCACCATTCTGCTTTTTTTCCCCTGTACTCTGTTCCCAGGTATTTAAATTTGTCCCGATTAATCTGTCTCCTCTCCTAGTCAGGAAAAAAAACAATCGGTCATTTCTTGCATAACTAATCTATGTAAAAGAATTGTGTTTAACAGTACTCTTCGGCCCAAAATAAATACCTGAATAAATGAATTGTTTAGCCCTGGCTTCAGTGCGTTAACTGGAGAGATGACAGACCTGGGTTTCCTTGATGACTGTCAGGACAAAGTTGTGAGATCATGAGCAAGGGGTGGGTCCATGGTGCTTCCCATCCCCTGTGGCCGTGGGTTAGGCCACATTCCAGGACTGATACGTCTTAGGAAGAAGAGATGGCTAAACGGGTAGGCCCTCAACAGTGGAAAGGCAAGGGCGATGTATTCCAGCCTGCAGGACCGCCGACCAGTGCGGGGAGGACTCGCAGGCACCTTTGTTGGAGCAGGCTCTGTGGGGGGATCTGGGGACAGAGAGCTGGATGTGGCCACTAACTTTTCAGTACCTTCCTGCCAGGATTTTGTGCTGTAAGCAGTTGAGAATCATTGAAAGAGTTTAGGCAGGGAGTGGTGGGATAATTTCAGATTTTAACCCATTCTCCTCAGGTTCTGTTACTGTCCTCTACCTTCTAAATCTGTTTTGGGCTGTTTATTTTGTTCTTTGGTTCTGGGGCACAGTTAGAAGGTTGTGTTTTTATTTACGGCTTTGATACCCATCCAGAGATTAACAATGAGCTAGGTTATGTATTTAAATATATGGTACTTTAATTGTGAGTTATTAATAAGTGTTCCTGACATCATATCCTATGTCATTTCTAAATGGTAAACCGTAAGAAGAGACTTGGTAACTGGGAAAAGGTTCCTACTAACTTGCCGTCCACACATAGTGGGCATTTCAGTAAGAGGACGTGTGTCCTGGGATGAGCCCTGGACTAGGAAGTGCATCCTCGCGCTGGTCCCGCCTGCAGCTCTGCAGCCCTGGGGAGGCTGCTCCTCTCCCCTGGCCTGGGTCTCCACCTCAGAGAAACGAGGGTACTGACTTGTAACGTGTTCCAGTACCTACCGTCTAACGTAGAATCTACCTCAAAGAAATGAAAGCTGAGTTGCAGGAAAATGCCATGCCTTACTTTTAAATACTCATTCATGGTTTTCCTGTCTGCCTGGTTGGTTAACTAGGGTCACTGGTGAGCGTGAGCACTGCTTGGACAGACACGTGGTGCCCCAGCCCAGCCCTGCCCGCTGTGGTTTCCTGTGCCTCCTGCCGCTGCCCTGTGAGATTGCCCCAGACGACCAGCTCTGTTCCGCAGCAGCCTCAGGCCTCCCGTCATGTTGGCTGTGGTCTCTGCTCCAGCCCAGGCCCACGGCGTGTGGGCGGTGCTTGCTCGGGGTGGGGGGGCCCGTCAGCAGTGGCCGCGCTCTCTACCCATGAGAGCAGGTGCTGGGCGGACGCGCCGCGCCCCCTCACATGGAAGCCGTGGCGTGAACCCGCGCTGCCTGGTGGGGGCGTCTGCCCTTCAGGTCCAGGTGTCCATGTGGATGAATCCCGGGGGTGCTTTCCGTCTCTTCCGCTGCCCTCGGGAACTGTGGACAGGGAGGAAGCTGCCAGATAAGGAGCTCCAAAGTCTTGTGCCAAGGACGGGGTTCCAGAACACACCAGCATCCCAGTGAGCAACTTCCAGAGCCGCTGCCTGGCTGGGCAGAAGGTAGGATGCCAGGGGCCAAAACCAGACGCTCAGTCGTCTTGATCGAGAGGAGGGCTTGTTCTTGTTTGGAACATTTTCCTGCGGTCTCCACCAGCATTTAAATGAACCTCACATCTTGAAATCAAGTGTCTGATTGTATTGTTATTGAGTGCCTGGCTGTAGCAGCGTTATTTGTATTACAACCTTGTTTTCTATGGTGGTAAAATATACATAATACAAATTTTGCCACTTTAACTATTTTAAGTGTAAAAGTCAGTAGTAGTATTTACATTCAAAATGTGTGCAACCATCACCACCATCTATTTCCAAAGCTGTTTTGTCACCCCAAACAGAAACTCAGTTACGGTGAAGCAGTAACTCCACATTCTGCCTCCTTCCTTGGCACCTCTGATCTCTCCAACTCACCTGAACTCCTAATTCCGTGAACAATAGTTGGATGGATATACACGTTTTGTTTACATTCATCGTTGATGGACACTCGGCCTGTTTCCATCTCTTGGCTATTGTGAACACCACTGCCCTGCGCGTTCATGTACGGGTATCTGAGCCCCTGCTTTCAGTTCCTTTGGGTGTACACCTCGGGCTAGAATCGCTTGGCTATAGGACAGTTCTGTTTAGCTTTTTGATGAGCTGCCAAATTGTTTCCTCAGCAGCTGCACCATTTTACATTCTCACCAGCTGTGTATGAGGGTTCTACTTTCTCCACATCCTTGCCAACATTTATTTTCTTTTTTGAAAATTCTAAAATTATTCTATCCTGGTGGATACGAAGTGGTACTTCATTGTAGTTTTGACTTGCATTTCCCTGATGGCTGATGACGCTGAGCATCATTTCATGTGCTTATTAGCCATCCGTGTGTCTGGAGAAATGTGTAGTCAAGTTCTTTTCCCGTTTATTAATTGGGTTGTTTGTCTTTTTGTTTGTTAAGTTGTAGGAGTTCCTCGCATTGTGGATATTAAGCCCTTAGAGCTGACTTGCAAATGACTGTCCCATTCTGTAGGGTTGTTTTTTTTTTTTCCTGGCTTTCCTGATAATGTCCTTTGATGCAATTCTGACACCAGTCCCCAGCTGGTATACCATGATTCAGTTCTGGCACTAACCACTCACTGTAAGAGCAGACCCCGCACGTTAAATGGCCTAGTCCCCAACATGGACTCCTTGAGACACCAGTCACAGTGGTGTCCCAAGGCCACTTGCAGTTAGGACCAGCTGCTTACAAATCTGGGGGGGGGTTCCCATGACACCTCTTGGGTTTGATCATTCATTAGAGCAACTCACCGAACTCAGGAGAACATTCTAGTCATGATTATGAAAGATCCAAATCAGACCAGGAACAGCCGGATGAAGAGACCCAGAGGGCGAGGTCTGAGTGGTCCCAGGTGCAGAGCTTCTGTGCTCTCGCCCAGTGAATGGACACATCACCCCCCTGGCACATTTTTAACCTATCTTACAGGTAATGGGTTTTACCTGTTTAACAACCAGATAGCTCCACTGAGCCTCCAGTGTCCAGAGCTTTTATTGCTTCCTTATGTAGGCATGATTGTGGGAATCACTGGTCAAGTGACTGAGCTTAGTCACCAGTCTCCCTCCTTCCCCCTGAGGTCACAGTCCCTATCCTCCAATCAAATGTCTGGTCTTTGCAGCATGGGCAGCTTCCATCCCGAAACTGCCTAGGACCCTAAACTCAGATGTGGTCCCAGGGGCTCATGGGTAACAAAGGCACTTGGAAGAGTCCAAAGATTTAGAGTCCATCTCACAGGAGCCAGGGACAAAGCCCAGTCACATTCCAGTCACTACAACAGGTGCACAGAAGTTTTGAATTCTGATGAAATCCCATTTATCCATTTTGCTTTCTTTGCTCATGCTTCTGGTGGCATATATAAGGATTCATTGCCAAATCCAAGGTCTTGAAGTTTGCCCGTGTTGTCTTCTGAACGTCGTTGATCCATTTTGAGTTAGTTCTTGTATATGAAGTGAGGTCCAGCTTCATTCTTTTGCAGGTGGGTGTCCGGTTGTCCTAACGCTGCTGACTGAGCAGACTGCCCTTGCTCCGTTGCGTAGACCTGGCTCCCTTGTCAGAGCCCGCTGGCCATAGATCCTTGGGTTTCTCTGAAGGCTCCCCGTCCTGTTCCATTGGTCTGTGTGTGTTCTTACACTGGTGCCGTGCTGTCTTTATTACTGTAACGTCGTAGTAAGGTGTGAAACTGGGAAGTGTGAGTTTTCCAATTTCATTCTTCTTTTTCGAGTTGTTTTGACTATTTGGGGCCCCTTGCAATTCTACATGAATTTGAGGGTCAGCTTTTCCATTTCTGAGGAAGAAAAAGGGCGGGGGAGCTGTTGAAAATTTGGTATATCGCTTTGAGAAGTATTGCTCTCTTGCCAATATTGCCTTGCAGTCCAGGAACGCAGAATGCCTTTTGTTTATTTAGGTAGTCTTTAATTTATTTCAGCATAGTTCATAATTTTCAGTCTTCCACCTCCTTGGTTAAATGTATTCCTAGGTATTTTATTCTTTTGGATGCTACTAGGAATGGGGTTATTTTCTTAATTTCTTTTTTGATCCTTTATTGCTGCTGTTTGGAAACACAGAGCAGGTGTGTTTGTGTTGGTCTTGTGTCTTATACTTTACCAAGTTTGTTAATTAGTTCCATGTTAATTGTGGAATTTTGGGGGTATTCTTTACATGGGATCATGTCATCTACAAATAGAGATAGTTTTGTTTCTTCCTTTCCGATTTGGGTGCCTTTTATTCCTTTTTGTTGCCTAGTTGCTCCAGCTCGGACTTGCAGTGAGTAGCAGACTGTGTAGCAGTGGTGACAGTGGGCGTTCTTGTCTTTTCCTGACCCGAGGGGAAATGCTTTCCGTCTTTCCCTGTTGAGTCTGCTATTAGCTGAATTGTTCGTAAGTACCTGTTACTATGTTGAAGAAGTTCTCTTAAAGTCCTAGTTTTCTGAGTTTCTATCATGAAAGGATGTTGGCTTTTGTCATTGCCTTCTCCACATCAAATGAGTTGATTATGTGTTTTTTTTTCTCTTTGTTCTGATAATGTGTTAATCAGTTGCTTTTCTAACACTGAACTACCCTTGTATTCTGAGATAAATCCTACTTGGAGTCCATTTGCTAGTGTTTTAGTCTGTTGTGTTTTTGTTTTCATTTGTCTCAAAGAATTTCCCTCTGACCCACTGGTTGTTTAAGAGTGTGTTTTTCTTTTCTTTCCTTTTCTTTTTTTTTTCAAGAGTATGTTTTTGATTTCTACATGTTTGTGAATTTCTTAGTTGCCCAGATTTCTAGTTTCATTCCAGTATGGCCAGAGAAGGTACTTTCTGGTACGTCAGTCTTTTTAAGCGTGTGGCTTGTTTTGTGGCCTCACGTGTGGTCTGTCCTGGAGGATGTGCCACATGTGCTTGAGTGGAATGTGCGCGCTGCTGCTGCAGGTGGGCTGTTCCGTGTCCGCTGTTGGGTGCGGTGGGTCTGTAGTGTTGGTCAAGCTGTCTGTTTCCTTATTGATCTTCTATCCAGATATCTTACCCATTACCAACATTTTTTAATTAACTTTTAAAAATAGCAGGTATTAGGTGGTTTTGGGTTCAGACTGGTACGTTGGTTTTGTGCAGGTTTTAAATGTAAAATTGGACTCAATGCGTGAACACAGTGTTGGGGAGGCAGCTCAGCTGCGTGGCCGTGGGCAGCCCATGTCTGTCCACCTCATCTGCAGCATGAGGGCCGAGGGCTGTTGGAAGCATGACTTCTGGTGGCCAGTAAGTGCCTTTGACGCATTAGCTGTGTGGCCTTCATCAAACTGCACATTTCCCCAAAAAAGTGCTACTGTCATATTTTACAGAACAGGGTCCTGCCTCGAGGCTTGCATGGGGATGACCTGAGGGTGAGGCCTGTACCACATGGAACAGAATTCTGGCACATAGCAAGTTCTAAACAAATGTATCAGTGGGGCCCCGAATGTCTGTTGACCCAGTCAATTCTGAAGAGCCCCAAACTTACTGCATTTTCTGTATGTTCCATATTCTGAGAATGTCCCTACTGAGGCATCTGCTTCCACATTGTAAGACGAACCTCCAGTTTCTTGAGCACTTCACTTGGCTGGGATTCCGTTGCCCTCTTAAAGACGTGGTTCTCATCACAGGGAAGCTCTGTTTTTGGTCTGATGGCACATTGGTTCCCAGGACCCCCGCTCTAGTCCTGGAAGGTGCTCACATGTGCTTTCCCTTCCCAGACCTTGAGTGAGAGGGGCCATGCTCGTGCCGTGGGCCATCAGGGCTGTTTGTAACTGGAGGCCAGTCAGACTTCGAGGGCCGACAGACCCCTACAGACTCGGGATGTGCAGACACATGCTGGTGCACAAGGCAAGTTTGTGCTCAGCTCCTCCACCCTCTGCTCTGCGAGGGGGTCATGAGGAGGGTAGCCCTGTGCAGGGGGCTCCTTAAAAGAGAACCCTTTACTGCCCTTGTTCATGCATAGATCACCTCAGAGCCCCCAGGAATGCAGCAGAGGGGACAGGGGGGATGCAAGGGGGCTCTGTAAGTACTGAATGTGGCAGACTGTGGCCTAGAACCTTCTTTACAGCCTCCAGAGCTTTGGCTGAGAGAGAGCCAATTTCTCCCTCTTCACCTTCTCTGTGGCATATTAATGGCCCCAACTGGTAGAACTGCAGACAGCTTGATTTATCCCAGCCCTATTCTTAAACGGTTGCTAATTTCTCACTGCAAGAAAATTCCGGTTTTCAGTGGGTCAGTTTAGTAACAAGATCAGGGCAGACAGTCTAGCTAATACCAACTCACTTTAGGTGGTGAATGTTAATATTCTCATGCTCTAAATCCTGGAATTTTGTCATAAAGTAGAGTGGGGCATTTTCTGTTTTCAGGCTATCAGCTGAGACAACAACTAGCATATTACAGGCACTTCAGAAATGTTACGGCCTGCACTTGTGCGGACCGTGTCTTTCCCTGACCCAGTGACACAGTGGGAGCCCACGCTAGACGTTTCAGAGCCCCCTGGAGGTGTCGCTCGCAGCAGAGCTGGGGCCCCTGCTCCCAACTTTTACACCTTGGTTGCTGGCATGAGGCAGACAGTTACCACGTCTGGTTTTGTAAGTGGACCTACTCTACGGGATGAGCTGTTTTTCCATAATTTCTTTTCTGTTTTTATAAACAAAAGGGAAATGGTTGGGAGGCTAAGATGTCCCATATCTGCTCTTATGTCAACCCAGTGTTTGTGCCGCTGTTCTGAGTCTGTGGTATTGCAGGGATGGAGGTCACTAATAACATGTGGCCAACGCAGGAGGCCCTCCCCGC
This sequence comes from Vicugna pacos, assembly GCF_048564905.1. NCBI lineage: Eukaryota > Metazoa > Chordata > Mammalia > Artiodactyla > Camelidae > Vicugna > Vicugna pacos. The sequence continues at coordinate 2,003,901 of NC_132989.1, forward strand.
TCTGTCCTGGGGCCCACATGGTGCCCCCACTTCCTGCCTGAGTCATGTCGGCTGTCCCCCTTCCCAGCTACTGACGCTGGTGAGCGAGCCCAGCATCCTGCCTGTGGACGGCCGGGCCTCCTGCGCCAGCTTTGTTGAGGGCCTGCGGCCCCTAGGCAGCAAAGCACTGGCTGTGTCTGTGGTTTTCCTCGAGGTTCTGCTCCCAGAGGCACTAGCACATGTGCTTTTATGTCTTACTTGTGCTGATGTGCACTGCACATTTCTTTGGAATTTATAAAAGTTAGCTTCACCTAAAATTTGATGCACTCTTAATCAGCTAACTTCTATGTAGTTACAAATGTGGCTGGAACAATGGCTTCTCCTGGGGCTGTTAGTGGAGTAGAGACTTGGGGAGGAGTCCCTTTGACCCTGGGCCTTGACTGGGCGCCGAGTGAAGGCTCGTCTGCGAGGCCCGCTGACGTTCCGGGGCTGGGGCTCGGCACATTGGTGGCGAGACAGCTTGTCATGCCGGGCCACAGAGGTAACAGCTGTTTTCAAGGTTTGGCCAGACTGTATATACTCCATTCCTTCCATCCCATGTTATATGGAATGCACCCGGTTAAATTTAATTGCCATTTAATTACTTCAGTCCCTTTCTTAGAGGAGAAGACATGGGACCATATACTCCAGGGGAACCAGTAGTCGGAGCGTTTACTCAGTGATTTTCTTTGCAGACTTGGTAGCTGTAAGGAGCTCACCCATGTTTTCGCCGTGTTGATTGCTTTCAGTGCAGCTTCGGCAGGGTGACCGCGGGGCTCAACAGGCTGCGGAGACTGAGTGCTGTTCTTAAGGCCATCATTCGGTGAAGCTTTTCCCAAATAAAATTCAACAGGAGCCAGCCTTTATTTGGACTGCACGCTCAGTGGAACGCTCAGCTTCTGCAGGCGCGTCAGCCGCTCTAGCTCACAGACTGAATCTCTGCGCGCCTCTTACTACTGTGAGTGCTGTGCACAGACTCAGGGGTGCAGGTCGTCTCGCTCTGGCCACTGTTCCGCTTTGGGCTGGGAAAGAGGCAGCTGACTCCTGCTCTAGGGAAAGATCGCTGATGGACGCTAGGACGCACAGGGTCAGTCACACAGAGGGCCCCTGATGGAAGTGCTGTCGTGTGGCCATGTGGCCCTGTGCTGTCCACACACGTGGCTTCCGGGCACTTAAAAAGCAGCTGGTCCGAGTCAAGATGTCCCTTAAGTGTAACATTCATACTAGTCATAAATAATAATAATAATGATAATAGTAATAATAATAATAATAATAATAATTGTTTATATTGACTTTATGTTAAAATAATAGCACTTGGGGTTTATTGGTTTAAATGAACTATGTTATTAAAATTAATCACACTTTTCACTTTTTAAAATGTGAGTATTAGAAAATTTGAAATTACAGGGGTGGCCCTCCTTACACAGCACACCTTGCCATAGCTGCCCGGGGCGCTAAGAGCTGGCCCAGGTTCTGGGGTGTGGCCTCCCTTGGGTGTGTGAATAGACTGCCCATCCCTAGTGAGAGCCCTTTAGCCGATTTTTAAGGGTCTTGTGCAGTTTCTGTCAGTGTCTCAGAGATGTGACCTCTGCGTCCTCGCCATGACATCTGCCGTCCATGCAGTGGTCATGTCAGGGCCGCACCAGGAGCTGGACCCCGGGAGCTCGGGCAAGTTGCCCACCTCTCTTGGCCTTGTTTATGAAAGAGTTAGATTGAAGATTAACAGAATAGTTAGGGCACATCTCAGGGTCCCATAACTCCTACCCTTCTATAAGGATAACTGGGGGATGGGAACCCAAGAAACAGAACCATGTATACATATGCTTTAATCCCCAGTTTTGCTCTCCTCTGAGAGCGTGTGGACGTTGGGATGAGAAAGGCTGCGCCACGTTATCAGCACTGCTTGTCTGACAGGCATTAGTTCGGAATTGGATGTGGGAGGACTTTTATTTTCTCCTCTAAGTTCTGTTTCTGAGTTTTCTATGTGCACAGTTATTACTGGAACAGAACAAGACAGCTGACAATCTGCCTAAAGGGAACACATGGCTCTTGCTGAAAACTTGTCTCCTGCCATCAGCACACGTACAAACGATGATTGTTTACAGTTGGGGACCTTGTGGTCCAGAAAGACAGTTCAATTGGAAATAAACTTGACCACATTTGGATATGATTGACAGGGACATAGAGGGTGCAAAGAGAGCTGCAGGGGGTTTGTGCAGCCGGTCACCCAGCACAGGAGAGAGACCTCAAGCAAGCGTGTCGGATCAGACACAGCTGTGTGGTCAAAGCTGGGCTTCCAGGGGACATTCCGTGCAAGTTCCTGATGGAACGGCCCTATTATCACACTGACGTGGAGGTAACGAGAAAGGAATAGTTGACCAGAGAGAGCAGCGTGGAAGGACCTGCCTATCATGGTGGTGAGTGCTGACTTTTTTATTATGCTGTCTGGGCCCCAGCCGTATGAGATCATAGAAATAAGAGATGGAAAAGACCTCCTATATTAGGTCATCCAGCCCATCCCCTCCAGAGCTGACTGACCCCACAGTATACTTTCCAGAGCTCCGTCCAGTTTTTCAAGTGACTCAGCTGATGGAGTTTCCACCAGTTCCCAGAGGATGCAGAAAGGTGGTGTCTGAGACTGCTAACTTGGACCAGGATTTAGTCTTCTGTCTCATAACAAAGATCCCAGCAGTGATCTTTGGAAAGAGATGTGGGGGTAAATCCTGTCTCTGTCACTAACTTCCGTGTAATTGTGGATGGATGACCTCAGCTCGCCTCGTCACCATGTCCCCCTCCGCAAAGCGGGGGTGCGTGGCTGGGCTCTGAGACTTGGCGGTGGCACCTTACATAGCGCTTTATAGTTTTCACAGCTTGTTCACATTTGTGATCTCATTTGAACCTCTTCATTCTTAGGAAAGGAGTTGGTCTTACTATCCTCTGGGCCATCTCCCTGCCTTTATCCTGTTTCCTGTTAATCAGATGAAGCAGTTCTTCCAGGCAGTGGGTGGTGGGCCAGGTGGTCAGGAGTTCCTTTCGACTGTGTTCGCAGAGCTGCTTTCCTTTGACCACATGGCTACTGTCATGCCTTCTGAGACAACACATGGGATGCACTTTACTCCCCTCGAGGAGTGGCCTCCTCTCCCAGGCAGTAGCACTGCTCAGGGCTGTCCCAGGCCACCTGGTGGAACCTAGAGCTTTCTTGCCTGTGTCACCTGGTGGGAACTGCTAGGGAGAGGGGCGATTCCAGTGTGAAGCATGATCCGTTATCAGTAGATTGCACTCAGGGTCCTTTGTGGTAGTCACCCAGGCTGTTCACTACTGATATCCATCCCTTGTGACAGAGGACTTTGAATGGGTCTGTAGGCGGGTTGATCCACTGGGAGTTAGTAAACAGGGCACCAAGGGCTCATCTTAATCATTTAGATTCTTCAGTGCCTTTTTCTTGATCTAACCAATGATCTGAAACTTTCTCTAAAAGAAAAGAGGTATTAACATTTATTGCAAGTAGTTGGTCACTAAGATTTCTCGTAAAATCATTTCTTTTTGCTGTCAGCTTAAGGACATTGAATTTTTAAACCCAGGTTCAGTAACTGTGTAATTAAAAGCACATTTCACAATGCAGCTAGTCTCAAAAGGATTGTAATAAAATGGCTGCTCTCACCCAGTTCATGGAACTGTATGAAGTATGACAGGAGTCCCACCTCTGGGGGCGAGGGGCTGCCATCCAGCTTCCTTGATCTGGCTGTGCTGGAGAGCCCTCCACCCTGCGGGCGCCACCCTCCCCTGTGGCATCGCCGTGGTTTATGCATTTCTGTGTGTCTTCCACACGTCTGTGCCTGCTGGTGCTGCCCGTTCCTCCCCGCAGAACCCCAGGGCCGTCTCCCAGCACTTGCCGCTAGGCTCATGGGGTTGTGTCGTGTAACTGCTTCATTGCCTTGTGTTATTTCTGCTGTTTTGTTCCACCTTTTGTATTTGTATGTACGGTATTTCAAACATACAGAGAAAAAGGATTTTGTTTTTCTTTTTCAGTTTTGTTTTTCCAGCTTTAGTCTGCACCTAGGTGCTTGGGTTTAGACAAGTAGTGAAAACAGTGATTAGGCGAGAGCTGGAACCCAGATCTAAGTTGTTGGCTCCAGGTCCCTGGTTCCGCCCTGTGCCAGCCTGCCATGCTGCTGTTTGCAGGAATTCCACATGAATGTGGTAACATCCCCAGCAAGGCTGTCAGCATCAACTGAAACAGCGAACCATGGGCTGGATGAAGCGATGCCCCAGGGGTGCACCTCCTGGGCCGTGTGGTCAGTCTCCTTGCCGATAACCTGGAGCCGGGGCCAGAGGGCAGATACGTCATCTCCCAGCAGCTAGTGCCAGAAAGTGGCGAGCTGAGACCCGCACCCAGGCTCAGAGCCGCAGGCTCTGGCTCTGTGCTCAGGGTCTTCATCACACTCATTGTCACCGAATTTCTTAAGTGTTGTAAAACTGATGGAAAGAAATAGTCTCTGTTTTTGTGAGAAGAAAAGGCAGCCCTTCCTGTCATCTGTACCTCTCTTGCAGATCCTGAAGAAACTGAAGGATCTTGCCTTGGATGCCGAGACGGAGCTGGAGAGGCAGGATGAGGCCCTGGACGACCTCACTGCAGCGGTGGACCGGACAACCTTAACCATTGACAAGCACAATCGACGAATGAAGAAACTAACATAGAAGGAAAAGAAACCATAGAGGTGACTGCTTTTAATGAGAATCACTTCTCTGAATATGTTGTTCTCAACCCCTGCATGCTTCCTTGAAATGAAGACCCCAGGAAGTCATTCCAAGGGCCCTGTCCCAGGAGGTGCACGGCTGCCTCAGGATGGAAGGTGGCTGTGAGGGCGGTGGGCAGCTTAGCTTGGGGTAATCATGGCTGCACCAAGGGATCAGAAGGTACAGCTGCAGGAGGGGAGTTCTTCCTGCAAACGCAGTGAGCAGCCTTCCCACGAGGTGCTCTCGGGCTGCGCGGGCAGCCAGGAGCACACACGCATTCGGATCTGGGGCTCAGCCCTACTGAGGCGGCCGCCGCAGCACGGTGGCTCTTCCCCTGAGGGTAGGCTGCACGCAGTACTCAGGGGCCACTGCATGGTCACAACCCCAGGCCTCCAGCAGCACAGCTAACCGCTCTTTCATCCTTTCTCCATTCTTGATAAGCAGAAAAGGATGAGTTGTCTCTATGAAAGCGGTCTACTTATTTCTAACTCTCTGCCCATCTGAACACTGCAGGTGTACCCCGTGTGAACAGAATCTCTCCTCCGGGGCCACATTCAGGCCTGAGCCGCCCCTCCTACGTGGGCCACTCGGCCTAGACCCCACAGCCTTTCCTTTCATTCCATTTCCCTCTGGTAGACAGGTCAGTGTCTGGTTGTATTGTGATCTTCCAACCTAAGCTGAGAGTCTAGTCACCTCAAGGTCATCCTATAAATACTCTTTCACTGCCCAGTTTTTAGTCAAACATGAAAATAGTACAAAGTACCTATTTTAAAAAGTAATTAATTTTTGCTCTTCTGCCCCATTTCTATTCAGAAACAAAAGACAAGTGCTAATTTTAAGATATTTTTTGAAGATACGCATTGATGCTGCTTTCCGCTTGGTTTGGGGTGTCTTAGTGTGTCCCCGGGAGAGCCCCTCATGGGAAGACAAAGGGGAAAGTAGAGAAATGGGCGATCCCCTTTCCTTCTCACCACAGGCCACCCCAGACTGCTCTGCAGTAGCCCCTCAAAGATCTACGCACCGAGAGGCTCACTGAGACCTCCCAGAGATGGTACTTTAAATTACCTCTCCTACAGCCCTGCCAGGAAGGAGCCTCGAGGCCGTGCCCCGCCCCGCGGCACTGCTCCACTTGCGTCCTAAGCCCTGGATGTTTTTAAGAATGAGTTCACAGGTGCAGTGTTAGCTTTCTGGAGCTGCCCTAACGCAGTACCGCAAACAGGGCTTACTGCAATGCAGATGCACTCTCTCCCAAGTCTGGAGGCCAGGGTCAAGGTGTGAGCACGCTGTGTCCTTCTGGAGGCTCTAGGGGAGGCTCTTTCCTGCCACTGCCAGCTGCTGGTGCCTCTGGTGTCCCTGGGCTTGTGGCTACATCACCCTAATTTCTGCCTCCGTTTCATCTGGCCGTCTTCCTGTGTCTCTGTGTCTCAAGTCTCCCTCTCCTTTCTCCTGTAAGGACACTTATCATTGGATTCAGGGCTCATCTAATCCAGGGTGATCTCTTTGCAAGATACTTACCTTGATGACATCTACAAAGACCCTATTTCCAGATAAGGGCACGTGCTAAGGTTCTCAGTGGGCATGAATTTGGGGTCACCTAGGGATGTGCACCCTTGGGAAGCCGACCTATTCCAAGAAGACATGGAAAGTAGCCCTTCTAGAAAGTGACGTTCATAAGGGGTTTTGATTCTTTTTTTAATTTGCTAACTTATATCCCTAGTCTCTGTTCGTCTCATTTGGTTTGTACTTACCAGCCTCCAAAATGAGAGGTGGGCCTGTTCTCTCAAGGTTCCTTACTGTAGTGCAGGCGTGTGAGCAGCTGCTCTTGACAGTGTCTGGTCCATCAGGGGTCGGAGCTCTCAGAGTTCAGGCCCATTCCAGGGGCGGTCTGGCCCCGGGCGGCCTCTTCTCCTTATCCTCAACGACAGGGAGGGGCAGCGAGGGCGCAGCAGAGGTGACGATGTGTCAGAAAGGACAGTTACCGAGACCTCATGACCAGAGAGGCGAGGCGGCAGCAGCTGGATCCTTGTCCTCACGGAACTTGGAGCAGTGCTGGGGGCGGGGCAGCCCCTGAGGAGCAAGTTCCCCCGAGGTGGAGTGCCTGGTTCTCACCGTGGCCACACACTGGGCTCGGGCCAGGGCCTCAGAAGACACCAACACATGTGCGTGCACACACCGATCCCGGGCCCCTCAGTCAGCATCTCTGTGGACACGCACGCTCCACAGATGTTTCTAAGGAGCACACAGGACAAGATCCACAGGCCAAGGGACTTAGCTACCACCAAACCTATTCTCCCTCTCTCTCTCCATCTAGCTTGGAGATCCCTGGGCAACTAAAACAAAAGTGAATCTTCTCCATTCATAATGCTGTTCCAAATCCAGGCATACCCCGCTCAGGGGTTCTCAGCTCAGCCTTCAGTGGCCCATTGGCACCTCCTTGTCCTGAAAACAGATACTATCCAGCACTCATGTGGCATCAGGGCTGCACACACCTCGGCTGCTAACAGGCCTCTAGAAAGCAGGGAGTGGGACCCGGCTGGTGGCCTCTCCCTGTGAGTTAGCGCTGAGTGCTCTGGGGCTCACCTTCTCCTTATCCATCACTTGGGAACGCATAAAGCCCCAACACTCTGGGCATACAGGGGTGTGGTACTGAAGACATTGTACCACTAGAGGATTATTCTCCAGGACTTTTCCCTCCCATGAATAATTGTTAGAGACTATGGTCTGTCTATGTGGAGACTTAAGAGAGTAAAAAAAAAAAAAGCCATCAAGAGCCATTTTATACTATTCTATAAACCTTGGCTCCAGAGTTAAGTTTTTTTAAGCATAACCCCTTCCAAGAAGTAGCAGAAAATCCATCTGTCAGACCTTTAGTCACTAAGGCTGAAACAAAGTTGCCAAGAACCCTGTAAAGCCAGGCAGTGACTCCCACAGCACACTGGTCCCCAGCCCAGGTGCACTGACTCCACCTCCCACCGCTCCCTCCACTCCTGGTGCTCCGGCTCTGCCTCCACATTCTGGACACGGGAGGGGCACGAGGGGGATCGGACACTGGGAATACCGGGGGAAGGAGAGGAGCAGGTAGGCTGGGGATCTCCTGCCATCCTCAGGCAGCCCAGGAGCTAAGTGTCATGATGCCTGGAACCCAGTGGATCCCATCAGGTGAGCAGACCCTCAAGAGACTGGCAGGAATGGCGCACAATCCCATTGTCTGACCATCATCGCTAGTGTTTGGCTCAGGACCTGTTGTGTCTCCTGTTTTGTTTTTTTACTTTCCTGTTACGGAGCTTGCCCTCTGACATTGATTGGTTCGTGTACAGGGTCAAGCTCACCCATGTGCTTTATTTCAAAATCTGTTTGCCCTTAAACCTGTGGCGGAGGGAATGGATTCTGTTAGTTTGTTGTCACTCCTTAAGGCGTTTGCACTTCCTAAAATACGAAATGCTTTGAGCTCAGCTTTACACTCTGTAAAGGTGGGCAAAAATGCAAGACCCACGTCTAATGCAGCTGTGAGACCAACGTGGAGCTGAAATGAAGCTGCTTTGACATTTCATCAAAAACGACTGAATCTTCCGTTTGTTTAGGGCAGAGGTCAGCCGACTGTCTATAAAAGGCCAGGTAGAAAATAATACTTCATTTTTCAAGCCATCATGACGTCTGTTGAAATGTCTCAGGCCTGCTGTTAAATGAAGGCAGCCTGGGCTTCTGAGCAGACTGACATGCTATGCTCCCAATAAAACCGCCTGTGAGATTAGAACGTGTATGTCATGTGTTGTGAAATGTTTTGTCTTGTTTTGGTTTTCTTCTTTAAGCCATTTGAAAATTCAGGCATGCCTTAGCTTGCAGGTTGTGGGAACAGGCTGCAGGTGTCTGTAGCCACCTGCCCAGGTGGGTGCGTTCCTTTTGAGGTTTCAGGTCAGAGTTGTGCAGCCTGGGCTGCCCTGAGGGCAGCGCCCTTCCCTCCTCAGCCCGAGCCCGGCCCAAGCCCGTCACATAGCACTGCTGCCGGTGGCCAGAGCTGAGCCTAGGCTCGTGGCTGGGAGGCTTCTTGGTATTCTTGCTATAAAAGGTGAAAAAGGACATAATGGAAAAGACAAAAAGAACATAATGAAACATGAGAAATTAATGACAAAATCTTTAAAAGAGTCTATTGTGAAAAAATGGAGACATGAAAAATGTTTGATGGAGGGGGGGATAGCTCAGTGGTACAGTGACTGTTGAGCATGCACGAGGTCCTGGGTTCAACCCCCAGCACCTCCATTAGTAGGTAAATAAATAAACCTAATTACCTACCCCCACCGCCGAAAAAAAACCCAAAAGAAAAAAGAAAAATGTTTGAATACATTTGAATGTGTGTAGATTCATGGTTATGGTTGTATTTGGGTATGTCTTAGAGAAAGTGACTCTGTCTCAAAGTTGATCATTAAGGATTCAGGATCTAATGTCAGATGTAAGTTCTTTATGATATAAAAAAAACTTTTGTCTCTTCAGATTTCTCTGGAAATAAAATGAGCAGATGAAGGATGCTATATCTTATCAATACATTTATTGTGTATTAATGGTAATACATGTCTGGACTTCATTTAAATGTCCCATCACGTGTTCAGTCCTTATATTTTGCCAAATAATCTAAACCAGATTCTGTGCCACATACCAAAATTCTGTCTACATCATGTACTCCATTATCAAATAGCAAGAAGTTTTCACCATTTTCAAGAAGCTTACCCTCATCAGGAATCACAGAAGCATTTCTTTTTGGGGGGTGGGAGGCCCTTGATCTTCTTTTCCCTTCAGCTTCTAATACCTCATGATAAATTTGGTAAAGAAAGCATTAGAGAACAAATTGTATCTCAGTTAGCTAAAGAATCGATAATTAGTGCTCCCAAAGACTACTGTGAATTACAGTTATTTTATCTCTTACGGCAAAATTGCCCTACAGCCAATCAGTTGTGCGGTAGAACTGCTTACGGCAAAGATGTTTACAGCAAAAATACTGGACACCCGCCAGCTCGTTTCCTGACTGTGCTCAGCTCTCCAGAGCCTTGAAGCCCACATCCCGCATCGATGAGACAAAGTCAATCCTGTTCCTTTTAAAGGCAGAAAAAGGGGACAGTGGAGAGAGGGGAGTGAGATGGGAAATGGCTGGTGCTGGTTTCCACAAGTCATCTTCTCTGAAGGCCCCCAAAATCAGCACACACACACGTTTTAGGAGAGAGGGAAAAATAAAAATCAGTCCTTCGGACATTTTCAAATACCACAGAAAGCCGCAGTGTATGCAGTCACTTGGGGTGGGGGCTCTGGTTTGGTTTGCAACTTGATGCAATGCCCTCTTGGAGGCAGCTGTGTTGGTTGGGGCACCAACCCTGGCGTGAGACCACACTTCACGGATGCACCTCTGATGCCCCACTGGCCTCACCTGTGAGGAGCTCCCTCTCCTCTCACTGCTGCCAGTTTAATTATTAGCTATGGGTTTGAATCAAACTTGAAAGACATGCAAATTGCAGTCAGTTTTCACATTTGCAACTGATTTCCATATCCACATAATATCTCCGGCTTTTGGCACCCATCTGGAAACTTGGAACAGCAGTGGGTTTGCCCAGGAGGTAATTTTCCCTGATTCATTTTGAAAGTGAAAAGCCACAGGGCTGGTCCTCCAGCCAGTCTGAAGGCAGGGGTGGTCCCGCTTCCCAGAAGGGCTGCTCTGTCTCATCCCTCAGCTTCCTCAGAGGGAAGCAGGCCCGCAGGGGCAGAGTGGGGAGGGTATCGATTCAAAGACAACGGGAGCTGCTCACCAACCCAGGAGAGCCATCCAGGGGCCACGTGCAGTGCCCAGGGGAGGAGACCCCGGCTGCAGGGGCAGGGAGCCATGAGCAGGACCCGCGTCCAGGCTGTGCTCTGCGGGCCGGGCTCCCGCTCACGAGGACTACCGTGTCCCGTATCATCCCATCACGAGTGGCTGCTCTCCTGGGCTGCGCTGGCGCGCACTGACTCTCCAGCACGTTCTCCCACCGGGTCTGAAGCAGCACATTTTCCTAGGGTCCCCTGCATTTCACTCTTGTCTCCTGTCACAAACTTTGCCCCTTTCTCTCGCCCAGAGGAAAGAAGTGTGAGCTAAGATAATGGGCAACTCACTTCCCCCATCTGTCCCTCCTGAAGGCTGGAGTATTAGGGAAAGGGGCGTGTTCCCTAGAATGGGTAAAGGGCAGGGTGCAGAGACCCAGCCGTATGTGGAGGGCCAAGGCCCCACAGGCGTCTTGAAGATGCACAGACAACCTGAGGCTGCTGCCCACGGGGTCTCCTCCTCCACGGTTTGGGGCGCCCCTGCCCACCAGTAGTGGCTACCCCATTCCCATGCCTAGCCCGTGGATCTGGTGCTGAGAGGCTAATGAGGCCGGCCCTTTTTTAGAGGCTTTTGGGGCAGATGCCCTGGAAGGGAGCAAGGGGCCGGGTGCAGCCATCCGGCTCCCACGCCGTGGAAGGTGAGGACAAGCAGAGAATGTGCAGACTTGGAATATCCCTTAGATGCAGCTGTTTGAACCTTGGGCTGCATTTTCCAGTGGAAGTGATGCTCTACAGGATGGTTTGTTTCCTAATGTGACGGTAGTGTTGAGATGCGCCTCTTGGGAATGAAGATTAGGAATGGAGATGATGGGGGTGGGTCAGAGGGCAAGCCTGGGGGCCCGTTCCCAAGTGCCCAGTAAGTGAGTCATCTTGAATCAAACACAAGTCTGCTCCTGTGTGCTGGCCTTGCTCTGAGTGCTCACAGAAGCTCCCCAGAGGGGAGCTCTGTTTACCCTTCTTACAGGCGAGGAGACAAACACTTAACACCCACGTAGGGTCAGCACTCAGGCCTCTAAGGGCTGCTGAGATCCTGACTGCCCGACGCGAGTGAGCCCACAGGAAAGAGGAGGGAGCGCACAGAAAGGACAGTGTGGGGAGAAGGGAGACTGTCTCAGGTTGTGGGGCACAGTCTGGGTGAGCCGGGGCTCCTCAGGGTGCAGATACCAGCCGCAGATCCAGACCCGCCCATTGATGCCCTATCTCGTAGAAAACGGGTTTCCTTTTGGAAGCAGCAGCTGCCTGCTAAGCTCACAGACGACCATGCTTACAACTGGCTTGTCCATGCAGGACGTTGCCTTGCCTGACACAGGAGGGTCACAGAGGGGACTGGAGCAATAGCTGGGCATGGGAGTGGGGTCGGGGGGTGAGGGGGGAAGGCCCGGGGGACTCTGTGTCCTGACCCCTCCAGCTTAACCCAAAATCAGGAGTTATCTGAACCTGAAGCCTCACTTGCTTTGTGCCCTGGTTGGAGCATGCAGGTCATGAGGAAAGACACCTTTTTTGAGCTGACTCTGACCTCTGGGTCCTGTGAAGTAATCGCTCTGCCCTCCTGGCGTCACACACTAGCCTGAAGCTGCTCACAGCACCACCCATGCCTGCTTGCTCAGCTCTCCCTTGTCACACTGCCCAGCACGAGGACATCCACATGGATGGGTGGGGTCTCCCTGTTGCTCAGCTCTCACAGTCCGCAGTCCTCAGTGTGGGTGGGGTCTCCCCGTCACCCAGCCCTTCACTCTCAGCTAGACCTCACAGCAGGGAGTCAGCTGGCCTGGCTGCAAACTGTACAAAAGAGCAAACGGGGATGTGATTTTCCTGGGGCTGCTGTGACAAAATACCACAAACTGGGTGGCTTGAAGCAACAGAATTTATGCTCTCACAAGTCTGGAGGCCAGAATCTTGAAGTCAAGGTGTCAGCAGGGCCCTGTTCCTTTCAGAGGCTCTAGGAGAAAATCTGTACTGCCTCTCCACCTTCTGGTGGCCTGAAGCCACATCTCTTCATTTCCACTGCATTTGTGTATCACCTCTTCCTCTTGTATGTCTGTCTCAAAATTCCATCTGCCTCTTTCTTATAAGGACACTTGTCAGTGAATTTAGCATCCACCAGATAATTCTACATGATCTGCTCGTCTCAAGGTTCTTAATCTAACTGCATATGTAGAGGCACTTTTTCTAAGTAGGTCACATTTACAGGTTCCTGGAGTTACGAGTTTGTACATATCTTTTGGGGAGCAACAGTTCAGCCTGTTACAGTCTGCCCTCTGTTTGTCCCCAACTCACATCCACGCCACGTACAAAATACACTCATCCCATCCCAACATCTCCACAAGTCTCAACCCATCCCATAACAGCTCTAAATCCAAAATCTCATCTAAATCTCATCAGCTCCAATCTCATGACTTGAATCATCTAAATCCCAGTATTGGAGAGACTCTTGGTATGATCCATCCTGGGGCAAAATTCCTCTCCATCTCTGACCTGTGAAACCAGAAAACAAATTTTCTGATTTCAAAACACAGTGGTAGGACAGACATACGATAATAGTGACGGACTGTTCCTACTCCAAAGGGAGTTGAGGAATGGAAGTTAGGAAGGGTCACAAGAGTTACTGCTTCCTGTCGGGCACGTGAGGAGCTGGGAAGTTGATACTCCATCCTAACAAGTTAAAGGCTGAAGAAACTGAAAATCAACAACTCTTCCTAGGTCCATCAAAGAAGTGAGGTCATAGGGCAAACTTCCTAACTCATTCTGTGAGGCCAGTTTTTCCTTAACACAAAACCAGACAAAGGCATTCAAAGAAAAGAAAACTACAGACCAATATTTCTCATGACCATAGATGCAAAAATTCTCAACAAAATATTAGCAAATCAACAGTACAGAAATTGATTATACACAATGACCAAGTTGGATTTATTCCATTTTTTGCAAGACTGGTTCAACATTCAAAATTCAATCAATATAATCCATCACATCAACAGACTAAAGAAGAAAAATCACATGATCATATCAATAGCCATAGAAAAAGGATACAACAAAATCCAATGCCCATTCATGATAAAAACTCCCAGCAAACTAGGAACAGAGGGGAACTTCCTCAATTTCATAAGGAACATCTACAAAAAAATTGACTGCAAATATCATATTTAATGGTGAGAAACTAGAAGCTTTGCTGCTATGATCAGGAAGAAGGCAAGGGTATTCCTTCTCACTATTCCTTTTGAACATTGTACCGAAAGTCCTTGCTAAAGCAATAAGACAAGAAAAGGAAATAAAATGTACACTGTATGGGAAGGGAAAAATAAAACTATTTTTTGCTTGCAGATGATATGATTGTCTATGAAGAAAATCTGAAAGAACTGACCTCCCCTTTGCAAAAAAACTGCCAGAATAGACAATTATAGCAAGGTTGCAGGATACAGTGTTAATATACAAAAGCCAATCACTTTCCTATGTACCATCAATGAACATATGGCACTTGAAATTAAAAACACAATGTCATTTATATTAGCACCCCTCCCCCAAATGAAGTATTTAGGTAGAAACCTAACAAAATACGTACAAGATCTACAGCAGAAAAACTACAAAATTGATGAAGGAAATCAAAGAGGAGCTAAATAGACATTTGGCATCCACAGATAGGAAGACTCAATATTGTCAAGATGCCAGTACTTCCCAACTTGATCTATAAACTCAATGCCATTCCAATCAAAGCCCCAGTAAGTCATTCTGTGGCTATCAACAAACTGATTCTAAAGTCTGTATAGAGACGCAAAAGACCAAGAATGGGTGACTCAGTATTGAAAAAGAACAGAGTCAAAGGACCGACATAACTTGACTGCAAGACTGCTATAATGCTGTAGTAATCAAGACAGTGTGGTGCTGGCGAAAGAGTAGACAAATGAGTAAAAGAGAACAGAAAGCCCAGAAACAGAGAGTCACACAAATGTAGTCATCAGATCTTTGACAAAAGGGCAAATGGCAATACAGTGGAGCAAATAAAGTCTTTTCAAAAAATGGTCCAAGAACAACTGGATATCCACATACCTCTCGCCAACAACAACAACAAAAATGAATCTTACATCTTTCAGAAAAATTAACTCAAAACTGATCATAAACCTAAATGGAAAAGATGCAACTATACCTGGAAGATAACACAGGAGAAAACCTAGACGACCTTGGGCGTAGTGTTGCCTTTTTAGATACAACAACAACGTCATGATACATGAAAGAAAGAACGGATAAGGTAGACGTCATTAAAATCTAAAATTTCTGCTCTGTGAAAGGCAATGTAAAGAGAATGAGAAGTCAAGCCACAGACTAGGAGAAAATATTTGCAAGAGACATACCTGATAAAGGACTGTTATCCAAAGCACTGAGTGAACTGTGGTATAGCTAGACAATGGAATGTCATTCAGCACTAAAAAGAAATGAGCTGTCAAGTCATGAAAAGACATGAAAGAGACATGAATGTGTATTACTAAGTGAAAGAAAACAATCTGAGAAGGCTATATACTATGATTCCAACTCTATGATGTTCTGGAAAGGGCAAGAATGTGGAGACAGAAAAAAAGACGAATGGTTTCCAGGGACTGGAGGGGAGAGAGGGATGCATAGGCAAAGCACGAGATTTTTAGGGCAGTGAATCTACTATAATAGTGGATACATCTGTCAAAACCCATAGAATATAGAGCATCGAGTGAACCAGTATGGAGATTCCTCGAAAGACTAAAAATAGACTTACCATATGACCCAGTAATCCTGCTCCTGGGCATATATCCAGAAGGAACCCTACTTCAAAAAGACACCTGCTCCCCAATGTTCATAGCAGCACTATTTACAATAGCAAGACATGGAAACAGCCTAAATGTTCTTTGACAGATGACTGGATAAAGAAGTTGTGGTATATTTATACAACGGAATACTATTCAGCTGTAAAAAATGACAACATAACGCCATTTGCAGCAACATGGATGTCCCCGGAGAATGTCATTCTAAGTGAAGTAAGCCAGAAAGAGAAAGAAAAATACCATATGAGATCGCTCATATGTGGAATCTAATAAAAAGAAAAGAAAAGAAAAAGACAAATGAACATAAATACAAAACAGAAACAGACTCATAGACATAGAATACAAACTTGTGGTTGCCATGGGGGAGGAGGGTGGGAAGGGAAAGACTGGGAGTTCGAAATGTGTAGATACTGACAGGTATATATAGAATAGATAAACAAGATTATACTGTACAGCACAGGGAAATATATACAAGATCTGTGGTAGCTCACAGTGAAAAAGAATGTGGCAATGAATATGTGTATGTTCATGTATGACTAAAAATTGTGCTCTACACTGGAAATTAACACAACATTGTAAACTGACTATAACTCAATAAAATAAAATTTAAAAAAAAAAGTGAACCCTAATGTAAGCTATGGACTTTGGGTGATAATGATGTGTCAATGTAGGCGTATCGATTATAACATACGTACGTACCCCTCTGTTGTGGGATTTTGATAGTGGCGAGACACTGTGGGGAGAGGGTGTAACTTCTCTGTACTTCACACTCAATTTTGCTGTGAACCTGAAACTGCTCTAAAAAAGAAAAGTTACTTTAAAAAAAAATAGGAAGGGAAGGAGAGAGGGAAGAAGGAAGGAAGGAAAGAAAGGAGTCTCTGGTCCAAGCAATACCAAAATCCAGCAGGGCAAATTCTGTTCAGTTTCAAGACCTGAGAACAATCCTCTGTGATTCAAGGCTTTGCCCTCTGGGCCCAAGACTCCACTCTTGGAGTCATTCTTTCTCTTGAAGGACAGAACATGTCAGCAACTCATTAACTATCAGCCTGTTTCCTGCCTGTAGGATTTCAGAAGTCCAATAGCCCTTTCTCACTCCGTCTCTTTCTGTCTAAACTGGCAGTGTTTCTGCTGATTAACATTCTCCCAAAAACTTGTGGGTCTCCTGTGTTTGTCACGGAGATCCACGCCGTCAGACAAGAAGGTCCTCCACAGATCTTTCCTGGGTACCCCATCTCTAGGCTGGCTTCTGCTGAGATGGTTGAGTGCGTCCATGAGACACACCCTCAATCTCTTCAGCCACACTGTTGGCTTTCACACCAGTGCACGCTTTGCTAACCACGAATCTCCCAATGGTAGCATCTTTTGCTATCCGAACAGGCTGAGAATTTCCCAAATCCTCAATTTCTCTCTTCCCTCTCAAATGTTACTTACACATGGCGAGGGAAACCAGGATACACCTTCAAAACTTTGCTTAGAAATCTCCTCTTGTTTGTTTACAAGTTCTGTGTAGAACACAGTCCGGCTGAGTTCTCTGCCACTTTACAAGTTTGCTCCAGTTTCCAATAACATGTTACTCATTTCCTTCTGGGCACTCGCTGGCAGAGGTTTGCACATCCATATTTCTACCAATAGTCTCTCCAAGGCAGTTTAGGCTGCTTCTATCATGTGTCTCAAAACTTTTCAAGCCACTACCTAATTCTAAAGCTACTTCCATATTTGCAAGCATCTATTGAATGGCACCCTGCCCCTGGGTAATAACATCTGTATTCGTTTCCTGGGGCCACCATAACAAAGGACCACAAACTGGGTGGCTTGAAACAACAGAAATTCACTCTCTTACAGGTTTGGAGGCCAGAATTCTGAAATCATGGTGTTGGCTGGGCTGCATCTTCATCTGGGCTCATCTGGGGCTCTTCCGAGCACATCCAGTTTGTTGGCAGAACTGAGCTCCCTGCAACCGTGAGACTGAGGTCCCCATTTCCTTCCTGGCTGTCAGCTGGGCTGCTCTGAGCCCTTCTGGGTCACCCCTGTTCCTTGCCCCATGGCTCCCTCCATCTTTACACTAGCAGCTGCCGGCCAAATCCTTTGCATGCTGTGAATCTAGGCCCCCCTTTCTGCAGCTAGCTGGAGAAAACTGCTTTTAAAGGGAGTCGTGTGATTAGGTCAGGCCCACCTGGATATCTCGCTGTCTTAAGGTCCACTGATCTGGGACCTTGATTCTGTTGGCAAAATCCCTTTGCAGCAGTACCTTATTTGCATTGGATTAAATAACTGGGAGAGACCGTGTGTACACCAGGGCAGGAATTTTGAGGGCATCTTGGGATCTGCCCTTCCCTGTTTCCTTCATCTCAGGAAAGCTGTGACCAGAGGGAGCCCTAGGCAGGCCCAGAGGTGATGCCGGAGCCCGTGTTAGGGTCTGGCTGCATCAGCTATAATCTCCTGTGGCCGGGCTCCTCCACCCTTCCAGTGAGGCCCACCAGGGGTCAAGGGAGTACCATTTGTACCCAAAGGGCATGCCTGGCACACAGTTGGCACCAAACCCCGTTTAGAGTCGTGATTGCATAAGGTCCAGTCGGATGGCATAGGGGAGGACCCCTGAGGGGTGTGCGGCTGGGAGAAGTTACTTTTTATTGCCCTAAACTTTGAAGCCCCCGGCTTGGGGGTGTCTCTGTGCAGGGAGGTATCTCGTGGAGTGATGGGAACAAAGAAGCAAAAAGCAGAAGGCCTGGGACAGGGTCCTGGGGAGAGGAAGGCGTGGGAGTTCCTAGGGCCCCTTCCTGTAAGGAGGGCCCCATTCCCGGGCCAGGTAAGGTCCCCCAGGAAGATGTCAACTGTCCCTGTGGAAGGACTCCACGCTTGGTGCCCACCTCTGACCAGTCTCTTTCAGAACGAGGGCCAGGCACTCTGTGCATTTGTACGGCTGAATTCGCCGTATGTGCTGGGCATGACTCTCACCAAAAGCGGGTGTTTATCTCCAGATGCCATCCCAGCGAGCACGTAGCCTGAATAAATAAATAAATTACACTGCCATTGCAGAGGAAAGCATGCCTGTGAGTATTGGCTTTCGTGATTTTCAAGGGAGAAAGTTCCAAAACAAAAATCTGCTTAGATTTGGGAATGATACCTCCTCCAAAGCTTAATTCTTTCCTTATGTTCAGAGTCTGATAAAAATGAGATACAGATTGAGGCTCGTTTTAATGCGGCCCTGCTATCGGGATGGTGCTGAAACGATCAAGATACATTTTGTGCAGGAAGACGTATTCTGCTCATTCATTTGTTGAGCACGCTGGCTTCTGAGTGTGGAGATGCCTGGGCCCCACCCTCAGGACCCCACCCTCCAGCCCCCCGGGAAGGTGTGAGAGTAAGTTGCTCGCCTCAGCGAGGCAGAAGGGGCTGGGCGGCAGGGGCCAGGCAGTAGTCAGAGGGCAGGGGACTGGCTCCTGGATGGGCCCAGTCCAGAGCTCAGGTGGCATCTCCCGGCAGCTAAAATCTGAAGAGTACGGAAGGCGGGAAGAGGGTGCACTCTGAGCAGTCTCTCTTTATGAGAGAGGTCTTCAGTAAGCACCAGGGCCAGGGGAGCGGAAGACCCGCACCCTCCAGACACCAGGCCTAGGCAGGGAGACACGGCGAAGCCCCAGGGGGGGGCGGTTCTGGGAACCATAAGTGAGGTGATACAGCAGTACCGGCACACGCGGTGTCGCCTCCCAGGCAAGCACGGCTGCGCGCAGGCTGCCCACAGCTCGGGCAACCTTCAGCTGACCTTGGGGGGCTGCCAGCCCCTTGCTGAGGCTCCCACCTTCCAAGCAGACCCGTGGCCTCTTCACTCCCTAACCTCCTGCCCCTCAGCCCTCGGTCCCCAGGATTTGCACAGGAGACTGACCAGGAGCCCTGTCCAGGGCTGACCTCTTTCCCTGCCAAGTCCAGGGCTAGGTTTGGTCAGGGGGCACATGCCTGGGGCTATCCAAGGGCACAGTGGGAGCAGCCTTGTGAGATAGAAGACGGAGGGCTGGTCTGGCTTCAGAACAGAGGATCCAGTCGGAGAGAATGTTCGGACCAGTAGCTCATCAGGCTCCCTTGGTGCTGTTGTGGGCTAGGAGCCTGGCCCAGGGTGTCCCGTGCCGGGACTAGGAGTTCTGCCTCCTGATGGGTGAGTCCACCCATGTCCTGTTCTGTTGTCGGGAAGTACTCCCATACCCTCCGCAAGATGCTATGCAGCCCTAGGCAGGGATGGTTCTGAGGCTGTCAGCTCCAAACTCTCTCCACCCACAGGACATTAGTTGCAGCGCCTGAATTAGGCGATGTGAGTATTCTCAGACAGGGTAGTTAAAGGAATGGTGTTCCTTTGGGTGACGTGCCAAAGCCACTTCGCAGCCACTACTCTCAGCTGCACATTGGCATCTTCTAGGGAGATGGAAACCTGTGTCTGGGGCAAACTCAGCAGGACTTGAGTTTGGTCTCCATGTGTGTGATCAACTTTGCTCCTTGCCCACTCCAGATCCAGCATATGGTGCACATGCTCTGTGTGGGCTCTAGCTTCCCATCCAAGTATGTGGCCTTGTCATGCAATGTTGAAGTCTTCCTTTTGGTGACAGCCAGGTTGTACTGGAACTAGGAGTCATCTTTCTCTTTTTCATTCTCTGTGCACTCCCTATGCAACAGTTAATTAGCACCACCTCAGGACTGAGCACAACAGTGAATCCTTGTACTGCATCATGCCATCTGAGTGGCCCACCAGTGTAAGCCATGGGTCACAGCAACCAGTAACTATGGAAGGCCAGCAATCTGTGTCCTACCCACTGGACACTAAATAGAGTTGCTTTCACCAGGTTTTTGAGACACTATATGAACTTCTTACTCTTCTCCTGGTCTTCTGCCTCAGCCACAGGTCCTGGACATTTCACACCCCAGGGAGGAGCTTCCCAGGATGTGGGACTTTAGCATGAACACGAGGAAGGTGCTTCCAAATCCTGGGACCTGAGGGACCTTAGTGAATGTAGGGTCCACGTGGTCCCCCCTGCTGGAGAGGCACAGCGGTAAAGAAACTCATCAGCCAAAGTGGCTTCACAGTGTTCAAACCTCCCACCTGTGTTGCTCAAATAAGCAAGGCACACGGATCCTTGGTGGGGGCATCCTATACTAGTCTCCTGTGCTCTCCCAGCTCCGCTCCAGCAGCTTCCTCCCTCCGTGGGAGAGGGACCACCTGCTCATCAGAGGGCTCCAAGGGCTGGCTGGGAAGGGCATGGGATGCATGCTGCGGGGCTCCCTTTGGCTCATTGGCTGCTAGCTTTGAGGGGCCCACGTGACAGGGGCCCTGTTCCTGATGCACCGCTCACAGAAACTTGGGGTGAGCTCTGGCCTCTGGAAGGGCTGAGGAAGCTGGCTCAGACATGGAATTTCTCCTGGAAGGACAGGAACTGTGGTGCCCCAAGTTCTCTGCGGGCCAGCAGGAGTCCATGTTCCCCAGGATTGCCCCACCCTCCTGCCGCCCAGGGTAGGGTGCCACTCCTAGCTGGCCAGGCTTTGGCACCTGGGAGGCGGGGAGGTGCAATGAGACAGCTACACCAGCTCACCCAGGCCCAGGCTCCAGACGGGGATGGTGGCTTCCGCAGGCGGGCCCATACCCAGCTTCCCACCCCAAGGGGCAGAATTACCCTCACAGCCTCATCTCTCAGCCCACATCCTCCCTGAGTGCAGTCAGTTCCTCCCCAGTTGCTGTTGGTCCCATTCCCCACTGCAGTGTATGCAGTGTCTTGTCACAGCCACAAGAAGGCTTTGGGCCAGCTTTCCGCTGAGGAAAGGGAGGCTGCTGTCCATCCTCCCTTCCTGAGCCTGGCTCATCTTCTCCTGTAGTGACGGATGACACTGCACAGGGCTGAGGGAGAGGCAGCTGAGGAGGATTTAGGATGAAGTGAGGCCCCTGGTTTAATCCCCACCCCCTGACTGAGGGAACGGAAGTTGAGGCCAGAGGGAGAGTGTTCCATCCCCTAGGCTGCCCGGGGCCCCGCTGTAGTGAGAGCCAAAAACATACAGTCTTACCCTGAGATGGAGCACAGGGCAGACAATTTCTGAGTCCACCCTCTGGGAAGAACTATCCTGCCCAAGAGATCAGTCATTTCTCCCCAACTCCAGTCCTGTGTTTTTAGGTCTTTGCTGAAGGAGAACAAATAAGTTTCAAAAAGTTTAAGGAAATCAAGATTTTAAAGTAGAAAAATTCACAAGTAAAGAATCTGCAAATAATGAGGATCCACTATAATTAATGAAAATGCCAACCAATTAATTAATGGTTTGTGTTTACTTTCTCTAAAAAAGGATTGTGCTGGCTTAAAATAAAAATATTGTATATGCCAAAAAAGAAAAAACTATCAGCCAATATCGTTGATGAGCACATATGCAAAAATCCTCAACAAAATATTAGCAAACAGAATCCAACCACACATAAAAAAGATCAAACACCATGATCAAGTTGGGTTCATCCCAGGGACACAAGGATGGTTCAACATATGCAAAGCAATCAAGGTAATATCACACACCAAGAGAAAGGACTAAAATTACATGATCATCTCAGTAGATGCAGAAAAAGCATTTGATAAAATTCAACATCCAATTATGATAAAAGCTCTAACCCAAGAGGGTACAGAAATTAAAGATGACTTAAAGAAATGGAAAGATATCCCATGTTCTTGGATTGGAAGAATTAATATTGTTAAAATGGCCATACTACCTAAAGCAATCTACAAATATAATGGGATCCCTATCAAATTACCCAGGACGTTTTTCACAGAACTGGAACAAATAATCCTAAAATTTGTACGGAATCACAAAAGACCCAGAATTGCCAAAGCAATACTGAAGAAAAAGAACAAAGCTGGAGGAATAACCCTCCTAGACTTCAGATGATACTATAAAGCTACATAATCAAAACAGCATGCTGTTGGTACAAAAACAGACATGTGGATCAATGGAACTGGATTGAGAGCCCAGCAATAAATCCACAAACTTTTGGTCGATTAATCTTTGATGAAGGAGGCAAGAACATACAATGGAGTAAAGCCAGTCTCTTCAGCAAATAGTGTTGGGAAAACTGGACAGCAGCATGTAAATCAATGAAGTTAGAACAGTCCCTCACACCATACACAAAAATAAACTCAAAAATGGCTTAAAGACTTAAACATAAGACAAGACACTATAAACCTCTTAGAAGGAAACATAGGCAAAACATTATCTGATATAAATCTCAGCAATGTTCTCCTAGGGCAGTCTACCCAGGCAGTAGATAAAAGAGCAAAAATAAATAAATGGAACCTAATTAAACTTATAAGCTTTTGCACAGCAAAGGAAACCATAAGCAAAACAAAAAGACAATCTATGGAATGGGAGAAAATATTTGCAAAAGATGAGACTGACAAGGGCTTAATTTCCAGAATGTATAAACAGATCATACAACTTAATAATGAAAAACAGACAACCCAATCCGAAAATGGACAGAAGACCTAAACAAATTGTTCTCCAATGAAGCATACACATGGCCAATAGGCACATGAAAAAATGTTCAATATCGCTAATTATCAGAGAAATGCAAATCAAAACTGCAATGAGGTATCACCTCACACCAGTCAGAATGGCCATCATTCAAAAGTCCACAAACGATAATTGCTGGAGAGGCTGTGGAGAAAAGGGAACCCTCCTTCACTGCTGGTGGGAATGCAGTTTGGTGCAGCCACTGTGGAAAACAGTATGGAGATTCCTCAAAAGACTAGGAATAGACTTACCACATGATCCAGCAATCCCACTCCTGGGCATATATCCAGAGGGAACCTTAATGCAAAGAGATACATGCAGCCAATGTTCATAGCAGCACTATTTACAATAGCCAAGACATGGAAACAACCTAACTGCCCATCAACAGATGACTGGATAAAGAAGAAGTGGTATATTTATACAATGGAATACTACTCAGCCATAAAAAAGAATAAAATAATGCCATTTGCAGCAACATGGATGGATCTGGAGACTGTCATTCTAAGTGAAATAAGCCAGAAAGAGAAAGAAAAATACCATATGATATCACTTACATGTGGAATCTAAAAAAAAGACAAACTTATTTGCAAAACAGAAACAGACTCTCAGACATAAAGAACAAACTTGTGGTTACCAGAGGGGGAGGAGGGCGGGAGGGGATAAACTGGGAGGCTGAGATTTGCAGATACTGATATATATAGAATAGATAAACAAAAAGTTCGTACTGTAGAGCACAGGCAACTGTATTTGATCTCTTATAGTAACTTATGGTGAAAAAGAATATGAAAATGAATATATGTACGTTCATGTATGACTGAAGTATCGTGCTGTACACCAGAAATTGACACAGAATTGTAAACTGACTATACTTCAATAAAATACATATGCACACAGAGAAAAAAATACATGGATATGGAATGCTTAAAACTAGAAAAAATGCTTAGGGAACTCTAACCATTTTGTGGAGGAGGGAACAAACTAGGAAACTGGGTGGAGTCACCTCGGGAAGCTGGGCCAATGCCCAATGGCCCTGTAAATGTGTGCTTGTGTCATATTTCCAGATGAATGTGGGCAGGCTGAGTTCACAGGAGAAACCAGTTTTTTTCCGTGCACCACCTTCCACGTGGAGCTGTTTGGGGCCCTTCTTTGAGGCAGAGGCAGGGCAGGTGCTAACTGCAGCTTGCAATTCTAGACCCTTCTGGTGTTTCCATGACCCACAACCAGTGAAACTAAATGTCTGCATAGATTAGGGATGGCTCCAGATTCCTTGCAAGTGTTGGGTGCTTCTTGCTGACTTTTATTATTTACAATTAAAAATGCAAGCAGCTGTGTTGAGCTTTGCAAGCCAAGTTTTCCTTCACTGGAGCTTCTGGATCAATTTAATTTAAAGGTGTCTTGATATTGCAAAGCAGGCTTAAAAACAAAATATTTCATTTGCTGCACAACCGACCAAATAAATGGTAGCTGATACTGACCATAAAACAGCCTCCTCCTTGATTACCTTCGTAAAAGTCACAGTTTAAACATGTAGTAGTGTCCTCTGTAAAAAATTGCAGAACCTAAAAGTTGAGAGTTTTTTTTTTTAAATTTTTAATTGAAGCATAGCCAATTTACAATATCATTAGTTTCTGGTGTACAGCACAGTGATTCAATTTTGCTTATATTATTTTTCATGTTCTTTTTCATTATAGGTTATTATAAGATATTAAATATAGTTCCATCTGCTAAACAGGATGCTAAACTTGTTGTTTATTTTATATAGAGAGAGTTATGTTTTAGTTGGAGAACTTAAAGCTTGGGATGGCAGAGGCTGCTCCAAAGAGGGAGGGGAGGAGCCAGGATACGTAAGTGCCATCGCAACAAAGACCAGGTAGTCAGAACATCAAAAGATTACTGTTAATTAAAGAAAACCAGATAGCTCAAGTTAAGTAATTTAGTACATTTCTAGGTACAGGGAGATCCAAGATCTGGGCTCACCGAAACCATTCCTTTGATAAGCACCTTAGCCGTCTAGGGCCAGCATCCTGTGCTATCCAGCCTGCATCTTTTCAGGGGGCATCACTGCAGGTGGCTGCCATGGCTGAGGACTTGTCAGAGGGCAGCCTGCTCGTCTCCATCCTGAGCTCCCCCCAGCTCACCGCCGGAGGTGGGGAGCGGGGAGCGGCAGGGCGGCCACAGGGGCTGAAGACTTGGTGGCTGCATGTATAGTTTACTCATATGGCAGGCAGTACTATTCATCCACTGTAGCAAATGTATCATTAGACTGATTTGAAATCAAGCTTGAAAGCCGTGATCTCTCTGGGATTCTTCTTCAGTCGTAATTTTTATCTTATTTATGAGTTGACCATTGAACACCAATTCCTATAATAATAGCTGGTCCTGGAGAACCATTTGCAGTGGTCACTATGCAGACACATGTTCACCAGGTGCCCAACGGGGTGGGAGCCTGTGTGCCTCCCCTCTGGAACTTTCCTTTTTAGTACGCCCTGGGGTGATATTCTCAAACCTATGTTAGTAGATATTCTTTGTGAAGGGAAGGAAGAGGAGAAATTAACGTTGGAAAACTTGTTTTGTTCTCTAGTTATTTTTTAATCTACAGAAGGCAAAGGAGGTTGTTTGCAGGCAAAACTCTGATTGCAGACACAGGGTTTGGGGGTCTCAAAGCCCACACTGCAAGAGCCATCAGGGGAACTGTGGCCACGCTCGCCCTGCGGAGCAATGCCCGCCCTGGGCTGCTGGCCAGCTTCATGCCTTTCTATGAAGTCAGGTGCATTTGTAATGTTGTGCAGCATTTCTATATGTTCATTCAGGAATTCGTCCCACAAACTTCCTTCCCATGGAACTGGGCCCAGGAGGAGGAGGTCGTGTCTCAGTCACCTTTGGTGGCCACTCCGTGGAAGCGTGGCTGGGCTCCTGAAGCATGCGCCAACCCACTAAAACCAATGTGGGAAAGTTGCTCTCGGACTTCGTCCCCCACCAACTCAGATGTAATTATGCAGTTATTTATACATATGTGAGTGTGTGTGCACACACATAGGCAGACAGACATACAGGTGCAGACAGACTGAAGCACATGCAAGGCACATGGAGACACACACACGTGGAGACCTGCAGTCCCACGCAGAAACATGCAGACACGTGGAAACACACGGACACGTGGAAACATGAAGACACATGGAAACACGCAGGCACATGCAGACAGGCACACATACACAGGATACACTCAATGCACCTTGTGCCAAAAGGTTTTAGAACAGCTTCTAAAGGCTGCATAAAGTATTTCAGAAAATAGATTAGTTACAAGAAGGAAAATCTGGGAAAAGGACAGTGATGTCAGTGGAAGTAGGGATAAAAGCTAACAGAAGGCATAATGATGATAATGCAGTGACAGCTCTGACGTCACTCAGCATGTGCCGAGGCTGAGGGGTATATGATCATCCTGCATTGCACAGGTGAGAGGTTGCATGCCCGGTTGCCTGTTCTGGGATCTTTGCATGGCATCACCATGTGAGGCACAGAACCCTGCATCAGGTACCTCCCCCCATCAGGAACCCCTTGGAGCTGCATCCATGACCAGCACCAGGCGATGCCTGGCACACGTCAGTGCCTCTGAGTGACAGAACAGGCTTCCCTCCTGAGGCCTCTGTGGCTGTGCTCTGCTCCCACAGCCCGTGTCTGGTGTCTGTCATACCCCAGATGAATGCTATGGCTTTGGCATTTATAAGGGCCATAGCTGAATCATTGTGGGCTGTTCTCTTGGGGCCAGATACAGTTTGGAAATCAGAGAGGGTACTTTGAGGAGGGTTCGGGAAGCTCATGTCTGGACGCCCCCTGTGTCACCATCTCTGCCCTTTGTTTGTTCAGAGCAAGGACTGGCAGCCAAGAGACCTGTCCCAGCTGTGGCCATGGGGTCCCAGACACTTCCTTCCCTCTCCGGGCCTTTCCAGCTTGGCTCTCAAGTCAGTAAGGGCCACTGCGTCTTGGGTCATTTAAGTGAGCTTGTTTTTTT
The DNA here is from genome assembly GCF_048564905.1 of Vicugna pacos. Classification (NCBI taxonomy): domain Eukaryota; kingdom Metazoa; phylum Chordata; class Mammalia; order Artiodactyla; family Camelidae; genus Vicugna; species Vicugna pacos. The sequence continues at coordinate 2,030,805 of NC_132989.1, forward strand.
CTGGTCAGGCAGCCTCTGCATTCACATGGTAGGGACAGAAACCACAGCTGGGACCTCAGAGCAGAACAGGTGCAAATTCTCAACTGATTAAATGCCATCTGGCAGCCTGGAAGAGCTAGAGGGGACGAGAAGCAAAAACTCAGGTAAAACAGGATCCTTATGGGACAGATGCGTGATCAGGATCCTGCCAGCCTTTGTAGGACTCATATTGTCTGAGGGTCTCCTGTTTGTTTAAATCCTTGCCTGTCCCCACCCAGCAACTGGGGTGTAAAAGCCATAAAATCTAGGACTTTCTCCAAAATTATTGATGATTGAGCTGGAGGCTCCATCTCAGGTGCATGTTAAGGGCCTCATTTGGCAGCCTGAGTGAGGTGGAACCGCCCAAATAAGATGGAGCAGCAAAAGTGAGAGGGAGCAGCTTGGGTGAGGTGGAGCAGCCTGGGTGAGGTGGAGCAGCCTGGATGAAATGAAGCAGCCCAGATAAGGTGGAGCAGCTCAGATGAGGTGGAGCAGCCTAGATAAGGTGGAGCAGCTCAGATGAGGTGGAGCAGCCTAGATAAGGTGGAGCAGCTCAGATGAGGTGGAGCAGCCCAGGTGAGGTGGAGCAGGTAATGTACACATCATTCTCTGAGAAACAGCACGCTGGAGTTGGGTCACAGCTATGGCCTCCCAAGGGACAATTTGAAGGCTGTTCAGCTGTCACACTTGGTTGTTTCTGTCCAAGCCCCATCAACCACGAGTTTCCTTTAATGAGAACAGTGCAGATTGTATAAATCTTTCCCAGCCTCCCCAGTGGCTCTGCTGATTTTAATCTAGCTGATTATGGTCTCTGTTACAACTACATACTCAACTGTGCTGTTATAGAGTAGAAGCAGCCAGCGACAATTCACAAATAAAGGGGTGTGGCTGTTCCCCCTGCCCTTTTCAGTTTTATTATGTAGAATTATTACAGTTCGACTGCACACACATTATATCGCATGTAAATATATATATACAGTATACTGCACATTTTTTTAGTTTTCATATATGTACTAATTATTGTTTCTAAGAACAGATTAGAGCTTTAGCTTTTCAAACTTACATAGCTACCAAAGGAATAAAGCCAACTACAAAATAAGAATCAACAGAACATGGTAATCCAACCATAAAAGACAGTCAAATGTGCTTACACGTATTCAAGAAATGAAAATAATAATTTGTTCATTTTGTCCTTATTATTACTGTCATTAATTTTTAGATTCCTCATATAAATGATGTCATATGGCATTTTTCTTTCTCTTTCCGGCCCACTTCACTTAGAATGACAAACTTCAGGTCCATCCACATTGCTGCAAATGGCGTTATATTATTCTTTTTTATGACTGAGTAGTATTCCATTTTCTTTATCCAGTCACCTGTTGATGGATATTTAGGTTGTTTCCATGTCTTGGCTATTGTAAATAGTGCTGCTATGAACATTGGGGCGCAGGTGTCTTTTTGAATTTTACTTTTCTCTGGATATATGCCCAGGAGTGGAATTGCTGGATGGAATGTGGCTGTTTCAATATGACTTCATTTATAAAGCAGGGGGCAGCCAGCCTTGGCCTGTGGGCCACGGTTTACCAGCCCCTGTCCTGGATCATCTCATCAGTTTGCACATGTGCTCTAAGACCACCTTAAAACAGACAAACGCTCTCCCCACATCTCCAGTGTCCTCTCCACTTACTGCTCTTCCAAGAGACTCTAAACTCTCCCCTGTGATTGGCCCCCAACCACCACCCAGGAATCTCTCCCTCCAGACAAACTCTTGTCCCTGCCACTCGCTGACACCTGAGATCTACCTGTGCGATTCTTGGAGGCTTCCACCTGCATATCATTCTACCTGTGATGTCCTGGGAGGGGCCCGAACAACAGGATGAAGGGCAGACTCACCCCTGCACAGAGGCCCACGGGAAGTGGGAGCTCTGTGCACACTCACAGTCAGGTTCTTTGCAGTGAGAAAAGGGAGACCTGGGGTCTCCTGACCAGGGCGGACTCTGGGTGCTGACTAAGGGGTGCTCTGATTCACATGCCATGCAACCCTGGATGCCTACAGAGTGTTGACAAACTGCTGGGATGTGACAGGGCTGGCAGTGGGTGGCAGAGGGCCTTGGCTCAGGAGGACATGTTGGAGCTTCTCTGGTCAGAGGTGGCAGAGAAGGCCAGGCCCCTGGTCCAGGAAGCTGCCCTGAATTCCAGTTGCTCTCGGCAGAATCCAGCCCAGGTCCCTAGATGCTAGAGGGGCACTTGGTAGGCTCCGTCGGGCAGAGTAGCAGAGGTGGAATGTTGGAGGCTGGAGGCTGGGCTGCAGACAGGAGAAGAGAGGGCAGGGACCAGCTCCTGGCCTGTCACGTGGCCTCCTCTGACCCACGTGATGGACCCAAAAACATAATTTAGAAAATCCTCATGGCGTCACCAAACTGGACTGGCCTGCTGCTTCCAGAAAGGGTGGATTTGCCCTCTTTTTCCCTGAGGGTAATCCAGGACCACTGGGGCCACCAGAGATGACTCACAGGTGGACTCAAGGCTCACAGACAGTCAGTCCTGGCCTTGGGTTTCTGGGTGTTTTGGGCCCGAGGAGATACGCTGTCTCCAGGGCAGAAAGGCCTGGGCTCTGCAGTCAGGATTTTCCTTGTGCTCGGGTAACCCCTGAGCTGGCTGGGACTGACATACCCATCGCCTCCTTTAACCTGCCCTCTGCAAGTCCCTGTTTTCAAGCCTAGGGACTCCGTCACCTAGGAGTCAAATGGCTGAATCATACGGTAATTCTATACTTCACTTTTTGAGAAACCATCCTTCTGTTTCCCATAGTGGATGCACCGCTTCACATTTTCACCAGCAGTGCACACCGATTCCCATTTCTGAACATCCTCACTGACACTTGTTATTTTCTGCTTCTTTTCTGCATCTCAGGAGGTACAAAGTAGTATTTTGTTGTGCTCTTCACTTACACATCCTTAATGACTGATAATGATGGACATTCTTTCATATGCTTGCTGGTCATTTGTGTATCTTCTTTAAAATATCCATTGAAGTCCTTTGCCCATTTTTCAGCCGGGTTGTTTTCCCTTTTGCTGGTGAGTTGAAAGAATTCCTTATATATTCTGTATGCTAGACTCTTTTCAGATGTAGGATTTGCAAATTTTTCCCATTCTGGACATCATTATCTTTTCACCTTATTAATGTCCTCTGATGCACATTTTTAATTTTGATGAAGTCTGTTTTCCTTTTATTGCTTGTGCTTTTGGTGTCATATCTGAGAAGCCATTGTCAAATCCCAGATCATGAAGATTCGCCCTTGTGTTTTCTTCTATGAGTTTTATAGTTTTACATCTACAGTCCATTTTGGTTAACTGGCAGAGGTTGACTTGAGATAGGGATCCAGCTCCATGTTTCTGTGTGGCTCTCCAGTTGTCCCAGCACCATTTGTTGTTGAGACTCTTCTTTCTCCCAAATGGTTTTTGCACTCCTGGTGAAATCCATTGGCCATCAATGCTTGGTGAGTCCTTGAACTCCCGGTTCCATCCCATTGGTCCTATGTCTGTCCCTATGCCAGAGACTGCCCTGTGTTTGAACTACCACTGTTCCCTCAGCCTCACCAGGACTCTCATTCTTCCCATCTGCAAGACGCTTCACTCTAAGTCCACTCCAGCTGCAGCTGGCAGGTATCCATGACGGCCCTTCACCACCACAGTGTTACCTGTGTCCATCCTGGGTGATGCCCCACTAGTGGGGGGAGCACCGGTTCCTTGTCATCCTCCTGCCCTCCTCCCATCTCCATGCTGCTGGTCCTTTCCTGAGTGTGGCCAAGCTCGGGTCCTTTTTCCATGCTCATGACCCAGAGCGCAGGCCCAGCATCCCTCATTTGTGAGCCACCTTGGGCAGGAGTGTGTCCCCATCAAAGCCCTGGGGCTGTGGGGCGGCCCCAGCTCTAGGAATGCAGCACTTACGGGTGGGCCTGTGTATGTCTGTGTGAAGACCCAGTTCTGAAACCCACCTCCACGGGCTCAGCTCCCAACTCGACCACTTCCTTGGTCTGACCCTGAGCTGGCCGCCCACGCTTGTGGTGTAGGGTGACCTAGGCTGAGGCTGAGCCCATCTTTCCTGCCCCAACCTGGGCCCAAGCCCCCAGAGCCCCTGGGAAGATTGCAGCCAGGGTGAGTCACTGCTGATTAAGGTGGGAAGGCGTTTTCTGGGTGGGGTTATATGTCTGGAACAGTCCTGCCCGCAAGAGGCATATGAAGACAGATGATCACTGCTAAGGCCATGGGGGATCACATGAGGGGCTTGGCATTGCAAAGAGGAACTTGTGTGATCTGGACCCTGACTGCCAGCTGACCACATAGAGGGGACAGGGAGGGTATAGTGGGAGCTGAAGCTCAAAGTCCAGAGAAGGAAAGAGGATGGCTTGTGTGGGTGAAGGTGGGCACAGCTGGTGTGGCCAGAGCCCATTTGAACCTGGATTCTTATGAGTTCTTGTGAGTGTCATCACATGTGTGCAAGTGCATGTGCATATCTGTGTATATGTGTACACATGCACACATATGCAAGTGTCTGTGCGTGTGTGCGGGTGCATTGTATGCATGTGATTGCATTGTGCAAGCACACTAGTGTGTGTGCAATGTATATGTGTTCATGTATACGAATGCATGTGTACAAATGCTTATGTGTGTATTGTGTGCAGGTGACTGCATGTATGCCAGTGTGAGCAAGGGCGTGCATATGTATGAGGGTGGGAATACAAGTGTGTGAGTGTATTGTGCAAGTGCACACATAAGTATCCGTGCATATGCATATGTATATGCAAGTGTTCGTGGTATGAACTTGTGAGCGTGAGAGTACCAGTGTGTGTGTTGTGCAAGTCCCCATACAAGTGCACGTGTGTGCATATGCAAGCGTTCATTTGTATGTTCGCATGTGTGTGAGTTTAAGTGTGTGAGTGCATGTGTATGAGTGTGTGTGCATGTGTGCACTCCTGAGTGCCTACTTGGGTGTCCAGAATGGACCAGTGCCCTAGATGTTTGACAAAGGGCAGGGGCTCCAGCAGCCCTCAAGGTGGGCATCCTAAAGCGTCAGTGAGGCCTCCTAGGGTGTGGAGCAGAATTCCTATGGATTGGTGCAGGTAGGCTCCTAGGAGCCAGGTGGTGGGACCAGGGTCAGATGGAGTCTGAGGGCATTGGTCTTAGCAGTAACAGGGACAAGCCAAGAGCACAGATGATCTCAGGACTTGGGAGCAAGAGACCCTGCCCTGCCAGGTTCCAGGTAACCTGGCACCACAGAGCCCCATGGCTGGCCTGAGACTCCATGAGAGTCCCACTCAAGGAGGGGTCCTGGCTGGCTCCAGAGTGTGGGGCAGGGCGGACTGAGGCTAGCCCCGCCTCCTGGATCCCTGTCGGTCTCAGCTAAGGTTTGGGCCACTCCTCCAGCACAAGCTGACTGGCTCTTGTCCCAGGGTCCTGAGTCTCATGATCAGGACCTCCCAGGGCCACCAGCCAGCCAACTGTGCTGCCTCAGAGCCTCCCTTACAGCTACAAGAGCCCTTGGTCATGGAGGAGAAGTGTCCTCAGGATCTGGAGCAGTCTCCAGCTTCCTCCTCAGCCAGACCAAGTCAGCCGCAGGAGGCCCTGGGGTGAGGAAGCCCTAGGGGGTGTGCCCCAGGGCAGGTGGGGAATGAGGAGAAGTGTACCGTGGGCATGAGGCCCAGCTTGGAATAGGAGCTCAACATCCTCTGCTCCTACCCACTCTTCTCCCAGCAGGCCTCACTAAGAGGTCGCAGGGTGAGGAGTGAGGCCAGGTCTGAGAGGATGGGCAATATGCCTGGCCAGGTGCAAGCTTAATTTCCTGTTCTAGAGAATGAAGACTCATGGCAACTTTCTTCATGGGACTCAGGGGGAGTGGATCGAGGACTCTGCACTCTGGAGGGACATGACAGTGTAAGCCTCCCCCTTCTCCAGGGATAGTCTGGGGACTGAGAACCAGGATATAGGCACCAATGGCCCCTTTGTGGTGCCCCCCCCCAAACGATTATAAGGCACAATCTTTGCACCCACTCACGGTATCCATACACAGCTCAAACATGAGCGAAGAACATGGCCACAATCCCTGCTATGCATGCAGGACATGACCTGAGGACTAGCCTTCCTAGTGTCAGACCTTCTCTGTCCGTTTAATTTTCGTCTCTGCAATGCCAAGCAGCCACAGTGGTGGAGGGAGGACTCAGCAACCCCCAGGTAGATTGGGCAGGGAGCTCTACAGGAAGCAAGGACACTTGGTCCTGGCTCATTCCAGCTTGAATCTCCTGGAAAAGAGATGATGCCTCATGTTTGGCCAGGCTAGGGGCAGACACAGGCCAGCCTGGCAGAATGAGGAAAGAAAGGCTGGGGCAGGTGAAAATGTGGGGTGTGTGCAGCACTTAGAGTTGCAACTCCAGAGGCAGAGGTAGGTTGGGCTTTTGGGGGTCCTGGAGCAGCTTCTCACTGGGTGAGCCCTCACAAGATGAGGGGATGGATATATATCTCTCACATCACTTGGAGCCCCATCTGCAGAGTCAGGATCAGAGGACAGGGTAGTCTTTGATCCTGGAAGGTTGGGGGAAGGCAGCCCCACCTCTCTCAGGGCTATACAAAGTTAATAAACAACTGGGAGTTTGAAATTTGTAGATACTGACAGGCATATGTAGAATAGATAAACAAGATTATATTGTATAGCACAGGGAAATATATACAAGATCTTGTGGTAGCTCACAGTGAAAAAGAATGTGACAATGAATATATGTATGTTCATTTATAACTGAAAAATTGTGCTCTACACTGGAAATTGACACAACATTGTAAATTGACTATAATTCAATTTTTAAAAATTAATAAACAGAAAACCCAGAGGAAGATCGCCGAGATGGCAGAGTAGAAGGACACTTTGCTCGCCCTCTCTGATGAATACAGCAAAGACTACATTTACACATGGAACAAGTCTCACAGAATATGTACTGAACTTTGGCAGAACATCTCTTGCAGTTAGAAATACAAGGAAATTCTCAGAAAACCGAGTAGAAAAAAAAAAAAGGAAATTGCTGTAGGACCTGTCCATGGGGAAGGAGCAGCAAAGGAGGAAAACTGCCCTCACTCTGGGGAGCCCCCTCCCCTTTCCAGTGGGGAGGTCAACAGGGACAGAAAGGGAGCTCAGAGAGAAAGCAGTGGCCACTTGGCAGGCAGAACTGAGAGAGACTAGCACAGAGGGTCCCTGCAATCCCTGGACTGAGACACGAGCAGGTGGGAATGGGTTGGGACAAGGTGCTGGAGCTTGGGCTTCTGTGGATGAGCCTGGGGAGAGGGCCGGGGCTGACTATGCAGAGACAGCCTCAGATGGCTGGAGTGTGGTGTGAGCTGGGGCTGGAAGTGTGTGCAGAACAGAACAGCCTACATGCCCCGCAAAAGAGCACCATTACTGGTGCGTGTAGGGGGAGGGGTTCGATGCAGCCTAGACATAACAATCCTCTCCACTAGTTCAGAGGGCATTGCTCAGCATCACTGTTGGCGCATGTTCTCACAAGCAGAAGGGCAGGGTTCAGACACAGTGGTCTTCTCGGCTTGCTTTGGCGGGGCAAAATAGCTGGCGCACAGCTCCCAGGTGGAGATAAGGCTGAAACTTGAATCCATATTCAGGGGTCCCACGACTTCTCAGGCAGGACTGAGATTTGATTCAAGCTCCAGATGGCAGTGGCAGATTTGCACTGCTGGTGCATTTGTGGACCCACAACTCTGAGACAAATGAACAGAGTCCTGGTGCATGGTGGGGGCACGTCTGGGGTTAACAGCAGGCCTGTGTATGGGTCTGGGGTCTGGGCTGACACTGTGGCACACAGTGGATCCAAGTTTGTGAATGCATGTGCACTATAGCAGGTCCTAGTGCTTAACATATGTAGATCAGCCCTGGTGGATCTGCAGATGAAGAGTCTGGAAGTCACCGGGGTAGGTTGCCAACATTCCTGCAGCTGAGCAGGGACAAGGGCAGCATCCACAAAGTGTACTTTGTAAGCCCACATAACAAGTGACAGATGACACCATCAAGGGCACTTGCTGGTGGACATCTCCAGCAGAGGGAGACTCTGCGGCTCCTCTTCCAATCCCACCTACCACACACCATATGCAGGTCAGAAATGGGTCTGGAAGCCTCTATTCTAATAACAGGGAATCAGACCCATCCCCTGTCAGGGCTGTGACAACCAAAGAGAAAAGAGGAGGTCCCGCTCAACAACCAGGGCAGGCTCTGGTCACCACAACACCAACTGTACCCTGAATCAAAGGGTAATAGCCAGCACACATGCTGTGGGAACCACCCATACTGAAAAAAACAGCCCTTGCAACAAAAGTATTAGACATGAACAGTCTACACAGGGATGCTCCCACATGAAAAAAAAAGCCATTCAAGACCACAGTAGATAACTATTACTCCTAAATTCATACAGTCAGAGAAATATAAATAAAATGAAGAATCAGAGGAACCCCTCCCAATTAAAAGATCAAGAGAAGTCCCCTGAAATAAAAAAAACAAAACAATGAAATAGACCATACAGTCTATTAGATCCGAAGCTCAAAAATGAGGTGATAAAAGCACTGAAGGAAATGAGTCTATCAATACAAATGCAGAATAATATAAAAAGGGAAAAGAAACTATAAAGAGGAGCCAATTAGGAGAAGAAAACTCAATTGTTGAGGTAAAAGCTGAACTGAAAGAAGTCAATAGACTAAATAATGCAGAAGAACAAATAAGTGATTTAGAAGACAAGATAATGGAAATCGCCCAATCAGAACAGCAGACAGAAAAGCAAATGAAAACAAATGAAAGCAATATAAGGGACCTATGGGATAATATAATTTGTGCCAATCTATGCATAATAGGGCTCCCAGAAGGAGAAGAAAGAGAAAGGGGGATCAAAAGGGTATTTGAAGAAATCATGATGGAAAACTTCCCAAACCTAAAGAAGGAAACAGATATCCAAATACAGGAAGCATAGAGGGTCCCAAATAAGATGAGCCCAAACAGACCCACACCAAGACATATTATAATTAAAATGGCCAAAGTTAAAGAAATGATTCTAAAGGCAGCAAAAGAAAAACAAAGAGTTAGTTACAAGGGAACCCCCTAAAAGGCTATCGGCTGATTTCTCTACACAACATTGCTGGCCAAAAGGGAGTGGTGAGATATATTCAAAGTCCCAAATGAGAAAAAGCTGCAGCCTGTGATACTCTACCCAGCAAGACTATCCTTTAGAATAGAAGGAGAGATAAAGAATTTCACAGACAAGCAAAAAGTAAAAGAATACAGCAATACTAAACCTACCCTAAAAGAAATATTGAAAGGTCATCTCTAAACAGAAAAGAAGCAGGGAGCTATAGAAAAGAGAAAATGACAATTGAAACTGTGATAACTACAATGAACTGCAAGAGGATAAACATGAAAGTATAAAAGAGGACATCAAAAATCATAAAATGTGGGAGAGAGGAGCAAGAAAATGTAGATTTTCTTTTCATTCTTCTTAGGATGTGTTTGAGCTTATATGACAACCAGTCTAAAGCAAACAGATATAGTAATGGATTAATATACTTGAAAAACAGGGTAACCACAAATCAAAAGCATACAATAGACTCTCTCTCTCTCTCACACACACACACACAAAGAAACCAAGAAAATACAAAAGAAAATTATCAAACCCAAAAGGGAAAACAAAAATAAAAAGAAAGAAACAAAGAATAAACACAAAAACCATCTGGAAAACAGTTTAAAATGGCAATGGACACACATCTATCAGTAATTACTGTTAATGTCAGTGGGCTAAATGCTCCTATCAAAAGATGTAGAGTCGCAGATTGAATAATAAAACAAAAGCCTATAATATGCTGCTTACAAAACACCCACTTTAGGGTGAAGGACACACATAGATTAAAAGTGAAAGGATGGACAAAGATGTTTCATGCAAATGGAAATGACAAGAAAGTGAGGGTAGCAATACTCATATCAGATAAAACAGACTTTGTTGTTGCTGTTGATTTTGGGGGGGATGTAATTCAGTTTGTTTATTTTTAGAGGAGGTACTGGGGATTGAACCCAGGACCTCCTGCAAGCTAAACATATGCTTTGCCACTTGAACTATACCCTCCCCACCTCAGACAAAATAGATTTTAAAACAAAGATCATAAAAAAGTAAAGAAGGACACTATATAATGATAAAAGGAGCAACTAAAGAAGAGGATATTATGCTCATTAACATATATGCACCCAATATATGAGCACCTAAATATATAAAACAAATACTAACAGACATAAAAGGAAAAATTGATAGAAACACAATAATAGCAGGAGATATTAACACCCCACTAACATCGTTGAACAGATTTTCCAGACAGAAAATTAATAGGACAATTGAGATACTAAATGACACAATAGGGCAGTTGGACTTAGTTGATATTTTTAGAAGATTACATCTGCAAAAAACAGAACATACATTGTTTTCAAGTGTGCATGGAACATTCTCTAGGAGAGACCACATATCAGACACAAAAGAAGCCTCAGCAAATTTAAGAGGACAGAAATTATTTCAAACATCTTTTCTGACCACAATGGCATGAAACCAGGAATCAACCACGGAGTAGGGGGAGGAGGGGGGACAAGGGAAAAGCAACTGCATGGAGACTAAAAAACATGCTACTAAAAAACCAATGGGTCAATGATGTAATCAAAGGAGAAATTAAAAATTACCTCAAGACAAATGACAATGAAAACACAACCACACAAAATTGATGGGATGCGTAAAAAGTAGTCCTAAGAGGGAAGTTCACAGTAACACAGGCCTTCCTCAAAAAAACAAGAACAATCTTAAATAAACAATCTAACCTACCACCTAAAAGAATTAGGAAAAGAAGAACAAACAAAATCTAAAGTTAGCAGAAAGAGAGAAATTATAAAGATCAGGAAGGAAATAAGTAAAATAGAAATTTTAAAAATAGAAAAAAAATCAATCAAACCAAGACCTGTTTTTTTTCTTGAAAGAGTAAACAAAATCAACACACCTATGGTCAAGCTAAGAAGAAAAGTGAGAGGACACAAATAAACAAAATAAGAAATAAAAGTAGATAAAATACAACCAACACCACAGAAATACAAAAATCCATAAAAGAATACTATGAACAACTATATGGCAACAAACTGGACAATGTAGGAGAAATGGAGAAGTTTCTAGAAACATACAGTCCACCAAAATAAATAAATAATTTGAACAGACTGATCACTAAATGTGAAATAGAATCAGCAAAAAAAAACCTTCCCTGCAAATAAAAGCCCAGGACCAGAAGTCTTCACTGGAGAATTCTACCAAACATACAAAGAACTCATACCAGATCTTCTCAAACTTTTCTAAAAAAACTGAAGAGGAAGGAATACTCCAAAACTTATTCTATGAAGCCACCATCACCCAGATACCAAAACCAAAGACACTACCAAAAAAGATAATTACAATCCAATATTGTTGATGAATATAGATGAAAAAATTCTCAACAAAATATTAGCAAACAGAATCCAAGAACACAGACACACAAAAAGATCATACACTATGATCAAGCTGAATTCATCCCAGGGACACAAAGATGGTTTAACATACACAAATCAATCAATGTGGTATACCACATCAGCAAAAGAAAGTCCAAAAATCATATGATCATCAATAGATGCAGAAAAGGCATTTGTTAAAATTCAACATCCCTTTATGATAAAAAATCTTAACAAAGTGGGTATAGAGGGAACATATCTCAACATAATAAAAGCTATTTATGACAAATCCACAGCCAACATAATACTTAAAGGTGAAAAGCTGAATGCCTTCTTGCTAAAATCTGGAACAAGACAAAGATGCCCACTATTCACCACTTCTATTAAACATAGTTTTGGAAGTCCTAGCCATAGCAATCAGACTAGAAAAAGAAATAAAAGGGATCCAAATTGGAAGAGAAGAGGTAAAATTGTCAGTATATGCAGGTGACATAATACTATATATAGAAAACCCTAAAGGCTCCAGACAAAAACTACTAAAGCTGATAAAAGTATTTGGCAAGGTAGCAGAATACAAGATTAATATACAGAAATCAGTTGCATTTCTTTACACTAACAATGAAATATTGGAAAGGGAAAGTAAAGAAACAATCCCCTTTAAAGTCACATCAAAAAAAAAAAAAAAACCAACTTAGGAATAAATCTGACCAAGGAGGTGAAAGACTTACATGTGGAGAACTACAAAATATTGATTAAGAAAATTAAAGATGATTTAAAGAAATTGAAAGATATCACAAGCTCTTGGATTGGAAGAATTAATATAGTTAAAATGGCTATACTACCCAAAGCAATCTACAGATTTGATGTGATCCCTATCAAATTACCCAGGACATTTTTCACAGAACTAGAACAAACCATTCTAAAATTCACATGGAATCTCAAAAGACCCAGAATTGCCAAAGCAATACTGAAGAAAAAGAACGAAGCTGGAGGAATAACCCTCCCAGACCTAAAACAATACTACAGAGCTACAGTCATCAAAAAAGTGTGGTATGGGCACAAAAATAGACATATGGATCAATGGAACAGCATAGGAAGCCAAGAAATAAACCTAGATACTTACAGTCAATTAATCTTTGACAAAGGAGGCAAAAATATACAATGGAGAAAAGACAATCTCTTCAGCAAGTGATGTTGGGAAAACTGGACAGCTGCATGTAAATCAACGAATTTAGAGCACTCCTTCACACCATACACAAAAATAAACTCAAAATGGCTTAAAGACTTAAACATAAGACAAGACACTACAAATCTCCTAGAAGAAAACACTAGCAAAACATTCTCTGATATAAATCTCAGCAATGTCTAAGGCAGTCTACCTGAGCAATAGAAATAACAGCAAAAATAAACAAATTTGACCTAATTAAATTTATAAGCTTTTATACAGCAAAGGAAACCATAAACAAAGCAAAAAGACAGCCTGCAGAATGGGAAAAAATATTTGCAAACGATGCAGCTGACAAGGGCTTAAATTCCAGAATACATAAGCAGCTCATACAACTTAATAACAAAAAAACCAAACAACCCAATCCAAAAATAGGTACAAAACCTAAACAAGCAAGTCTCCAATAAAGACATACACATGGACAATAGGCACATGAAAAAGTACTCGATACAGCTAATTAGCAGAGAAATGCAAATCAAAACTACAGTGAAGTATCACTTCACACCAGTCAGAATGGCCATTATGCAAAAGTCCACAAGCAATAAATGCTGCACAGAGTGTGGGGGATAGGGAATCCCTCCCACACTGTAGGTGGGAAGGTAGTTTGTTGCAGCTGTTATGGAAAACAGTATGGAGATTCCTCAAAAAGTTAAAAATAGACTTACAATATGATCCAGAAATCCCGCTCCTTGGCATATATCTGGAGGGAAGTCTTTCAAAAAGATACATGCACCCCAATGTTGATAGCAGCACTATTTACAATAGCTAAGACATGGAAGCAACCTAAATGTCCACTGACAGATGACTGGATAAAGAAGATGTGGTACATACTCAGCCATTAAAAGAAAGAATAAAACAGTGCCTTTTGCAGCAACATGGATGGACCTGGAGATCATCCTTCTAAGTGAACTAAGCCAGAAAAAGAAAGAAAAATACCATAGGACATCACTCATTTGTGGAGTCTAAAGGAAGAAGGCAGGGGGAGGTGCCAAGTTGGCAAAGTAGGGAGACTCACACCTCGCCCTCTCCCACAAATACAACAAGAATTACATCTGCATACCCACTGAATCACACAGGGCACCTATCAAAATCTGGCCGAGTGTCTCTTGCTTCAAAATATAGGAGGATTCTCACAAAATCTGGTAAGACAAAAAAAGAAGACAAACTAAGAAAAAAAGCAGTGTGGAACCAGTCCTGCAGGGAAGAAATGGCAAAGGAAGAAAGGCACTCTTTCGCTGGGATGCCTCCTCAATTGCCAGGAGGTCAGTGGGAACAGGAGCTGACCTTCTGAGGCTCAGAGGAGAAAGTGGCATCTGCTTGACAGAACTAAGATAAACTGTCATGGAGGGTCTCTTTGACCCCCAAGCTCTAGATGTGAGCCAGCTAGGATTGGCTGCTGGAGATCAGTGTGGAGCCTGGGCAGAGGGCTGGGGCCCACTGCACTGAGGCAGCCTCAGGGGGACTGGAGGGTGGTGTGAGCTTTGGCTGAGGGTGCATGCAGAACAGAACAGCCTGGGCCCCCCCATATAAAAGCACCACTGCTGGTGTGCATGTGGGGGAGGAGTGCAGCACAGCCCTGCCATAGCCCCTGTCTCCCCTTGGCTCCAGTGTTGGTGTGTTCTTGTGAGAAGAGGGGTGGGGCTCGGTCATAGCCATTGCTGCTGTGTGAAGGTGGGGCTGAAAGCTGAATCCACAGAGCCAGAGAAATATAAGTAAAATGAAAAAGCACAGGAACCACTCCCAATTAAAAGAACAAGAGAAATCCCCTGAAAGAATGAACAATGGGATAGAACTTGACAGTGTACTAGATCATGACTTCAAAAAGGGAGTGATAAAAGCACTGAAGAAAATCAGAGAGGCTATGAATAGAAACAGAGAACTCTATGAAAAGGAAATAGAAACTATAAAGAGGAGCCAATTAAAAACAGAAAACTCAATGGCTGAGATAAGAGCTGAGCTAAAGGCTGTCAAAAGCAGCACAGATAATGCAGAGGAATGAATAAGTGCCTTGGAAGGCAGGATAACAGAAATCACTCAATCAGAACAGCAGACAGAAAAGTAAGTAAAAACCAATGAAAACAATATAAGGGACCTATGGGATAATATAAAGTGTGCCAACTTACGCATAAGAGGGGTCCCAGAAAGAGAAGAAAGAGGAAAGGGGATTGCAAACATATCTGAAGCAATCATGACAGAAAACTTTTCAAACCTAAAGGAGGAAATAGATATCCAAGTACAGGAAGAACAGAGGGTCCCAAATAAGAAGAATCCTAACAGAACGACACCAAGACATATTATAATTAAGATGGCCAAAGTTAAAGATAAAGAAATGATTCTAAAGGCAGCAAAAGAAAAACAAAGAGTCAGTTACAAAGGAACCCCCATAAGGCCTTCAGCAGATTTCTCTACACAAACACTGCAGGCCAGAAGGGAGTGGTAAGATGTATTCAAAGTCCTGAATGAGAAAAAGCTGCAACCTAGGATACTGTATCTGGCAAATCTCTCCTTTACAGTAGCAGGAGAGAGAAAGAATTTCACAGACAAGAAGAAACTAGAAGAGTTCAGCAATAGTAAACCTATTCTAAAAGAAATATTGAAAGGTCATCTCTAAATAGAAAAGAAGCAGGAAGCTATAGAAATGAGAAAAACGTAAGTGGAAATGCGATAACTACAATGAGTTGCAAGAGAATAAAAATGAAGATGTTAAAAAAAAGACATCAAAATCATAAAAATTCAGAGAGGAGAGCAAGAAAATAAAGATTTTTTTCTCTCTATTCTTTCCTTTTTTTCCTTAATTCTTTTTAGGATGTGTTTGAGGCTGCATGACTACCAATCTAAAGCAAACAGATATAAAATGGGGTTAACATACTTGCAAAACAAGGTAACCACAATCAAAAGCATACAACAGAGTCACAAAACCCAAAAAGAAACCAAGCTAATACAAAAGAAAATTATCAAACCAGAAAAATACCATATGATGGTGGAATTTCATTATATGTGGAATCTAAAAAAAAGAAAGACAAAAGATAAACGAACTTATTTACAAAACAGAAACTAACTCACGGACATAGAAAACAAACTAATGGTTACCAGGGGTGGGAAAGGGGGCGGGAAGGGATAAATTGGGAGTTTGAGATTTGCAGGTATTAACTAATATATATAGAATAGATAAACAACCTAGTTCATGCTGTATAGCTCAGGAAACTATATTTGATATCTTGTAGTAACTTATGGCAAAAAAGAATATGAAAATGAATGTGTAGGTTCATGTATGACTGAAGCATTGTTCTGTACACCAGAAATTGACACAGCATTGTAAACAGACAATACTTCAATAAAATATATATATTTAAGAGGTTTTTTTTTAAGGCAGAAATGAACTTATTTACAATACAGAAACAGACTCACAGACAAACTTGTTACCAGGGGGGATGCAGGTGAAAAGGGATAAATTGGGAGTTCAAATTTGCAGATACTACTATATATGAAATAAACAAGTTTTTACTGTATGGCACAGGGAACTTTATTTAATATCTTATAGTAATGTATGATGAAAAAATATGGAAAGGAATATATGTGTGTATATGTATAACTGAAAGATTATACTGTATGCCAAAAGTTGACACAGCATTGTAAACTGACTATACTTCAACAACAACAAAAAATAAATCAAATTTTTAAAAAAGAAGAAACCCCAACTAAATAGAGTCAGAAGAGCAGAAGAGGGAGCTCTAATGACCTGCTACTGCTCTTCTTTCCTGGCAAGGGCTCAGCCAATGAAAAGGCATAGACTCTTTGTTTACTGTAGCCCCCCCCAACTTCCTTTTCCCTTCTATAAAAGCATTCCCCTACCTAGCCTTGCGGGGGCTGGCACGTGGCTCATCATGGTTGCAGACCTCAAATTCCAATTCTCTGCTGATCCTGAACAAACACATTTTTGCTGGAGAAATAACTGGCAGTCTACTTTAGGTCAACATTTTGGTGGCCCACGTGGGGATCAGAAAAGACCCCTGAAGGCTCTGAGGTTGGTAAGTAAACAGGTGTGGAACTTCATTGTAGTTCACTACTTTTCCTGCTGACACTGGGGTTTGAAGGTACATCTTTCTCCTGGATCTGAGCTTATGCTCTCTTTGCATTTTGCAGCTCTCCAGGTTTTATTTGGGATCTATTTTAAGGTTTGGTCCTTTCTGGTTAAGGCTTTGTTCTGTATGTGAGTATTCATTTGGCACTTCAGTCTGATTTTGAAATCAGAGTGTTTCACTGGAACTGTGCTAACCTCCAGTCCATTCCCTTTGGAACGGGGGCTATTTCTCCTGGCACTGGCTAGTCTTCAATCCATTCCTTTGGAAGTGGGGGTGGGGGTGGTTGAAGAGGGCTGGTTCATTGGAACTATGCCAATTCAGCCTTCAGCCCATTCCTTTCTGAGCCTTAAGCCTGGCTTCTCCAGTACCAAGCTGCTCCCTTAGAAGTGGCTGGTGTTAAGCCTGCAGGCTGTTTGAGTTGCAAGCTGTCTGAGCTATCAGATCTGTTTAAACTGTTTGAACTGTTATCTGTGTAGGCCATTTGAAAATTATCCTTTCCCTCTGGAGAAGAAACTCTGATAAATGGGATCCCAGTTAACTAAACATTTTGAGGTTGTCCCCTGCACACAAGGACTTTGGCTGATTTTGTGCTTAAAAACAAAAAAACAAAAAAACCCACAGTCCTCCCTCATGTACAGTTCTGAATAAGTGGATCAATCTAACCAAAGGCAATTTAGAACTTCAATGACCATTATGGGAAATTTTGAAATCCCCAAATTTAATTTTCTTAAAACTGAATTAGACTACCATAGCTCTAAAATTTCCAAAACTGAATGGAATGCCTATTTTGATTGGTATTTTAAGGCTATTCCCTTAAATAAGTTCCCTTAGCTTCATTCTCTCAAAGAATTTCATTTTTCTCTGAAACTCCACTCCCTTTTCCTCTGAATTTATCGGAGTCCATTTCTTTAAAATTAAGCCTTCTGAGGATCCAGAGGCTAAATTCTTAATTTTTTTACATTCTCTGGACTAAAGCTGAACTACAAGCCATGGTCAAAGAATCTCCCAAAGCAATGAAAGATCCTCACATATTTTCTGAGGAAGTTAATATAGTCATTCAATTTTACCAACTTGACTTCTCTGACTTACACCAGGTAATTCATTTGCTTGTCAGTAAAGCTCAGGCCCAGCATTAGATGAATACTGCTAACTGGGAAAACCTTGAAAGGTCTCTAATATTAACACCAGAAGATCAGCCTACTAACCTATTATATGATCAGGCTCAGGCAATCACTCGGCAACTTCATTGGACAATTCCTAGGGCTTGTCCAAAGCCTGTTGAGTGTAACAAAATTCAGGCTTATACACCGAAATCTAATGGACATATTCACGACTTTTATAATTGACTTCAGATTATTTTTTAAAAAAAATTCTGGTCTTCTTTCAGATGTTGATTCCACCGGGGTAGCTTTTAACCCTGTTTATTTATGACTGAATCAGGGCCTTTCCCTTCTAGTTAAAAAAGACCAGGATGGAATGGGAAACTGTGTGTAATCCACATTTAGTTAATATGGCAAACACATTTTTTCACACTCTAGATGAGTCGCCTAAAAAGGAAGATTGCTAAAATTCTTCATTTTCAACTCCAGCAAAAAAAGGCCCCTAAAAGAAATCAAAACTCTCCTAATTTCTGCTGTTATTGCAAAGCAATAATACTGGAAAAGAGACTGTTACAAATTTAAGTGCTTCAGGCACCTTTAGCACTTTAACCAACATTTCCAACGTCCCTCCAGTTCTCAGTGATGAGGCTCCAAGGAACTACAGAGGGTTCCTCCCAATCTTCTCTCCTAATCAGCTTGGAGAAACACTTCTCCAGATTAGGGATGAATCTCCTCCAGTTCTGATTGACAACAGAGCCACACTTCCACTGCTAACCCACTACTATAAAGCAGCTCTTGACTTGGAGCAACAAAACAGTTCACATAGTGTCTCTTCCGAACCTCCTCAGGTTCCTATTTCTGAACCTATCCCCTTTTGTTTAGGTCTTCTGGGAGGGCCACACCCTTTTCTCTTCAGTTCCTCTGCCCCTACCCATTTATTAGGCAAAGACTTCTTAAAGAAGTATCATGCTGGAATTTCTTTCTCCAAAAAGGATGAAATAATTCTGGAATTAAATAGTGGTCATAAAAGAAACCAACCAGGTGAGTTGAATGACCTTCTGACACTTTTTATTTGCTGTCTCTGATGGTAGAACTGGAACTAGTGATCAGTTGTCCTTATTGAATCAACTGTCATTCCACTTTTGGGTAAAATCTCCAACTGATTTTGGCAAAATTCATATCAAGATCAAATATATCCTTCAAAACCTCTTCCCAGAATGTACACATATAGTAATATAAGTAAAGAAGCCCGTTAAGGCGCAACGTCCATAATAGAAGATTACAAAGCTCAAGACCTTATTGTCCCTTTTACTAGCCCCTGTAGCACTCCTGTTTTATTGATAAAATCTAATGGCCAAGGGTGAGGTTTGTCCAGGACCTCTGAGCAATAAACCGCATAGTTAAATCCCTTGACACCCTTTTGTTCCTAATCCTCATACTAGCATCCATTCCCACCAGAAGCAAATTCTTTACTGTAACTGATTTCTACAGGGCATCCTTTAGTACTTCAGCTGATAAAGCTATCCAATACCTTTTTGCCTTCTCTTGGGAAGAAAAACAATTCACCTGGTCAGTAATGCCTCAGGGTTTTACTGAGGGTTCTTATTTCTCATGAATCCTGAAGGCTGATCTGGATGATACAAAATTCCCTAGGGATTCTACTAAATTGCAATGTGTGGATAATTTGCTTCATTGCTTTTCTCAAGCCTCCTCGCAGGAAGACAGCATCCACTTATTAATTAAAGCTTTTAGCCTTAAAGAGATATAAGGTCATCAAAGAAAAATTATGGTTTGACCAAACCCAGCTTTGATATTTAGGGCATCTGACATCAGAATAAGGGGTACACCTAGATCCTAATAGGCTTCATGGTATCCTGAGTTTCCCCAAACCCAAAACTAAGGGTCAACTGCAAGGTTTTCTTGGGCCAGTTAGTTATTGGTGAAGCTGGATTCCAAATTTCTCACTTATGCCAAACCTCTGTATGTTTTACTAAACAATATTAACCCCAACCCAATTTTATGGGGGAGAACTGAGCAACATAACTTTTAAGACCCTAAAGGAAGTCTGATAAACCCACCTGCCCTTAGGCATCATAATTATCAGAATCTCCCTCTCTTTTTTGTATATGAAAAGGAAGGGAATCCCTTGGAGTTCTCACCCAAAAAACAAGGGGACCACCATCAACTCATAAAGTATTGTAGTCAGCAGCTGGACCCTGTGGCATGGGGATAACCCACTTTGCCTTAGAGCCCAAACTGCCAATGCCCTTTTGGGTAAGGCCACTGAGAAAAATCATTGTGGATCCCCTTTAACCATTTTCGTACCTGATAGAGTAGAAGTCCTCCCGAATTCTCATCACACCTGTGAAGTCCTTCTGTTAGCTGCTCCTCACATAGTACCTTTACATTGTAATAACTTTAACCCTGCTACTCTTCTTCCATCACCAACAAAGTCCTCCATGGCTTAATGCTGATGGACCACATCCTAACTCCTCATGATGACCTGCCTGAAGCTCCCCCATGTAAAGCTGAGTCTCACGGTCCGTTGATGGTTCTTCTTTAAAAGGTGACAATGGTACATATTGTGCTGGATCTGCTATTGCAACTCGTTTTTACATTATTGAGACAGCATCTTTACCTATAGTGGCCTCAGCCCAACACACTCTTACATGGGCTTGTGCTCTAGCCAACGATAGAACTGCCAGTATTTATGCTGACAGTAGATATGCTTCTGTCATTGGTGACCATATAGTAATTGTAACTGCTTAACTGTCTAATAGTTTAGGTGGCTTTTCTCATGCTGTTGCCAACCAGGGTTGGGCTGGAGTGGGGAGCTTGTGTGGTCTGCCCAACGCCTTCATGGTGCTACGTGCAGGGACCTGGTGCCATACCCTGATTTTGCTCCTGACACCTCCGAAGTGGAAGTTGGATTTCTGGTTTTTGTATCTTGTTGTCCATAATTCGTCCCAACTGTGTATGCATGCAGTCATTTTCAGTCCCTTATAGTTTCTTTGTATTTTTTGCTTGAGATGCAGGTCCCAGCCTGTGCAAGCATTGCAACAAGAGATCCCAGGTCTCAGCCTGCCTCGATCCTAGAAACATATATCAACCTGACTTTAATCTGCACAAGTTTTTCTTTAGAGCACTTTTCCACAGGCCCTCTTCCTAAACACCCTCAGTCCCAGGCACAAGAATATTAGGAGATACAGGTCATTGATTCCCAAGTCCAGAGATAAACAACATGCCCAACTGAAGGAAGGGGACCAGAAGGAGATCACTGTATCTGCAAAATCAAGAAACATTGCAACAATTTGTTACCCTGTGTGTGATCTCTATGGAAACCAGCACCATCCCTTGAAGTTTTGTTATAAAACCTCCTTCCTTCTCTCCCCATCAGACTCATAGTCTTAGAGGCATTAGACCACTGTGACCTCCTTTGCCTGGCAAAGAAATAAAGCTGTCCTTTCTGCTTCATACAAAACCCTATCCTTGAGTCTCAATTCAGTAATCAGGGTAGGGAGGCAGATTTTCAGCAACACTTCCAGAGTGGCCCATGACTTTGAAATATTGGTGGAAGCAACGTGGCTTCCTTACTTCCAGTAGAAATAAAATTTAAAATGGCCCCTATGTTTAGGAATTATTGGATACAACAATTTTACCTGATGCTTTAGCTATTATGAAGATTCTGGAGCATACTAAACTTAACTCTCTGGAAGCTAAGGGAAAGCACCTTGCTGACACTCCTGCAAGGAATGTTGTACTTAAAGGAACAAACTGCAGCCAAACCTCTGCTGTGGTCCAAAGGAATATTGCCCCAAAGGATAACTTTGAAAAACTGGCCAGAGAATCCCAACAATTGGGCTCAGAAGAGGAAAAACAAAGATTGGAAATCCAACAATTATTGGTTCAATAAAAAGAGAAAACTCTGGTTCAGACCAAATAACAGCCCAGTCCTACCAGAGACTCTAAAATTCCCACTCATCACCACTGTACATACATGAAACCATCTGTCTACTGACAAAATGATAGCCTTCAGGAGTCGATGTTGGTGGGGAAACATTAACAGGGCTGCAAAAATTGCCTACCTCACTTGCCCTGCTTGTCCAAAACACAACCCAGGAAAGCCTGTTTGTACCGCTCCTGGACATTTTAAACTACCTAATGGACAATTTGAGGTCTGGAAAATGGATTTCATATGACTTTCTCCATCTAGTGGATATAAATATGTTTTAGTCATGGTCTGTATGTTTGCACAGTGGACTGAAGCCTTCCCTTGCAGACAGGCTACAGCCTCTTCTGTGGCTAAAGCCCTTTTGGAAAAAATTACCCCTACCTGGGGAACTCCTCTGGAACCCACAGTGATCAAGGAGCCCATTTTACTGGTCAGGTACTTTGACAGGTCTGTACTGGTTGGATGGCTTTACAGCACTTTTACTATGCTTACCACCCTCAGGCCTCTGGTTTAGTTGAACACACTAATGGCATTATTAAGACTCAGGAGGCAAAATTTGTAGAAGTCTTCCAAATACCTTGGCCAAAAGCATTGCTATTTGTTCTTTTAAATTTCATACCCACTCCTTTTGGAATTCATGAATTCTCACCCATTAAGATAGTCACAGGATGCCCAATGTACTCACCTCCTGCCTCTTTTGACCCACTACTGATAAAAGGAGAGCTACTTCAATATTGCAAAGACCTAATTGCGTCTATTAAAAATAACCATGTTCTGGTAGCACAGTCTTTTCCCACTGCATTCTCAAGAGATGACTACCTCAAGTATCATACCTTGAAACAGGGAGACTCTGTCTATTGGAAAATGTACCTCCAGAAAGACTCACTTTAGCCTCACTAAAAAGGCCCCATCAGACACTTCTAACCAACTCTGTGCCACCAAATTCCAGGGAATAGACCCTTGGATTCATATAACACACCCAAAGAAAGCATCAAACACTAATTTGAAACGCACATCATCTGGTGACCTGAAAGTAAAGAGTTCCTGGAATTGAAGCAGATAATATATGATGAGACAGCTTTTCTAAGATATCTGGAACAGGTCTGTTTGGAGTTTGTCACCAAAACTTTGATGATGACATAATGATTCAGATAATCTCCAAGGTCTGTTATCTTGATAGAAATTGCTCGAGATTTCTCCTTTCTACAGCTCCTTGTTACTTGAACGTGACCTCAGTAGGTTTCCAATCTGTGCCCTTTCCCTCCAGTGTGAAACATTACACCCAGGAAAGGTCCTTCCTGGCACATAGGGAGAAAAAGCTCCTGATACCGGAAAAGTTGACTTTTGATCTGGAATGCTTTCAGAGAAGGGTCTTGATCAAAGGGGGAGAAATGTAAAAAAAAATTAATAAACAGAAATATCAACCAAATAGAGCTGGGAGATCAGAAAGGGGGGCTCTCATGCCTTCTGACAATAGCGCTGCCCAACAGGAAGAAGAAAGACTCCTCTTCTTTCCTGGCAAGGACTCAGCCAAAGGAAAGCTATAGACTTCTCGTTTACCATAGCTCTCCCAACTTCCTTTTCCTCGGCTGTGCAGGAACTTGCATGTGGCTTGCCATGGTTGCAGACCCTGACTTTCAATTCTTTGCTGATCCCAAATAAACTCATCTTTGCTGGAGAAAAACTGGCAGTCCATTTGTTTTAGGTCAGCAGGACTCCAGCCAAAAGTCAGTGGCCTTAGAAGATAGGCCATGAGACGGGGGGTTCACCAAATAGCTCTCTGGTTGGAATGGGCCACATCCAAGTCTCCTCTTCCTGGGAGTCCCCGCCTGCCCTCTGGATCTGGTTGAGACTAAAGACCCAGGAGAGCAGGGCTGAGGAGGCAGGAGCATGCTGCTCCGCCTGCTCCCAGGGCTTGGAATGTGGAATGAGCAAAGGATCAGGTTTCCTCATTTGCCTGACAAGTTCACTTAACCAGTGGGAGCTGAGCCCTGCTCTAATGGGAACCAGCTGTGGGAGGGGGAAGCTGTGTCTGGAAGGAGCATAGGCCACGTACTCAGTACCCAAGTCATCTCCCAGGGAAGTCTCAGTGTAGCCCTCCTTCTAGAGCTGGGGAAACTCAGACCCAGGGAGGTGGGCCACAGCACACCCATGTCCAGGGCTCCTCCACACAGACAGCAACTGGGGATCCTTGGGCATGCAGATGGCTGCTCCTTTAGGTCACTGCCCAGAGTAACTGTCCTCAGGTCCAGGCAAAGCTCCTCACTCAACAAGGCTGACCCAGCTTCCCACCCAGCCCTCCTTGCCCAGAACCTACCAGTCTGGTCTCCATGAACCCTGGGGTCAGACCTGGATGTTCTGGCTTGCCCTCATTTGCTTCCCTTCCCTTTAGTACAGTCATAGCTTCCCCTCCAGCCAGGGCACTCAGGAGTGAGGAGTGTTTCTTCCCATGCCAGGTCTTGGGGGCACACAGGCCTTGTATATTGGAAATAATTCACAGGTCTGTCAGCTTCGAGTTATTTCTGGGAAAGATGGTAGCCTTGGTGTGGGGAGTGTAACCCCAGCAGCCTGCCACCAGCAGTAGAAGAATGCAGGCTTATCCCAGCTGCCTGATCTAACCCTACCACACGATCTTTAGCCCTACACATCCTCAAATCCAGCTCTTACTACCTTGTACTAACTATGTATCAGTTAAATTTGCCGCATAACAAAACATCCCCAAACTTGGTGGTTTAGGTCAGATATGTCTCTTTTCTCACAAATCTTTGGTTTCCTATGTGGCTTGACCGGAGCTGAGTATTAGGATGGCCTCACTCAGGTGTCTAGACAGGGCCAGGACAGGGGTCAGGGGCCTGGGTGGTAATGGAGTTACAGCTCAGTGGGGCTTCAAGTTTGGCCAAGCTTTCCTGGAAAGGGCTGGGGCCTGTGATGAGGGACTGTGGTGCGGTGAGAGGTAGAGAAAGGCTGCCCATGGCCTGGTTTAGGCCTGACAGAGGTTTTAGGCAGGGGGCAGGACTGAGCTGCTAGGCCCAGGCTCTGAGCAGAGGGGCATGGATCAGACCCGAGGGGCAATGATGACCACAGCCGGGGCTGACGCCTGGCCCCAGGACCCCATAGCCACTTGCAGTCACTCTGGGTCTGTTGCAGGGCCAGGCTTCTCCTTCCTGGACTCCTAGGTGTGTCCTGGGTCTGTCTGTCTGGCATGGAGCTTATGGGGGCTAAGGGTGGATAGAGGGCACTGAGGGCATGGTCCAAGCTGTGAGTAGGCTGGTCCCTGGGCAGAAGGCCAGTACTGTTGCCGACATTTTCCTGCTATGCTGGCCTCAGATAGCAACTCCAGGGGATTGTAGGTAGCCTGATCCGAGCCTACCTCGTGACTTATCCACCGCATGGACCCTGACAGAGGCCCACAAGGCCCAGCATGTGTGGCAGGGAATCCTCAGAATGGCTCCTAGGAGAGGATATCCAGCGGAGCACAGGGCTGGGGGCAGAGAAATCCCCCACAAGGCAGTTCCCTGGGGACGGCCTGAGTCCCCCCACCCAGGGGCACCATCCATGCCAGCTGGGGGCCAGGTGGCTCTGCAGAAACAAGGGTGAGGCCCCACACACCCAGGCCCATGAAATGGAAAGAACAGTCAAGGGGGTTCTGTGGGGCCACAGGGGACTCTGGGCCAAGAGGAACAGAGGAAGAGGCATAAATGCAGGGGGTGTGAAGTACTAGTGGGGCAGCCCGAGATGTAGGAGGGACCTTGGGGGGATGGAAGGAGCAGGTCAATGGGGGACAAGTGGGAAGAGGAGGAAGGGACATGGAGGATGAAAGAAGCAGGCCTATGGGGGACATCTGGGGGTGTAGAAGGGGACATGATGGTAAAAGGAGAGGGCCTTGGAGGGGACAGCCCAGGGGTGCAAGATGGGTCATGGCATTGGAAGAGGCAACCCATGGGAGGACAGGAGACATGAAGGATGCAGGAGGGAACATGGCCAAGGAAGACAAAGGATGCAAGAAGGGACTCGGGATGGGGTGAGAGGGGGGCATAAGCCTGTGGTGAACAGTCAGTGGGGCTAGAATGAGCAGGCCTGTGGGGAACAGATGAGGGGACAAGAGGGGAACATGGGGGATGGAAGGAGCAGCCTTCCAGTCCCCACCAACATTGACTCATGAAGGCTATCATATTGTCAAGGACCCACCTTTACAAACAACAGTAAATTCCCCTGGTTTTCATGAGCTGCGGCAGAAGCCAGCAAACATTTTCTCTGAAGGGCCAGAGGCCTGGGCAGAGAAACAACCCTCATCTCTATGGCTGGCTCAGAAAAGCAGCCAGGATGATCCATAAATGATTGAGCCTGACTAAATTTCAATAAAACTCTTTTCATGCATACTGAAATTTGAAATTTCATATAATTTTCACATGTCATGATATAATCTACTTTTTTCCCCCATTCATTGAAAAGCATGAAACCATTCTTAGATGGCAGGCAATCCCAAAGCAGATGTGAACCAGAGGGCTGACTCTTGAGCTAGAGTGACGAAGCTTTTTAAAAATAATAACGTGCAAATAAAATAATATGCAATAATCAGCTGGACATTGAGATGGGCAACTGTGTGTACTGCTGGCAAGTACTGTCAGGCACCCCAGATTCTTCTAGGAAACTCCTTGGCAGTGTAATGGTGGGAGTTTAAGCCAGTAAAGTCTTTTTAGGGGAATTTGACAGTGCCCTTCAACTTTTAAACATGCTGACCTTCCGACCAGCAATTGTGTTAAAAAAAAATCCATCCCATAGGAATATGTGTTGAGAGTGCCAGAATGCAGCATTATTTGTAAGAGTGGAAAACTGATTTTATTTGGGGGTTACTGAGATAGCTAGCATCTGTGAAAGGATGTGTTGGTTGTGTGGTGCATCCTTCTGTATGCTAAGTGGGATCACATCCTTTTCCACCTGTAGCTACACATACTGCCCTCCTGGTGGGCGCAAGGGCTGGGGCCTCTCCCTCATCGTGGAGAAGCTGGGACAGTCTTAGTTGCAAGGCTGTGGAGATGGAGAGGCAAGGGGAGGGGGTGCCTCATTCGTGGCCGCCCTAGCTGGGCCGGGAGGCGGATTAGAGAACATTCCATGAACTCTGCTGCCCGGCCTTCCTGGCCGGGCTGGCGGCAGCCTTTGGAGACCTCTGGCTGACCCAGCTCCTCCCGGAAGGCAGCCCGGAATTCCCATCAGCGTGCACCTGGCCAGGCCCCTGCCCGCAACTAAGTGGATGCCCATCCCGGGAACGCCCTCGGGGACGGGCCAGTGCAGCGAGGGGAGTAAGACCCTGCCGCTCCCAGTCCTGGGGTCAGGGGTCAGAGGGCAGCCGGGGACAGGTCACCAGCACAGCTCTACTGTAGTCCCCTAGGGACAGTGGTCACTGACGGCTCCCTTGAATTGCTGGCAGGTGTCCTGGCTGAGAGGACATAGACGAGCGCAGCGCGCAGAACCCAGTCTGGCTCCCCGGCAAGCCTGTCGGGTCCCGCTGCCAGCCCTCGGGGTAGGAGATGCCCTCACAATCACTCTGTGGTCGTGGGGTTTTGTTATCACCGCAGTCCAGGTCCCAGCCTCCCAGGACACACAGAGGCCTGGCGGACACCGGTGGTGAAGGCGCCAGGAGCGGTCAGCTGGGCCAGCCACCGTCCCCACTCGTCCACTGATCGACGCTTCTCTGACCGCAGGAATCTGCCTCCCATTTCTCCAAGTTCAAAGGCAGATGGCTGATGTGGGTGTGCCCGTCCCCTGCTGCTCCTGGATCCCGGGTCTCAGTGTACTGGCCTGAGAGGAGAGGGGCTCTGCTCTGTGCTGTCTGTCCATTGCTCTGCTCCCACTGAGGGGCCATGACCCACGAACGTGCGGCAGGAGCCCTCCAACAGCAGCCTCAGCAGCAGGCTTGATTTAGGTGCCGGGCGGCTGGGAGCAGCTCTGGCTCAGCTGGATGCCAGCACATGGTGCTCTGTACTGACTCAGCTCCTGGCTGACCCACACTTAGGGCCTCCCGGCTCTCAGAGCTTCTCAGCAGATCCTCCCAGACCTCTGTGCTAACCTAAAATTCAGAGTTCAGGCCTCCACAGACCTGCTCACCATGGTCCCCTCACCCATAAAAGAATATTATGAGGTGTCCCCACATGGCAGTTACAAAGAGGACCTACCATCCTGTGAGCTTGAGTGGCCTAAATTCCCACCTCTTTCCTTAACTCTCTCTCCCTTACTCTTTCCCAGGCAAATTCAGAACTCCCTGCCAACCCCAGGCTACCCAGGAAATCTTCGTATCAATCATGCCTGTCTAGAACATCCTGTCTCAATTCCCAGGCCTGTCCTAGAACTCCTTGTTTTCTGAAGCCCTGTTCTAGAACTTTCTGCCTTCCCCCAGGCCTATTCTAGAAGTCTCTGTCTCCCCAGGCCTCTCCTAGACTCCTTGCCCTCCCCTGCCTCTTGCAGTCCTGTCCTAGAAACTCCCTGCCCCTCTGGATGGGGCCAGGCCATGTGACTGCAGTATTTCCTGCTTTGTGTCGGCCGCAGAAGGACGCAGTCTCGTGGATTTTGCTGATCTCCATGGGTGCAGATGCTAGGCGACTCCTGCTCTGATGGTCGAGAGCAATCAAGGATGCTCTACGTTGCTAACGATGGACCTGGTGACAGCCCTGTGCCTCGGACTGCTGGGTGGCTTCCCTACTTGGCAATGGGGAGTCACTTCAGACTCAAAGGCTGTGTGATTCTCCTAGACCCCTAGATTCTGAGAGTCAAAGCTGGTTTTCAGTCCTCAGAACCTGTGATGGAGGGTTTGCTGCTCTTTGAGATCCCCAAGTTCTCTGCTAATGCTACATGAGGTTCTCATGAGTCCCTGTGGGGCAGCTCCCTTGCTGGCCAGCTGTGTAACTTTAATAAATCAGATGGGAGGTTGCTGAAGTTCCTTCAGAGATGACAGATGACAACAGGTTGCATGCACCTCTTTCTGGAAGACTTTGGAGGTGACTTGGTCACTGTCAAGGTAGGACATCTTCAGCAATGTCCCTCTCTGTGCCTGGCTTCCAGCCATCTCCCCATTCCATTGATAAGGCTGGTCTTACTGCATGGTGTTTTGCTGTGGAAAACCAGAGGGTGAGGTCCTGCAGAACACCTGGATCTCAGGTCAAGGTTGCTACCCTCAGAGAGCTCAGGGTTCAGTTGCAAAGATGAGCCTCCACCAGGATGATGAGGGCCACAGGAGGGAATGTGCTCAACCCAGGACACAGAGGAGTGAGGGGTGCAGTCCTAGGTGGGAACTCAGGGGTAGGGCTGGGGTCCAAGCCACTGAGGTGAGACCCAGAGTGGCCAGCGGCTTGGAAGTCTGCCTGGAGTCCCTCAAGGATGGCATAGCCCAGATGTGGACAGGAGAGGTAGGCTAAAGAGAACAGTTGAGGAGAGGAGAGGTGGTGGGTAAGACTGGGAGAAATGATATAGTCAGGCCTGGGTGTGGGCTGGAGAAAGGAGTCCAGAGTCAGGAGGGTGCGTCAGGCTGAGGAATGTATCTGGGATGTGGGAAGCAATGAAAGTTTCCTAAGAACCCAAATTCAAAAGAATCATCTGCCAGACTTAATCAAAATTTTAAAAATTTGTGCATCAAAGGACACTATCAAACGAGTGGAAAGATTCTTTAAGAGAGAGTGGAAGAAAGTATTTTTAAATCACATATCTGATTAGGAATTAATATCCAGAATATACAGAGGACCTCCTAAAACTCAACAACAAAAGACAAAAACCCAATTGAAAAACTAGTAAAGGACTTGAAGAGACATTTCTCCAAAGAAGACACACGAATGGCCAACAAGCACATGAAAAAGATGCTCAACATCACTAGTCATTAGGGAAATGCAAACCCAAACCACAGTGAGATATCACTTCACACCCATCAGGATGGATATTATAAAAAATAAAAATGAAGCAAAACAAAACAAAACAGAAAATAACAAGTGCTGGTGAGGATGTGGAAAACCTGGGACCCTTGTGCATTGCTGGTGAGAATATAAAATAGTGCAGCTGATGTGGAAAACGGTTTGGTGGTTCCTCAAAAGGCTGAACTTAGAATTGCGATTCAGCAATTCTGTTCTAGGTGTAAGCCCAGAATTGAAAGCAGGGAAACAGATATTTGCACATCTGTGTTCATTCACAGTAGCACTATTCACAAGAGCCAAAAGGTGGAAACAACCCAACTGCTCATCAGTGGATGAATGGATAAACAAGATGTGGTATATCCATTCAATAGAATATTATTCAGCCTTAAATAGAAATGAAATTCTGACACATACTACAGCATGGATAAATCTTGTGAACATTATGCTAAGTGAAATAAACCAGACACAAAGGGACAAATACCATCCTATTTACATGAGCTTCCTAGAACAGGCAAATTCATAGACATAAAAGTAGAATAGAGGTCACCAGGGGGTGGGAGTGAGTAACAAGAAATAATTTAATGGATACTCAGTCTCTACTTGATGTGATGAAAAGTTTCTGGAAACAAATGGTGGTGATAGTTACACAGCATCGTGAATGTACTTAATGCCACTGAATTGTACACTTATAAATGGCTGAAATGGTAAAATTTATTTTATGTACATTTTATTACAATAAGAAGATGTAATAAGAAAATTCACTAAAACATTATTTGTAGTAATGAAATATTAAAATAAATGTATATCAATCAATGAACTCTGAAAAGCATGCAGTAGAGCATTGAATATTAAAGAGGAAAGCTAAAAACATTTGCCATCTCTGATGACATTTATGGCTCAACATTCTTTATACCCCAACATTTCATAATTTCTGTTATTATTGGTACCTCATTCCTAACAATATTTTTTCTAATTTGGGAGGATTAATTTAGTTCTTGAAATTAAGCACAAGTTTTTACATAATTGAGGTTAAACTTTTTCCCTATAATGATTAGCCTATATGTTTATGACCCACAGAGAAGAACCAAAAACAAAGTCAAAACTAATCATTTTATGTATTTTATGCACACATGTAGGTAACATGCAGGCCTGAGTAATGAAATGGCAGATCACTTTTTTCTCTGTAGTCCAACCAAATCCTATTTCAATCCCATCAATAATGTGAGCTTTAATTTTTGCCACTTTATACACTTTAAATATTTTGGAAATTTAAAAATTATCTCTTTTTTGTTTACTTTTTTACTTTTCTGTTCTTTTTTTCTTTCTTTTTTAAAAAATACTTTTCTTGTTTTCTGATAATATAGGCATTTTAAAGTGCTTTTTTGGGAAATATATTTATTTACTTTTTAATTTTTTATTGTGAAATGATTATAGACTTAATGGGAAGCTGCAGTTATAGTGCAAAGTGACTCAGCTACCTTTCATATAAGAGTGACATCTTTTACAATTGTAGTATAATGTCAAAACCAGAAAATTAACATTGATGCAATACAGAGAACTAAATTACAGACCTTAGTCAATTTTCACCTTTTTAAAAAACTATGTGTGTGTGTGTGTGTAGCTCTTTGCAACTGGATTTCATGAATAGATTCGCATAACCACCATCATGGTATAGAACTGTTCCATCACCACAAAGGAGCTCGAGTACTGCCCCTTT
Organism: Vicugna pacos; assembly: GCF_048564905.1. Lineage (NCBI taxonomy): Eukaryota > Metazoa > Chordata > Mammalia > Artiodactyla > Camelidae > Vicugna > Vicugna pacos. The sequence goes on from NC_132989.1 coordinate 2,062,335, forward strand.
ATACTCATACCTCCCTGAAAACCCACTTCTCTATAAAGCAATATCAAAAGTTGTCAAAATCAACTTTCTCAGAACTCTGGAAACTAATCAAAAGTTTGCCACAGCCCAAAGAGCATTTAATAAAGGAAAATATATGAAAAGGATTATACGCCATAAATGAGGTGCGATTTATATCATATTTAAGAAAACACTGACTAACTCAAAATCAAGGAGATTTACTCTTATGTTTTCTTCTAAGAGTTTTACAGTTTTAGCTCTTACATTCAGGCTTTTATGATCGTTTTGAGCTAATTTTTGTGTGTGGTATCCTTATGCCAACACCACACTGTCTTTGTGTAATTTTGTAGACTTAAAATCAGAAAGTATGAGTCTTCCAACTTTGGGGCCGTTTTTGTTTTCAAAATTGTTTTGGCAAATCTGAATCCTTCAGTTTTATATAAATTTTAGGATCATTTTGCTGAATTCTGCAAAAAAAAATCAGCAGCTGAGATTCTGATAGGAATTTCATTGACTCTGTAGATCAGTTTGGGGAGCATCATAACAATATTAAGTCTTCTGACCCATGGAACATTGAATTTCTTTCTATTTATTTAGATATTTAAAAAATTCTTTCTAGAAGGCTTTATGATTTTCAATGTACAAAGCAGCCACTTCTCCTATTTAATTTATTCCTAAGTGTTTTGTTCTTTTTGGTAATATTGTAAATGGAATTGTTTTATTAATTTCATTTTTAATTGTTCAGTACTTCTTATTTTCCAATCTTGGTGCTTTTTATTTCTTTTCTTGCCTAATTTCCCTGGCTGGAGCCTCCAGCAAAATGCTGAATAGAAGTGGTGAGAGCAGACATCTTTGTTGTGTTCCTAATCTTACGGAGAAAACATCCAGACATTCACCATCAAGTATGATGTTAGCTGTGAGGTTTTTGCAGACACTCTTTATCAGGTTGAGAAAGTCCTTCATATTCCTACTTCGTGGAGTATTTTATTATGAAAGGGTGTTGAGTTTTTTCAAATTCTTTTTTTGTATTTGAGATTATTATGTGGGCTTTTTTCTTAATCTATTAATATGGTTTATTATGTTCATTGATTTGGGGCTATTAACCAATTTCTGGCATAAATCCCACTCGGTCATGGTATCTAATTCATCTCATTTGTTGCTGGATTCAGTTTGACACTATTTTACCAAGGATTTTTGTGTCTATATTATAAGAGATAACAGTCTATGGTTTTCTTGTGATGGTGTTGTCTGTGTTTGGTATCAGGGAAATACTGGCTTCAAAGAATGAGTTGAGAAGTGTTCCTTCTAAATCTATTTTTGGAACAGTTTGTAAATGAGTGATATTAATACTTCTTTAAATGATGGTAGAATTCACCATTGGAGCTATCTAGTCCTGGGCTTTTCTTTGTGGGAACTCTTTAGATAAACCTGTCCATTTTATCTAAATTATCTCGTTTGTTGGCATACAGTTGTTCATAATATCTCCCCATGAACCTTTTTTGGTAAATCATTCCTGATTATAGTAATGTGAGTCCTTTTTTTTCTTTTTCACTGTGGCTAAAGATTTGTCAATTTTGTTGATCTTTTCAAAGAGCAAACGTTTGGTTTTGTTGATTGTCTCAATTTTATTTTCTATTTTTATTTCATTGGTTCCCTCTAATCTTTATCATTTCCTTCCTTTTGTTTGCTTTGGTTTTAGTTTCTGTTCTTTCTTGTTGCTTAAGGTCATTATTGATTTGAGAGCTTTTTTCATGCTGGCATTTAAAGCTTAAAAGTTACTTTTTAATTTTTTTTTACTATATCATATTTTTTTTAAATTGAAGTATAGTTGATGTACAATATTATGTTACAGGTGTACAATATAATGTCACAAATTTTTAAAGATTATACTCCATTTATAGTTATTGTAAAATATTAGCTATATTCCCCATGTTGCACAATACATCCTTGTAGCTTATTTTATGCCTGATAGTTTTTACCTCTAAATCCCCCCACCTCCATTACTGCCCCTCCCACTTCCCTCTTCCCAATGGTACCACTAGCTCCTTCTCTACATCTGTGAGTTGGTTTGTTTTCTGTTATATTCACCAGTTTGTTGCATTTTTTTTTAGATTCCACATATAAGTGATATCTTGCAGTATTTGTCTTTCTCTGTCTGACTTATTTCACTTTGCATAATGCCCTCCAAGTCCATTCATACTGTACACCAGAAACTAATATGACATTTTTTACTGCACATATTTTAAAAAATTTACATGTATGTACTGTTCATTGTTTCTAAGAATGTTTAGAGCTTTACCTTTTCAAACTTACATAGTTATCAAAGGAATAAAGCCAACCACGAAATAAGAATTAATTCAAAAAGATACATACACCACGCTATTAACAGCAACACTATTTACAATTGCCAAGACATGGAAGCATCTCAAGTGCACATCAACAGATGAATGGATAAAGAAGATGCAGCACATATATATGTAATGGAATACAGCTCACGCATAAGAAAGAAGGGTATGTTGCCATCTGCAGCACTTCATTCACTTTTTTTCCACTTCAAACACCAGAATTTTATAACTGGAATAAACATTTCCATTGCATCAAAAACAACAAAATACCTAGAAATAAACTTAACCAAGGAGGTTACCTATACTCTGAAAACCAAAAACCGAAATGACACAAAGAAATGGAAAGATTGCTTGTGCTTTTGGACTGGAAAAAACAACACTATCAAAATGGCCATACTACCCAAAGCGATCCACAGATCCAGTGCAACTGCTGTTAAAATATTCATGGCATTCCTCACAGAACTAGAACAAACAATTTCAAAATTTATAAGGAACCACAAAAGACCCCAAACAGCCAAAACATTCTTTTGTAGGTCTTTTTACCCCTTTTTCTTCTTTTTGTTCTCTTTTCTTATGGTTTGATGACGAGAGAAGGTCCTTTAACATTTGTTGTAAAGCCTGTTTGGTGGTGTTGAATTCTTTTACTTCTGTTTATCTGTGAAGCTTTTGATTTCTCCATCAAATCTGAATGAGAGCCTTTCTGGATAGCGTATTCTTGGTTGTAAGTTTTTCCCTTTAATCACTTTAAATATATCATGCCACTCCCTTCTGGCCTGTAGAGTTTCTTCTAAAAAAAAATCAGCTGATAACCTTATGGGAGTTCACTTGTATATTATTTATTGCTTTTCTCTTACTAATTTTAATACTTTCTTCTTATCCTTAATTGTCAATTTGATGACTATGTGCCTTGGTGTGTTCCTCTGTGGGTTGATCCTGTGTGGAACTCTCTGTGCTTCCTGGACTTGGGTAACTGTTTCCTTCCCCAAGTTGGGGAAGTTTTCAGTTATTATCTCTCCCCAGATTTTCTCAGGTCCTTTCTCTTTCTGGGATCCTTATAATGCGAATATTAGAGTGCTTCTTGTTGTCCCAAAGTTGTCTTAAACTATTCTCATTTCTTTTCATTCTTTTTTTCTTTTTTTCTGTTCTGAAGAAGTGATTTCCACTAATCTGCCTTCTAGCTCACTGATCTGTTCTTCTGCTTCATTTATTCTCTTCCTGGTTCCTTCTAGTGTGTTATTCGTTTCAGTAATTTTATTCTTCAACTCTATTTGGGTGTTCTTTATATTTGCCAACTCTTCGCTAAAAACTTCACTCTGTGCCTCTGTACCCCTCTTGAGTTCTCTGAACATCCTGGCCATCATTACTTTAAACTCTTTCTCAGATAAATTGTCGATCTCCTCATCACTTATTTCTTCTTCTGGGGTTTTATCTTGTGCCTTGGCCTGGGAGATATTCCTCTGCCCTCTCATATCATCTATTTTTCTATTTGTGTTTTTAAGTAGGTTAGTTATGTTTCTTGACCTTGGAGAGGTGGCTGTCACTCTGTGGGAGACGTCTTATGTGTCCCAGCAGTACACTCCTCTCTTGTCACCCAAGGGCCAGGGTCCAGCCAGTCCCAGTGTAGAGTCTGACCTGTGTTTGTAGATTCCTTCCACAGGCTTTGGGATTGTTGTTTTCTGATTTCTAGTATCTGCCCCTGGTGGATGAGGCTGGACTAGAGGCTTATGCAGGTTTCCTGGCAGGAGGAGCCTGTGTCTGCCCACTGCTGGGTGAAGCTTTGTCCTGGACCTCTGGTGGGTAGGGCTGTGTCTAGAGGCCTTTGTGGCTTAGGAAGTCAATGACGGGTGGGGCTGTGTTCCCACTCTGTATGTTGTTTGGCCTGAGGCTTTCCTACAGGTTGTTGGATGGGGCTAGGTCTTGATGCTAATGATCCATCAAGATGTCAGCCTCCAGGAAAGCTCATGTAGATGAACACTTCTGGAGTGTCTGCCACCAGCTTTTATGTCCCCTGGGTGAGCCACAGCCATCCCCCATGTTCCCAAAAGACCCAAAATCAACACGCAGGCCTGGCCCAGGTTCCTATGAAATCACTGCTTCTGCCCTTGGACCTGGTGCATACAAGTTTCTGTGTATGCTTCCCAAGTGAATGAGGTCTCTATTTCCCCCAGCCCCGTGGGGATCCCAGAGCCAAACCCCACTGGCCTTCAAAGCCAGATGTCCTGGGGTCTCCTCCTCCCAATGCTTGAACCCTGGGCTGGGGAGCCTGACGTGGGGCTCAGATCTCTTACTTCTGTGGGAGGGCCTCTGCAACTTAACTACTCTCCAGCTTGTGGGTCGCCCACCTGGGGGGTATGGGGCCCAATTATATCTTGAGCACCCTTCCTACCATCCTGCTGTGTTTCTCTCTTTATATTCCAGTTGCAGAAGATCTTTTTTTGCTAGATTTCAGTCTTTTTCTTTTTTTGATGGTTGTTTAGCTTTCAGTTGTGTTTTCATTGTAGTCACAAGGAAAGGTGAGTTTGTGGTCTTACCATTTCACCATCCTGACTGGAAAAATCTCTATGAAGTTACTTTTAAGAGTTGCTTTAGCTACAGCTCATGTTTTGATGTGTTGTGATGTTGTGCTTTATTTTCATTCACCTCAAAATATCTCAAAGTTTTCTGACTTACCTTGTCATATTTTCTTTGACCTATTTGTTATTTACAGGTGTGTTATTTACTTTCCACATATTTATGAATTTCTCAGATTTTATTCTATTATTCATTTCAGATTTTATTCCATTTTGGCTAAAAAAACATAAATTGTATGATTTCAATTCTTTAAATTTATTGAGGCTTATTTTTTGACTTAGCATGTGGTCTATTCTAGAGATCATGCCATGTGTTCTAGAGAAGAATGTGCATTCTTCTGTTCTTGAATGAAGTGTTACATAGATCTCAGTTACATTGTTCATTGGAGATTTTACTTGTTTCTTGAAGAAGGTCTGCATTGCTAAAACTCACCTATTAGAACAGATTTTGCTGCATCCCATAGATTTTGGAGAGTTGTCTGTCCCCTCCATTTGTTTCAAGATATTTTCTGATGTCCTTGTTGATTTCTTCATTGACCCACTGGTTTTTTTTAATAGCACGTTGTTTAGTCTCCATGTATTTGTGCTTTTCCTATTTTTCTTCTGTAACTGATTTCTGGTTTTATATTAGAATTCAATTTGTGGTTGGAAAAAAATGCTTTATATAATTTCTATCCTCTTAAATTTGTTGGATGTGTTTTGTAGCCTAGCATGTGATCTATCTTGGAGAAGCGAATATTCTGGGTATACTTGGAAAAAATGTATCTTTTTGGATGGAATGTCCTGCAGATATCTATTAAGTCCAACTGGCCTATTGTGTCATTTAAGACCATTATTACCTTACTGATTTTCTATCTGGATGATCTGTCTGTTGATGTAAGTGGGGTGTTAAAGTTCTCTACTATGAGTGCATTCTTGTCAGTCTCTCCCTTTATATCTGTTAATATTTGCTTTATATATTTAGGTGCTGCTGTATTGGGTATAATATCTTCTTCTTGTGTTAAAATCTTTATCCTTATGTAATGCCCTTCTTTGTCTTTTGTTACTTTGTTTTAAAGTTTATTTTTCTGATATGAATATTGCTACACTCATTTTCTTATTTCTCTTTGCATGCAATATCTTTTTCCATCCCCTTGCATTCAATGTGTGTGTGTCTTTAGTTCAGAAGAGAACATCTTTCCCCCATGCTTTGTGTATTTGATGTTATATTTTACATCTTCATGTTTATCCCACTGTATTTATATCTGATTTTACAACTTTTCATCTATTAATCTTTGTACTAAATTATTTAAGTGGTTGATCTTCAGACTTTACTAGTGGGATTTTTCCTTTCCTATGGATACTTAATTATTTTTACAGTCTTTTCTTTTCTACTTAGAGAAGACCCTTTAACATTTCTTTTAGGGTTGGTTTAGTATTAATGAACTCTTAGTGTTTGCTTGTCTGAGAAGTTCTTTATCTTTTTTTCAATTTAAATGTTAGTCTTGCTGAATAGAGTATCCTAGGTTGCAATTTTCCGCCTTCCAGTCCTTTGAATATATCATGCCTCTCCCCTCTAGCCTGCAAAGTTTCTGCAGAAAAATCATCTTATAGCCTTATTGTAATTCCCTTGTATATGATCCTATTTTTCTCTTGCTGCCTTTAAAACTCTCTCTTTCACTTTTGCCAATTTAATTATGATTTTTCTCAGTGTGGTTCTGTTTGAGTTCATCCTCTTTAAGACTCTCTGTACACCCTGTACCTGAAATATGTGTTTCCTTCTTCAGGCTTGGGAATATTTCATAATTTTATAAATACATTGTCTGATGTCTTCTCTCTGTCTTCTCTTTCTGAGACCCCTATAATGTGAATGTTACTATGCTTGGTGTTATCCCAAAGATTCCTTAAACTGCCTTCATTTTTATTTGCTTTTCTTTTTGCTGTTCTTACTGGGTGATTTTCATTATTCTGTCTTCCAGATCACTGGTACCTTCTTCTCTATCACCTAGTCTGCTGTTCATTCCTTCTAATGGGTTTTGTTTTTATTTCAGTTATTGTATTTTTCAGTTCTGATTGATTCTTTTTTTATATTTTCTATTCCTTATTAAAATTCTCACTGTGTTAATTTATTTTTCCCTAACTCAGTCATCATTCTTATTACTAATGCTGTGAATCTTTATCTGGTAATGTTTTTTCTGTTTCATTAGTTTTTTTTCAGGGGTTTTCTGTTGCTCTTTCAACTGAGACAAATTTGTTCCTCTGTCTTCTCATTTTTTTTTTCTCTGTCTCTATGAAGTTAAGTGACACAGTTACCTATGGTGGTCTTGAAGGATCCCTATACAGTCTGTGTGTGCCCATTGTCTTTAGTGGGAGAGCTGGATTTGACATGAACACAAGTCATGTCTTTCCTCAGCGTGTGTTTAAAGCTATCACCTTAGTAGGAGATTTGGCTCAAGTTAGAGGGGTTAGGGCTGGAGCCAAGTGTGAGGTGGGGCTTCCTCTCTGCTCAGTGGCTGTCACCACCATATCAGGAATGGGTCAGGTCTCAAGTTGCTAGAGCAGAAGACCTGAGGGTTGGGTCCTAGCTGGATCAGTTTCTTTTAAGTGTGTGACCTTTCCCCTCCCCACACCAGTACTCTTGCCACAGAGGGGAGCACTGCTGGAGCAAGAAGGGTAGATGTAGGTATTTAGCAAAGGTCAAGACATAGGCTGTGGTGGTCTGGGCACCCTTAGAAATCCATGTGTGTAATCACCAGTAATGATTGCCCTCTCCCTGTTCAGACACTGTTTAGGGTTTCTTCAGCTACCTCAGCATCTTACAGCTGACTGAGCTCTTTCCTTGGTCATAGTAGCCCTTGCTCCAGTGTGGAGCTGTGACATGAGGAACTCAGTGCTGGAACATTCATTTGGTTCGGGCTGGGGCATGCATGAGGGTGGTTGTGGGTAACAAGTTACCCACCTGCACACTTTCTATCTCAATCTTCCTTCTCTGCCCTGCTTTGGGAGCAAGTAAGTGCCTGTACAACCTTCATAAATGGAGTGCTGGCTTCCCACTGCCCTCCGGTTAGTCCTACTAGCCCTCCAACCAGCCAAGGGGGTTCATCTTCCCTTTGTTGTACCCCTGGGCTCAGGTACCCAATTTGTGGCTCAAACCCTTCACTCCCCAGGGAGAGTCTCCACCTTTTCTTCTAAGTCCTTCCTAGGGTCACAGGTCCTGACCTGATCAGTTCTCTTCCTTTCTCATCTGATTCTGTGTGGCTCTTTCTTACAGCCTTCATTATACAGGAGTTTTTCTGCTTGCCTCCAGTTAATTTTCAGTAAGGATTTTCCCCCATGTAGGTGTATTTTTTGATGTGTCCATGGCAGGAAGTGACTTCCATGTCCTCCTACTCTGCCATCCTGGTTTCTCTTCAGGGCTGTTTTTCTTCTGGTTCTCAGTCATGGTATATGGCCTCAAGTTTTGGATCATCTTTGTTTATGTGCTGGAAAGATATTTAAGTGTTACTTTTAGAAATAATTTAAGGCTAAAAGTGATATTATCATTATTCTAAGAGGAATTTTGCTTGCTTCTGCTAGGTACAGTGTGCACTGTTAGTCTGGAGCTACCGTACATGAAGTTCAGTTTTGAGGTTTTCTGAACCACCTGTGTGATTCAAGGCTGGGCAGCTGTCCTATTGCTGATTCACTCCTAGGGTGAATCCCTTCTTATTTCAGTCCAAAGCAGGTGTAGTTTGCCATGGTCTACACCCTTGGTGAATCCTGGTCTCCTACTTTTGTTTCCCTAATTGCAAATTACTGTCAGAAATGACACAAAATCACTTAGCTGCCATTTCTGAAGGCCATAAATAGCCTTGAATGCTTAACTTACCTCTGAATCTCCTTGCGCCCCTGGATCTGGTGGTTCATCACCATGTTTTAGATATTTTCAGCTTCTATGAAGATACCTTTCTATTTTGCCATGAATTTTAGTTCTCTCCATCAAGTTGCCTCCATTGTTTGCTATTATTGGAAACATCCACATTTTAAACCAAATGTTTTAAATTCTTTTCCTTGTCTTCTACATTTATTTTTTGTACAAAGTATAAAGTAGAGTTCTTATTTTACTCTTCCTCTTGTGGGTAGCCACTTTTCCAAGAACTTCTTATTGAATAACTCTTCCTCTCCCTACTGATTTCCCGTGCTATCTCAGTTATGTATCAAAGGTCCATATTCATAGGCTTTAATCTTGGGCTCAGTTATCAATTATCCATTACCAATCTATTTTTTTCCTATATATGCACCACTGAATTTTAATTATTATAGCATCATAATATGATGTGGTATTTATCTGCCAAATTATTCTTGGGCCTTATCCTTCCAAATGAATTATACATTTTAAAACAAGTTTATAATGTACATTTTAAAATTATGTCAGAATTTTGATTAGAATTTTATTAAATCTGTAGATTGATTTGAAGATAATTATATTTATGACATCAAGCTTTCATATCCATGAACACTGGATATCTCACCATTGATTTGTTTTTAACATCTCAAAATTTTTGATAATTTATCTCTCCTTTGTTGGTTTATTCAAAATACTTGAATATTTTTGTTGTATGTTAAATGTGGTCACCTTTTAAAATTTGTGTCCCAGATGTTTGTTGCTTATATATATATATATATATATACACAAGATTGTTTATATTTGTTCTTCAATCCAGCCAATTTTCTAAATTCTTCTACCACTAGAATAACTTGTCTTTAGATTCTTCTGGGTTTTCAGTGTGGAAAACTAGGCCATGACACACTTATTTGTCATACGACACTCTCTTCCACTCCTTTGCCTTTGATTTTCTTAGTTAATTTATTGCAGGAATGGAATGATAGAAATAATAGAACCATTATTAGAATAATAATCCCATTAATAGAATAAAAAGAAGCAGCTCATTTCAACAGAGAAGACATTTAATAATGGTCATTATAAATACATGACTAAAACTCTTAGTAAAGTGGAAACAGAAGGGAAATTTCCTAATTTGATGGAGAGTAACCCCCCAAAAACCAACAACAAAGCCTGAAGCAAACATTATTATAATTGAGGAGGAGTTTTGAGCATTCATTATAAAAGCAGGATGGGAAAGTATGCTTTCATAGCTCTGTTTAACACTGGGAAGAAGCTAAGGTCTTCACTCTAAAATCAGGGATAGTGAGGGTGCTGCCACTATTCTATCTGACACTGGGGAGAAGCTCAAAGTATTCACTCTAAAATCAGGAATAGGAAAGGGTGCTATCACCATATAGGACAATGGGGGAGAAACTAGGAGCATTCACTCTTAAATCAAGAATAGGAAGAATGCTATCATTGTTTTATTTGACATTGAGGAGAAGCTAGGAACATTCACTTTAAAATTGAAAATGGAAAAGGACTCTATCACCCCGTTCTATTTGACATTGGGAAGAAGCTAGGGCATTCACTCTGAAATTGGCAATAGGAATGGGTACTATCACCAGTCTATCTCACATTGCTTTGGAGCGCCTCACCTGGCTCTACTCAGCACTGATCCCTGTCAACTTCAGCCATAATTGTTGCTATGCTTGATAGTGAGTTCATTTTTGAGAAGTGAGGATTTAAGCACCTTCGTCTCCACCATGAAACATGAGTGTGTGGGTAAGCCTTGGCACATGAATGCATGTTACCTTAACATGCCTTACGTCCTTCACTCTCAATGATGAGTACTCCTGGTTTGTTGGTTGCACCTCATGTTTTCCACAGGGGCTTGGAGAAATAAAAGGAAGTGTTATCTTGTCTGTTAGCCCTGAGCTCTTTTTCCAACGGGCATAAATTCAGAATTTTTCTAGGAGACTGGAATTCACATGTATCCTGTTGCTCTTTGTAGCAGTTTTTGTAGTCTTCACCTAAGAAGAGTCCAAGGTAACATGCTATGTCCCAAGATAACAGGGAAAGGGTTTCTTGTGATGTGAGTGCCACCAAATAGTACAGATGTTTTGTGGCAGAAATGAGAGGTGAAAGCTAATGATCGTGAAGAGGTTTAGCTCTTAAGGGACTGTTTTTGCCAGATAGTAGCTTGCTTTGGGGGTCTAAGTATGGGATGCTGGTCATTGGCCCCAGGAATACAACTCCACACTCTGGTCTGGATTATGGAAAAGCCTCTGGAAGGGTTTACCTGGAGCAAGGAAGCACAAGCAGAAAGGCCACTGTCCTGAGGCCTAGAGCTAATGAGAGCAGCCCAGGCTACAAAATCATGATGACCCAAGGGTGTGGGAACTGCAGCCATGGGCAACCCTGGACTGTTGTTCTGTGGCAAAAGGGCTTCCAAGTGTCCTCTCTTCCTCAGTTCTCCTTTGGGATTTCTAGCTCTGCAGGATAGTGTTGGTGAACACTGCATGCAGAGAAACATAACCCCTAGACTCTGTGGGTCGGTTAGATGAGGTGAGGAGAGGTGAGACATGTACCTAGGACAGGAATATATGGAAAGTGACATCTCATACACTGGCCAGATCCAGACCTTGGTTGGTTTCCAGCATAGCATCACTGAGCACTTGGCCATGAAATCCTGGAGACTGAGCTGTGGGTGTGGGAGATAGGAAAGCCCATTTCTTTTCCAGCTCAAAGCAAACTCCTTCTTTCTCCTCTGGGTGCTGTACCTATAGAAAATAACTACAAATTGGAATGATAATCTGGGCCAAATTGCTCAAGGATTAAATGGAAACATGCTATATCCATATGTTTCTTCAGTGTTGCCAGCCATATTGAATGGGTCAGTATGACTGCAAGAGTTGTGGCCCTATCCACCTATTTCACCCAACCCACTAAGAACACAGGCCTTGGCTCTGCGGGCAAATTCAGCACCCAGTGACTGCATTTGTCTCTTCACCATGATGTGAAGGGCTCATTCACCTTCCACAAGACCTTCCTTCCCAGGTTTCTTCCCCATCCCTTTCTTGTCCTTGTCTTTTCAAATAATATTGGCTTTCTTCTCCAAGTTGCTGTTTGTTTTCTGTCAATCTCATGGACTGTCTGAGGAGTCAGTGCCATCCATAAGAGTGAGTGTTCCAGCCTTGGGGTCTGGGGAGGGATTGAAAGAGAGAGAGTTCGTTCAAGGTTTCAGACACACCTGAAAGTAGGGCATGGGTCTGGAAAGCCTTAAAGGGCAGTGGTCCTGAAGCCCACTAGTGGGACTGGAAGTAAGAGAGAAGAGTTTTTACTTCATGATAATTACCCCTGAGGTACTGCTAGATTCCTTAAAGTTTTACAAAATGAGAGACACTAGGATTTCTGTATTTGACTTTATACGACCAGGACTCCATGATTCCTCAGCATACGCATGAATAGGGTCTATATATGTATCCACAGGAACCTTGTGAGAACCCAGTAACGCAGCTTGAAATGAGAAGAGGAGGTCTGTGCAGCAAACCTTTTAAATGACGCCACTAATGTGTTGAAATGACAGAACTGATTTCCCTCTCAATTTAAAAGGTGAAACACAGATGCATTTTCTCTTCCCATTGAAAGGATGAAAGAAGAATCAAAGTTGCATCACTATAGAAATAAAGTGACTGCTGCTACATTAAATGTACAATGTATTTCTCATTAAAACACTTTAAAATGGGAATTAATGGATGCATAATATTCATCACGTTGTTAAGAGAAAATTCCAGATGCGTTCCCCATAAAGTAATTCCACTGTATAACCCTGTTATGAAATTAATAGCCCAACATTAAACAGAAGAGAATAATCTGAGGAATTGGGAAAAATGGTTTTAAGCTGTCCCTTGCTGATAATTTTTTTAACATTTTTTATTGATTTATAATCATTTTACAATGTTGTGTCGAATTCCAGTGTCCAGCACAATTTTTCAGTCACACATGGACATATACACACTCATTGTCACATTTTTTTCTCTGTGAGCTACCAAAACAATTTGTGTATATTTCCCTGTGCTATACAGTATAATCTTGTTTATCTATTCTACAATTTTGAAATCCCAGTCTATCCCTTCCCACCCTCCGCCCCCTCTGGCAACCACAAGTCTGTATTCTCTGTCTATGAGTCTATTTCTGTCCTGTATTTATGCTTTGTTTTTGTTTGTTTGTTTGTTTTTGTTTTTGTTTTTGTTTGTTTAGATTCCACATATGAGTGATCTCATATGGTATTTTTCTTTCTCTTTCTGGCTTACTTCACTTGGAATGACATTCTCCAGGAGCATCCATGTTGCTGCAAATGGCATTATGTTGTCGGTTTTTATGGCTGAGTAGTATTCCATTGTATAAATATACCACCTCTTCTTTATCCAGTCACCTGTTGATGGACATTTAGGCTGTAATTTAAATATATAGGTCATCCATTAAGAATCAATGTTATTTAGCTAGACTGACCAAGAAAGACAAAGAGAGAAGACTCAGATTACTAAACTCAGGATAAGAAGGATTACATGGGAAACCAAGAACAACTACACCAACAAATGAGATAGCATGTATGAACTGAACAATTTCTTAAAATTGACTCAAGAAGAAATACAAAATATGAATATATGTACAACAAGTAAAGAGACTGAATTAGTAATTTAGAAAACTCTCACTAATAAATGTGTAGGTCCCGATGGCTTCAATGATAAATTATATCTGATATTTGAAAAAAAATCAATACCAATACTTCATAAACTCTTCCAAAAAATAGAAGAGGAGAAAACATTCCTTAACTCATTATTTGAGGCTAGAATTTCTCTGATATCAAAATCAGACAAAGACATCACAAGAAAACTATGGACTATTATCTCTTATAATATAGACACAAAAATTCTCAACAAAATGCTATTAAATTAAATTGAATTCAACAACATAATAAAAGGATTATATACCATGACCAAGTGGTGTTTGTCCTGGGAATGCAAAGTTGGATTAACATCCAAAAGTTAACTAAACATAAGATAACGTATTAATAGAAGAAAAACAAAAACCCCACATGATTATCTTATAGATGCAGAAAAAGCATTTCACAAAATCCAACATCCTTTCAAGATTAAAAAATACTCAACAAACTAGAAATATAAGAGAATTTTCTTATCTTGATAAAAGGCATCTAGGAAAAACCTGCAGGTAGCATTATAGTTGATAATGAAATGCTAGAAGATTTCCCCCTAAGATCAAAAACAAGACAAAGATGTCTGCTCTTGTGACTTCTATTTAAAATTAGGTGAGAAAAAGAAACAAAAGACAATTAAAAGTTTCATCCAGATTGGAAAGGAAGAAGAAAGATGATCTACACTTGGAGATGACATGATCTTGTATATACAACATTCCTAAGGAAGCCATTAAAAAACCTGCTATAACCAATAATAGTTGCATGACATAAGATCAATAGACAGCAATCAATTGTATTTCTGTACACTAGCAACAAATAAAATAAAATGAAATTAAGACTATAACTCAATTTATAATAGCATCAAAAAGAACAAACACTTAAGAATAAATTTAATGAAAAAAATGCAAGATTTGTGAGGAACCCTGAAAGAAATTAAAGATCTAGATAAATAAAAAGATGTTCATGCGTCAATTAATATTGTTAAGATTGTGTATTAGTTTCCTAATCCTGATCTAGAGGTCTTAGTTCCACAGGAAGAAATGCTTCTATAAGGAAACACATCAATGATGTCACTGGGCTGGAATTTAAGACTGTCACCCAGCTAGTTTTTGCTCCACATGCCTCTGAATCAACAGGCAAAAAAAAAAAAAGAGTTATTGTACTAGCTGGGATGATTGATCCCGATCACCAAAGGGAAACTGGACTGCAACTCCACAACGGAGATGAAGAAGAATGTCTGGGACCCAGAAGACCCCTTCCTCAGTATTACCACGCTGTGTCTCAGCATTCCCACGCCATGATTAAAATCAATGGAAAACTACAACAACCCACCTCAGGCAGGACTACCACTGGCCCAGACCCTTCAGGAATGAAAGTCTGAGTCACCTCATGAGGTAAAGAACCATGACCATTTGAAGTGCTTGCTGAGGACAAAGGGAATATGGAATGAGTATTGGAGGAAGGAAGTTACAAATACCACCGAAGACCACATGACTATCTGCAGAAACTAGGACGGTAGGTGTTATGAGTATTTTTCCTCATTTTGTCATGAATGTGCGTGTGCGTGTGTGTGTGTGCGTGTGTGTTATAGGATGCCAAAGAGAAGAGGCAACATCACTGCAGGGCTTTGCGTTCTCTCCTGGGGAAAGGATGACTGAATTTTCAATTATACTCAGCATGGCTGCATCAGGTTAGACAGAAGTGTGACTTTGTTATTGTCCTTATTTGGAGACTAAATATGGATTGGGAGCTGTGTGTGGGTGCCGAGTGAACAAGGGATCACTGTCATGGTGAATTTTATGTGTCAACTTGGCTACAATTGTTTGTTCAAGTGTTGTTTAGGCGTTGCTGTAAAGGTGTTTTGTAGATGTAATTAACATTTACAATCAGTTGACTTTTTCAACTGAAGTATAGTCAGCTTACAAGGTTGTCAATTTCTGGGGTGCAGCATAATGTTTCAGTCATACACATACATACATATATTCATTTTGATATTATTTTTCATTTAGGTTACTACTAGATATTGAATATAGTTCCTTGTGATATACAGAAGAAATTTGTTTTTTTAATCTATTTTATATATAGTAGTTAGTACAATCAATTGACTTTAAATAAAGGAGATTATCCTTGATATGTGTGTGGGCATTATCTGGTCAATTAAAGACTTAAAGAGCAAAAAAACTAAGGCTTCCTGAAGAAGAAGGAATCCTGCCTCAAAACCACAACATAGAAACCCTGTCTGAGTTTCTAGCCTGCCAACCTCCCCACACAGAGTTCAAAGTCAAAACTACAGTATCAGCTCTTGCCAGAGCCTCAAGGCTACTGCTTGCCTCATAGATTTTGGGTTTGCCAGACCAACTCCTGTTACCAAAATCTGTATTTGTTTCCTGGGGCTACCGTAACAAAGTACCACACACTGGGTGGCTTAAAACAACAGAAATGTATTCTCTCACAGTTCTGGAGGCCAGAAGTTCAAAATCAAGGTGTCGGCAGAATTGGTTCCTTCGGAGGGCTCTGAGGGAGTATCAGCTCCGTGTCTCTTTCTTACTTTCTGGCAATTACCAGCAATCCTTGGCCTTCCTTTTCTTGTACACACATCACTCTAATCTCTGCCTTCATCTTCACATCGTGTTCTCTGTGCACCTCTATGTCTTCACATGGAAATCTTCTCCCTATATGCCTCTCTCGCTGCTCCTTGTAAAGACACAAGTTATGCTGGGTTAAGGGCCCACTCTACTCCAGTTTGGCCTCATCTTGACTTTAATCACACTTGCCATGACCCTATTTCCAAATGAAGTCATATTCCCAGATATGGGAGTAGGACTTTAACATGTCTGTTGGGGGGAACACAATTCAATCCATAACAGATGGTAACACTCTCCAACTTGATCTACAGATTGATTGCCTCCTTATCAAAATTCCAGCTGGATTTCCCACAGAAATTAACAAGCTGACCCTAAAATTCATATGGAAATGGATTCAGACTAGCCAAAACAATCTTGTAAAAGAATAAACAAAGTTGGAGGATTTATATTTCGTAATTTCAAACTTACTACAAGACTACAGTAATTGAGATAATGTCAAATTGGCGTAAGGATAGAAATATACATCAATAGACTAGAATTAAGAGCCTAGGGAAAAACCCTTACATTTATTGTCAATTGTTTTTGTCAAGGATTCCAACATAATCAGGGAGAAGAGATTAGTCTGTTCAACAAATGATGCTGGGACAACTGAATATTCACATGCAAAAGAATGAAGTTGGATGTCCTACTTAACACCATACACAAAATTTAACTCAAAATGGATCCCAGACCTAAATGTAAGAGTTAAAATTATAAAAAGCTTATAAGAAAACACAGTAGCAAAACTTTAAGACCATAAGTTAAGCAACAGTTTCTTAGAGTGACTTCAAAAGTACAAATAGCAAAAGAAAACAGATAAATTGGACTTCAAAATTAAGAACTTTTATGGTCATAAAACACATTCAGGACAGTGAAAAGACAGCCCACCTGCTGTGAGAAGATATTTGCAAACCATGATCTGGTAGACTTGTATCAAGAATTTATAAAGCACTCTTACAACTCAGTAACAACAGAAAAGGAAGCAATGTGAAACCATCACAAATGGAAAGAATATTCAGTGAAGTAGCATACAAAAATCCCAATCGCCTTCTACCAAGTTAGAAGATGCTAATATCAAGAATGAAGATGGGTCATTACTAAGGGCATTGATAGAATAATAATGGAATATTTACTAACTTTATGGCCATAAATTCAACAACTCAAGTGAAATGGACACTTTCCTTAAAAGATACAAAGTGCCAAAACTCACCTGAGAAGAAACCTAACATGTGAGTAGTACTATATGGATTACAGAAGTTGAATTCTTGGTTAAAAACCCTTCATAAAAGAAAATTCTAGGCCCAGTGGTTTCACTGGCCATCATATGGATGAATGTCTAATGCATTATTCTAAGCAGAGGAAGCCAGACTTAGAAGACTATGTATGTGACATTCTGGAAAAGGCCAAATTATATGGGTGGAAAACTAGATTAGTGGTTTAAAGGGGCTGGGCGAAGAAGGAGGGGTTGACAATCAAGGGGCGCAGGGGAAATGGTGGCAGGTGAGGACAGTGGAACTTTTCTATAGCTTGGTGGTGGTTTGCAACAGTACTGTATGCATTTGTCAAAACTTGAAGGATTGGATACATTTTACTGTTTGTAAATTATTTCTTAATTTAAAAAGTTTTGAAAACTGAATGGCAGATCTGTAAATTGTAATTGAGCTATAAGAATTTAGTGGGCCATGAAAGACATGGAAGAAACTTAAAAGACACATTACTAAATGAAAGAAGGCAGTCTGAAAAGGCTACAAACTGTACGATTCCAACCAAATGACACTCTGGAAAAGGCACAACTACAGAAACAATAAAAAGATAGTGCTTTCCAGGGGTTAGGGGAGAGGGAGGGAAGGCGGGAGGGAGGAATGAATAGATGGAGCATTAGGGATTTTTAGGGCAATGAAATTATTCTGTATGCTACTATAGTGGTGGCTACACATCATTATGCATTTGTCAAAACCCATAGAATGTACAACATCAAGAGTGAACCTTAATGTAAACTATGGACTTTGGTTGATAATAATGTGCCCATGTCAGTTCATCGATTGTACTAAACATGCCACACTGATGAGGGATGCTGAGGGTAGGGGAGTATGTATGTGTGAATGGGGAGGGCTATGTGCCAACTCTCTGTATTTTCTGCTCAATTCTGCAGTGAACCTGAAACTGCTCTAAAAGAACAAAGGCTATTCAAGTAAAATAAAAATAAAAAAAGAACTTAGTGGGCCATGGAGAAAGCTGAAAATATAATGATCTATAACCTAGAATTCTCAAAAAAAGAAAAAAGAAAAAAACAGGATGTCTTGATCTGACTATGGGAAGGAATACTAAAGCTAGGAATACTGGGAGGGAAGCTGTGTGAGAAAGCAGTTTTATCCCTAAATCTTCTCCCCACTCCACTTATATAGATTAATGTACCTTACTGGCTATTGAAGAAATCTGGAGTTATGTTTTCTGCTGAGAGTAAAACAGATCACTTGTGTTGAGGAGTCTCAGGCCAGTTTAGGGCCCTGGATGCCAAACCTGGAAGGTTAGGAGATGGTGTAAATATTGAATGCAGAATGTTAAGACACAGCCACCTTCACCTTGAGCCTCCAGAACCCTGCAGTAAGACCCCCACCATTGGGATCTTCTGGAGAAGCTGATAAGCCCGAAAGGGATGTCCTAAAGATAGTCACATTAGCGGCTCGCCCATGATTCATCCAGTTGTCTCACTAGGAAGCTGAAAGTAAACAAGGTATGTCCACATCACAGAGTTTCCAATCACTTTTTATTCCAATAGTTATAATTTCAAATAGGAGACCAGATAGTCAGGGAAAGCCCCGAAACGCAGAAAATAATCACCAAATCAATAAAGTTGAAAACAGCAATTTGGAGGAAAGAGATTCAGCTGAGAGAAGAAAAAAAATTAAAAGTCATTAAGGGTTCATAGCATCACTATATACAATAGCCAAGACATGGAAGCAACCTAAATGTCCATCGACAGATGACTGGATAAAGGAGTTGTGGTATATTTATACAATAGAATACTCTTCAGCCATAAAAAGAATAAAATAATGCCATTTGCAGCAACATGGATAGACCTACAGATCGTCATTCTAAGTGAAGAAAGCCAGAAAGAGAAAGAAAAATACCATATGATATCACTCATACGTGGAATCTAAAAAAAGGAAAAAAGAAAAGTCACTAAGAACTCATCTACAAAGCAGACAGACTCGCAGACATAGTAAACAATCTTATGGTTACCAGAGATACGGGGTGGGGAGGGATAAGTTTTGGAGTTTGGTATTTACAAATATTAGCCACTATATATAAAAATAGATTTTAAAAAGTTTCTTCTGTATAATACAGGGTACTATGTTCAATATCTTGTAATAACCTTTAATGAAAAAGAATGCGGAAGCAAATATATGCATGTAAATGCATGACTGGGACATCGTGCTGTACACCAGAAAGTGACACATTGTAACTGACTATACTTCAATAAAAAAATAAATAAAAATATTTTTTTAAAAAAGTCATTAAGGACATAGAATTTCTTAAGGTTTAGACAAGAATGACTACATTTCATTTTATTCCTCCCACTGATCATAACTCCACAAGTCACCCATCAGAAGAGTTTGAAATATAGACAAAAGGAAGTAGATTAACTAGGGACTTCAGAACTCAAAGACTAACCCAGTGGGGAGTTTCCTGGGGTTTTCTTTCCTCCCATGTATCTAACTCAGGGTTAGAGAAGCCTCACCAACACACACAGACACACGGACACACGGACACACACACACACACACACACACACACACACGCCTTAAGAAAAGCCAAAGGGCCAGGAAAGTCTTGCCCACAATAACAGAAACCTTTTAACCATCTGCTTGTTCTTGAGGCAAACATGTGGAGAGCTTCACCCTCTGTTCCTTAACAGGCATTGGAGACACTGAGTTCATCAATGAGAAGCTATGTTCCAACTCTTTCCCATTGCAGTAAGGTGGTCCTCATGGAAACTGTAAGCCTAGCATTATTGACATTTGGGGCTGGAAAAGCCTTTGTCCTGGAAGGGCGTCCTGTGCATTACAGGATGTATAGCAGTACCCCTGGATAACCCACTAGATGCCGATAGCACACCGCCCATTTTGATAATCAAAAATGTATCCAGCTACTACCAAATGTGCCCTGGGAACGTCACCCCTGGTTGAGAACCAACACCACCTGCCTTCCACAACCTCCTGCAAGAAGGATGGGTCATGCAAGCCAGACACATTGTGGAGCCCGTCTTCCTTCCCCATCTGCAGTAGGAGGCAGCACTCTTCTCAGCTCAAGCCAGCACTGAGAAGACTGTGAGGTGAAGTCCTGTCACCTGGGAAACATGCAGGTGGACAGACCAGAAAATCCATGCAGAGGCTCGATCGATTGAACTGTTGTTTGAACCACAGTCCACCAGAGTGAGCCAGGATACGCATTCTGAAACAAAACAGGTTTACAACCAGCTAAAATAGAAGATTTAAGTGGGAACTAGAGTCTCATAAATTAATACTCAAAATTCATAGGACACAATCCAAAATAGCTTATCACACTGGGAAACTCTCAGCTCCATAAGAAAAGACAGTTAGTACACACCAATATCAAGCTAACATAGCTGTTTGAATTCTTGAACAAGGATCTTAAAGAAGCCATCATACAAATTCTCTATTGAACAATTATGAATGTACTTGAAACATATTAAAGGACAAGGACTAGTAAAGAGAAATTATTGGCAATACATATAAAAGACAAGGGATTAATATCAAGAAATAGAAGGTACAGAGATTTCCCAATCCTTCCTGCATATGCATTGCCTCCTCCATTAACAAACTCTGTGCCTTCTGTTTAATTTTGTTGTATAATTCTATACATGAACTAAGAATGGTTTGTACACTTTTTAAAGCGTGGGAGTAAAATAAGAGAGTAGATTCTAGAGATGTGCAACTTAAATGAAATTCAGATTTCAGTGTCTGTAAGGGAAGTTTTATCGGACACAGCCCTGTTCATTTGTGTATGCAGAGTTCTGAAGCTTCCAGAGTGTTTAAATAGTACAGTGCATTTTTCCATCCCTTTTTTTCAACAGCTGTATAACTTGCTTTGTTCAATGGCACGTTAGCAAATATGATCAAAGAGAGGCATGCAAAGCACTAGCACACTTCTCGAATGCTGCAACCGACACAGGACCAAACCCAAGCGTGCTGGCTGGGTATTGGGAGACACAGGACAAAATTATTCCCGTTGTCTCAGCCAAGAACTAGCCAGCTTACTAGGCGGAGAGACACCAATGACCACCACTGCCCAGGATCAAGATCACCCAGAGTCCACCGACCACTAGCCCTCAGGGTAGGCTGAACACAGAGAGCCAGCCATGATGAGATTGGTGGGGGAGGAGGGGTGGCGGAGGATGGAGGTGGGGGATGGGGTGGGGGCGGGGTGGGGATGGGGTGGGGGCGGGGTGGGGACGGAGGTGGGGGCGGGGTGGGGACGGAGGTGGGGGGAGACCACTGAGAGCTGGCTCCATGCTGAGGGGCGAGTGAGCCGGTGACCTGCCAGGGGCTCCGGGCCCGGGTTGGTGGGGGCTGGTCCTCACCTATCCGTGAGGCTAGAGAGATGCAGAGCAGGAGGGCCATGATCCCGTGGACGAGATCCAGAGGCAACATCAGGGGTTCAGGGTTCCGACAGGTGGCGCCGCGCCATCTTGCGTTGGTGCCATCATGTGCCGGGGCCCCGGCACGGCTGTGCTGTCGCACGTCGTCCGCCTGGGCACTGTCGCACGCTCGCGCCGTCGCAGGTCCCGTGCTGCGGCCCGCACGGCCCCGAGGCCCTGCGCCGTCATGGCTGCCGCGCGGAGCGGCCCCCGCGCTGGGCCTGGGGAGCCCTGGCCCCTGGCCCCGAGCCTCCTGCTGCTGCTGCTGCTCCTGCCCCCGGCCCGGGTCGCAGCCGCGGCCCACAGGCACGCTCTCACGGAGGGGATCGCCTGGAGCCGTGGTGTAGGTAGGCCCTCGCCAGGCCCGGGTTGGCGGTGAACCCAGGGCTCCCTCCTTCCAAGGGTGGAGCGCGAGTCCATCTCGGCCCTCCCCGACGTTCCCCTCCTCCCACCCGACCCACCCTCCACTTCCCGGGCGCCACTGCTACTTTATACTTTGCCCCTCTCTCTTCAGCCTGTGGCCAGCGTGACGTGCAGGGGAAGGTCGTGGGAGGCACGGACGCCCCTGAGAAAAAGTGGCCATGGCAGGTCAGCCTGCACTATGCAGGTTTCCACACATGTGGTGGGTCCATCATTGATGAGTATTGGGTCCTGTCCGCAGCCCACTGCTTTGCCAGGTGAGTGGGTAGCGCTGGGGACTGTTCCCTTGGAGGTCTAGGGCTGCAGGACCCGCCACACAGGCTACCTGGGGCTGGGGCTTCTTGGCGCTGGGGGAGAGAGTGGGAGCCAGCACACCTCCATCCACTGCAGCCTCTTCTTGCACAGGGCTGAGGGCCCCCTTTAGGGCCATCCACTCTTCCAGATAGATGTGGAACCAAATCATAGGATGGGAAGTGAGGAGAGGAGCCACACCATAGGATGAGGGGAGAGAAAAAGAAAACTCACAGGCTTAGAGGTGGCGAAAGACTTATCTTGACGGGCAGCTCACTGTAATTCTGCCAAGATCACCATCCTGGGCTGTCCATCAGGTCCTGGTGGTTCCCTTAGTCCTCCGTGGACTCAAGTCAGGACTTCTCTGGGGGCAATTCTGCCTGACAGTCAGCTCCCCACTGTGCTGCAAAGGGCTCGCTTTCCCCCAGCCTGGCTGAGACCTTCGATACCCAGGTGGGCATGCTCCAGGACATCGTTGGCCTGTGAGCTGAAGGTGGTGGTTCTCTCCACGTGCAAGGTGCTCAAGCCACTGTACCTTTGTCCTCTGTCCCCACAGGGAAAGGAACATTGAGGCATTTGATGTATATGTGGGCCTTGTGGACCTCAGGGTGCCAGGCAGTCATACTCAGTGGTTTGAGGTGCATAAGGTGATCCTGCATCCCACACACAAATTATACCACCCTGTCGGAGGCGACATCGCTCTGGTGCAGCTGAAAAGCCGCATTGTGCTTTCCGACTCTGTGCGTCCCGTCTGCATTGCACCCACAGACGTGAAACTTTGGAACCTTTCTTGCTGGGCGACAGGATGGGGATTCATCTCCCAACAAGGTAAGAAAACAAAGTGCGGGGTCAGTCCCTTTGTTGGAGTTTGTGGAAAGAATGATGCTTTTATGACACTACAGGAGAGAACATGTTCTGTCCATTAAGGGGTTGCAGGTGTCTGAGAACTGGAACCCTCATCCATTAATCACTGTTTGTTTCTCAATGTAGTTTTGTTTTATCCCTGGTTGGCTTTGTTGTATACAGGAAAATAGTTATATCTACCCTGAGTATGGAATTAATATTTGGTATACCAAGAACACAAATTTCCAAGCATTTCTTAAGTTGTTCTTAAGATTTTAAATTCCCCTTAGAAATAATATGTTTTAACCTATTAAAAATGTATTAGTTATTCTATTATCTCTATAAAGGCTTTGCATCTTCTTTTTAGGTTTTTTTATCTGTATACTTTAGAATTTCTATGATTAATTAAATGATTGTTTTTAATTGCATTTGCTAATCAGTCATAGCTGTTGATTTCTGCACATTGATCATGCTTCCCGCCCGCATAAAGGACTCATTTTTAATAGTTTATCAGTTGATTATGTAATTGTTCTAGATTTTTATATCATATTTTCTTCAAGTAAAGATTGTTTGACCACTTTCTTTCCTACATTTAATGTTTTATTTCTTTTTTTTAGTATTATTGCAATGGATGGAAACTCTAGTGGAAATGTGGCTAGGTCTCCTTGGTTTGTATTTTAATGGAAATGCTTCTAATGGTTTATTATTCAGTCTATCACCTGGCCTGGAGATTTCAAGTTGATATCTTTTTTTTTTAGGTGATAGGTTAGGTTGTTTACTTGAGATTATTCTTGGGTTTTTTTTTCATTTTTCAGTTTTGTTAGGTAGAATAGTTACAATTTAGGCATATACAATATATTGCACGTAAATACACATATACAATATACTGCATATATTTTTTAGTTTACATCTATGTACTAATCATTGTTTCTAAGAACAGTTTTGAGCTTTAGCTTTTTAAACTGACATAGCTATCAAAGGAATAAAGCCAACCACAAAATAAGAATCAACAGAATGCAGTAATCCAATCATAGGTGACAATCAGAGGTGCTCACACAAGTCAAGAAATCAATCATCTAAGTTATAAATAATAAGTAGTACATTTTTGTCCTTTTTTTTGGATTCCACTTATAAGTGATATCACGTGGCATTTTTTTTTCTCTCTCCAGCCCACTTCACTTAGAATGATGATCTCCAGGTCCATCCATGTTGCTGCAAATGGCAGTATTTTTTTTTCTATGGCTGAGTAGTGTCCCATTGTATATATGTACCCCATCTTCTTTATCCAGTCTTTTGTTGATGGACATTTGGATTGTTTCCATGTCTTAGCTGTCATAAATAGTGTTGCTGTGAACACTGGGGTGCAGGTGTCTTTTTGAATTTTATTTTTCTCCACATATATGCCCAGGAGTGGGATTACTGGAACATATTTTAGTTTTCTAAGGAACCTCCATACTGTCCTCCATAGTGGCTACACTCCCACCAACAGTGTAGGAGGGTTCCCTTTCTCCACACCTTCTCCAGCATCTATCATTTGTAGGCTTTTCGGGGATGGCCATTCTGACTTGTGTGCGGTGATATCTTATTGTAGTTTTGATCTGCATTTCTCTGACAATTAGCAGTACTAAGCATTTTTTCATGTGTCTATTGACCGTTTTTTTGTTTTCATTGGAGAATTGCTTGTTTAGGTCTTCTGCCCATTTTTGGATTGCGTTGCTTGATGTTTTGACATTAAGGTGTATGAGCTGTTTGCATATTTTGGAAATGAGTCTCTTGTCAGTCGCTTCATTTGCAATTGTTTTCTCCCATTCTGTAGGTTGTCTTTTCATTTTGTTGATGGTATCCTTAGCTGTGAAGAAGGCTGTAAGTTTAACAAGATCCCACTTGTTTATTTTGGCTTTTATTTCCATTACTCCAGGAGCTAGTTCAAAAAATCTATTGCTATAATTTATGTCTGAGAGTGTTCTGCCTATGTTTTCCTCTAGAAGTTTTATAGTATCTGATTTTACATTTAAATCTTTAATCCATTTTGAGTTTATTTTTGTATATGGTGTTAAAGAGTGTTCTAATTTTAGCCTTTTACAAGTAGCTGTCCAGTTTCACCAGCACCACTTATTGAAGAGACTGTCTTTTTTCCATTGTACATTCTTGCCTTCTTGGTCGTAGGTTAATTAACCACAAGTGTGTGGGTTTATTTCCGGACTTTCTATCCTGTTCCATTGATCTATGTGTCTGTTTTTGTGCCAGTACCATACTGTTTTGATTACTGTAGCTTTACAGTATAGTCTGAATCAGGGAACATGATTCCCCAGCTCCGTTTTTCTTTCTCAAGATTGTTTTGGCTATTTAGGGTCTTTTGTGTTTCCATACAAATTTTAACATTTTTTGTTCCAGCTCTATGAAGAATACTGTTGGTAATTTGATAGGAACTGCTTTGACTCTGTATATTGCCTTGAGTAGTATAGTCATTTTAGCAATATTGATTCTTCCAATCCAAGAACATGGTATATCATTCCATTTGTTTATGTCATCTTCACTTTCCTTCATCAGGTGTTTTTTCGGTTTCAGAGTACAGGACTTTTTGCCTTCTTGGGTAGGTTTATTTCTAGTATTTTATTCTTTTTGGTGCAATGATAAATGGTATGTTTCTTTAATTTACTTTTCTGCTATTTCATTATTAGTGTATAGAAATGCAACTGGTTTCTGTATATTAATTTTATATCCTGCAACTTTACCAAATTCACTGATAAGGTCTAATAGTTTTCTCGTCACTTCTTTAGGGTTTTGTATGTATAGTATCATGTCATCTGCAAACAGTAACCAGTTTACTTCTTCCTTTCCAATTTGGATTCCTTTTATTTATTTTTCTACTCTGATTGCTATAGCTAGGACTTCCAAGACTATGTTGAATACAAGTGGTGAGAGTGGGCATCCTTGTCTTGTTCCTAATCTTAGAGGAAATGCTTTAGCTTTTCCCGTTAAGTATGTTAGCTGTGGGTTTGTCATATATGGCCTTTGTTATGTTGAAGTATGTTCTGTCTATGACCACTTTCTGGAGAGGTTTTTTTTTTTTAATCAGAAATGGATGTGGAATTTTATCAAAAGCTTTTCCTGGATCTATTGAGATGATCATATGGTTTTTATTCTACAATTTGTTACTGTGGTGTATCACATTGATTGACTTGTGAATATTGATCCTTGCATCCCTGGGATAAATCCCACTTGATCATGGTGTGTAAATGATCCTTTTAATGCATTGTTGGAGTCAATTTGCTAGTATTTTGTTAAGGATTTTTGTTTGGAAGGGTTCCTTCCTCTGCAATTTTTTGGAATAGTTTCAGAAGGATAGGTGTTAACTCTTTTCTAAATGTTTGGTAGAAATCACCTGAGAAGCCATCTGGTCCTGGAATTTTGTTTGTTGGGAAGTTTTAAATTAGTGATTCAATTTCACTACTGATAATTGGTCTACTCATATTGTCCACTTCTTTCTGGTTTAGTCTTGGCAAATTGTACTTTTCTAAGAAATTGTCTGTTTCTTCTACATTGTCCTCTTTGTTGTTATATAGTTGCTCACACTAGCCTCTCATGTTACCTTTTATTTCTGTGGTGTTAGTTGTAACTTCTTTTTTATTTCTGATTTTATTAATTTGAGCCCTCTCTTTTTTTTTTCTTGGTGAGTCTGACTAAAGGATTATCAATTTTGCTTATCTGTTCAAAGAACCAGCTTTTGGTTTTCATTGATATATTCTATTGCTTTTTTAGTCTCTACTTTATTTATTTCTTCTCTAATCTTTACAATTTCTTTTCATTTACTAACTTCGGGGTTTGTTTGTTTTTCTGTCTCTAGCTGCTTTACTGAGATTTTTCTTATTTCCTGAGGTAGGCTTATGTTGCTATAAACTTCCCTCTGAGAACTGCTTTTTCTGCATCCCAGAGGTTTTGGATCATTGTGTTTTCATTTTCATTTGTCTCAAAGTATTTTTTGATTTCCTCTTTGATTTCTTCAGTGATCCATTGGTTGTTTAGTAGCATATTGTTTATCTTCTGCATGTTTGCAGGTTTTGCTGGGGTTTTTTTCTTGTAGTTGATTTCTAACCTTATAGCATTGTGGTCAGAAAAGATGTTTGTGCAATTTCAGTTTTCTTTAATTTACCAAAGCTTGCTTTGTGGGCTAGTATGTGATCTATTCTGGAGAATGTTCCTTGTGCACTTGAGAAGAATGTGTATTCTGTTGCTTTTGGATTGAGTGCCCTGTAGATATCAATTAAGTCCTTCTGGGCTAATGTGATATTTAGGGCCTGTGTTCCTTACTGATTTTCTGTCTGGATGATTGGTCCATTGATGTAAGTGGGATGTTAGGGTCCCCCACTGTTACGGTGTTATGGTCAATTTCTCTTTTTATGTTTGTCCACAATTGCCTTATATATTGAGGTGCTCCTATGTTGGGTGCATATATGCTTACAGTTGTTATATATTCTTCTTGGATTGACCCCTTAAGCATTATGCATTATGTAGTGTCCTTCATTGTCTCTTGTAACAGTCTTTATTTTAAAATCTATTTTGTCAGATATAGTGTTGCTACTTCAGCTTTCTTTTGCCTTCTGTTTGCATGGGATATCTTTTTCCATCCCCTTACTTTCAGCCAGCATGTGTCTCTAGCCCTGAAGTGGGTCTATTCAAGACAGCATATATACAGGTCTTGTTTTTTGTATCCATTCAGCCAGTCTATGTCTTTTGGTTGGAGCATTTAATCCATTTACTTAAGATAATTATCAGTAACTATGTTCTTATTGCCATTTGGTTAACTGTTTTGGGTTTGGTTTTGTAGGTCTTTTTTTCTTTCTTCTTCTTTTTGTTCTCTTTCCTTGTGCTTTGAGGACTAGAGAAGTTTCTTTAACATTTGTTGTAAAAGTGTTTGGAAGTGCACTGAATTCTTTTAGCTTTTGTTTTTCTGTGAAGCTTTTGATTTCTCCATCAAATCTGAATGACACCCTTGCTGGGTAGAGTATTCTCAGTTGTAAATCTTTCCCTTTCATCACTTTAAATATATCATGCCACTTCCATCTGGCCTGTAGAGTTTCTTCTGAAAAATCAGCTGATAACTTTAATGGACGTTCCCTTGTATGTTATTTGTTGCTTTTCTCTTGATGATTTTAATATTTTCTCCTTACCCTTAATTTTTGTCAATTTGTTGACTGTGTGCATTGTGTTCCTCTTTTGTTGATCCTGTGTGGAACTCTCTGTGCTTCCTGGACTTGGGTGACTGTTTCCTTTCCCAAGTTGGGAAGTTTTCAGTTATTATCTCTTCTAAAAGTTTCTGAAGTCCTTTCTCTCTCTCTTCACTTTCTGGAAACACCTATAATGCGAATATTACTGAACTTCATGTTGTCCCCAAACTCTCTTAAACTATCTTTATTTTTTTCATTCTTTTTTCTGTTTTCTGTTCTGTCATAAGGTTTCCACTAATCTATCTTCTAGCTCACTAATCCATTCTTCTGCCTCACTCTATTCTTGGTTCCTTCTAGTGTGTTATTCATTTCAGTGATTTTATTCTTTAACTCTGTTTGGATATTCTTTGTATTTTTCAACTCTTTGCTAAAAACTTCACTCTGTGCATCTGTACCCCTCTTGAGTTCTCTGAACGTCTTCACCATCATTATTTTAAACTCTTTCTCAGATAAATTGCCTATCTCCTCATCACTTATATCTTCTTCTGGGATTTTATCTTGTGTCTTGGCCTAGAAGATATTCCTCTGCTGCCACATCTTGTCTGTCTCTTTTGTATTTTTAGGTAGGTTAGTTATATTTCTTGACCTTGGAGAAGTGGCCATCTATGGGAGATGTCTTATGCGTCCCATCAGTATACTCCTCTCTTGTCACCCAAAGACCAGGGTCCAGCTGGTCCTGGTGTAGTCTGGCCTGTGTTTGTGGATTCCTTCCACAGGCTTTGGGACTTTTGTTTTCTTACTTCTGGTATCTTCCCCCTGGTGGATGAGCTGGCCTAGAGGCTTATGCAGGTTTCCTGGCTGGAAGAGCTGGTGCCTGCCCACTGCTTGGTGGAGCTTGGTGCCGGATATCTGGTGGATAGGGCCCTATCTAGATGCAGTTTATGGCTTAGGAAGTCTGCTTATGGGTGAGGCTGTGTTCCCATCCAGTATGTTATTTGGCCTGAGGCTTCCTAGCCCTTAAGCCTACAGGCTGTTTTTGTGGGGCTGGTTCTTGATGCTAATCATCCAATCAAGATGTTAGCCTCCAGGAAAGTTCATGTAGGTGAACACTCCTGGAATGTCCACCAGCAGCTTTTATGTCCCCTGAGTGAGCCACAGCCATCTCCTACCTTCCCAGAAACACTTCCAGAAACAGCAGCCAGGTCTGGGCCAGGTTCCTATGAAATCACTGTCTCTTCCCCTGGACCCACTGTACATGTGATTGCATGCACGCTTCCCAAGAAAATGAAGTCTCTGTGTCCCCCAGTGCTGTGGGGCTCCTGGAGTTAAGCCCCTCTGGCCTCCAAAATTAGATGTCCTTGAGTCTTCTCTGCCCAATGCTGGAACCCTGGGCTGGGGATCCTGATGTGGGGCTCAGAACTCTCATTCCTGTGGGAGGGCCTCTGCAACTTAATTCTTCAGCTTGTGCGTCACCCACCAGGTGGGTATGGGGCCAAATTATATCATGAGCACGCCCTCCTACCTTCTTGCTGTGGTTCCCTCTCTATATGTTTCCAGTTGAAGATCTTTCTTGCTAGGCCCTGGTCCTTTTACTCAATGGCTGTTCAGTAGTCAGTTGTGGTTTTGTTGTAGTCGCTAGAAGAGGCAAGCTCATGGTCCTACTGCTCCACTGACTTGACCCTAAATCCCTCAAACTGATATCTTATACCAGTTTAAGAAAGTTTAATGTCTGGTTTACTTAATTTTATAAAATTTTTGTTGAAGTTAAGCTGATATAAATTCAAATTGGTATGTTAAAACTTTAGAATGTTCAGTGTAATCTCCATGATAACCACAAAAGGAAATTAAGAAGGAATCTAAACATTTCAGTACAAAAAAAAAATCAGCTAAATGCACAGAATACAGGAATTCAGGAAATGAAGGAGAAAATAGCTATAAGGCATGTAGAAAGTAAAATGAGAGAAGTTAAGTCCCTCCTTATCTGTAATTAGATGGATCAAACTCTCAAATCAAAAAAACAGAGACTGGAGTAAGGGAGATATAGCCAAGATGGTGGAGTAGGAAGACCCTAAGCTCAGCATCTCTCATTAGAACACCAAAATTGCAATGATTAACAGAATAACTATTGATAATGAAGACTGGAATCTACCAGAAAAGATCTTCTACAACTAAATATATAAAGAATGAACCACAAAGAGATGAGTAGTAGGCAAAGTCACAATATAGTCAAGACTTATACCCTTGGGTGGGTAACCCACAAACAAGAGAATAATTAAGATTGTGGTATTTGTCCCCAAGGAGCAAGGATTCTAAGCCCAACATTGAGTGCTCCAACCTGGGGGTCCTGAACCAGGAATATGAGCTCCCAGAATGTTTGGTTTTGGAGGCCAGGAGGGCTTACTTTTGGAAGACCCAGAAAGCTGTGGGAAATAAAGACTCCACTCTTAAAAGGCACACACAAAATCTCACATGCCAGGGCCTAGGGCAGAAACAATAATTTGAAAGAAGCCTGGGTTAGACCCACCTACTAATTCTGAAGGGTCTCCCAGAGAGGAAGGAGACATCTAGAGCTCACCCTGGGAATATAGACACTGGTGGCAGCCATTTCGGGGAGCGCATTCTACCATGTGGACACTGGTGCTGGCAAGTGTCATTTTGCAGTCCTCCATCTAGCTTATTAGTCTCAGAACTCATCCCCTCCCCTTTCCACCAGCGTGTATGTACCAGTGATGGGACTTCACAAATCAAGGAACTAGCTGGGAAGGACACAGACTCACTCACCAGTAGGCAGGATGCCTTAAGACACCCTGAGTCCACAGCCACCCCTGAAAATAGCCCTATCCACCAGAGGGCTCAGGACCTGTCTCCGTACACCAGTGTGTAGGCACTAAAACCAGGGCACACAGGGCCCAGCAGTCAGAAAACTTGGGACACAGCTCTATCCACCAGTGGGCAGTCACAAGCCCCAGAAACCCTGAGGCATGGGGCTTGCACATTAGCAAGCTGGCCCTAGCCTCAGAACCAGCCTCACCCACTAGTGGGTGGACACCAGCCCTGGGTCAAGCTGAGCCCCAGTGCTGGCTACCAGCAGCCAACGTCAGCTCTGGGACCTCTGAGACTTGCAGCCAGAGACCCTAGGACCTGGCTCTGCCTGTCAGTGGACTGGATGTCACTAGCACCAGGACCCAGCTTCATTCACCAGGGGCTGCGTATCAGGCCCAGGATCTCCTGGACCCTGACCTTACCCAATAGCAGGTGCATGTCAGCCCCAGGACCAACACAGTTTGCAGCCTGCCATATGGGACCCAGCTAACACACTAGAAAGCCAGCATCAGTCTTGGGAAAACCTGGGCTATTGCCCTGCCCACCAGCGGGTGAACTCTAACTCTGGGACACCTTAGGTCCCTCAGCTTAGGCCCTGGAATCCAACCTAAACCACTAGGAGGTTGATCCAGCTTTGGGACCTGAGTCCTGCAGCCAGAGACTCCAGGACGTAGCTCCACCCACCAGTGAGCTGGCACTAGCCCTGGGACCTGCTGGTCACAGCCCCACTCAACAGCAGGCCAGTACTAGCTCTGTAATACCTTAGATTCCCCAACCAGCCACCTCAGGATCCAGCTCACAGGAAACCCCAAAACCCACAGCCAGCCATATCAGGGACCAGCTCCACCCACCAGCCAGCCAACACTAGATCCAAAAATCTGGGCCCCACAACAGCTCACCCCAGAACATGACTCTGCCCACCGGTGAGCCAGCAGTAGCCCCAGGACTCCATGGGATATGCAGGCAGCCACCGTATGGCTCAGCCCCATCAACCAAGTGGCATCCTCCACACAGGACAGAGCCTGACAGCCAATCTGACTGGGGGCCAGCCGTGCCTGCCAGACCACCCTCAGCACTCAGCCTGCAACAATAAAAGAACTCGCTCAGCCCACATAGAGGGCATCCCTAGAGCATGTAGCTCTTATGACCAGAGAGTGGTTCACTGCTGGGACGCACAGGATGTCTCCTACAAAAGGCTGCTTCTCCAAGTTTGGGAAACAAAACCAACTACCAGATACCTAAGAATTTAAAAAGCAAATTAGGCAAATAAGATGACAGAAGAACATGTTCCAAACAAAGGAACAAGATGAAACCCCAGAAGAAGAACTAAGTGGAGTGCAGATAGGTAATCTACCCAGTAAAGAGTTCAAGGTAATGATCATAAAGATGATCAAAGAACTTAGGAGAAGAATGAATGAACAGAATGGCAGTTAAAAATTTTTAACAAATAGTTAGAAAATCTAAGAACAGCCAAACAGAGATGAAGAATGCAACAACTAAAATGAAAAATACACTAGAAGGAATCAACAGTAGATTAGATGATACAGAGGAATGGATCAGTGAGTTGGAAGACAGAGTAGTGGAAATCACTGAAGCTGAACACAAAAAAGAAAAAAAATAGAAAGAAATGACGATGGTTTAAGAGACCTCTGGGACAACATCAAGCATACTAACAATCACGTTATAGGGACCTCAGAAGGAGGTGAGAGAGAGAAGGGGCACTGGACATATTTGAAGACATAATAGCTGAACACTTTCCTGTCCTGGGAAAGGAAACAAACGTCAGGTCTGGGAATCACAGAAAGTCTCAAACAGAATCAACCCAAGAGAACCACACTAAGACACATTGTAATTAAAATGGCCAAAATTACAGATAAATAGAGAACATTTAAAGCAGCAAGGGAAAAGCAACAGGTTACATACAGGAACTCCCATAAGGCTATCAGCTGACTTTTCAGCAGAAACTCTACAGCCAGAAGGGCGTGGTATGACATATTTAAAGTGATGAAGGGAAAAACCTACAATCAAGAATAATCTACTTGGCAAGGCTTTCATTCAGATTTGATGTAGAGATCAAGATTTACAGAAAAGCAAACTTAAAGAAGTTCAGCACCACCAAACAAGCTTTACAAGAAGTGTTAGAGACTTCTCTAAGTGAAAAAAGACTGGATCTTAGCAAAAAAGATCTTCTTTAACTGGAAATATAAATAAGGAAGCACAGTGGGGTGGTAGGAGAGGTGTGCTCATTGAGTCCCATATCCCCCACATGCGTGACCCACAAGCTGGATAAAAATTATACTGTGGAGGCATTCCCATAGGAGTGAGAGTTCTGGGACCCACGTCAGGCCCCCAGGCCTGGGGTTTCAGGATTGGAAAGAGGAGCCCCCAGAGTATGTGGTTTGCAGGGCCACTGGGGCTTAATTGTAGGAGTTCCATGGGACTGGGGGAAACAGACTTCACTCTCTTGGGAAGCACACACACAGTCTCATATGCACCAGGACCAAGGGCAGAGGCAGTGATTTCATAGGAACCTAAGCCAGACATGTCTGATAACTTTGGAGGGTCTCCTGGGGTAGTGGCAGGGATGGTTTTGACTCACCCTGGGGACACAGAAGCTGGTGGCAGAAATCTACATGAGCTTTCCTGGAGGCTGACCTCTTGCTTGAGTCACTGGTGCCAGGACCTGGCCTTACTCAAAAGCCCATAGGCTTGAATGCTGCAGTGCCTCAGTTCAAACAACATTCTGGATGGGAACAAATTCCCACACATCTGCAGATTTCCTGAGCCCACAGCCACCTCTAGACATGCCCCTAGACATGGTCCTGCTATCCAAAGGGCCAGGACCCAGCTTCACTCAGCAGTGGGTAGGCACCAACCCCTCCTGCCAGGAAACCTGCACAAGCTTCTGGTCCACCCTCACTCACCAGGGGGTGAGAGTGGATACCAGAAGAAAGAAAAGAACAATCCTACAGCCTATGGAAGGAGTCTGCAAACTCAGGCAAGACTCTACCCTAGGACCAGCTGGACCCTGGCCATTTTGACAAAACGGAAGTGCACTGCTGGGCTGCATAGGACATCTCATATAGAGGGTCACTTTTCCAAGGTCAAGAAATGTAACTAACCTACGTAAAACTACAAATAGAAATTTAGACAAAATGAGGTGGCAGGGGAGTATGTTCCAAGTCAATGCACAAGATAAAATCCTCAAAGAAGAAATAAGTGATGAGGAGACAAGCAATCTATTTGAGAAGGAGTCCAGAGTAATGATTGTGAAGATGATCAGAGAACTCGGGAGGAGAACAGACACACAGAATGAAGTTTTTAACAGAGTTAGAAAGTATAAAGTACACCCAAACAGAGTTGAAGAATACAATTACTGAAATGAATAATATGCTAAAAGGAACCAAGAATAGACTAAATGAGGCAGAAGAATGGATCAGTGAGTTAGAAGACAGAGCAGTGAAAATCAGTACTGTAGGACAGAAAAAAGAAAAAAGAATGAAAAGAAATGAGGCTAGTTTAAGAGATCACTGGGACAACATGAAATGCACTAGTATTCGCATTATAGGGGTTCCAGAAAAAGAAGACAAAGAGAAAGGATCTGGGAAAATATTTGGAGAGATAATAACTGAAAATTTCCTTAATGTGAGAAAGGAAACAGTTACCCAAGTCCAAAAAGTGCAGAGAGTCCCATGCAGGTTTAACCCAAAGAGGAACATGCCAAGGCACACAGTAAAGTGAGAAAAATTAAAGAAAGCAGAAATATTAAAATCAATAAGAGAAAAATAACAACACACAAGGGAACTTCCATAAGGTTATCAGCTGATTTTTCAGAAGAAACTCCACAGGCCAGAAGGGAGTGGTACAATATATTTAAAGTGATGAAAGGGGGAAAACCTACAACCAAGAATACTCTACCCAGCAAGGTTCTCATCCAGATTTGATGGAGAAATCAAAATCTTCACAGATAAGCTTAAGTTAAAGGATTCAGTGCCACCAAACCAGCTTTACAACAAAGCCAAAGGAGCTTTCTCTGGGTAGAAAAGAAAAGGCCGTGACTAGAAACCAGAAAATTACAAAATGAGAAAGCTCACTAGTAAAGGCAAACATACAGTAAAAGTTGGAAGTCATCCACACACAAACTAATAGGGAAGTTGAAAGACAAAAGTAGTGAAAAATCATTTATATGCACAATAAGAAGTTAAAGGATACACAAAACAGTTAGATGTAAAATATAACAAAACCAGTAATTGTGAGGGGAGGAGGGTATGAATGCAGGGTACCTAAAATGCATTTGAAATTAAGAGACCAGCAGCTTAATCATGTATATATAGATACTTTTATAACAAAACCTCATGGTAACTGCAAACCAAAAATCTGTGATAGATATATGCACGAAAAAGAAAAAGAAATCCAGAGGTAACACGATAGTCATCAAACCACAAGAGAGGAGAAGAAAAAGAAGAAAGAGGAAAAAACCTACAAAAAGAAATCCAAAACAATTAACAAAATGGCAGTAAGAACCTATGTATTGATAAATACCTTAAATATAAATAGATTAAATTCTCCAACCAAAAGACATAGACTGGCTGAATGGATACAAAAACAGGACCCATATATATGATGTCTACAAGAGACTCACTTCAGAGCTACAGACACATACAGAATAAAAGTGAGGGGATGGAAAATCATATTCCATACAAATAGAAGCAAAAAGAAAGCTGGAGTAGAAATACTTATATCAGACAAAATAGACTTTAAAATACTGTTACAAGAGATAAAGAAGGGCATTATGTAATGCTTAAGGGATCAACTCAAGCAAAAGATGTAACAATTGTAAATATGTATTTGAATCCAACATAGGAGCACCTCAATATATAAGACAACTGTTAACAGACATAAAAGGAGAAATCAACAGTAATACAATAATGGTGGAGGGCCTTACACCAATGGACATATCATCCAGACAGAAAATCAATAAAGAAATACAGGCCTTAAATGATTCATTAGACCAGATGGGCTTAATGGATATTTATACAGCATTCCATCAGAAAGCAACAGATTACACATTCTTCTCAAGTGCGCATGGAACATTCTTCAGAATAGAGCACATACTAGCCCATAAAGCAAGCTTTGGTAAATTTAAGAAAATTGAAATCATATGAAACATCTTTTTTGACCACAATGCTATGAGATTAAAAATCAACCACAAGAAAAAAAACTGCAAAAATCACGAATATGTGGAGGCCTAACAATATGCTACTAAACAACCAATGGATCACTGAAGAAATCAAAGAGGAAATCAAAAAATACTTTGAGACAAATGAAAATGAAAACACAATGATCCAAAACCTCTGGGACACAGCAAAGGTAGTTCTAAGAGGGAAGCTTATAGCAATACAAGTTTACCTCAGGAAATAAGAAAAATCTCCAATAAAAAACCTACCCTTACACTAAAGCAACTAGAGAAAGAACAAACAAAACCTAAAGTTAGTAGAAGGAAAGAAATTATAAAAATTAGAGCAGAAATAAATGAAATAGAGACTAAAAAAAAACAATAGAAAAGATCAATGAAAACTAAAAGCTGGTTCTTTGAGCAGATAAACAAATTTGATAAATCTTTAGTCAGACTCATCAAGAAAAAGAGAGAGCCCAAGTTAATAAAATCAGAAACAAAAAAGGAGGGGTTACAACCAACATCACAGAAATACAAGGGATTATAAGAGGCTACAGTGAACAATTATATGCTAAAAAGGACAACCTAGAAGAAATGGACTATTTCTTAGAAAGGTACAATTTGCCAAGACTAAACCAGGAAGAAATAGACAATATGAATAGACCAATTACCAGCACTGAAATTGAATCAGTAATTAAAAACCTCCCAACAAACAAAAGTCCAGGACCAGATGGCTTCACAGGTGAATTCTACCAAACATTTAGAGAAGAGTTAATACCTATCCTTCTGAAACTATTCTAAAAATTTACAGAGGAAGGAACACTTCCAAACTCATTCCATGAGGCCACCATCACCCTGATACCAAAACCAGATAAAGATATTACAAAAAAGAAACTTACAGGCCAATATCACTCATGAATATAGACGCAAAAATCCTAAGCAAAATACTAGGAAATCAACTCCAATAATGCATTAAAAGGATCATACACCACAATCAAGTGGGATTTATCCCAGGGATGCAAGAGTTTTTCAATATCTGCAAATCACTCAATGTGATACACCACATTAACAAGTTGAAGAATAAAAATGATATGATAATCTCTTTTGATAAAATTCACCATCCATTTATGATAAAAACTCTCCAAAAAGTTGGCATAGAGGGAACATACCTCAACATAACAAAGGATATATATGACAGACTCATAGCTAACATCTTACTTAATGAGGAAAAGCTGAAAGCGTTTCCTCTAAGATCGGGAACAAGAGAAGGATGCCCACTCTTACCATTTTTATTCAACATAATTTTGAAAGTCCTAGCCATGGCAATTAGAGAAGAAAAAGAAGTAAAAGGAATCCAAATTGGAAAGGAAGAAGTAAAACTGTCACTGTTTGCAGATGTCATGATACTATACGTAGAAAATACTAAAAACACTACCAGAAAACTACTAGAGCTCATCAATCAATTTGGTAGAGTTGCAGGATATAAAATTAATGTACAGAAATCAGTTGCATTTCTATATCCTAACAACAAAATATAACAAAAAGAAATTAAAGAAACAATCCCATTTACCATCACATCAAAAAGAATAAAGTATCTAGGAATAAACTTACCTAAAGAGGCAAAGGACCTGTACCCCAAAAACTATAAGACACTGATGAAAGAAATTGAAGATGACACAAACAGATGGAAAGATATCCTGTGTTCTTGGACTGCTGAATCAGTATTGTTAAAATGGCCATAGTACCCAAGGCAATATACAGATTCAATGAAATCCGTATCAAACTACCAATGACACTTTTCACAGAACTGGAACAAAAAAATTTTTTTAATTTGTATGGAAACACAAAAGACCCTGAATACCCGAAACAATCTTAAGAAAGAAGAATGGAGCTGGGAAAATCATGTTCCCTGACTTCAGACTATACTGTAAAGCTACAGTAAGCAAAACAGTATGGTACTGGCACAAAAACAGACACATAGATCAATGGAACAGGATAGAAAGTCCAGAAATAAACCAACACACTTATGATCAATGAATCTATGATAAGGGAGT
This sequence comes from Vicugna pacos, assembly GCF_048564905.1. NCBI lineage: Eukaryota > Metazoa > Chordata > Mammalia > Artiodactyla > Camelidae > Vicugna > Vicugna pacos. The sequence continues at coordinate 2,100,872 of NC_132989.1, forward strand.
CAAGAATACAATGGAAAAGAGACAGTCTCTTCAATAAGTGGTGCTGGGAAAACTGGATAACTACCTATAAAAGAATGAAATTAGAACATTCTCTAGCACCATTACAAAAATAAATTCCAAATGGATTAAAGACCTAAATGTAAGACCAGATACTATAAACTCCCAGAGGAAAACATAGGCAGAATACTCTTTGACGTAAATTGCAGCAATATTTTTTCAAACCAGCTCCTAGAGTAATGGAAATAAAAGCAAAAATAAACAAATCAGACCTAATTAAACTTAAAAATTACTTCACAGTTAAGGATACCATAAATAAAATGAAAAGACAACCTACAAAATGGGAGAAAATATTTGCAAATGAGGCAGTCGACAAGGGATTACCAAATATAAAACAACGGCAACAACAAGCAACTCAATCAACAAACAGGCAGAAGACCTAAACAGGCATCTCTCCAAAGACATCCAGATGGCCAATAGGCACATGAAAAGATGCTCAACATTGCTAATTATAGTGAAATGCAAATCCAAAGTACAATGAGGTATTACCTCATACCAGCCAGAATGGTCATTATTAAAAAGTCTACAAACAATAAATGCTGGAGAGGGTGTGGAGACAAAGAAACCCTCTACACTGTTGGTGGGAATGTAAATTGGTGCAGCCACTATGGAGGACAGTATGGAGGTTCCTTAAAAAACTAAAAATAGACTTACCATATGATTCAGCAATCCCACTCCTGGGCATATACCTGGAGAAAATTGTAATTTGAAAAGGCACATGCACACCAATGTTCATAGAAGCACTATTTACAATAGCCAAGACATGGAAACAATCTAAATGTTCATTGACAGATGAATGGATAAAGATGTGGTACATATATACAATGGAATACTATTCAGCCATAAAAAATAAAATAATGTCATTTACAGCAACATAGATGTCCCTGGAGATCATTATTCCCAGTGAAGTAAGCCAGAAAGAGAAAGAAAAATACCATATGAGATCGCTCATATGTGGAATCTAAAAAATTTTTTTAAAAAGAACATAAATACAAAACAGAAACAGACTTATAGACATAGAACACAAACTTGTGGTTGCCAAGGGGATGGGGGTTGGGAAGGGACAGACTGGGATTTCAAAATTTGTAGATACTGACAGGCATATGCAGAATAGATAAACAAGATTATACTGTATAACACAGGGAAATATATACAAGATCTTGTGGTAGCTCACAGAGGAAAAAAATGTAACAATGAATATATGTATGTTTATGTATAACTGAAAAATTGTGCTCTACACTGAACTTGACACAACATTGTAAAATGACTATAACTCAATTTAAAAATGTTAAAAAAAAAAAAGATTGGTATCTCCTGAAGTCTTGTCTTGAAAATGTCACCTTTTCATTGTGCCCTCACATGGCCTTTCCTCTGTGCACCCATACTCCTGGTATGTCTTTCTCTTCTTATAAGGACACCAATCATATTGGATTAGGGCCCCACCCTTTTAACCTCATTTAATCTTAATTGTGTCCTCATTTAAATTTTATATATATATATATATATATATATATATTACTGGAATATAATCAGTTTACAATGTTATGTCAATTTCTGGTGTACAGCACAATGCTTAAGTCATATAGGAACATACATATATTTGGTTCATATCCTTTTTCACCATAAGTTGCTACAAGATATTGAATATGGTTCCCTGTGCTATATAGTATAAAACTGTTCTTTATCTATTTTATATGTATTAGTTAGTATCTGCAAATCTTAAACTCCCAGTTTATCCTTTCCAACCACCTTTACCCTCTGGTAACCATAAGTTTGTTCTCTATGTCTGTGAGTCTGTTTCTATTTCGTAAATAAGTTCCTTTGTGTCTTTTTTTTTTTTAGATACTGTGCTACACAGTATAATCTTGGGGGTTTTTTTAACATTTTTTATTGATTTATAATCATTTTACAGTGTTGTGTCAAATTCCAGTGTAGAGCACAATTTTTCAGTTATACATGAACATATATATATTCATTGTCACATTTTTTTCTCTGTGAGCAACCATAAGATCTTGTATATATTTCCCTGTGCTATACAGTATAATCTTGCTTATCTATTCTACAATTTTGAAATCCCGGTCTATCTCTTCCCACCCCTCGCCCCCATGGCAACCACAAGTTTGTATTCTATGTCTGAGCCTATTTCTGTTTTGTATTTGTGCTCTGTTTGTCTTTAGATTCCACATATGAGTGATCTCATATGGTATTTTTCCTTCTCTTTCTGGCTTACTTCACTTAGAATGACATTCTCCGGGAGCATCCATGTTGCTGCAAATGGTGTTATGTTGTCAGTTTTTATGGCTGAATAGTATTCCATTGTATAACTATACCACATCTTTATCCAGTCCTCTGTTGATGGACATTTAGGCTGTTTCCATGTCTTGGCTATCGTAAATAGTGCTGCTATGAACATTGGGGTGCAGGTGTCATTTTGAATTAGGGTTCCTTCTGGATATATGCCCAGGAATGGGATTCCTGGGTCATACGGTAAGTCTATTCCTAGTCTTTTGAGGAATCTCCATACTGTTTTCCACAGTGGCTGCACCAAACTGCATTCCCACAGTCTTTTTCACTTTAGCTATGCTGATTATCATGTAGTGATAGTTTCTTGACGTTTTATAAATTGTAGAAGTTTTTAAAAATGTATTTTGGATACATGTATTTAATAGATATGCAAATATTCTCTGCTAGACTATGGCCTGTTTTTAAAATTTCTTAATAGTGTCTTTGGATTGGAAAAAGTTTTAAATTTTTGACAAGGTCCAATTTATTACATTTTTTTCTGTTTTATATGTAGGATATTTTATATCCTATTTATGAAGATTTGCTTATTATAAGTTCATGAAAATAATTTTTTCCATTTATCCTAGAAGCACTGTGAATTTAACTTTTACACTTAGTTATAAGATCCATCTAAAGTTAATTTTTGCATGTGATACGAGTCAAAAACCAAGGTTCACTTTTTTCCATATTAAGAGGCACTTGCTGTAGCACCATTTGTCAAGAAAACCTCCTTTTCCCGCTGACCTGTATTGGCACTTTATCAAACATCCTGTGACCACAGGTGTGTGGATCTACTTCCAGGCTTACTCTTCTGCCCCTTGGATTTCTCCAATTCAACAGTGCTGTACTTACCATAGCTTTATAATGAGTCTGGTCTTGTACATCCTCCACAGTTGTTTCTCCTCTTCAAGATCATCATGGGCATTCCGGATCCTTTGCATTTCCATTGGCCTATCTTCAAGTTCATTTATTCTTTCTTTTGCCTGTTCCAATCTGCCTTTGAATCCATCTAGTGAACTTTTCACTTCTGTCATTATTTTTTTCAGCTCCAGCTTTCCTTTTTTTGTTTGTTTTTATATTTTTCTATCTCTGTTGATAGTTCCGTTTTGCTCACACATTATTTTCTTGACTTTCTCTTCTTTAGAGCATCTTTAAGATTATGTTTTAAAGTTTATTTAATATAGCTGCCATTACGCCCTTTCAGGGACATAGTCTATTAATTATATTTTTATTCTGATTGAGCCATTTCCTGTTTCTCTGTATGACTTATTTTTGGTCAAACATTGGACATTTTAATCTAATAATGTGGTAACTGTGGAAATCGGATTATCCCCCTTCCCCAGGGTTTTCTGGGGGTTTTTTTAGAAGCATGTGTTATTGATTGTTGCAAGCTGTCTGTGTGCTGAGGACCGGCCTGAGGTGTAAACTTGAGGTCTTCTTATGTCTTTTCTAAGCCTTTACCTGGGCATAAATGGTTACTTTCTAATTTCCCCCCATATATTCAGTTGCTTTTGATTGTCTTAGTCTTTAATATCTGGATCCTAAATGGAGAAAAGTGAAAAATGAAGAGGGAAAGAAGCTCTGGCCCTATAAATCCCTTAAAAATTACTTCAGCTGAAGGGGAGGTGCTTGTGACAATGGGGGGAGGTGCAACAAAAATGGCTGGCCCTTTCTTTTTCTCTGCCTCTGTAATCAGAACATGCAATCAGCAATCAAAGCACAGGTCCCCAGTATATGGAGGACAGGGTCCTCTTTGCTCACCCTGGCTCACACATGCTGTGTGCAAGCTCTCCAGGAATATATGCACAGCTGCCTGTCCCAGGGGTGGGGTTGGGTAGCTGCTACTGTGCTAAGAGCTGAAACTGACTGAAGCTGACTGCAATTTATCCTCCAAGCCTTCAACAGATTCTAGAGTTCCAAACCAGTTACATCAGATAAATTCTGTCAGTGCAGTTGTTTTCCTGGTTGGAGATAGATTCCCAGTGCTTTCTGCTTGGCCATCTCTCAGGATCCTCCCCACAAATCTTTCACAGACAATCGTGGCATATACATGGATTCCAGGGTATAGAATCCATCGCCTCTCAGGAACTGAGGCCACAGATTGGGAAGACTGGACCTAAATAAAAGAATGGCACGTTCCACTCTCTCCTAGCTGGAAACTGCCTTTATGTATCTTCCTATCCTCTATGAGACCCTGGAACTAACTCACCCTTCAAACAAGATTCAACCACAAGGTTATGGCCCTCTGTTGGCAAAACTCAGTGGGAGAACCACTGCAAGAAAATGATCTTAGGATGCACAAATCGATGAAATTAGTCCAAATAATCCTAAGGTCACCTAATGCAGTTTTGCAGTTTCCCAGTCCAGAAATAGAAACCGAAATTAACTGGAAAGTCGCCTCATCTTTATTGGATCACTTAGGTAAGTTGGGCTCCAACTACAATATAATACATATTTCTTCTTCATTTTCCTCTTCTCCTATTCCACACTAGCAAATCCCTGAAAATTACCCAAAAAAGACCTCTCTGACACTCAGCTCACAAGAACACCCTGTCTCCTACTCACTCAGCTCTTCACTGAATGTTCTTCGGTGAGCTTCTCTGGTCTTTTTTTTTTTTTCCAACTTTTAGAATTGTCTCTTTTTCTATGTAAATATTCATGAAATACTCAAATCACTACATTGAACATTTTCATCATCTCAGAAATTTCTCTTTACTGTTTTGCAGCCAAAGTCTCTGTCTCTCTCTCTTCTAAGGTAACTATTGTTCTGTTTTCTGTCCCCATTAATTAGTTTTATGTTTTTGGACCTCATATAAATGTAATGATAGTGATCTTTTATGTCTTGTATTTTTACTCAATATAGTCTATAAGATTTGTTCATGTTTTACATGTATCATTAGCTCCTTTTTATTTATTGTTGAGGAATATGTAATCGCATGAACACCAAGGACTCATTTGTCTGTTTTTCTGTTGACTTACATTTGGGTTGTTTCAGTTTTGGGCTATTGTGGATAAAGCTCTTATGAACATTATCTAACAACTCTCTTTGCACACGAACTTTCTTTGCTCTTGGGTGCATACATGACAGTGGGTTTACCTATTCATGAAGTTCTGAGAAACCGCAAGGGATTTTCCAAAGTGCATTTACAATTTTTCACTCTCACCAGCGATGAATAAGAGTAACAGGTCTGTTTGTCTGAAGGAGTCTTTATTTTACCTCATTCTTGAAAGATAATGTCACTAGATACAGAATTTTGGGTAGAAAGTTTTCGGGGACGGGTGTTGCTTTTGTTTTAGTTTTTGCAAGAGGCAGTTTTATTTTCTTCTGTCTTGCAGAGTCTGTGATTAGAAATTTACTGTAACTCTTTTCCTTGATCTTTGTTTTGCATCCATTTAACTATAATGCTTCCAAGTGCCTGGGTATCTGCTTGTTTTATTCCGACCTAGGGTTCTCTGAGCTTCTTGTATGTGTGGTTGTCATAGTGTTTAACTTTGGAAATTTCTTGGCCATTATATCTTCACATATTTCTTCTGCCCTGTACTCTCTTCTAATTCCACATGTGTTACGCTGTTTGCTGTTGTCCCACAGCTTAAGTGCTCTGTTCTGCTTAATTCCCCACTCTTTTCCTTTTGTGTTTCAGCATGGATAATATCCATTGACTTATCTCCACATTCACTGATTCTTTCCTCATTTGTGTCTGCTGATAACATCCATTGAAGGCATTTTTCTGTTTCCAATGTGTGTGTTTCTGGCATTTCCAATGATTCTTCTTTTACAGTTTCCATATATCTACTTAAATTCTTCATTTTCCACACATGTTGTTTACTTCTTAATAATTTCTTTAGCACACTAATCATAGCTATTTTTTAAGTTTCTTTCAGGTACTTCTATCATTTCAGTCATCCCTGGGTCTAACTCTGGTCATTGTTTCATCTCTTAACAATGGGTCCTGTGTTTTATCCCCCTCCCCATCTTTGTATGTGTATGTGCGTATGCATGTGAATGTGTGTGTATGTATATCTTCTTTTTTGGTTGAATGCCAGACATTATAGAAGAATATTTAAGACTAAAGTCTTTGTTCCCCAAAATAGGCCTTCCTCTTTTTCTGCCCGACCGTTAGTAGCATGGGGCAGGGCTGATTCAGGCTAGCAAGAACTTGAGCTGGGCCGTGGATTCTGTTGTTCTCTAGCTGGCTTCAGTGCACCAAAGGCTTCAGGGCCCTCCGTGGTGCAATATTGTGCTCCGTGTGAGGCCTGGGGTGTTCCTCTGTTCCCATTCCACCCTTCACTTCAGCATCTTTGTACACCTGTGGCACGTTTTTGTTTGCCCTTCAGAAGAAAACTGCTATTCTCGACAATCATTACTAGACTGGTATGGGGGGAGGAGAAAACTTGGGTCCCCTGATCCAGCCTCAGTCTCAGGAGGAGCTCTGAGCCTTAGATTTGGAAACGGACCTCTGTGCACCACTGTTCTTCCTTCGGGGCAGCTAATCCCTGCTTTGTATCTGTGACGGCTCCTTAGAGGGTCTAAGCCCTGCCCCCAAGTTAGCAGAACTCTGATGTTCCTGAAGTGGGTTTTTGGTACCAGAGGTTTTCCAGGGATATAGGGCTTGTTTCTACTCTTCCTTCAGAACAGTGCACTTGTGCCAGTCTCTGAGGGCAGGAGCATTTGCCCCCAACAACTGGTGGAAGGCTCTGCTCCGTATGTGAGAAGGGAAGCAAGCTGTGTTCTTGCAAGTCCTCAGTGGTGTGTGGCCATTCTCTGAACACCTGCACTGAGATGCTCTCTCTCTAGATCCCAGCTCTGCCCCCAGTATATCTCATGAGCTGCTAGTGGAAACCCAGGGGAAAGACCTACCAGTGAGTGTAAATCTCTTCTTGTCTAGTTTCCTGTCATTCTGAGCTGGCGCACTAGCACACAATTGAAGAACTCATTGAAATTAGAGCTCACTTCTCCCCTCCATTTCTGTGTTACACTTCTTCCTATGAGCTCTGCCAAAGGTGAAACCACTTTGAGCTCATCATTTTGGCCCTCTGTCCGCCGGATTCCTTGTGGGCCTCAGCGTCCGTGTGAGCACGACATGGGTATTTTATCCCACCTCCACACTATCTCCACCCAATGCCTTGAGCTCCACAAGACGCTCCACTCTTGACCAGTTGGAACTCAGCTTCCTAGCCCCATGTGAGCCCTGGGAACTGTGAAGTGTAACCTGGCCACTCTGCCCTCCCTGTGGAATTGTATACCCTGCACACATGGCTCAGGGTCCAACAGTTGACCGTGGCACTGAGGCGGCCTGTGTGCCCTCCGGGGCCCCTTCTCTTGGGAGCATCCTCCCCCTGGCACCCATCTTTGCAGATTACAGCTGCCTGAGCCCCTCTTCACCCTGCAGCCTGGGGTGTGTGTGCTCCGGGGAGGGTGACGGAGCCCTTGAAGACCTTGCCTCACTGTTCTATCTTCTCAGGGACCACAGCCCCGCCCCGCCTCATGTCCAACGGGAAAACAGTTGCGTCCTGTGTAGATGTGTTTACTGCTAGCTCATGGCAGAGGGGAGTCCATTCCCAGTTACCCCACTGTGGGCACCGTAGAAAGCCTCAGGCAGATTTTCAGCTGGCCGAGAGGTTCAAAGTATTTCCTAACTGGATTTTACTGGGTTATTTCCTCCAGTATTACCAGCCTTGAGTTTTTTTTTTACTTCTTCTATTGTTCTGCATTCTTATTTGCAAACATCTAATTCTTTCATGGCTTCTCTCCTGGTATTACCTTGTCATGCAGCCAGCAGCAACCACGAACACTGCTGGCGTTCTGCTCTCCATGGTCTTCCTGCAAGGTACAAGCTGTAAAATGGATTCCCCACGTACCGTAGGCTACACCTTCCCAAATATCCTCCCCCTTGGTACCCAGTCAGATGGGTCTTCAACCTGTGAGAACGGCTTCTTTCCAGTTAAAGCAGGCCCGTGGGGCCCGCTTACACGTTGGTCAGGGGCAAGGTATCTGAGACCAGTTACCATACCCTCTGGTGCAGACCAGGACAGATGGTGTGACAGCTCACAAACTCTGGAGCCTCTCCACGTCATCCACTCACTCTCACCCAGGGGCTCAGCTCACAGAGCTGCTTACATTTGAGCCACGGCACTGGGAATATGACAGTCTGAACCAGTTCCTGGTGTGAGAAGACCTTACGCTGGGCCCACCCTCTTTTGTGACAGGCGACACCTCAGACAAGCTGCAGGAGGTGCAGCAGCCTCTGGTCCCACTCCGCCTGTGCCAGCTGCTCTACGGAGATACGTCACACGTCCTGCCGGACATGCTGTGCGCTGGGGACCTCGGGGACGTGAAGACTGTGTGCGAGGTGCGACCCACCGAGGGGGTGGGAGGCTAAGCCCAGGGATTTCGGATGTTCCGTCTGTGTTAAGTCACCTACTAGGTGGGTAGGTGGTCCCAGACAGCCCATTCCCTGCAGAGCTCAGAAGTATTATCTGCACGCAGCCATGGGTTGAGTAGGAGACCACAGGGTGGCTTATGTGCAGATGGAATGCAGGCCTCATTCAGGCCCAGTGGACCTCAGTGCAGCTGAGAGATGTCCCGGGCTCCACATCTGCTGGGGGCCATGCCTGGCACCCACCCTCCACCAAGTGAACACTGCTTGCGAGTTTTCCCCTCCCACTGGCAAGGCGGGGAAGCCCCAGACTACCAGTTTACACGAAACTCCTCTGTTTTCCAGGGCGACTCTGGGGGCCCACTTGTCTGTGAATTCAACCACACCTGGACGCAAATTGGAGTCGTGAGCTGGGGGCGCGGTTGTTCATACCCTATGTATCCTGCAGTTTATGCCCGAGTCTCCTATTTCTCAAAATGGATTCATTATCACATAGAACATACACCCATACCTCTTCAGCCGCTCCCCGCCCTCTCCTCCCCTCTGGTGGCTGCCGTCAGTGTCCTCATGACCATGTTGGCTGTCCTGTCAGTGATATAAAGGCCGAGGCCCCCACCCCAGCTTCCTCATGGCCACATGCCTCTGTCCCTACCCATCTCCGGCCCCTCAGATCTTCACACACCCGAGCAAGGTGAGGGCCACCAGCCAGGCCCACGTGCAGGGTCCAGGAAAAGGCTGAAAGGGCCACACCCAGGAAGGCAGAGGCTGGTCTCACTACAGAAGGGCAGGGGGACATGGAAGGGCAGAGCGCCTTAGCTGAGTGCTCCGGACACCTGAGATTCAGTAAGATATTAAATATTTACAAAGCAAGTGTCCCAGAAGTCCTGTGTCCTTCTTTGTGCAGGCTCCCTCATGCAGAGTGTGTTCATCACCCTGGTGATGCTGGGATGACAAACAGCAGGGTGAGAGAAGAACAAACCAAACTGCAGCGTCTCTCGAAGGGACAGCCACACATAAACTGGCGTCTGGACCCGGAGTGCCGAGTGTGACCAAAGCTGGGGCACAGGGAAGCTTGTTGCCTTAAAAACTTAGACCTGTCAATATCAAAGAGTTTTAAATACCTAAACATCCCATTTGAAAAATGGAAAACATGAGATGGGAGTAGGAACGAGAAGGGAACTAAAAAAAGATAAAAGGAGAAATCAATAGCCAAACACCAAGAAACAATGAAACTAGCATTTTAGAAGTGTAGTTTTTTTTTAATCAAAAAGTCAGAAAAGAAACCACGAACTTAATCAAAATATAATGTGAGACCAAAAATGCACAAAACAAGAAATGACAAGGGGGAAATATCCATTAAACCCAGAAAATAGGAGAAATCATCAGAGATCTTGAACAACGCTATGTAAATAAATTCAAAATGAAAAGTATTACTTTTTAGGAAATAAATAATTTACAAAAACTAACCCTAGTAGAGGCAGAAGGCTTAACTAGACCAAATTCCGTAGAAGTGGGGAAATTTCAGCAAGAACGCTTCCTCCCAGTGAAGGCCCTTGGCTGAGATGGTGGGAATCACACCTTCACTCAGTGCTCATCCCAGTGCTGTCCGTGCTGTTCCAGGCAGACGCAGGCAAGGGAGGGGCGTGTCCATATGCTCCCTAGCAGCACATATGTGTGGAAGACAGAATCTGATCACACAGAAAAAGATTAAGACAAGCCAACCTGTCGATTTTAAAAATCCTAATGAAGGATTAGCAAACAGAATCCAACATTCTTTTTAAAATAGTACACTATAGGGTTTATTCTAGTAATGCAAAGATGATTAAGTATTAGGAAGTCCATAGCTATAATTCATGGCCTTAATTGCTTTTCCAAGGAGAATAAAGTTAATGAAAAGGCTTTTAGCAAATTCAAACCCACTTCCAATTAAAAGAAAAAAAAGGAATCAATGGATAATAAGATGTGTATGTCAGCCTAAAAGCCAGCACTTTTCTTAATAGGGAAACACTGAATGAGTTTCTGCTCAACTGTGAAGTCAGGGTCTCAGAAAGTTTTCTCCTTTATCTGCTGCTCCTTAACGTTGTATTGGAAGATTGGCCACCACAGTTGCACAAGGGAACCATCCAGGGAAATAGAAGAGAGCCTTTTAAACTATCACCTGTTGTTAAAAAAAAAAAAAAAAAAAAACAGACTCAGAGTATAGCTGGAAGACCCAAAGGAAAACTATGAAACTATCATAAATGGTTTAAAAAAAATTCAGTTAAGTTACTAAATAAAACATGATAAAATCAGCCTATATTCCAGCTAGAATATAGACAATGGAAAAAAATATGTACACAGTGGAAAAAAAGAAAAGGAAAGAAAAATGAACAAATACAAGACAGAAACAGACTCATAGACATAGAATACAAACTTGTGGTTGCCAGGGGGGTGGGAAGGGACAGACTGGGAGTGCGAAATTTGTAGATACTGACAGGCATATGCAGAATAGATGAACAAGATTACACTGTGTAGCACAGGGAAATACATACAAGATCTTGTGGTAGCTCACGGTGAAAAAGAATGTGACAATGAACACATGTATGTTCATGTATAACTGAAAAATTGTGCTCTACACTGGAAATTGACACGACATTGTAACTGACTAGAACTCAATAAAATGAAGTTAAAAAAAGAATATACACAATGGAAGACAAGACACCAATAATAATAACAATGCAAAAGATAAGATACCTCTGGTCTTAACAAGAAACGTGAAAATTGATATAAGGAAATTTTAAAAATACTCCTGGAAAACAAAACAAAACAAAACAAAACAAAAACACCACACACACAAAAGGAAACAGTAGATTTGGATGAATGATAAGACAGCCTACATTCTTAAACAAATCAACTCAAAATGTGTTTTTTTTTTTTCCTGGAGCTAGATAAGTTGATTTCAAAGTTTATATCAAAACACAAAGAAGCAAGAAAACCCTAGAATAAAATTAAATATGAAGGCTGTGGTGGGAACGAATCCAGCAGAAATCAAAATGTCCCGTGAAGATGCTGCAATCGTAACATGCCATTAAGGTTTGACAATTTGTGTCTGTGCACGCACACCAGTGGATAAAGCACTCAGAGTTGGGCCCAAGTACATGCTGGAAAATCAGCGCGTGAGAAATGTGTCACTTTAAATCACTGAAGGTGGGTAAATTTTCAAAAGTGCGGTTTAGCATGGCCATATAGAGTTGGTCCCAGAAACAGTATACATCCTGACCAAGTAGACTTTATTCTAGAAATTTAGGAATGATTGAACACTAGAATTCTCTTAACAGTTCAAAACGTAACCGAATTCATCCCATGCAACATTTACAAGACATTTGTTGGGTACTGCTGTACGCCAAGCACAGTGACGAGACAGCAAAGTGCTTTGTCTCTGCTGTCATTGGCCCTGTGTTCTGGCATGAAGTTGCGACGAAGCTGCACTCAGGGCCAGAGCAGTGCATTCCCATCATTGTGATCTATAATGTCTGCAACACCTGAGTATTTTAACAGCAACTGGTTAAGACAAACTTGAACTGCACTTGGTGTCTTTCCCTGCCTGTCCTTCATTCTCATCCAGGGCCACTGGGGATCCAGCGAAGGGAGGGTCAATATGAGATGCGTCTTCCCGCATTACATCTATTTAGGTGGTGTGCATCCCTCTGCGAAGAGGTGAGTAATTGCTAGACATCTGGGTGCAGCAACGCTGCGGGGAACACTCAGGCCCCGTCCTGTGCGTACAGAAGCACAAGCCAGAAGCTAGTCTACAAGTGAGAATTTAGTTCTTACCACACAGGTCAAGATGGAAGCTCTCTGCTGTCAGGAATACACTTCATAATACAGCCTATGCAGTGATAAACACTCCAAATATCTACTGTTTGGATGGAATTTCATGAACTAGAACTTACCCGAGTCCCTGTGTCAGATGAGCAGGAAACTGTTAAAGTACCGATCGTGGTGAAGTGGCCACTGAAGCTGAGCCCTTCATACGTCACAGCTGACCTTCATGTCTTAGCTCCTCCTCCTAGTCTGCCTCGGCAGAGTTTGCCGGTTCCTGGTGAAACTACACGCTGATTGCTGCAGATGCAGCCAAACTCCCTGGAAAGGTAAGTGTCCCAGTGACACAACTCCCACACACGTATGTCAGTGCATCGGAGAGACCAAAGTGGCAACTTAAAATGCATTTAAACTGCTCTTGTGAAAGCCTTAATTTCAGATTACTTTGTGCATTTTTTCAGTATTATTGATCATACTAAAATTCAAATAATGGCAGACAGCGAGTAACCTAGTCAAACAATGATTAAGAAAAAAAAAAAAGCCAAAAATGCAAACTGGTAAGAAGAAAGCAAATGAGAGAGAAGAAAGGAAGAAAGAAAGGAAGAAAGGAGGGAAAAAAAGAATGAAGGAAGGAAGGAAAGAGAGAGAGAAAGAAAGAAAGGAAGGAAGGAAGGAAAGAAAGAAAGAGAGAAAGAAAGAAAGAAAGAGAAAGAAAGAAAGAGAAAGAAAGAAAGAAAGAAAGAAAGAAAGAAAGAAAGAAAGAAAGAAAGAAAGAAAGAAAAGACAAGACAGGGAGATAAAAGGAAAGAGAAAGAAAAGGAAAAAAGGAAAGAAAAGAAAGAAAAGACTTCAGAGACAAAGCTTCCCTTATTCTCATATCCAAATGGAAACTAAAAACTTTGGTGGTCAAAATCATGAAGGAAGTGAAGATAACAGCCAGGAAAACCAACTGAGAGAGGACAGAAACGCTAACAGAGGAGATGAAGCAGTTTGTGGGAACCAGGGCGCTCTAACCACAGCAGAACTGAGAGCGACAGCACGTAGCCTGAGGGCCAGCAGGTGGGAGGAGCAGGTAATTCTGATGAATCTGTTGGCCTTTGTGAGTCCTGTGTTCTTCCACCGTGATGTGGAAATTCATCAGCCCTGTTAATGTGAAAGAGTTTGTTTTTCAGGCACGACCCCAGTAATATGCATAGATAATCAAACAGAACAGACATCTAGAAGCTTCAGTCAACGTTTAAAAATGGTTTTAGATGGTCAAACTTTTCAGATGTCTTGGTTACATTCTCCAAGACTAAAGTTCTCACTTACCATTTTGTTTTAAACGATTGTTTTTCTTTTTTTTATTGTAGTCAATATATATAACATAAAATTTAGTATTTAGACTATTTTTGAGCATACAATTAGTTCAGCAGCATTAAGTTCATTTACTTTACTGTACAACCATCACCACTATTCACTGCCAAACTTTTTCACCTTCCCAAACTGAAACGCTTTACCCATTAAACAATAACTTATCTCTCCTCTTCCAGCCTCTGGAACCCACCACTGCACTTTCTATCTCTATGAATTTGCTCCTCTGGGAAACTCATATAAGTGGAATGGGACAGAATTTGTCCTTTTGTGTCTGGCTTATTTCACTTAACGTAATGTTTTCAAGGTTCTTCCATGTTGTAACATGTATTAGAATTTAATTGTATTCACTATGTATTCCATCATATGTATATGCTACAAACTTTTTGTTTGTCCATTCATCTGTCAGTGGACATTGGAGTTGTTTCTACCTTTTGGCCAGTGTGAATAATGCTGCTATGCACATTTGGTTACAAGTATCTGTTTGGGTCCTGCTTTCATTTCTTTTGTGCATACACCCAGAAGTAGAAATGCTGGGTCATATGGTAATTCTGTTATTTAATTTTTTGAGGAACCACCACAGTTTTCCACAGTAGCTGCACCATTGTACTTTCTCAACAGCAGTGTACAGTGGGTCCAATTTCTCCACATCCTCACCAGCACTTGTTTTTATGATTTTTTAATGCATTCAATTGTCTACTCTGAATTCTTTCTATCATAATATCTATTAATAAATTGGATAATCAACGTGGGCTTGACAAATGAGGTTTAATAAGTAAAAACACAAGTATTTCGAAGATGATCTGTTTTCCATTATTTATAAGGGGCCCACAGTTTAGTCTATATGAAAAAATTTCCCATTTCTTCTTTTAATACAATTTTACTTTCCATTTACAGTTATTACAAAATGTTGGCTACGTGTTTTACAATACATTCTTGAGCCTATCTTACACCCAATAGTTTGAACCTCCCACTACCCCACCCTTGTATTGCCCCTCTCCCCCCTCCCACTGATAATCACTAGTGTGTTCTCTGTATCTGTGTCTGCTTTTTTATTATATTCACTAGTATGTTGTAGTTTTTAGAGTCCACATATTAAGTGAGATCATACAGTTGAGGAATGTGATTCTTCCAATTCTGTCTGACATTTCACTTAGCGTAACGCCCTCCAAGCGCACCCATGTTGCTGCAAATGGCAAAATTTCATTGATTTTTATGGCTGAGTAGTATTCTATTGTACTGCAGCTTCTTTATCCAGTCATCTGTTGATGGACACTTAGGTTGTTTCCATATCTTGGCAATTGTAAATAGTGCTTGGGATACGAACACTGGTACACATGCATCTTTACGAAGTATTGCTTTTGTTTTTTTCAGATGTATACCTAGGCGTGCAATTGCTGGGTCATATGGTAGTTCTATTTTTAGTTTTCTGAGAAACTTCCATACTGTTTTCCACAGTGACTGCCCTGATTTACATCCCCACCAACAGTGTACAAGGGTTCCCTTTTCTCCGTATCCTCGCCAGCATGTTATTTGTAGACCTTCTGATGACAGCCATTCTGACAGATGTGAGGTGACACCTCATTGTGGTTTTTATTTGCATTTCTTTGATGATTAGTGATGTTGAGCATCTTTTCATGTGCCTGTTGTCCACCTGCATTTCCTGTTTGGAAAAATGTCCATTTAGGTCTTCAGCCCACCCATTTTTCAACTGGGTTGTGTGTGGGTTTCTTTTATATTGAGTTGTATGAGCTGTTTATATATGTTGGCTAGCACCCCCTTACCAGTCATATCATTTGCAAATATTTTCTTCCATTCAGTAGGTTGTCTTTTCATTTTGTCAAGGGCTTCCTTTGCTGTGCAAAAGCTTTTAAGTTTAATTCAGTTAATTATTTTTGCTTTTATTTCTTTTACTTCAGGAGACAGATCCAGAAAATTTTTGCTTCAATTTGTATCAAAGAGTGTTCCGTCTATGTTTTCCTCTAGGAGTTTAATAGTATTCGAGCTTACATTTAAGTCTTCAATGCATTTATTTATGGTGTTAAAGGATGTTCTAATTTCATTCTTTTACAAGTAGCTGTCTGGTTTTCCCAGCACCACTTATTGAAGAGACTGTCTATTTTCCATTGTATATTCTTGCCTTCTTTGTTGTAGATTAATTGGCCTTAAGTGCGTGAATTTATTTCTGGGCTCCCTGTCCTGTTCCATTGATCTATGTGTCTGTTTTTGTACCAGTACCATACTGTTTTGATTACTGTAGGTTTGTAGTATAGTCTGATGTTGAGGAATGTGATTCCTCCAATTCTGTTCTTCTCAAGATTATTTCGTCTATTCAGGGTCTTTTGTATTTGCTAAATAAAATTAGTTGTTCTCATTCTGTGAAAAATACCATTGGTGTTTTAATAGGGATTGCACAGAATATGTAGATGGCCTTGGGTAATATGGTCATTTTAACAATATTAATTCTTCCAAACCAAGAACATGGTATGTTTCCATCTGTCTGTGTCATCTTCAGTTGCTTTCATCAGTGTCTTACACTTTTCCGAGAACAGGTCTTTTACCTCCTTAGGTAGGTTTATTAATAGGTATTGTATTCTTCTTGTGTGATGGCAAATGGGATTGTTTCCTTAATTTCTATTTCTGATGGTTCATTGTTAGTATATAGAAATGCAACAGATTTCTGTCTGCTAATTAAGTATCCTGTAACTTTACCGATTCATCGATGAACACTAGTAGAGTTCTGATGGCGTCTTTAGGATTTTCTGTGGCTAGCGTCATGCCATCTGCAAACTGGCAGTTTTACTTCTTCCTTTTCAATCTGGATTCCTTTCACTTCTTTTCTTTGTTTCATCGCTCTGGCTAGGACTTCCAGTACTATGTTAATAAAAGTGGCAGGAGTGGGCATTCTTGTCTTGTTCCTGATCTTAGAGGAAATGTTTTCAGCTTTTCAAGTATGATACTAGCTGTGAGTTTTGTCATATATGGACTTTATTATGTTGAGGTATGTTCCCTCTCTGCCCATTTTCTGGAGATTTTTTTTTATCATAACTGGATGTTGAATTTTATCAGAAGCTTTTTCTGCATCTGTTGAGTTGATCATATGGTTCTTATGCTTCGATTTGTTAATATGATGTATCACACTGATTGACTGTAGGTATTAAGCCATTCTTGGATCCCCGGGATAAATCCCACTTGATCATTGTGTATGATCCTCCTAATGTATTGTTGGATCTGGTTTGCTAATATTTTGCTGACATTTAGCCAAAAAAATAGAAACAACACAAATGTCCATCACCTGATGAATGGATAAACAAAATGTGGTTTATCTGCACAATGGGGTATCATTCAGCCATAAAAGGGAATGAAATTCTGATACATGCTACAGTATGGATGAATCCCAAAAACACGCTAAGTGAGAGAAGCCAGTCACAAAAGGACACATATTGTGCAATCACATTTATGTGAAATGTCCACAAGAGGTAACTCCAAAGAGACAAAAAGCAAATTAGCGGTTGCCAGGGGCTGGGGTGAGGGGACAGTCAGATTGACTGCTAATGGGTACGAGTTTTCCTTTTGGGGTGAAGAAAATGTTTGGAATTAGATGGAAGTTACACAATAATGTGAATGTACTTAATGCCCCTGAATTGTTCATTTTTAAATGGTTAATGGTTACTTTTATATGTGAATCCCACCTAACTTTAAAAAAAAAAGAGAGCGGGGGGCAGGTGTGCAGAACAGTAATAATATACACATTGCAAGGACACATTCCAATAAAAGCACACTTTGAAAAAATATAAATGATTGCCTCAGGTGGAGGGGGAAAGGGGACAGGTGTGGCAACAAATGGGCATAAAGAATTGCATAGATAAGCAAGTGAGAAGAGGTGGGCTTGCCCACCCAGGTCCCAGTGAGAAAAGAAATGAAGCAGAAGACATCCTTCCGGTGGTCGGGGGATGGCTGGGGAGCCCCCCCACCCTAAGTCTCCCAGTCTTTGGTAGCTGGACCTCTAAGCACAGCCCCCCAGAGATAGACACAGTCCCTGGGGCTGACCTTTTGCTGGCGGGCCCCCGTGTTGGGCCCACGAGGGAGAGAGACACCCAGGCCTGGGGGACAGGAGCTAAGGAGGCTGCTAGCAACACAGGCTTCTTCCTCACTCCCTGGGGTGCTTTGCAAGCCTATCCACTGTCTGTTTTTCCTCTGATGTGGGGGTACTTGATCCTCTTTCTCACTAGCCTAGTAAGTTTTGCTTGGATGCCAGTTTCCTCTGTGTGAGAATCGTGGAAGCTATAGAAGGTCTGTTGGTCCCCTCTGCTAGGCAGGCGGCGGGTGTGGTCTGATGACCTTAGTTACATGGGGACTGCTCAGGACCAAGGCTCTGTGTAGTCTGGTCACACCTCCAGGTACTTCAGAGAAATCCTGCGTGTTCCCCAACAGTCTACTCAGGCTGGCCTTGTGGCCCCCGCATCAAAGACAGCTGGAAAGTGTGTTAGCCTCTTGAGATTTTTGTCTTGGACTTTAATCTGCTGTCTGAAATTTCAGAATTTCTCCTACTGAGAAAACAGTCTTTGTCTTTGTGGCTCTTCTAGCTTGTCACCCAGTCCAACAAGCTGCCAGGACTCTGCTGGTCCCTCTTTTCCAGCCACCCACAGCCAGGCCAAGCCACAACCTAGCTGAGAGGATGCCCATAACTAGCAAGTGCCCTTGGAAAGGCCTTCCTGGTCCTCAGCTCACCCCGACAGGGCTCTCTCCAGCACACCTCCCCACCCCACCCCACCCCCGCCACTGACAGGCCTCTGTCTCCCCAGCATCACAGGACTGCGGAAACACTTACTCTGTCTACAGAGCATCTCAGCCTGTCCTCTAACACAGCTGCAGTCCTGAGAGGCCCGGCAGGGAGACAGCCCTACACAGAGACCTCCTGGGCCTCAGTGTTGCTCAGGTCCACCATGTCCATCCAAAGCTCTGCTGACCTCTGACCATCCCCAGGCCACGGCAGTGGGGGGCATGGCCCAGCAGCTTCCTCCCTGCCTGGGCCCTGGGCTTCTGCTGTCCTGGAGTCTGGTGTTGTGTCAGCCTGCCTGTGGGTTTCTGCCGGGCCAGGCCGTTTTCAGCGTTATAGAGGTCATGTTAGGTTCTGCCGGTGTGATTGTCTCACAAATGAGACTATGGGGAGGGCACCCAAGGTTTGGTTTTCTCCTTCCCCTGACACCCACCAGCCAGTCCCGGGCAGGCGCTCTCCAGGCATCCCCGCAAGTGGGGGTGGTTTTGAGGCCATCCCCCAGGGGACTGTGGAATAGACTTTTGGCCCCTGGCCTGACAAGTCCGCTGAAGAGCTACAAAGTCTAAAAATCTCACCTAGCCGCTTGTTACTTGAGAGAGAAGTGTAATTATTCTGTATGTTAACCTCCAATCCATTAAACTTGATTAACTCTCTAACAGCTACAATATTTGTCTGTAGATTCTTCTTAGGTTTCCAATGTAGGTCATCAATCATTTGAGGATAAACGGACGTGACTTTATTTCCTTTGCTTGCCTTTCATTTTCTCATCACTTCTAGCAAGGCAATGATGCTTTTATGTTAGGAAACACATACCTATAATTAACATCAGGAGAATAAAAAGACATATGAATGTCGCAAACACTTTTGGTCGAATTCAGCATGAAATCGCAATTCAGACATCACAGGCACATCCACGTAAGCCACGCTGCGCACGCAGGCAGGCTGGGTGCGGGGCCAGCTGTCAGACCAGCCCTGCCCTCAGTCCCCTCCCAGCTCCAGCTCACACCTCCAGGGACTGCAGGGACTGACAAGGTAAGCTAAGTGGCCGCTTTCCTTGCTCACGGCCTCCCGAATTCTCCCACCGCCAGGGGGCCTTGCACAGCCAGCCGGGAAGCAGGCTCCTGCCTCCCAGTTTGTCTGTGTGGGTGGGCTTCTTCGCTCAGAAGGACCTGCTGCAGGCAGTTGTGAAGTGAGTGACGCCTGCCTTGGAGGTGCTGAGTTAAGGTGGCAAAAATGGCAAGCTGAACCTAGCAGTTTCCAACTTCTCACTGTTTGAGCAGGGGACGCTTCAGAGGGGGTCCAGGTGCGCACAGATCATAAGGAGCCCAGAGGGCCTGGCTCTAGGGAGTCCCAGGACACAGCCTCCTGCCTGGTCAGGCCCCGCAGGAGCAGCTGCAGGGGTACTTGTTGGACGGGGACCACCTGGCGGCCACTGGGCCGCAGCACGTGCGGCTCTCAGGCTGGGCACTGGGCCACCCCCTGCCGGCCCCTTTGGGCAGGGGCCCTGCGGCGTGTGTGTGCATGCCGCCCCCAGCCCCTACGGGCGACGTTGTGAAGGGCCCTCAGTTCTGTGGGCTGGTGTCCAGGGTACCACACGCTCACAGGCTGCAGGATCTCTTTGGAGCCTGTTTCTGGGATTGAGTGGGCAGCTGAATCCAGAGTGGACAGGGGAGCTGCTCCCCACAAGCCTGGTCAGCCCCACCCAGCCCTTGGGCAGCCCCCAGGGGTGCCTGACCACATATTCTGGTGGGTTGTGGTGCCTTTGATCAAGGAAAGAGTTCCGTAAACAGGAGTGCCTATCTGCTCCCAGCTCACAGCAAACTCTTCTCCAGGGCATCGCTGGGCGGACTGCAGGTCTGTAAATTGAGATGAATTTGGATGCCACCTAGAGAAGTGACGAGACTCTCCTCTCTGTGTTTCTAGGCTTTCCTGCCGAGTCTCATACTGCGCAGAACTGATGGATTTCATAGCACTAAGGGCACTGCCACCTCCTCCGGGGCTCTCCAGGTCCCACAGGCCACGCGGCTTCCCGACCCTGCCAGCGCCTTGTGGTCCCTCTGTGTCTCTCAAGGTACAAAAGGCTCACCCCGCCTGCCAGCCTTGTCACCTCCAGCCTCTCAGACAGCACATGCTCACTCCCCAAACAGCTTTACCTTCTTTCCATTTGCATCTGCCGTGGTGGTCACCAGCTGGCTGAATGAACTGTGGAGGGACTGAGTACAAGAAGAAAGGATGGGCTTAGGTGGCCAGAGCTCGCAGCAAGACTGGAAGGGATGTGGTCCTGAGTTGGCCTGATGCACACCCAAGGATTATATGCAGGAGATGATGGGCTGCTCTGAGTGGTAATCATGTCTGAGATTTTAGAAGGTCACGGAAGCTTTACAAAAATGGAGCCCCGGAATTCTTGCATTCATTCCCCTAACATCAAGCCTCTTGACGCCTTTGCATGCACAGTGTCTCAGCTCAGGGCCAAGGCCCTTCTTAGAACCAGTCTGGGCTCCTTGGTCCTGCTGGTGGCCTTGCTACTTAGTGTCTGCCTGTGTTCAGCATCCTTGTGTTCTGTCCTCTAGTCTTGAGGGATGGGTGAGTAGCTGAGCTCCTCAGACTGTGGCTTCCTGGGAGAGCAGAGGCGTGAGATCAGAGAAGATCCGCCTAGAGACGGTAGCTAGACTGTAGGTTGAAACCACTCCTTACTATTCAACACACATAGACATAATGGGAACATAAACTGGACGTGCACCCAACCAAAAGCCAGTTGAGAAATAGCATAAAAGAAGGCACATCTAACAGACAGAAGAACTTAGGCCTTGGACTAATAGAGTCATCCCTAAATGACTTTAATTAGAATATTTAATACATTCAGAGAGATCGAGGATGGAGCAGCACCCAGGGTATAAGGACAGGATATTCTAAAGTAAACACAGATGGCTGAAAACATTAATTGGGGGAATTTAAAATATATCATCACTGAAATCTAAAAAATCAATAGTGTCAATCAAGTATTCCACAGCAGAAAAACGGCTTTCACAAGGAAGGGGAAGCGAAGACATTCCCAGATCAGCCGAAGCTGAGGCGGTGTGTCACAAGCAGACTTGACCTATAAGAAATGCTAACAGAGCATCGGGCCGCAACAGAAGGACACTGGACCACAGTCTGAAGCTGTGGAAGGAATAAAGAACACGGTCGCGGTAGATGCATAGATGAATATAAAGGCCAATAGTACTGTGTTTTGGTTTGTGACTCCCTTTATTTTCCTACATGGTTTAAGAGAGATACGCATAAAATAATAATTCTAAATCTATGATAATAGACACACGTGTGTAGAAAGGATGTAATTTGTGTGACTGCAGTAAATGCTTTAATGTGGTTGCTGATCAATTTTATGTTATGTGAATTCGACCTCAATAAAAACAAATAAATAAAATCAGTAGAAGAGCTTGTCTTGGGCCAGCCTCCCCAGGAGCAGGCGCTGAGATGAGGATTATTGCGCGGGCAGTTCATTAAGAAAATGTTCCCAGGAGAATCCACGCAGCCGGACGGGAGCTAGACAAGAAGGAGGAAAAGCTGGTGAAGGTAACGTCCAGCGGGAGGCGGCCTCAGCACGGCCCCGCGTAGGGACTGTGAGCACCACTGACGTCTCAAAGCTGTCTTGATCTGAGACAGAGCATCTGAGCTTTCAAATGCGCACCCCCAACTTGCACTGGCTGTGTTCCATCCTGAGGGACACCAACTTCCAGAAACTTTCCTCTCTCTGCAGGCTCGGAAGTCAAGGTCAGCGTGCCAGCGGGGTCACAGGTGCTGATGATTGGAGTTCAAGTACACCAGGGTCCACGGAAAGAATCCCAAGGAACTTGGGTGGTCTGCAAAGGTCTGACCCAGAGCTTCACGTCGGAACTGGCCTCACTGACAGGCATGTTAGGGGTGAGGCATTCCCAGCATGCAAAACGGATAGAAATAAAGGTTAAGAAATATGGAGGACAATGCAGAGCTTCATACTTCTAATAGCAACGTGGCAAGAAGAGAATATATAGGATGGTAGAGAGGGAAAATCTGAAGATACAATGGCCAAAAAATTTTCCATTAGTTAAAAAAGAGAAAGATATGAGTCTTCTGTTTGTTTAATCCCACTAAAGGCCAAGATGCGTATTCCTTTAAAAGTTCACTTAGACACAGCTTAGTAAAACTTCAGAAAACCAATAATAAATAGAAAAATCATAAATGCTCCAAATAAAAAGATACAAAGAAAGAGATGCAAGTTGAAATCAGACTATCTAATAAGGAATATATTGGATACCAGAAGACAATGGAGTCTTTTCTTTGAAAATTAAAGAAAAACAAATTTGAAGTTCCTACACCCGATCAAACTAGTCAAATAAATAAGAATGGATAAAAAAATATCTTGTTGGTAGAAAACAGACTATGGTTACCAAAGAGGAAGAGTAGGGAGGGAAAAATTAGAAGCTTGGGATTAACAGATATACAAAATAGAGAAACAACAAGGACCTACTGTATATATAGCACAGGGAACTATATTCAATTCCTTGTAATAAGCTATAATGGAAAAGAATCTGAAACTGTATATATATGTATTATGTATGGATACGTATATGTATAACTGATATGTATAACTGAATATACAGTTTTGCTGTACACCTGAAACTAACATTGTACATCAAATACACTTCAATAAAGAATGAAATTTAAAATCAGTCTCATCACATACGCAAGGACACATGATGTTTACTACATACAGAATCTCTCGGAAAAGTGCTACAGAACGTACTGCAATGAGAAGGAAAATGAGCCCAGAGGCTACGTTTTCTGATTACAGTGGAATTAGACTGGGAATCAGTAACAGAAGGATTTTCCAATTAAAAATCCCACTGTGTTTAAAAATTAAGAAATATACTTTGAAATAACTTTTGGGTCAAAGAGGATATTAGAAAATAGTTCAGACTGAATAATAGTGAAAATGAAAAATATCAAAGCCTGCCTTCCAAGACCTACCCTACAAGAAATGATAAGGGCGTCCCTTCAGGCTGCAATGAAGGACACTGAACGGTAGCTTGTAGCTATAAGAAGAAATAGCAGTGGTATGCTTATCAATACCTATATTGATAAGGATAAAGACCTGTTGAATTATATTATTCGCTTGTAAGTCTTCTTCTTTCCCTATATGATTTAAAAGACAAATCCATAAAACAATCATTATAAATCCAAGTTAATGGGTACACAAGGTATGAAGATGTAGTTTGTGACAATGACAACATAAAGGAACCCAGAGCTGGACAGGAGCAAGGTTTTGTAAACTCCTGAAGCGAAGTAATTAAAACTGGACTGTTATAAGTTTAAGGTGTTAATTTTAATCCTTAAGGGAACCACCAAGAAAATAACTAAAAAATACACAGAGATGGAAACTGAGAAGAGAATCAGGACAGTCTGCTAGAAAAACTCAAACAAAAGAGAAGGCAGTAATGGAGGAACTGAGGAACAAAAAAGATATGACATGTAGAAAACAAATATCAAAATATAGAAGTAAGTCCTTCTTTATCAGTAATTATTTTAAATAGAAACTGATTAAATTCTCCAATTAAAAAATAAAAACTGAGAATGGATAAAAAAAAACCCAAAAGCATAATTCATCTATATGCTATCTATAGAAGATTTGCTCTAGATACAAAGATGCAAATAAGTTGAAAATGAAAGAATGGAAAAAAGATATTTCATGCAAATATTAACCAACAAAGAGCAGAGATGGATTTACAGATGAATCAGGTTTTACAGAAAAAATATTACAGGAGAGCAAGAAGGACATTATATATTGAAAGATGTCCCAGTCCATTACATAACAATTATAAATATATATGTACCTAACAAGAGATACCTAAAATATATGAAGCAAAAGTGGACAGAATTGAAAGGAGAAAGAGACAGTTCTACAGAAATGGTTGAAGATTTTAGTGTTTCACTATCATTGATGGGTAGAATAACAGACAGAAGACCAATAAGAAAATAGAGGACTTGAACAACACTGTAGATCAACTAGACCTAACAGATGAATACAGAACACTCCACCCAACAACAGAAGACACGTTTTATTCAAATGCACATGGAACGTTCTCCAGGCTATACCACATGTTAGACAACAAAATAAGTCTTAATAAATTTAAAAACATTGAAATCATACAAAATATCTTCCCCAACCACAATGGGGTGAAACAAGAAATCAATAACAGAAAGAAAATTGGAGAATTCACCCTTGTGTGGAAATTCAACAACACATTTTTAAACAATCAATGGCCTAAAGAAAAAAAATTACAAAGGGAATTAGAAAGTAGTTTATGATGAATAAAAACAAAACACAACATACCAAAAATTAGGTATGCAGCAAAAGCAGCACTCAGAGGGAAATTTATGGCTGCAAACAGCTACATAAAGAAAGAAGAAATATCTCAAATCAATAACCTAACTTTGTACTGGAAGAAACTAGACAAAGAAGGGTAAACTAAATCAAGCTTGGAGAAGTTAAATGAAGTATAGAAAAATGGAGACAATCAATGAAATGAAAAGTTGGTTCTTTGAAAAGATCAACAAAATAGACAAATTTTTAGCTAGACCTAAGAAAAATGTAGAGAAGACTCAAACTGCTAAAAATTAGTAAGTGGGGACATTACTATGGACCTTACAGAAATAGGATTGTCAAAGAGTGCTATGAACAATTGTCTGTCAACCAATTAGATAACCTGGTGAAATGGGTCAATTCCTAGAAACACTTAAAAAAAAGCCACAAAAATAGGAAATCTGAATAGACATAAGTAAGAAGATTGAATTGATAAGCAATCCTTCCAACAAAGAAAAGTTCAGGATTAGGTGGCTTCATTGGTAGATTCTATCAAACATTTAAAGAATGGAAAAAGATATTTCCTCCTCAAACTCTTCCAAAAATTAGAAGAGGAGGGGACACTTCCTAACTCGTTCTATGATGCCAGTATTATCCGGATACCAGAGCCAGACAAAGACACCACAAGAAAACTAAAAACAAACAGCATCTCTTACGAATATAGGTGTAAAAATTCTCAACAAAATACTGGTAAAAATGAATCCAACAGAATATTGAAAGCTGTATACACTAAGACCAAGTGAAATTCACTCCAAGAATCTAAAAGTGGCTCAACAAACAAAATTAATTAATGGAAAACACCATATTAATAGAATAAAGGGAAAAACACACATAACCAACTCAATTTTTCAAAAAAGCATTTGACAGGATACAACATATTTTCATACATAAAATAACATTCAATAAATTAGGAATAGAAAGAAATTTCCTCAAAATGATAAAGGGCTTATGCGAGAAACCCTCAGCAAACAGCATACTCAGTAATGAAAGACTGAGGTGTTTCCCCTGAGATCAGGACAAGACAAGGATGCCCGTTTTCCTTACTGCTATTCAACATCGTATTGGCAGTCCTAGTCAGGGCAATTAGACAAGGAAAAGACTATTTGTATTTGTAAAATTGTTTTTAAAAATCAATGTATTTGTATACACTAGCAATGAACACTCTAAAAATGAAATTAAGAAATAAATTCCATTTATAATAACATACTTACCAAGAATACTCCCCAAGGAAGCACAAGGCTTGTACACTGGAAACTCAAAACATTGTTGGAAAAAAAATTAAAGACCTAAATAAATGGAAATACATCCCATGTTCATGGATTGGAAGACTGAATATCATCAGAATGGCAATATCCCCCCAAATGATCTACAGATTAAATGAAATGCCCAGCAAAATCCCAGTGTCCTTTTTGCAGAAGTGAGCATGCTAAGATATGTTAGTTATATGAAACCAGAAACCACCAGCTGCCACGTTCCATAGAAGGACCTCAAAAACATTGCATATTATCAAGAGCATATGGTGTGCCCCAGAGAGGTGTCCTCTGTGGGCAGAGCTAAACATAGGAGATGCTGTTCCCAAACTGGGCTCCCTGGTAGCAGTGGGGACGTTGGGTCCTGGAATAGTGGAGGTTGGGCAATACGTGACTATCAGAAGCAAGACGGACAATTACCACAATAGGCAGCAAAGTCAGAATGGCAGCCAGGGGATCTGACCCTCAGGTGTCTATGGAGATGAACTTGGTGAGAACTTGGTGTTTCTAGGGCAAGACAGATAGGCAGCTAATACACAAAATCAGAATAAGAAGACCGAGGCAACCATCCCAGTGGAAAGTCCAATCTCCCCCTTTGTTTCCAGATCTGAGCCAGTTTTCAGACCCAGAACCCTGGTCCAATGGAGCTGCACGCCTTGGCAAGAGTGTACAGTGGTAACTTCTCCAGTCTTTCCCAGCAGGATTTGTGGTCGTTTACACAGTAATTATATCTTGGGAAAAGGAGAACCCCCAGGTCTTTCAAGGGCTGTTGAACACAGGGTGCAAGTTCACTCTGATAGTTAGGGACCCAAAGTGCCACATGGCCTTCCTGAAGGAGAAGAAGGGTACAGGGACCATTAATAAGTAAGGTCCTGGTCCTGGCCTGTCTCGGTGTCCACCTGGTGGTCACTCTTCAAATTTCCAAAAGCCAAGGACATTGGATACCTTGAAAAGACACTCTGCAGTGTAGGCAGTAAACCCTAAAAAGATTCAGACACCTGCCCCACTGGTGTGGGATCCAGGCTCCTGTGGCGTGGGACTTACTGGGGTTTCTCCTCCAAAGCGAAGGGCAAAGCACTGCATCTCGCATCCCCTCCCACCCAAAAGGACGTGCAGTGCCCCTCTGCTTCTTGGAGGTAGCATGTTCTGCACTTGGGGATACTGTATCACATGGGGCCCAGACAGGAAAGGACATTATGTCAGGTCCTGGCTGCAGGGCAAACAGACTTCCCAATTAGATCATGCAATTCATTAGATCCCGTGACGCCAGAGAGATGTGGGGTGCAGACAGACACTGTGAGGAGCGTTAGACCAGCACCAGTGGGAAGTTCACAAGGCAGACCCTCCTTGTTCACCAGTTTTACAGTTCCCAGCATGCACCAGACACTGGCAGAAAGTCGGCATCCGACCGTGGCGGCTGAATGGTCATGTAGCCAGAGCTGCTGCCCATGACGAGCCCTGTGGGGCCCACCAAGTCCCAGGTTAAATGAACCCTGCTGCTCACCATCATGGTTCACTGGGATTGGGTCCACGTAGGTCCGGGGAGGAGTAAGCTTCAGCGACAGTTAGTTGAGTTCTTCATGCCACCCTCTGCTGTCACAAGGATGGTTTTCCTTAGCCCTCCTGGCCTCCTGGGGGTCCCTGGGACCAGCTGACAGAGAAGAACGAATCTAGACGGGTTGGCTTGGTGAGCAGACTGCTGCTGTACTCAGGGGAAGCCTTGAAAACAGTGATGAGGGAGAACCACCCAAGGGGCGAGCTCCAGGAAGAGCACTTGGCCAACCACCTTGTGGCCCAATATAAGGGTATAAAGGGTACAGGGGGAAAATGTCTGGCCAAAGGTGAGCATAAAATGAATTATCTATTGGTAAGTGTCCCACAAGGAGCAAACTGGAAGAGGGAAGAGGCACATTATGGGAGGTCTAGGGAGTGGGTACAAAGTGCGAGATCATTCTATCACACACTAAAGCCAACCGAGAGCACCCACTGCAGAAGAGGCAGCCACCACCAAGTGTTGTGCAGGGAGCTCATGGAAGCTAATGAGAGACCAAAGCTGAGGCGCTGCACAATCCCGAGGAGACCAGCTAACCAACTGGGGCCGCGTTGCCCACGATTGGACAAGGTTTCATTCTGATCAGAACTGACTTTGTCTTTCCTGCCTGCAGTGTTTCAGCCAACACCAATCTCAGCTCACCAGTGTCTGATTTTCCTCGATGAGATCCTACAGAATCTCACCCAAGGGATCCTCTTTAGAACATGACCGTCCACTGGTCCTACTACCTCTCCCACTATTTGGAAGCTGCCTTTGGCTGGCCTCTGGAAGGTGTGGATGAGACACTAGCTTTAGAAGTAAAAAATCTAGGAGGGTGTGGCACTATGTCTCAGGGTGTGGCATGCACTTTACATCAGTTCCTGCTATACAGTGCAGAGAACTTGGTTCCTTAAAAAGAGATCCTACTACCAGGGAGTGCAGTAGGATTCCCACCAGCCTTCAAGTGATAGCGTCCACCTGACTGAGTACCTCTGCTGGGAGGGCTAACAGGCCTTGATCATCAAAAGAAGTTGGGTTGGGGCCACATAATGGAGGCAGAGGCAGAGGCAGAGGCAGAAAGAGTATGCTTGGGACCCAGGCAATCCCTGGGAGTGTCTCCTGCTCCTCCCATGCCCAGTTGTGACTGCAGGCAGCAAGTGTGGCCACCATGGCCTGAGGAGGGTCTCATACTCCTCAGGGATGAGCAGCCACATTACCCTCTGCCCCGTGACAAGCCTGCAAGGCCTGCAAAAGGGAGTGGGATGTAGAGAGGGGAGGAGGAGGATGGCAAGTATCATCAGGCTCGAGACCAACCACAATATCACGATCATAGTTTATCCCACTGTGCTCTTTAACATTTTCTCAGAAATGTGACCAACAAAATCTCAAGGACGCTAGCCAGATAGAATGGATTTAATAAGAGAAGTGAGGAAGTGGTGGATGCCCTTGGTTTTCCTCCCAGATCCTCCGTAACAGCTGATGTACCCACTGCCAGCTGCTGTGAGTGTTGGCTGGAGCAGCTCACAGCTGTCTCTTCTCAAGAGTGTGCTCCTTGCCCAAGTGGGAGTGCCTGGTCTGGGAGGCTAGCACCACCCTCCTGCAGGGCAGACCACAGCCAGGGACCATGAAAGATCGGACAGGATGGCCAGCCCTTTGCCTTAAGGTGGCAACAACTCTGCCACCAGCTCTTGTGCAAGAGTTTTCCTGCGGGCTTCAGTGCAGACCATATCCTGGCTTAGCTTCCTTCTCCACCGGCACTGCTGCTCCACACCTATTATCCCTATTCTCCTGAGAGCAAAAACCCAGCAAAAGTTGTGCAAGATCTCTACCCAAAAAACTAGAGACAGTATTGGAAGAAATTTAAAAACCCCTAAATAAAATGAGAACTCTGTAATAGCCATGAGTCAAAACACCGAATACAGTAAGACACCAATTCTTTACAAACTGGACTATAAAGCCAGTGTTACTGCAATAAAAAATCCCATCATGTTGTGTACATTGAGAAGCTGATTCCAAAATTTATATAGAAGCACAAAGGTGCAAATATCCAAGACACAACTGAAGATGCAGAACAGAAGGGTTTCCTCCCTTGGATATGATAAAGCTATAGTAATTAAGACAGTGAAGTGTTGGTGTACAAATAAACAAAAGGGCCAGAGGAATGGAAGAGAGAGCTGAGAAGTAGACACATCTCAATGTGGACACGTGATACAAGGAAAAATAACTGCACGGTGGTAGGGAAAGGGTGATGCTTTCAATATCTATGTGGAAAAACAATGAAACTTGACTCCTACCTGCCACCTTGTCAATTCCAGGTGCATTTTGATCCAACTGTGAAAGATAAAGCTGCTAGAAAATAAAGTAAAATATCATCACAATATTTGGTAGTAGGCAAATTATTTCCTTAAAAGGGTGTATACCCACACAAAAAGCATTAGTCATGAGGGAAAATATGAAATTTTTGACATTATAATTAAATTTTTCTGTTCATCTGAAAACACTACTAAGATAGTGAAAAACCACAGAGTTTAAGAAGATATTTGTAACTCATAAAACTGACATATATAAAGAATTCCAAACAATCAAGAAGACAGATAACCCAACAGAAAAATGGGTGAGACTTAAATCAACACTCCATAAAAGGTGAGACTCAAATAACCAGCTCATTAGTCATCAGTGAAATGCAAATTAAAATCATAATGACATACAACTACATACTCACCATAATACCTAATAGTTTTTTTAAAAAAACTAACCATATGAAACAATAAATATTCTTAGGCATTTCTGAAAAACGTTTAAATTGGTTCAGTTGTTTCAGCATTTTCTACTTAAGTTGAATATGCCTCCATCCTTTGACTTAGCAATCCACTTTTAGGTATATACCCAAAAGAAATATGTATACATGCACACCAAGAAATACAAATAAACTATGTTCATAGACTCATTATTTACAATTGTGCAAAACAGTGAAAAAAATATCCAGTCAACAGAAGATATTTAAAAAGAGTGGTATATTCATACAATGGCATACATACAGCAATGGAATACTATACAGCAATGAAAATAAACAGCCTACAACAAGCAACAATATGCATGAATCTCACAGTTCTAATATTGAGTAAAAGAAGCTGAACACAACAAAGCATATACTCTGTAGTTCCATTTATCCAAAGTTCAAAAAAAAGTCAAGACTAAACTATGATGTTCAGGAATGCAGGTGAAAAGAAAAACAAAGAAATTGCTGTTGTACAGTCAGGGTAGTGGTCGCCTGGAGGAAGTTCCAAGGAGGAGGAAAGAGGGAGTTATTAGGAGAAGCACAAGGAAGTTTCTGGGCTGCTAGATACATTTTATTTCTTGATCTGGGTGGCATTCCCACCATAAATGCACTTCCTTTATGATAACTTTCAGCTGTGTAATCTTGTTTTGTGAAATTGTATGGATGGATATTATTTTTCAAATGAAAAAAGATTTTTAATAAAAAATAAAGGATGCAATTACACAGCTAGCAGATAAAAGCCAACTTCCAAGAATTAACAGAATTTTAAAGTAACTTCCAAAAATGTAATATACAATCACAGAAATTTTAAAAAAAGATAACACATTGTGGATGGGTTCAGCAGCAGATTAGTTATGGCTGAAGAGAGAAGAAGTGAAGTGGAAGTCATATCTGATGAATTTATCCAGAATGCAGGAGAGAAGAAAAGAAGATGGAAAATATGAAGGGGAGATTCAGCGATACAGGAGGATACAGTGAGAGGATCTAATCTGTGTCTGTTTGGAATCTCTGAAGAAGAAAATTGTGAGAATTTATTTGGGAATGGCCGCATACATTAAGAGAATTAGTACTAAGAAAATTTTACAAAACTGATGAAAAATATAAATCCACAGGTGCAGGAAGCATAACATATCCTACAGCTAGATACATTATAGTGAAATTAAAGAATATCAACAACAAAGAGAATTTCTTGCAAAAACCCAGAGAGAGAGGTGAAAGCACCTTCAAAAGAAAGAGACAGAGACTTCTGAACAGCAAAGCTACCATGGTAGCCCCCAAAATTGCTTCCAGTAACCCTCACCTCTTTTGTGCCTTTTTTGTAGTCCCCTTCCACATGCATAGGGTTGGCCCTGTGTAACCCATAGGATATTGAGGAAGTGATGATGTATGACTTCCAATGCTAAAATACAAACAGCATTCATACTTCCACCTTGGTCTCTTGGATTGCACGTTCTGGAGGAAGTCAACCACTGCAGACGGAGAGTACCCAGTAGACCTGGGAAAGGTCCTTGTGGAGAGAAACTGAGGCCTCTACCCAATAGCCACGTGACTGGCCTATCCTCAAAGCAGATCTCCAGGCCTCTCAAACCTTCAGGCAATATCCAATCTTATGACAGACCTTGAGGCAGAACAGAACAGCCAAGCCACTCCCAAATTCCTTATCCACTGAAACCATCGAAAATTATCTTTGTGTTAAGCCACTAAGTTTTGATGCAGTTTGTTTTGCAGCAATAGATTCAATTCATTAGAATAATAGCTACTAAGTTTTGAGAGAAAATAAATGCCAACATAAAATTGTATACTGAGCAAATCTATTCCTCAAGGATAAAGGCAAAATAAAATCATTTCAAGATGAACAGAAATGAAAGGAGCTACACCTTCAGCCTGCTCTCATGGAATTCTCAGCTATGTGCTTTGAGAAGAAGGAAAGTAATCCTGAAACAGTCCAGTGTGTGAGAAGAAATGATGAACAAACAAAATAGTAATATATGGATGAATCAAAACAACCATTATCCATAAGATGATAAAACAATATCTAATTTGTGAGGTTAAAGAAAAAACTAAAACAGTCAACAATACTAAGTTAGAAAGGGATGATCAGAGCTAAAACATTCTGAAGTGTTTTTATTGCCTTGGAAGTAGTCAAGTATTATTTAAGTCTATGTTAACTTAAATAGGCAGGTAACAGCTCAAGAGGAAGTGTTGAAGGGATAGAATCAGCATGTATATCCTCAAAAGACTAAAAATAGACTTACCATATGACCCAGCAATCCCACTCCTAGGCATATATTCAGAAGGAACCCTCACTCAAAGAGACACCTGCACCCTAATGTTCATAGCAGCACTATTTACAGTAGCCAAGATGTGGAAACAACCAATGTCCATCAACATATGACTGGATAAAGAAGTTGTGGTATATTTATACAATGGAATACTATTCAGCCATAAAAATGACAACAGAATGCCATTTGCAGCAACATGGAGGTCCCTGGAGAGTGTCATTCTAAGTGAAGTAAGCCAGAAAGAGAAAGAAAAATACCACATGATATCACTCATATGTGGAATCTAAAAAAAAAAGAAGAAGAAGACAAATGAACTTAAATATAAAACAGAAACAGACTCATAGACATACAATACAAATTTGTGGTTGCCAGTGGGGAGGGGAGGGGAGTGGGAAGGGACAGACTGGGAGTTCGAGATTTGTAGATACTGACAGGTATATATAGACTAGATAAACAAGTTTATACTGTATAGCACAGGGAAATATACACAAGATCTTGTAGTAGCTCATGGTGAAAAATATGAAAATGTATATATGTATATTCACGTATGACTGAAAATTGTGTTGTACACCAGAAATTTACACAACATTGTAAACTGACTGTCACTCAATAAAAAAATAATCAGCATGTAGAAATTTCAAGCCTGCATGGAGAAAAATCAATTAGTGGGATGGATATTAGAACAAAAATCTCCATTTATAAAACAAGGCAAGAAAGTAGAAAAAAACAGCAAAATTGGTTAACGTGGAACATAAAATGATAGAAACAAGTCCAGATATATCAATAATTACAGTAAATACGTGGGGTCTTCTTACTGAGACAGGAGGGAAGGGGGCAAGTCATGGCCATTCAAGGAATGACACAGCAATTAACACCAAGATGGTGGAAGATTCAACTCCCAGTGGACCTTGAGCTTCAATATACACTCATTGTAATACAATCGCATGCTAAATGGCACTCCCACTGGTGCCAGGATAGTTTCAAGGCTGGCCATAAAAGGTCAAAAAGTGGATGATGGCCCAGTTCCTGGGACTCCCTGCCCCTTCCCCAAAGTGGCTGGAATAATTTTCCCACGTGTTAGCATACGAAGCCGCCGAGCCCATAAAAACTAACAACCCCGCACCTCATGGCAATCCCCTTTTTCCTAGCCAACCCCGGGGCTCCACTCTCCCTTCTGAGTGAGATGACCTGCATTCTGTATATGAAATGTGTATCTCCTAGGCCTTTCTCTTGCCTTCTGAGACAGCCCACGCTCTGCCTATGGTGTGTGCATCTCTCTGAATAAATCCACCTTCACTCTACTATGGCTCGCTCTTGAATTCTTTCCTGTGCAAAGCCAAGGATCATACTGGGATTTTTAAAAAGCCACGACTCCCAGCTCTATTCTGTTTCCAGGAAACACAGTAAAATAATGGAATGCAGGGAAGCTGAAAGCAAGAACACAGAGAGAGAGAGACGTCGGGCAAAGAGTGGCCAAAAGAAAAATGATCTGCTTATGGGGATATCTGACTCTGAGTGAACACATGTCAGAGAGGCTCAGTACTGATGGGGAAAAGGCCTCACATGAGCTTGCCCAGCAGGAGCGCGCACTCCTGCTGCAGAAATCGTGGCACAGGTTCCCAGGTGCCAGCATCCCCCATAAAAATTTACCATCTCTTAAGCCATTTTTTTCATTTTTCAATACCATGTGTCATGCAGACCACGGTCCCTGACGGTAGGACAATTCAACTAGAAGTTAATGCCACAAGATAGATTTTTAATCCCCACATCTTTGGAAAGAGAGGTTCTAAAGAACTTCAGCAAGGTGGTTGGATTTGAGACTAATATAAGGAGTTATTTGGATTTTATACAGGGACAAACATTAGAAAATACTTTTGAAATAGAAACACCATGTACAGTAGCAACAACAACCATCAGGAAAAAAAATATAGCTGGGAGTCAATCTAGAAAATGTGCAAAGCCTACATGTCGTAAAATCATATCATTAATCACACCCACCTCCAAGAGAGTCAGACCAATGCAAGAGTGAGGCCGGAGGCTTCCCGGAAGCTGCAGCCCCTCGAGGACCCCTCCCACGTGGCCACCAGGTGCAGAACGGTTGTCCTGGGTATAAGCCAACGTTGGGCGCCTGCTCCGGTGCTGCAGCTGGTGCTGGTGAGCTCGGTGTTTCCACAACCATCACCTACCTGTCCATCTGACTCACCCACCCCAGCCTAGGAGCCCCCGGGCAGGGGCAGCGGACATGCCGTGGCCTGCGTGTCCACCCCAATGAGATGAGGAGCTCACAGCTCTCTGAAGGCCTGAGGGGTGGAGGACACTGTGGTCTATTTATAACAAGGTGGGCATTCTTGAATGTCGCATGCTGGTGAAGGACACCTCCCCTCCCCCATCCCCTCCACCAGACTGCCGGGGGCAAGAGGTTCTTGTCTTGTCGCAGAAAGAATTCAGAGACAAGACGCGGAGGCTAAGAAAGCAAAGTAAGGATTTATTAAGGGGTAGGTAGTACGCTCTCAAGGAAAGAGCGGGCAGACCCAGGCGGGTGGCTGCCCTGCGTTTCCTTGGCAAACTCGTTACATGAGTGTAACATGAATGGGCAGAATATTCATTGGTGGGGAGGGGTCTGGGGTCATCTTTCCTGAGCTTCATCCCCGCCCCACCTTCCCAGGGTGGGCAGGAGGGGCTCTCCATCCTTATTTAGTCTTGATCGGGAAGTTGGATGAGGTCATAATGAACGATAGGTTACATTCGGATGGGGGTGTCATAAGCAAAGGTTACATTTGGACGGATGTCATAATGATTGAAAGATTACGTTTGGATGGTGGGGATTCCTGTCCTGTCCCGCCCTTCTGCCTCCAGGCCACTTATCAACCCAGAATGTATAGGTTTTTTCTCAGTCCAGAGGATCCTGTTTTTCTTGGTCTGTCCAAGGACTCCCATTGTTCACAGGATGTATGGTTTTCTGCCATTTGCCCATGTCCCCCTTTCTCTGCTCATATCTAGCTCCCTGCCTGCTCTAACAAAACCAGCATCAGGTGTGCCCTAAAGACACAAGGAAAGGTCATCAGGCTTACTGAGCAAGCCGAAGGTCCTGGTCACGTTGCAGCCAGATTGCTCCCTTCCCCACCATCCTCACACCTTCCCAGATGGCCGCTGGGAAAGTTCTGGGTCCCAGGCCAGGAGTACCTCAAGGTGTTGGGCAGATGAGCCACCTGGGTGTGGGAGGGAGCTTGTCCAATTCCAGCTGGATACCCAGTGTTCAAGAACCACGCAGGTGGCAGGACCAAAACAGGGTTCCCTTCACAAATGGGGTGGGAGAATCACAGGGTGAAGGGTCCTCTGCAAGGCTGCACATGATGGGGACTAGGGAGGCGGGACATGGGGGCACCGGGAGGGGGGAGGAAGGGGAGGGGATCTGAGTCCACCCCTCCCTCTCTCTCCAGCCTCACCTCCACTGTGGCCCAGGCTGACAGCTGTGCCTCTCTGAGCCCTTGGTGGGGACATGTGGAGGGCACCTGGGTGTCAGGAGCCTGGGGTGGCGGTACCTGCTGACCCCCTTGCTCCCCTCCCAGTTTGTTCATCTCACACATTGGTGTCAGAGTTGCGGGGCAGCCAGCAAGACTCTTGTTCCTCAGCAGTTCTCGCAGCTCAGCAGAAGAGATGCTCTCAGGCCCCCACATTCCAAAAGTCAGACAGCCCTCCCACCCCCAGGAAGGATGGGGTGAGCTTCGCAGCATCTGGCCTGAGGAATAATGTGGCCCCACATGCCAGCCTCGCCTGCACACACCTGCATCCTCACAGCCATGGCTCTGGGGGCCACCTGCCCATACCCCATAGGTGAGGAGACCCCACAGGGAGCCTGAACATGGCTTTGCCCTGACCTGTGTGTAGTGAGCTATTTTAACTTCTCTGAGGTTGCCTCCTCACCCATGAGATGGATCATGACATGCCGCCTTCCTGAACGGCGCTCAGAGCCAGCACCCATGGGTAGGGCCCCCTCCCCAGTCCCTGTCTGCTAAGCCCTACATTGGGCAGGGCTGGAAGGCCCCTTGGGCAGGTGTGTCCATCCTGGAGGCCCAGTTCCCAGGTAGACAAGAAGGTGTGGAGATGGAGCAGGAGATGGGGGCAGGAGATTCTATACCGGGCCCAGCACAGCCCGTCTCAAGGCTTCCAGGAGGCCCAAGGGTTCAGCAGGGACAATACCTGCCAGCTGACCTGGGTCAAGGGGAAGGCTGTGCCCTGTCACCCTCAG
Source organism: Vicugna pacos (assembly GCF_048564905.1). NCBI lineage: Eukaryota > Metazoa > Chordata > Mammalia > Artiodactyla > Camelidae > Vicugna > Vicugna pacos. Next base: position 2,138,014 of record NC_132989.1, read on the forward strand.
GGTCAAGGCTGTGACCGCATGGGGAGGCACCACCCCCTCCCTGCCTGCCAGGTGACAAGTTCCCAGGCCAGGCCGGCTCCTGCCCCTGGCTGGGGGCAGGACATGAAGACCGTGCCAGCCCAGACCTCCGTCCATCCTTTGGTTGTGCTGCCTGCCTGGGATTCCACCATGGCAGCCCCCTCCTGGAGTCAGTCCCAAGACACGTGTCATTTGGATCTCCTTCAGGGTCCATCACTTCTGCATGGATGGTCCCTCAGGCCAGCTCAGCTGGGGTCCCAAGTAGGGCCCCAGATCTCTGCTTCCCCTACCCAGCCAGGATCTGGTGTGTGGGATGGCAGCCCCTGTGAAGAGGGCTCCAGGGCACAGAAGCCTGATTTCCCCCTGGATTTAAGCAGGGCACTCTCTTGGTCCCAGGTCAAGGCACCTCCTCTCCAAGGTTTTCCAGGGCCCCCTGGTCTTCAATCAAGGTGGAAGTTGCAGCTCAGGGCTGAACTGGCAGGCTGGGCCGCTGGCTGTGGCCCCATCCCGACACCGAGTCCCAGCAGAACACAGAGAACATCTGGACCCTCACAGCCACTTCCGACTCCTGGCCCTGGCCCTGCTGCTCTGACCACCACTGCTGCTCCGATTGCCACGGGCCTTCGGGAGCCTCCGCCCCTCTCCCTTCTTGGCACCCTTCCCCTCTGAAATCCCCTCTCCTCGCCCAGCCCCCTCCCCAGGACTGCTCCCCACCCAGCACCTTCCCTCATCCCATCCCTCCCCTTCCCCTCCTCCTCCTCCCCCACCCCCACCCCTGCCTCTGATAGCCCCTCACTTAGCCCCGCCCTGCTCCAGGGGATTCCCACCATCACCACTCCCCAACCCCCCTCAACCCCCGCCCCCCTCCTCTGCCTTGGCTTTGAAATATCTTCCCCTCGGCCCTCCCGGGCTCTCCCAGCCCAGTTCCGCTGGGAGCTGCCCGCTCTCTGCCCCAGAGGTGTCGGACAGAGAGGGTGTGGTTGCTGTGAGCAGGGCGGGCCTGGAGCTGCAGATTTAAAATTTAATGTATGTCTTTGTGCAAACCGCAGGCAGCGTGCCTGCCGCTGGGGGTGCGTTGTCCTGCCAGCCCTTATTCTAAGGGAGTCTGTCCCAGAAAGGCGCCTGTACACCCCGAAGTGTGCGTGTGCGTGTGCGCTCTCTCTCCCATCTGCAAGTGAGTGACAGGAGGGGAGGCAGCGAACCGAGAGGCTGTCTTAGACCCCACCCGTTCACCCAAGGACGCCTCCCAGCTCAGCATTGCTGGGGTGCTGTATACTGCCATCGCTTCGTAAGAGCTGGGGACTGACACCCCACTGTGGCCTTCAGAAGGGTGGGAGAGAAGCCCTCACCCCAGGGAAATGGGCAGAGAGGACAGCAGTGTCCCCTCGCCTACCCACTGGGCCTGGACACTCCACCCACCCTGTTTGTGTGTGTGTGTTCATGGAGTAGGGGGCTGTCTTCAACCTCTGACTGTTCCAAAACTTCTTTAAGAGAGAGGCCCATGTTAAGTGCACCCCCAACCTACGTCCTGTTAAGGCCCACTCCCTGATCCACAGCCAAGGTCTCACTGACCACTGCGACCTCAGGAACCCCAGGCAGCAGGGGTGGAGAGGGAGTGAGGGGAGGAAGGCAATGAGCTGCCTTTGACCAGGAGGACCAGGGATCTGAGTCCCTGCTTCTTTGAACAACCCCCCCCCCCAAATCTGCAGCCCCAGTCCTGGCCACGCTCTACCTTTCTGCCAGGCCCACAACCCCTACAGCAGAAGGCGAGACTCAAGCTGGAAGGTACTGCAAAGCTTCATGGGAGCGTGGGCTGCTCTGGGCCCCCGCCCCGACTACCCAGGCCTCGCGGTCAGGGGGGTCCTCTCAGGCTCCTCTTCCTCACTGGCCCAGGCACACCCAGGCCCCGCTGATCACAAAAACAGCGCTTCCCCCGCCCCATGCTCCCCACCCGCTGCAACTCTCCACTTAGCTTAATGCCCAAAACAGACCACAGGCGCTTGGACGCCGGGGCCAGGACAGAACCCAAGAGTGGATCACATAATGTTCCTTCCCCCCCCACCGTCTCCATCTCAGAGAGCCTCCAGTCAGCTAGGGTGGCCCTGACAGGGGGTGGGGGGCTGTTCTCGGGCTCCACCATCACCCCAGCCCTGGCCAGAACTGGCAAAACCACGAACATACAGTTTTTAGGAAAAGCAGCCAATGTTTCTGTATGGAATCACAGCCTCGGTTCCCGGCTCCCCCCACCCCGTGAAGATCTGTGGGATGCTCTCCCAGGGCAGAATGAGCCCAGCCCCTCTCTCTCCAGGATCAGGAGAGAACCTCCCACCCCATGAAGGCCTGGGAAAGGAGGGGACTGAGGACTGTTAGGCAGCTCAGGGAACATGCGCAGGATGAGGAATGGGGGTGCGGGCCAGTGAGTGTTCAGGTCTGAAGGGTCCCAATGGCGTAGTCCTAGAGAGGAGGGGCTGACTGGGGCCCCCATAGGGCCTCCCTCCCTCGGAGCCCCTTCTCCCAGGACTCTCCCCCCTTAGAAGCCCCACCCTCAGGGGTCCTGCCTTCTCCTCCCTCTCCGGGACCGGGGAGCCAGCCCAGCTCTCAGCTCCTAAGTGGGGCTCTCGGTTCTTTATGAGTCTCCCACCCCATAAAGGGATCACCTCTGTGAGCAGCCCAGAACCTCTGGAAGCAGCTGACAACAGCCCTGCAGGCCCGGCCAGGCCCCTGGCAGCCCCGGGGGGCTGGCCGGATGGGAGAGGAGCCCGTCCAAGTGTGGGAAATCTGGGCCCGTGACCCAGAGAAGCCCCACAGTTGCTCCGTCGCAGGTCGTGGTCACTCAGCAGGCCTGATTCTGATTGCTGCGGCCCCGGGGAGCTGTGGCCAACCTGGCCTTGAATGTGAGACAGCTGCGGCCCTGCCCTGCCTCCAGCCCTCCCACTGACCCCGAGGCAGGGCTGGACAGCTCCCTCGAAGCCCAGGCCCCTCCCAGGAATGTCCAGAGGGATCAGGTGGGGATTGACAGCAACTGCCTCTGATTAATAAAAGTTTGATGGGAATTTCATATGTTGACACAGATCCTAAACATTTTCCAGGAACATCTGGCAGAGGTGGAGCCCTGTTTACGCTCACAGTGAGAGTTCTTTTTCCAGGTCCACAGCCTGTCTCATTCCCTAGGCCCCAGAGGGTCTCTGGGTTGCCACCCACCGCCACTGTCTGGGCCCACCCCTTCTCCAGGAGCAGACAGTCACTGGAATGGGAGCCAGAATCCAGGCCCACCTCTGGGAGGCCTCAGGGCCCAGTTTTCCCACTCAGCTCTGCCTGCCTCCTGCCTCCTCCCACCTGTGGGGGCGGGGAGTCCTTCCTGGGTGCCATCAGGCCCACAGGTGTGCAGCCTGGAGAGGGTGGGGGGGCAGCAGGAAGGGGGCTCCAGGCCTCCACTCTGTGTGTTGGGGTGGGCGGTGGCCGCCTTTGGCTCTTACCCACTGTGGCTGCCTCCAGCCTCACACACACACACACACACTCAACTCACACAGAGGCCTGGGGCTCCTGGGGTCCCCGTGGGTGGGCTCCAGAAAGACAGGGCAATGCACTACCTGAAGTGGTGACAGGAAAGGGCTGAACTCCAGGGACAGAACGGACCTGGGGCAGCCTGGAGGCGAGAGGTCAGAGACAGGTTCCTGGAGGGATCAGCACCACCCCAGCAGCGCTGGCTGACAGGCACCCTCGGCGCAGACCTCATTTGAGGGTATGTGGGGACTCAAATAGGTCTCGCGACAAGTCAGGCTCCAACCAGAACTGTGCCATGGGAGAGAGGGACAGGCAAGACTCACCCCGAAAGGTACGCAGGCCTCGGTCCCTAATCCCAGGGCAGCACGTAGACGGTGAATGTGGAGTCCTGGACTGAGGCCAGTGGGACTCACAGGCTCTAATCCTAGCCCTAGCATCACCAGGGGGGCGTGTGTCAGCTGAGCACAGCCTGTCCCCTCCCCCCAGCTGCCCCATGCACCCGCGTGGCTCCTGTAGGAGCCACTGTTAATTTGTCTTTCTTCTTTCTTTTTAATAAAATGCAGCGGAATGGAGGCAGATGCCACATCCTATGTTCTTATAAAATGCATGTGTGTGCTGCAGGCAGGACATCGGCTCCCCTTACCAGGTCACCAGCCCAGAGAGCTGCCCCCACTGTCCTGGGTTCCCGTGGATCTCAGGGCTGGCCTTGGAGACCCCCCCAGACACCTGCACATGGAGGCTAGGTCAGCTGGAGAGCAGACTCGACTAGGAGGGGACAGATGGCAATGCCTCCCTCCACTTCGGGCTTGCTCAGGAGCAAGGTGAGGCCCACCATCCTGCTCCCTGACAAGGTGCCCCTGTGGCCTGGGGCCCAGGCTTTGGCCCTGGGGCTCTAGGGTTAATCTCACTTCCCACTGGAGTGACTGGGTGGGGAGGGGGCCCGTTCTCCATGCCCTGCTGCGCGGCTTGCTGTGTGGAGTGACGGTAGCATGTGCAGGCCTGGGTGGGGGTGCCTGGCTGCTGCCGGGGTGGCGTGGGACATGGTGGGAATGTGAGGCCTCCCTCCGATTGGGATGAACCCCCCTCCCCATTCTAAGCCTCAGCACCAAACATTTGCTCTGAATTACAGCCAACGTGTTTCATAATGTTTTATGCTCTTCCTGCAGAGCTAATCTCTGCTGCCTGTCCACACCCACCACACAGACATCCTCGGCCAATCCTGCGTGAACAGGCTGAGCCCAGCCCTCCCCACTTGGGCTCAGGAGACATGCCAGCCCCACTAAGCCTGGTGGTGCCCGGGCTAGCTAGATGCGTGAGACTGCCTTAGACCCAGATGTCTCGGGCTCCAGGTGTCCGCAGCCCAGAAGCCCGCAACCTGGATGCCCGTGGCCCAAAGAACAGGAGCGCCCAGTGGGCGAAGAGTCTGGGGCTGGCTCTCCATCTCCACCTCGGCCTGGCTGCAGAGTTGCGTTATCAGGTGTCGCCTTCAGCTGCCTGCCCCTATCTCCCCAGGAGCCTGTCCTTCCTCCAGCGCTGATAAGACCTCCTCTTCAGCGCTCAGCACAGATAGCTTATCTGTCAGCCCAGTATCCCCACCCGCCTACGCGTCCCCACATGCCCAGGAGCCTGGGAAGCTGGGGGCTGCGCTCGGCATCTCGCGCGGGGAACCTGTTCTCATCTCGTCCCCTCTGTACCCACCCCGCAACCCCGAGGCCCAGCCACGCTGCCTCTGAGGCCGGTTGTGTCCTGGCCAGTCTCCCGCCAGCTGGGCCAGCAACCACTTCTCTCGCTCACTTTCCCCCAAGCCACAGACCCTGATAGATAGGCTGCTCCCAAGACCCCTACTCAGGGAAGGCCCATCCCAGCTGCCGGCTCCCAAGACAGAACCGTCTACCCCAGGTTTCTCCCAGCTGGCGAGCCCCCTCCAGTCCTCGCCTGGGCCTGCCCTCTACGTCTCAGAGTCCCCACCTCCACCCTGCTCTGTTTGCCTCCAGACTCCTTCCGAGAAGCACTGGAAAGTTTCCCTCGCTCTGTCACCTCCAAGCTCAACCCCAGCAGAGCCCTGCCCTGCCCCACGCTCAGCCAAACTCACTCAAGAAATGTCAGCCCAACAGCCCTGCTGCCCCCTGGATGGAGGGACAGAGTGGGCTGTTTCTGATACCCAGAGTGGCTACCATCCACTTCTTTCTGGTCCTCAAAAAGGACCCCTGGCCCCTCCTGATGAGAGAACCAAGGGACAGAGTGTCTGGGAGCGGGACTGCCGTCCCTGGACCCTCCCCCTAACCCCTCAGCACCTCTCAGAGATGTTGGTCAGGGCCTCTTGCCAAAAATCCTCCAGGGACGTCCTAATCTGCATCCTGGTTACCAAGACCAGAGGCCCCAAAGTACCCCCCTTGGGTTCCTGATGAAGGCCATTATCCCCCACGGAGTGGGGTCACTGAGGAGACTCAGCTGGACCCCACACCCTGGGATGCAGCGGTGGGCTCTCTCCACAGGAAAGTGTCTCCAGCATTCCCCTACCTGGGCCCCAGTCCCTCCACGTCTGTCTGTCAGTCTGGGGCTTCCACGTTTTCACTGGGAAAAGGTTCCCAACTGTCCTGCCTGGGGCCAGGGTCAGGACTGGGAAGAAATGAAGCATTTTCTAGGAGACTTTCTAGGGCTTACCTGGCCCTGAGTCACAAGGCCCTGCTCGGCATCCCCTTGGGTTCAGCCGCCTTCTCTTTTCACTACGCTATCTGTAACAAGCCTTCTCCCACGTGAAGGCAGCTGTTTTTCAAGGTGGGGTTCTTTGAACTGCGAGCCAGGGGTGGCTACACAACCAGTCACTCCTGATGGGGTGAGCACTCCTGAGCCCCCTGGACCGCCGGCTCTGGGGACGCCCGCCACTGGGCCACTGAGTCAGTGCTGTGGCAAGTCCCGCGTGAGAGACACTGAGGCCCTGGCCACGAGCCCTCTCCAGCCCGGCAGTCATGAGGGAGCCCTCCTGGAGGACAGTCACTGGTGAGAGAACTGCCAGCCAGACTCCAAAAACAGGCAGTAGATGATTGGTGATTATTGTGTTGGTCATTCAGTTTGGGGCTGTTTCTTATCCGGAACACATCCCTCTAAAGCCACTGCCAGGTGGGTATGATCTGCCATCCCAGGGGTGAGTCACGCCAGGCCCACCAAGGCAAGCAGCGCACTTGTGCACAGAGACCATGGGCGGAGCTTCTAGGCCCCAGAGCTCTGGGTGTTGTACCCAGTCATCCCTCAGAGTGGCGGTAGTGAGGTGTGTTCACCTGTATCACAGCCAGGGTGTGACACGAGGGCTCCCAAAGGGCGCAGAAGAGCTGTTTCCCAGGCAGAGAGAGGATGGAGAGCGGGGATGTAGCCACCGGGCTGGAGACTCAGAACTCAGCACTGGCCAGCATGGCTTCTGACCCCCAGGGGCCCCCAGAAGGCGCAGAGGCAGGCAGGGCCATGGCATTCAGCTGCCCTGCGCTGGGGCTTCAGCCCAGTGCAGTTGGTCCCAGGGCAGCCTTCCAGGTCCACAGCTGGGGGGCAGATAAGGAAGGCCTGAGGCCTTGACCTGCCATGTGCACAATTGGGAAGACCCAGTGGTCCTCAGGGCTCCTCACCTGACAAGGATGCACATTCGTCCCTGTCTTCCTCTCCAGGATGGCTTCTCCAGGCTGCTAATTCAGAATTGGGGCATTTCTCTCTCTCCAACCACCCTCACCCTACCCACATAATGCCAGCCCTGTGTGCAGATGGGAAAACTGAGGCCCAGGAAGCTAGTTAGGAGAGCCTGACTCCATATGGTCTCTCGGAATGAGAAGACGCCCTGGAGCTTAGGGGAGCTTCCATCTGTCTGTCCAGGGTAAAGTCTGTGGTCATGACCCTGGCAGCTGGGAGCTGCCTTGAGTCGGGGCGTTGTTCAGGTGGGGCAGGTGGAGAAGGTCAGTCCTGGGCCATCCAGACAGAGGCCTGCGGGGCTGCAGAACCTGGCCTGGAATGAACAGAAGACCCAGGCCTTTGCTCAGCGACACTTGCACACATTCGCACACTTACGCACTCATACACTCATGCCCATATATGCACTCACACAAGAAAACACAAACATTCACACATACACACACACCCAGGAGAACGCTCACATATGCACACACATACCCGGGAAAAACGCACACACACTCACGCACACACACACCCAGAGAGTGTACACTCATACATGGATGCACAAACCCGGGAGAATATACCCCCCGCAGGAGAACACACACACTCACATACACACACCCAGGAGACCACACATTAGCACACGCATGCGTGCGGGGCTGCCAAGGGCAGCATGGGCGTTCCCTCGGTTTCTGGCCTGGAGCTGGTGGAAGCTGTCACCAGTTGGTCCTTCTCCCTGCTCTTGAACTCAGGGAAGTTTTGTAGGCGGCCAGGCGGGGGGACAGGGGAAGGGAGCAGCCAGCAGACAGACCCTAGACCAGGCTCGAGGATCGTAAGTGCCAGCCCAAAGGCCTGGCTCCCTGGAGAGGTGGCCACCAGGTCAGCACACACGTGAGAGTTGCGGGTGGCCCCCTGCGTGTGCACACAGTGGACCCAGGGGCCTGATTTATGACAGGGCTCCCGCACATGTGTCAAAGGCACCATGTTAAGCACCAGCATAAAAATAATATATAGGTTACCGCAACGTTTTTATGACCTTCCCTGGCCCTGCCCTGGAATGCCGGGATCCAGCAGGTGAAATAACACACATGTCAGGGGCTACGCGGAACTGGGCGGGTGGGGAGCCTGGGCAGCTGGGACACTGAGGCTGGGCCCTCGTCCTCCTGCGGAGGCAGAACCAGGGTGGTGTCAGGCACTCCCCTACATGCCAGAGAACCTGCAGCTTGGATCGGGATGGTGCAGGGGTGTGCTGCGGGAGGGGGCTGCCCTCCACCCCACCCCCCAGTACGTGCTGTGGGCGGGCTGCAGAGGAAAGCTGCCTTAGAGGGGCCTGTGAGGGCTTCAGCCACTATGGGAACCAGAGGAGGATGAGCCCATGCAGGTAGCCTTGTCACAGGGAAGCATGGCCCTCGCATTAGTGACAACCTCTGGCTGCAGCAGGGAGGGAGGGTGACATGGGTGATGGGGCAGCTGCAGATGTCCTTGCCACGGAAACAGTGAAGATGTATCAGTCAGCTATGGTTAGGAGACAAGCATCCCTGGGTTGTCCCCATCAGGAGGGGCATCCCCACAGGGACAGGTCCCTCATCTGTGAGTCAGGAAGGTGCCCAGTGTGTGAGCAAAGCCCTGAGAGCTCCTCGTCTTATACTCATCTCACAGCATCATCTGTCTTGGTGTCTGAGCCAGTCCAGGTCCTGGAGCCAATAGGAGCTGCCCTTTCCCTCCAGGGCCAGGAGAGCCTGAAGACCTGGCCTGGCAGCTGACAGGGTAGTCAGCCCACATGCCCATCGCCCACGCTCCTGTGCCCACTCACTCACCTGCATGCTACACCCCTCTGGGCCTGGGGACCCCTCCTCTGAAGCCTTCCTGAGCTGGCCAGACTGATGCCAGGTTCCAGCCCTACAGCCACGGGCAGAGTCTGGTCAGCTCTGGCCACTTGTTCTGAGCTCGCAATGGCCAGCAGAACCTGAATTTGGGGTGCTGCCCACAGCATGGTCTCACACACTGGGAAGCTCCTGCAAGATTAGGGAGCTGGCCTGGATCACACAGGCAGTGGTGGGTCTGGGACAGAGGCTGGACCTCCTGCCAGGACCCACTTGGACCAGAAGAGGGGCTAGCTCTGGAGGGACAAGGGAGTACCATGCACCCCAAGGACACACCCAGCCAGACGGCATGTGTTGGGGGCAGGCAGGGCTGGTGGTGACTGAGCAGGGCACAGCAGAAGTCTCTGGGGGTGGGGGGAGGATAAATGTGAGGGGTCCCATTCCCTGGGCACAGAGGAAGGGACAGGCCAGGCAGGAGAATGTGGCCAGCAGGGGCAGGGGGGGCTCAAGAAGCAGCCCCTCACTCTGCCCCAAGACCCTCACGGGGGCTGGTTACAGATGGGCAGAGTCCAGGCTCTGGCCTCTGCCTGGGAGGGGCCTGGCCTGGCATGGCCCTGGGGGGCTAGAAACCAACAGAACCCCCCATGAGATGGCTGTGACACCAGGCCAGTCCCTGGGGCCATGGCAGCCTGGGGCCACACACTACACACAAGCCCCTGAACTGCCGTGGTGTCCATCGATCCTGGTGCCCTTCAACCTCTGCCTGTTTAGGGGCCCCAGGACAGGGAGGCCTCTCTGAGTGTGAGGCATCATTAAGGAGACTGGTGGGGGGAATGGGGGTGTGGATCAGCCTGCCCCAGGACACATCAGGCCTTGTGAGGGGTACCTCGTGAGGTGGTCTTGGTGGGGGTCCGGAACACCACAGGACCAAGGGGACCAGAAGCTGGGGGGACCTGTGGGTGAGGCAGGCAAAGTCCAAGAGCCTACGTGCCAGGGCAGGGGTCCATAAAAGCGGCTATGGGAGGGCCCTGGGGAGAGTCCACAGAAACGTGCATCGTCCCGCAGAAGGCAGAGTGCCACCTGCCTGGAAGGCGTCTTCACTGAGGCAACCTGAGATGCTCAGCAGCCCCTCATCCATGCCAGGCCTGTTGGCGTCCTGGGGCTGCAGTGGTGACAAAGCCAACTGGAACTTCTAGCCAAGATGGGGCGGGGCCAGGCCAGACAAGGGGCCTAGCAGCAGATATGGAATTAGGACATCTAATAAATGCCAAGGAGAAAAAATGTGCCTCTGCACCCACGTGGCCCGCTGTGTTTCCCACAAATGCCATTGTTACATTTCAGGTCGCACACACCATGCTCGACCCTCGCACCTCCCTGCCAGAGAATGGAGGCTCTCCCGTGAGAGCCCTGGGGGCTAAGTGGCATCTTGGACGGGGGGCATGCTTGGGGCGACCCCTGAGATCAGGCACTAAAGGGGACACAGCCTCCACCTGGACCCTGTGCCCTCTCACTCTGCCCCCCGGCCAGGATCCCCACCATGCTGTGAGGAAGCCCAGGAGTGGGCAAGCCCCACAGGTCCCGGTCTGGCTTTCCAGTTCCTGGGGCCGATGATCGGAGCAGGGATTAGCTGTCCACCAACTCCTGCCCAGTCAAGAGCAAGTAGGGTTGCTGGGAGGCAGCAGCTGCGTCTTGAGGGTGGGGGTCACATAGCCCCTACCTCGGGCTGGATGGGCGGCAACAGGTGCAGGGCTCTGAGAAGGCCGTGCGCACCGCGGAGAGCGCGGGCCTGGACCTGAGCCTGGAGGCCACGGGCAGGGACTCAGAAAAGCACTGTGGCTCTGATCCCAGCCAGCCAGAGAGGGGACTGAGGAGGAATTCCAGGAATCCACTGGGAGATGGCCTAAAGCTGAAAGAGGGGGAGGAAGGAGGCAGAGGGCATCACAGGACTCCTGTGTGGCTTCTCCTAGTTCTCCAGGCTTTTCCGGCAGGCAGTGAAGGAATTTTCTTTTTCTGCTTTTTTGAAGTCAAGAGCTTGCGTCACATTTAGGACAAGGAATAAAAACAACCATTAACCCCTTAATGGCTCCCCGCCCTCAGGCTAAGGTCGCGATCTGGGTCTGGCTCCCAAAGCTGCTGCTGCCCTCAGGCTTCCTCTCTGTCCTTGCCCAGGTCTTGTGCCTTCTCCCCCAGGCCTCACACTGGCCTCCAGGCATTGCCCCCACCCTGGGAGACTGGAGGATGGGGGTAGGACCCCCACAGAGGCCTGGGGGAGAGGGAGAAGTCCTGCCCCAGATGTGAGACTGAAACATGAGACATACAGCCAGCATCCAGAAGTCGATGAGAGATAGGACAGGCGGCCCGAGGCCATATCTCAGAGCCCTGGGGCAAGCGTGTGGGGCCAGGACCCACAACGAGGGCCAGGGATGCGCTCAGCGACTAGCTTAGCAACCTCTCCACCACAGGGTGTGGAAAGGGTAGTGGGCCCGGGGGCCATCATAGGTCACTGGGGTCTGTGTCATCAGAGGTCTGTGTGCCTGGACCCAAGGAAGAACTTCTGTGACTCCAGCTCCTGAGCATGGCTTCTGGTTAGCCAGGCAGCCCCAGGACCCTCAGGCCCAGGAAGGAGAGAGTGGTGTCCAAGAGACACACAGCAGGAAAAGGCTGGCGGTGGGGGTGGGGGTTGAGGGTAGGAGGGCTGGTATCCCTCCCTGCAGAGACCAGGTGGTTACAAGGCCAAGACCTCGCTCAACATGCATGCTCCTTCATGAGTCAGACTGCGCCCCTCTGGGGTTTGATGCCGTGGGAGGAAGGTGAGTGGGTGCACAGGGCATTCTCTCAGACCTGGGGGGAGAGAAGAAGGTAGCATTGCCCCCACACCGCAAGGGCCGTGAGCTGCCTCCCAGTGGTCCTGCCCTCCCAGGCTGCTGGGCAGTGGTTTGGCCTCAGCCCTACCAGGTGGTGAGCCCATAAAGCTGGGAGAAGGGAGGAGGCCACATTCCGGCCCTGCTCCCCCCTTTCCTAGGTGAGCCCCACTGAACACACGCAGGCTTAGTGCGCAAGCCTGAATACAGCGGCGGAGGTGATCCTGGCCGAAGCAAGCATTCCAGCCTCAGCGGCAGGAACCTCCACAAGGGACAGAGGCCTGAGGAAGGCATGTGATGAGCCCGAGCCAGTGAAGAGCACAGGGCAGCAGGGGGTTGAGCCCTGAGTCTCCCAGTCTGGAATTTGGGGCTTTCCAAGGACCCCTCCTCTCGGCCATGCTGACCCCCACAAACTCAGGGGGCATTGTCCCAGCCCAGCCAGCACCTCCTCCTGCAGGAACCGCTCTGACCACTTCCTCCTTGGAGCAGCCACCCAGAGATAGGGGAGACCACTGAGGGTGCAGGGAGTCTATAGTATGGAGTCCGGGAGCTGGGACGTGAAGCTGACCTAGGAGCCAGAGTCCGTGGTGGGACACGTAGGGAGTCCCCAAATGCCCACACTTCCAGACAAGGTTGAGGGGTCCTCTGGCATCAGGGCTGCTGGCACTGGTCCCCCCCCACCCCCCCCACCCCCAGCCTCTCCACTTACCCACCTCCAGGTCTGAAACATTCACAATCTGGAAACAGCAAAGACAAAACACAAAAACAAGGTGAAAGAAACTGCTTACCCCCAGAGCATCTTGGACATGCTTCTCCTGGACATTAAAAATACAAACCCGTGCCTTTGAAACACGGCTTGGGGAGTGAAAGTTTTCCGTGTAAGAAGAGGAGAAAGGGACAGCGTGGCTGCAGCCTAGAGGCTCAGGACAGGGCACGAGTCAGAGAGCCTGGGAGCACAGACGCCAGTGCCGGTACCCAGGGCGCATCCAGGGCACAGGGCGCCCGTGATCCCCTCAGGACACAACACACCCACGCACACACATCTGCCCCCACAGGGTGCAGAGCCTGCAGCTGCATACACATATATGGGGCCCTTCTCTCTGCTAACAGATTGGGAGGGGGCCACACTCCCATGCTTATGACACATGGGTGTACAAAAGTCTGAGTGCACGTGCGCATCCGTCCAAGAGCCCACACCAGCCACCTCGGTGACTGGGAGCGCCTGGGAGCATGGAGGGCAGGAGAACCCTGGGGACCCAAGGAGGGAGGGAGGCCTGGCAGGAGCAGGAGGTGCAGGGGCAGGGCCCTTGGCCAGGCCTCTCACAAACGGCGCACCCACCCTGGAGCCCCCACGGCCCGGAGACCCAGAGGCCAGCTGTCACATAAGAGCCACTTCTCCTTTGTGGGTCATGCTGTGCTACCAGTCTTGGGCACAAGGTGCCCATTTCCCTCAGATGGACCACAGAATGCGGACACAGGCAGTTCCCTGGACCTGACTGCCTTTCTCCCAAATCCAGTTGGAATGGGCCATCCTTGCTGAGACCATCTTGGCCTAGGGGCCACGATCTGGGCCCCCAGCACCCCAGGCAGGGCCCGAGGCTCACCCCCACGGCCCCTCAGATTCCTGGATCTCAGCTTCCTCCAGTCTTAGCTGCCTTTCCAGAGAGGGGCTCTGTGGGCAGTGGTGGACACATGAGGCCGCGAGGAGAACCAGCCCAGGGCTCTGGGCCTCTGGTCCCTGGGCATTCTCAGCTCTGACGTGTTCCTGGCCAGGAGGGCACAGTCCAGCCGGGTCCCCCAAGGCCTCATTTCTTACATTCCATCCAAAGGCCAGATCTGATAGGTTCTTCTCACTGAGTGTGCCTGGGCCAGCCACCGTAGACCAGCCCCTGCTGGGAGTCTCAGTGGCCAAAGGAACTCAGCGTGCAGCTGCCCCCTAAGCCAAGTGCCCCAGAAGCAGTGTCTGAGCTGTCAGGTAGCACAAAGGACAAGACAAAGCATGTTTTCTAAAGACTGAGGTGAAAGGAAGGACATGGAAGGATTCTGAGCAGCCTTAGCATGCTCCCTCCCCACCCCCAGCTTCAGCTTCCCCACCTGGTGTCCTGCCATCCATCTGCTCAGTCGTTCATTCGTTCACTAAATGGTTCATTCACTTGATCCCATGCCAGGCCCCAGGGGCTCAGACCCCAGCCTGCCCTGAGGGACCCACAGTCAGGCAGACTAGCAGGGACACGTGGGGACAGGCCAGGAGAGAGCAGCATCCAGGGACCTACCAGCATCCAGGGGCAAGAACCTGGCCCTCCCTCTGGGGAGTGTTGTCAGAACAGGCAGCCCAGGCAAAGGGCATTTGAGATGGGCTTTGCAGAGCAAATAGGAGTTCACAAAGTTGAAAGGGTGCTCTGGGCAGTGGGGGACTGGAAGGAGGGCTCCAGAGTCCTGTGGCTGAAATCTGAGCCTGGGAAAAATGGTCAAGTCAGAGTGACTGTCAGAGGGGTCTGGGCAGCTCCTGAGGGTGGGAAGACAGGAAGGGTCTTCCCTTGAAATCTCAAAAATAACCCTGCTTCCTCGTCTTCCTCTTCCCCTGAAGCCGTGGCCCCTGGCCCACCCAGCCACACCACTCAGATGGACCAGCCCTCGCCACAGCCCACAGGGGACACAGAGATGTTGCGTGATGTCATGGCCCTGTCCCACAGAGCCCTCCCTTAGGGGTCCCACCCCATCACCCTTCTGCTCAGGGGTGGACCTTCTGGGGACCACTGGGAGTCCAGGTGAGTCTCCTTGGCCTTTGGGGCAGCCTCAGGAATCCCAGCTCCTACAGAGCCCCCCACTGCACTTGAGGGGGACCAAACAGAGTTCTGAGTCCCACCTACATGGCCTGTCCGCTGGAGCCTCCCTCACCCTGAAAGTTTCAACATCCTCACCCAGGAAATGGGCAGATGAAGGCCTCCACAAGGGACCATGGAGAGGGCCACATGAGGTACCGGGTGTGGTGCCCATAGCCCTTCCCTGTCCACCCCCTACCCGGGGCCCAAGTCCTCTTAGGAGGGTGGGTACACAGGCAGGGGCCCTGAACCGCTCCAAGTCAAGAAGCAACAGAGCCAACTCCGAGCTCACCCTCCGTTTTCATTTATTCCCTTTGGATTCATTTTCCCGGACAGAATAACTCCAATTCTCAAGTATCAATGAACCACATTAATCTTTTTCTTTAAAAAGTACTGGAATTTGGGGGTGGGGGTGGGCAGGCAGCACAGCACAGGAGGCTTCAACAGAACGCCCATGCTCCATGGCTAGGAACAGTGCAGAAGACAGAACACACAGCTCTCTGCATCCCCCGTCCTGGGCCCTCGTCAAAAGACAGGCTCTGACCCACCAGGCCCGTAGGCGCCACGCCCGTTGGTAAGGTCGATGTTCAGTCCACACTCTGAGCAGCAGGGGCCACGGCAACACACGTCCAGTCTCGCTGGAGAAGATGGAGGTGGCTGGGCCAGGCCAGACAGGGCCCATGTCAATGCAGGAATTTAGCCCTCTCCTCGGGGTCCAAAGATGGCTGCTGCCCACCGACTCTCATGTCTCTATCCCAGGCCAGAAGAAGGCAATGAGGACAAAGGCCAGAATGGCTCACAGAGCCTTCCATCTCTCACAGAAGTTTCCCCCAGGCAGGTAGTTCTCCCCCTAACAGCTGCCTTCACCTCTTTGGCCACAGGGAACCCCCCCAGGGACCCCATGGCTCAAGGTGGGGTGTATGGTGCTGCTCCTCAGTGAGGACCAGGGAAGACCACGGCCAGGACTCAGAATGACACTGGGGTTCGGGGAAACGTCCCTGAGACACCTAAGTGAAAGATCAAAACGGATGAAGTGAGAGGAGCATTGAACCAGGCCCCTCCCTAGGGAGTCTTTGGGGCCACAGACCTGGCAGAGTGCAGCCAAGTCCCGGACAGGAGCTGTGGGAGGACATGGGGACCTGGATTTCCCGGATTTGAGTGGAGCAGGGGCTGTGGTTGGGGATTTTCATCAAGCAGCCAAGAGGAAGGAGCACTCCAGTGTGGCCAGGTGGGGCAAGAGTTTGGCAAGACCACCCACTGGGTGCCCACGGCCATGGCAGACACCCCTAGTGGCAACTTGTGCTTTATCTGCTATTATACTGCCCAGGAAGCTGGACCCCAGGCTCCACGGGGACACACGACAGGAAGCCTGCTCACAGGCCATGAGCCACCCCCTGAGGTCCCCAGGGGCTGGAGCCAGGACCTGGGAGGAGACAGGGAAGCAGGCTATGCAGGGCCAAGGCTGGTGTAGACATCCTTCTGCGGGCTCAGAGGCCCAAGCCTGGAGCAGGCGCCGTACTGGGTTTGCCACCAGGGGTCAGAGAAGTAGGTGCCCCTGGGACTTATCACAATGCACAGGGGAGAGGGTCACAGTGCTGGACCCTGCTCTGATCACATAGCCCTGTAGTTTGAAGAGGGAGCCCTGGCCATGCATACTCCCTCTGCGGGTTCCCCTCCCCAGCCTCGGAGCCCAAGGACGATGCGGGCCTGCCATGGCATGTTTGCATGCTGCTACTCAGGGCCAGCCAGATGCTGGGGATGAGGGCCTGCCAGCTACTGCCTCGTTCCAAACCATCTGCCATGTGGTGGGAAATCCCTTATTTCCTGGGCTCAGGAGTGAAGGGCTGAGAGCAGGTTGTGGAAGGGGGGGACCTTTGCGTGGGGGCACACAGATGGATTAGAGTGTGGGGCTTGGCCCAGGACTCCATGTCCAGCTGACCCTGCCCTTCCCCGCAGTCCCCACAGCCATGGGAAGCTCCTCACCCCCCAGAGCAGCACACGGTACTGGGGGAACCATCGCCCACTTCTGCTCGGCCAAGACCAGACTCACATGGGGTAAGGCTCGGGTAGAAGCAAGACCATGTCCTTCCTCAAGGGCTGAGTGGTCCCCAGACAGGCTGTTCCCAAGGGCTCACTGCCAGCCTCGTAGCAGTCCGGAAGATGAATGAATGAGCGGATGAACAAACAGATGAATGAAAGAACGGGTACACGGATGGGTGGACGAATGAACGAATGAGTAGGTAGATGAATGAGTGGACATATGAGTGGGTGAATGAACAAATGAATGAAAAAAATGAGTGAATGATTGGATGAATAAATGAATGCATGAATGAATGAGTGAACGAACAAATGGATGAATGAACAAAGGAGCGGGGCATCTGCTCAGTGGGGGATAAAACATCTGCTCCTTCGCAAACACCTTCTGGCACAAGGGGTCAGGGTGGCTTACAAGTGCGGGCCAGCAGGAAGGCCGGCTTCTTTTCTGAGGAGCACCCAGGGACACGCCCTGCAGGAGATTTGAGCCCCCACCTGCAGCCCAGGCCTCTTTCCTCCCAGTCCCGGACCCCTCCATGCACACCCGTGGGTCTCCTTCCTCACCCGTTGACCCTGAGTGGGGCGGCAGGAGGTAGCAGAGTCAACCATCACCAGCCCTGGGACTTCATGCATGGCAAACCTCCCGGTGCCTTATCTTCCCCACTCGTGAAGTGGGTCCAAGTAATATCCTCCTCTGGGGTCGCTATAGGGCCTGAACAGGGTGGTGTGCACACACACAGCGCATGCACATATGTACACACAGCCATGCAGCCACACGCAGAATCATGAAACTCTACACAGAACTACAAAGCCACACGTGGAACCGTGAAACCGTATACAGGACCACGACATTGCACATGACCACAGTTACTTCAGTCAAGAGAACCTTGCACACAAACCACACATTCACATGCACACACATCAGAGAACTCAGTGTTCCTCAGCATCCAAGGCAGGGACCCAGCACAGCCCCAAAGAGTGTGGTCAGGTCTCCCAGTGTGTCCTGACCCAGCCAGTTCCCTCTGCTATGCCTTCCTGGGGCTCACCCCTCTGTGAGGCAGTTGGACTGTCTCTGTGATTCCCTCCTCCAGGAAGCCCTCTCTGATTGCCCAGGAGGAGGTGAGATCTAGGTCTCCCAGATGTAGATGGCAGCAGTAACTAGTGTGGAACTGGGGTAATGAACCTGCTCTGGGCTGTGCAAGCAGCACCAAGGTTTCCCACCACCAACAGCTCAATAGAAGCATTCCTAGGGCCCTGCCCCAGGTAGACAGGGCTGCCCTGTGCCTTCATACAAAGTGGGCAAGGGGGTTCCCCAGGGGCCAGGATGCTGGACCAAGCAGTGTGTGGCCATGTGCTCTCTGAGGCAGACTGGAATCTCAGTCCTTATGGCCTGTCCCCCGGAATCTCGGGATCTGAGCCGCCCAAAGATCTCTCCCCAACCTCAGGGCCAGCAGCGTGGAAGACAGGGCATCCCAAGGTTGTGGCCTCTCCACAGCTCCCATGGAGATGTAAATGAAGAGTGTGGGCCTGCCCAGAGGCAGAGGGAGCAGGCAATCTGCCCCTGCCTTGCTGGCCCCTGCGCTCAGCAGATGGAGCCAGCACAGAATCCCCTGCATCCACTGCTCCGGGACAGGGGTCCTCTGGGCTGCAGCCCCTTGGTTCCCCTCTGCAGGAGGACCCTCCCTCAGCAGCATCATAGGAGTCCACCAGGCCAAGGGGGACACTGGCTGAGCACAGGCCCAGCTTATCTGGGGAGCCTTCCATCTGAGGGAGGACCTTGAGGTGACAGGAGAGAGACACCGAGGCTGCCACACAGTGGGGAAAGGCATCCTTGAGCCGAAGGTGGGCCCAGAGAGGAGGCTAGAAGCAAGAACCTACTGGCACAGAGCTCAAAGGGCAGCTTGTCCGCCAGGGAGCTCCAGCCTGCATGGAGCCTGCGACAGAGGCCCCTCTGTCTGCAGTCAGCCCAGATCTACTGACCACGTCCTGGGGCCCACAGCAAGCCAGGCCTAGGCACTGATCAGAAGACAGACGGACAGTCAGATGGACCATTGTGTGATGAAGGCATGGTTTCTCTCTGGCCAAGTGTAGATGAGCAGGGTGTGCGGGAGTGTGGACTGGTAGGGGTGGGTGGATGAGTGAATGGGGTGGGGAGTGCGGTGTGAGTTGGGGCGGCTAGCGGGTGGGAGCTGGGTAGCGGGTGGATGGATGAATGAATCGCTGGGAGATGGACAGATGGGGGCTGTTGGAGGTCCCCACTGTCTGGGAGCATCAAAGCTTTCACTGGGGGTTAGGCGGATGGGTGGGGGCACAAAGGCCCGTCCTTGTCCTCTCCAAGGGGCACAGATGCACCTGCCATCTCCCACCCTGTCTACCTCCAGCTCCTCTCAGAGTTTTTGGACCTATGTCAGTATCTGACTCACCATGCAGGTGCTCCTGCACACACACATGCACACAGGCTGCTGTGCGGCACACACGTGCATATTCACATGTGTGCACAAAAGCTCTCACAGCACGTACACACAAGTATGCACACATGCACACACAGGTACAGGACCCCATTCCATCTCGGCCCACCACCCCGCTCCCAGACCCAGCCTCTTTGTCTGTTGCCTCCTCTGCCTGCCTTGGGGTCCCTGTCCCGCAAACTCTATGAGCATCTTTTGCACTAATTTCTGTGCCAGTACTCAGTACCATGGACTCTAGTGAGGGCGGGGGGTGGCAGAGAAGGAGAGGGAGGAAAAGAGCCCCACAGGGGAGGGGGTCAGGCAGGGGAGGCCGCCAGCCGTCAACACCCACGTGCTGCACGAACAGACGGATCACAGGATGGCCCAGCCCCTGCCTGAGCCGCTAGTGCAGGGAGACAAGTTGGGGGATAAAAGGACCCAGTCCTGGGTGGGAGACAGGAGCATAGGGCCCTGGGGCTCCTCCTAGACCCATGAGTGATGGGCAGACCTCATGAGTCCACTCTCCCAGCCCACTTCCTCAGGGGCCCCTCCCCACATCCCGATGAGGACCAGGCCACTGTCACCACCCTGTCACCTCGGCTTCCCCTGGTTATGCTTCCTGGGGCAGCACCACCTGGCCCATCATTTGCTTGCTCTCTCTGACTCTCCATCTCTCCCTCTCTATCTCTTTATTTCTCTCTCTCTCTCTCTGTCTCCTGAAATTCTCCTCCCCTCCTAAGGACCGTGGCGGGGGGTGAAGGGTGGTGGCCCACAGCTCCACGTGATGCTCTGTTGTTGCCGCAAATTTCCCTTTATCCAAGGTCCAGACCCCAGGCATTCAGCACAGAAGGAGGGCACAATCTGCCCTGAACATAAGGAACCCAAATTCCACTGAGTGGGAAGGGCAGCTTTGCGCAGTGAAAGTATCTTAGCCAACGAGGTTTATCCGAGGCGCTTTATTGCTAATTGAGTGGGAGGGGCAACAATCCACCCACGGCTGTGGAAACAAGGAGAGCCCCTCTGTGGTACCCCCACGCTGAGGCCACCCTCTCAACTGTGGGTTCCGTGACCCGAGAACACAAACATTATAGCCGTCAGCACGGAGGGCACATGGGGTGACCACATGTCCTTGGTTCCCCCCTCCCAAGCGTCCTTGTGCCTGTGGGATCACCATTCTTGGCATTTTTCTTGAGTAACTTATTCCTTTGCTCTTGGGTCTCAGTCACTGTCTAGAATGTACCCGTGGTTGGGTCTGGCATGAGGCTAGTTGTCTGGTCTCCCGTTCTCTGAGTTGCCTCAGCTGATCACCACGGTCTTTGCTCAGTCACAGGCACCTGTGGCCTTGGGCCTCAGTTTTCACCTCTACAAAATGGGAACAGAAACCTCTGCATTGCAGCCTGGAGGGGGCCTAAGTGGCAGCAAAGCAGTAAGAAGCACAAACCCTGCCAGGTGTGGCCAAATCTTGGGTGTCCTCAGGCCCCAGGCCCCTCCTGGCCCCTCGCCAGCCCCAGAGCCTCCTCGCTCACACCCCCAACCTTCCCACCCCAGCCGTGGCTAGTTACTCAAGGCTCTTGCTCAGCCTCTAGGCCCCTTACCAGCTGACACTGAGAGCTGGGCCGGGAGTTCTGTGCACCCATTTATCCTTGTGCAGTTATAGAGCGCCAACAATGTGTGGCCCTCCTCTCTGGGCTCACAGTCTAGGAGCCTGGCTGGGCATGGGGAGGACAGCAGGGGGCCTGGCCACCCTGGTGACCACCCCTCCCTCCCTCCTACAGTCCCTTGGAGAAGGTCTGGGGGCCAGGGCTGGAGCAGGCAGAGACACTCACCCTCCTGGTCCCCCTCTGTCCTGATGTACTGGCTGCGGGCTGCCTCTGTTTTCTTCTCCGCCTTCTGCACTCCAGGTGCACCCACACTTCCCCTGCTGGACCCCACTCAGGGTGGGCCTGGTCCAGTCTTGGGCCCGCCTCGGCCCTCCTGGCCATCTCTGCTCCCCCGAGCTGGAGGAGGATGACCTCACCCCACCAGAATGCGGCAGCACGCAGTATTTACATAAACACTACCCCCCTGCCCCTGGCCCTGGAGCTGGAGTGTGGAAAAGCAGGCCGGCAATCTGTGGAGCTTCTCAGCCTCCCACCCACTCTGAGCTCCAGGCAGCCAGCCCAAACCACTGTCCCTCTCTGAAGTTGCTTCTCAGGCTGTAAGTGGGGCCGACTAGGTTCCCCCCCTTGCACAAGCCCAGCCCAGCTGGAGAGGCACCCCGATGGGCAGAATGCCAGGATTCCCACTGGTCACCCTCGCTCTCCTCCAGGGCCAGCCCACCCTGACCCCAGAAAGGCCCCCTCTCCCTGCAGGCTATCCTTGAGGGCCAGACAGATCCACCCCACTAAGAAAAGATATGTTCTCACTCAGACAAGCATGTTGGCCCGGGGCAGGCAGTCCAGGAAGGCTGCAGAAGGCGGCACCAGCCTTGAGTCTTCTGTGATGGGATTTTGCCAAGCAGATGAGAGGGTGAGGAAGGTTCAGGCAGAATTCACAGGCCCTGAAGAGGTGCAGGCCACAGGAAAGGAGGGGTACTGGCCACCAGGACCAGAGTACCAGGGCAGGCCTTAGGCTCCAGCTGGTTTTGGCCCCAGGCTGACCCATGGGGGAAGTGACAGCATTTGGAGCCTTGGGGAGAAGACTGGGTGGGGAGAAATTGTGGGAACCACCCTCACAGGTGCACGTGGCCTGGGAGACTGGTGATGTGGGAGGGGCTGCCCAGGCGAGAAGACGGGTGAGCCTAGCCGGCGGACTCGTCATCCCAGCATCCCCAAGGAAAGGAAGAAGACAGTCAGAGCGGGGAGAGGGGGATGGACGTCCCCCGCCCTGCGACTGCTCCCCTTTGCTGGCACTTCCCGGCCACCATCCAGATCGGGACCCTTCTAGGATCTCACAGCACGTCACTCATCAGTTCCAAGCTGGTTCCTCTGCTCACTGGTTGCCATGACATTCGATGCGGATGTTGGAGGGGGCATCTCTGGGTGTTCCTCGCTGACACCACTCACCTGCGGTGGGGAGACCTGCGGGCCAGTCTGGGCCTGGGGGCTGAAGAGCAGAGGCATCCTCCGTCTTAAGCCTGGGTGGGCGGGGCCTTATGCTTAGCCAGCCCTTTGGTCCTCAGTTTCTCTACTCATGCACCGAGAAGGTTGGGAAAAACCCTCCTGCAGATCCAAGGCCAGGTGGGTAGGTAGAGGGCTCTCTTTGTCCTGGAATCCACAGAGGTGCTCTGAGGCAGGAGTCTTGGGCAGAAGTTGGAAGGGGAGCCATCATCGCAGCCCCTGCCCTACACAACCTAAGGGAGCAAGACCCTCCCCCCGCCACCAGGGCTTCAGGAGCAGGGCAGCTGGGGCTGGGGGCATAGGGGACCTGAGGCTTTATGGAGCACTTGGAGGTCAGTCCTACCCCACCCACCCTCCACCTCCCCCAAGCCTCTGGGGTCTCGGATGCCACCCGGGAGATGTACAGATTCAGGAAAAGCTAGCTTCAGAGAACACAGCCTGTCCTTAGGTCTGGGGACGTGCCCATTCCCTGGGTCTGGGGGACATGGCCCTCCCTGCACTGGGGTGTGGTTGAGGGCCCCAGCTGTAATCAGGAGGGCAGACCAGTCCAGATCCCCAGCTGAGCCAGGAGCCAAGCCCCTTCCAGGCCATGACCGGGTAGCTCCCACCCTCAGGGCCTGGGGGGCAGGGCGGGGAGGGGCAGGATTCAACCAGCATGCAGCTGGCTGGTCTGTGGGCTCTGCATTCCTAGCACACATTGCGGCTGTCCCCCGCTGCAACCCCAGCTTCCACCCTTCTAGAACCTTTTGCCTCAGGCTGGGACTCACTCTCCTGGCATTCTGGACCCTGATGCCGGCTGGGCGGGGCCCTTGCCTGACCTGCTGCCCTGGAAGGCCTTGCCACCCTGGCCCACAGCAGGAAGCGGGGGGCTCTGGGGCACTGTCCCTGCCAACAGCCCACCCCTAACACAGACCCAGCCTAGGAAGGTGCGTCACTGCCACCAGATGCGGTCCCCCAGGCTTTATCCAGCTGTGTGTGCAGGGCAGGCCAGGCACCTCAGGGGGCCCTCGAGAGGTACCCTGGCACGCTCCGGCTGCCATCAGTCCTCCCTTCAGGCTTATGAAGGGGACTGGGTAGGGGGGGCTGGGACTCTCACAGCTGCCTCCCAACAGGAGGACCGGCTTCCATGGGGCCTGCCTGTCTTCTCTGAGTTTTATCAAAGTTTGAGCAAGAACTGAGCACCGCAGGTACCCGCTCAGTCACTCCCTCCCAGCAGGGTCGGGGAGAGCGGAGGTGTGGCCCCAGTCCCCTCCCAGCCCTGAGGGGATGCAGGAATCCAGCCCGGCCTCAGCCACTGAGACATTCCCCAGCACGACAAATCACATACTTGGCAGAAATCAAACCCAAGCCACAGCTGAGGAGCACGTGGGCCCGGCCGCCTGGTAATAAGACCTTCACAGTCAGCCTCCGTGCTGTCTTCAGTGTCATATGTTCATCACATACGGCCCTGGTGAGCTATTTGGCTTGGAAACTGCCCCTCCCCTCAGGGCCACAGAAATGCCACCGGCCATGGCCACCATCACCAATTACCGTGACCAGCGTCCCTCCTCACTAGGGTAGGGGCTCGTCCCTTCCCTCCTGTGTGCTGTTGGACCTCTGGGGAGTGCTCACCCTCTCTGCCCACACCACAGAAATGAGCTCTGGGACACAGAGGGGGTGGGTAAGGAGCAAACAACATGGCACCAGGACTGTGACTCTGATGCTGAATGGTGGCCACCGTCAGGGCGACACTGCAAGGGCCCGCCCCTCCAGGACCACCACCCCTCCCCTGGGCAAGGACCCTTCTGAGACTTCGTGAGCTGGGCGCCAGGACTCTGAGCTGGTGGGGCTGGGTCTTCACTGCTTCCCCGTGCTGGTCCACACCATCCAGCCCCCGGGGAACCCTGAGCATGTGGCCCACAGGAGGGAAGGCGGGTTCCCCAACCCCAAATACTGGAAGTTTCCAGGCCCAGAGCCCCAGTGACCTGCTAGGGAGCACTGACGTAAGAACAGCCCTGGCCCCATGTCCCTGTCCTCTCAGGCCCATGGCCCCGTGTCTCTGTGTCCCAGGTCCCTCTCAGCAATCTTAGCTCACTCACACACTCAAGTGCGCAGTCACACACACTCACACACACTTACCTACTCACAAATGTCCACAGGCTCACACACCAGCCCTCTACACCTCCCCTTTTCCTAACCTTCCCCGTCTCCCCCTCTCCCACCTTCCCCCCACCCCTCGCCCTCCCTCTCGCCCTGACCTCTTCTCCCCCCAGCTGGGTCTCCCCAAATGTGCCACTGCCCGGCTTCCCTTCAGACAGTCCTTGCTGCACCTGGACCAGCTCACTAGCCAGGGCAGGCCTCTCCCATGTTGCCTGGCACCTATGCCCCCAGGCTAGCTGAAGGAAGCCCGTGCTCCCCTTACCCATCACCCAAAGAGCTGAGTGCCCACCGCTGCCTTGCAGGGGGTGGTACCCTCTAGGCTCAGCCTGGGGTTCCTTGGGCCTCATGTCCAGGCTCAGAGGATACCTGCCGGAGCCGTCTCAGGACCATCCAGTACAGAGCGATAGGATTAGAGTCATCACCTCCAATTACAGAGGGCCTCCAGGAGTTAGCCCTGACCAGCCCCAAAGCCCCCACCACCCAGGGTGGCCCCAGATGACACCAGGGGTCTGCCTCTCCCCTCTCGCTCCTCGGTGAGACGGGCCAGCTGCACTTGCAAAGTGGGAGACTTGCTCACTCACTGCCCCTTCACCCCTGCTTGTTTCTGCTCCAGATTCCAGATGCCTCTGAAGCTGGGCCTGCTCCAAAGAAGGGCACCACTGGCGGGTGGGCAAGGGGCTCCAGCTCTGAGAAAGGAGCCCCTCCCCAAACCCTGCACCTGCTGGTCCACCTCACCCCCTCACCTCCACAGCCAGCTCACACCTGGCCACAGCCAGAAGCAGCCCCTGCTGAGACGTCCAGGGGCTCCCGTCCTCACTGGCCACCGGCCCCTCACCCCTTGCACCCTCTGTGTCCACTGTTATAATCCCTTCATAGAGACCCCCTACTCCCTGCCCCCCAACAGTCCCACTGAGCCAGACCTCACCTCATCTGTCTGCACCTGGACAGCTGAGGTAAAAGCCACCATGGGAGCCGGCTGGCACACCCCCACCTTACAGTGACTGGATCCCCATGGCCTGCAAGCTCCACTGTCTGCTCACCTCCACCCTCCTGGCCCCGGGCTCTGTCTGCAGGGACGCCGTCTCTCCTGCACCAGCAGTAGCTCCCTCTTGCTCCCTTGTCACCTCTCATCCAGAACATGGTGCTGGGGCACCCTCTTGCTGTGCTCCTGTCTCCAGGCCACCTTTATGCTGAGTTTGCCCCAGTATATGGTTATGGATATGGTTGTCCTGTGCCTATCTGTGTATTTTTTATTTACCTGAGTGGTACTGCATTTTGGATCTTGCTCTGCACTGACCGTTTCCTTCGGTTGTGATTTTGGACCAGCCTGTGCTGCTATTTGGCTCAGTCCAGGCGTGTCTGTTCCGTCACCTCAGTCTTGTGAGGACACGAGCTACCAGGCTCCGTGGGGCTGGCTCTCTGAGGACCTGCTCGGCAGAGCACAGACCAGGGAGGCAACACTGCCATTCGCTCTCTGCCCCTGCAGTCACTGGCTCATCTGGGTTGTGACCAGGATTCAGATGTGAGTCCTGCCCTGCGGCGAGCAGGGATGGGAAGGGCACCCTGCCAGGCACTCCGGGCATCTCCACACCCTCCACTGCAAGCCCGCTTCCTGCTGGGTCGAGTATTCCCTCAGGCACTGGCAGGGGCTCCTTCGCGGGCACCGCCTCCCCCCACTCACTTCGCAGGGACTGGCAGAAATACTCCCCCTCTGTGATCCATACCAGCAGTCTTTTTTTTCCCTTATGGTTTGTGCTCTTAGGATGTGTTCATAAGGTTTATCACACATGTACTGTCCTCCATTAAGCCGATAGCTTTAGTTCTGCTGTTTTTGCATCATTAATTTCAGCATCTGCATATATCAGGGGCTCGACAGGTGCTGTGGAAAGAATGAGTGAGTGAGTGAATGAATGACTCTAAAGAAAAGGCCTCTGCGGCTGTGAGGTTTATGGAAATCTCATTTCATGGAGCTCTGACTTCGGGAGGAAAATGACAGAAAGTGAGTACATACAAATGTCGACGGTGATATCTCTGAGTGGGATGATTTTAGGAAATTATTTTTCTTCCTTATAGGTAACTTAGTTTCCAGGTATTCTACAGGTGGTCTCTATGTTAGTTTTTAATCAGAAAATGAATGTAACTTTTTAAAGGAAGGTTTGTTTTTTTTTTTTTGAAAAAAGCATGCCTGTTGAGAAGTTTTCCACATGCTCTAAAAGTGGTCCTTGTAGATCTAGACCCTTCTGTTAAACAAATACAAGTAAAAGTTGGTGCCATTGAAAAAAAAACAAAGGGCAGTGGTGGGAAGGGACAGACTGGGAGTTCGAGATTTGTAGATACTGACAGGCATACGTAGAATAGATAAGCAAGATTATACTGCATAGCGCAGGGAAATGTATACAAGATCTTGTGGTAGCTCACGGTGAAAAAGAATGTGACAATAAATATATGTATGTTCATGTAACTGAAAAATTGTGTTCCACACTGGAAATTGACACAACCTTGTAAACTGACTACAACTCAATAAAAAAAAATTTAAAGAAAAGAAAAGAAAAGGCCTCTGGACTGCACAACCCTCTCCCCTCTCTGCCCCTTCCCAGCCTGGCTCCCCAGGAGGTCTGCATTCCTTACCTGCTGGCCCTCAACCTCTCCTGGGAAGCCCTTTGTGGCCAAATCCACCTGCATGTCCTTCCTTCCTTGTCTTTGTCACCTCAGAGTGTTGGTGAGATTGTCCATGTCTCCTTCACTTTCAGAATGACTTTTTGAGATGAAATTGATTAATGCAACTTGCTTTTCAATATCAAGCAAAATTAAAATGTACCATGAGAGCAAATCCTTACCGCAGACTCCTTCACACAGAAGTAAACCATGTTAACAGGAAGTGAGTTTTAATCCAGGCCTTTCCCAGGCATCACACCTGATCCAGGGATCAACACATAGGCAGAACTCTCTATGGCCTAATTACAGTGCTTTAAATCGATAGTGTTAACTGTGAAAAATGATTGTCTTTGAATTGTGTAAATGAAGAAAGATGAGAGGGAGAAAGGAGAGAGAGGGAGAGAGGAGGGAGGGAGGATGGAGGTGAAAAGAAGGAAGGATAGAGGAGGGGGGAGCAATGAGACTCCAGGGTTTACTTGCTGAACTTGGGATAAATATCTCTTCAACACTTGAGATACATACATGTTTGTAAACAATCCTTCTAGGATTCAAAGAGAGAGCGTATGAGAAATAGGACATTGGGCTGGTTCCCGTTCAGCCAGCGCTGGTGTCTGAGAAGGGATCTGTCCCTCTTCCTGGCCCTCTCCTCCTCTCCTCCCAACTCCAGGTGTGCCCCCTGCAGCCTCCTGACTTGGTGATCGTTCCGCAGTTTGCCACAATTCCTTGTCTATAGTTCAGTGAGCTCAGAACTCATCCTCCCACCAACCCACACATTCTACCCCAAACTTCCCCCTTCTGAGCTCTGTAACCCCCCATTCATCTTTCCAGTGATGATCTAATCACCAGGAGAGGACCTGTTTTGCATTTTTTTTTCACGAGGACCCACCTATCCTGAATTTCATCAATGCTGGGACATCTGCCACCTTTCTTCTTCCTTGCATCCCCAGCCCTGTTCATGCCCCTTGGGTCCCCTGCCCTTGCCCCAGCCATCCCTAGGCTCCCTCCCCACTGTCTGGATGGAGCCTTGGTCTCTGCATCCTCTGACCTGCTCTGTGCAGCCAGCACTTTAAATAATTTATGATAAAGGGTGTATAACAAAGTGAACTTTCTGAGAACTTGCCTGCCCCAAATACCTCTGTTTTGGTTTTCTTGTTTGTTTTTGGTTTTGGTTTTTTTGTGTTTTAATGCCAAACCTGGCTAGGTGTGGACTTCTAGGTTGGAGGTGACTATCCCTTGGAGCTTGGAAGGCATGGCTTCATTTTAGTTTAGCATCCCTTGTTGCTGATGATGTCCGAGATCTGTTCGATCTTCGGGGCTCTATGTGCACATGAGCTAGGAATGATCTGGGTAGCAGATAAAACTCAACCAATGGGAGCCTACGCAAACAGACGTTAATTTTCTTAAATCACATGCACACAATAGAAACAAAAAAGGCAGTGCAGGGAGAGCAAGAGCCCTAAGGGCCACTGGAGACCTAAGCTTTTTCTTGTTTCATCCCTTCATCCTTCATGTGTGGCTTCTGTACTCATGATCCCAGAACTGCTGTGGCAACTCCTCCATCACATCCTGTGCTCGAGGCAGGAAAAGGATGGAAGGGTATATAGGGTGATGAGCAAAACAGGCACTCTCTCAGCAAGCTTTATCTTTTTATTAGAGAAAGGGCCCTCTCCACAGGAATTCATAACCACAACTCCTTGGCCAAAACTCAGGTGAATACCATGGCTGGAAGGTAGCCAAGGAGAAGCTGGCCTTTTTTTTTTTTTTCTTTCTTTCTCACTAGATTTCGTGGGCTTTGTCTTTCAATTTTTTATTAAAAAAGAATTTTTATTCCACTAGCTCTATTTTCATTTCCAATAATTCACTTATCTTTTTTTGTTCCTTTTCCATAGACTTTATCTTCATTTTATGGTAACTCCTTCGCAAATCTTTCTAATGATATTAATGAGTCTATTTAAAACTCCTTTCTGTACCCTGAATTATTTCTGTTTCCTCTGATGTAATTTTTGTGTGTGTGTGTGTATCTTTCTGGAGTCCCCAGAGTGATTTCATGAACCCTTTCACTTCTGTCTAAAAACCCTGGAATCCAGAAAGCAAGGAACTCTGCATAGACTGGTAGGACAGAAAAGGCAACCTGGATGGGTCCTCCTGGCCAAATTGGGAAAAATGTGAGTATTCAAAGGGTAACAATGTCATTGCATTGTAACATTTTGAGTCAAAAAAAAAATCTGTGTGTTCTTGGTAATAATAAAAAGCACACTGAAACTTGAGGAGGGCGATTTGCTTCACAGAACAACAACATGTAATAAATGCAGCAGGAGTGGTAGAATTAGGAAATTGCCCTTTCACAAACACCAGTGCAGTCGCTGCTTAGGGCAGAGCATCCCTGAGTCCTGGGACCACTGACGGAGTGGATTGCTCCCTGGTCACAGGAAGACTACGTGCCTGCACAGCGCAGAAAAAGGGCAGTTAACCACTTCGCCCGTGACCCACCTCGGCGTCTCTGAAGGGGCAAACAGGTGTATTCTCGATGAGTCCTGGATCAGAAGACAAAAACCACAAACAGCTACGCAGGGACGTTGTTCCATCGATGTTGAATTGACCGTGTGAAGATGGTCAGGATTAAGTGCCCGTGTTACTGGAAGATACACTGGAGAATACAGGGGGGAGGTGTCAGGATGACACCAACTTACTCTCAAAGGGTAAAAATTGACGTGGCTGTTTTTAGAGAGTAGACAAAGCAAAGGTGACTAAATGAACAGTTGGGGAATCGGTGCGGGATACGTGGGCATGTGACAGGGAGGCTACCAGATGTCCCCGTGACCCCTAGCTCTGGTGACTTTACACCGCTACACCTGATAATTTGTTATGCGGCAGTAGATGACTGATGCTCATTGCAGGATGGTTACAAATTCTCTTTCAAAGTTGCAGGAAGAATCACGTGGCTAGTGCACAGTTGCCGCTGTGACAAAACCCACGCCGAGGCCTTGCTGCCTGGTCTTGGCCAGCCCTGCCCCCGGGCCCTGCCCCCACTCCAGACCTTGACCTGGTGGGTCCAGGTTCGGGACATCCCAGCAGTTCCCACACAGGCTGTTCCATTTGCTTGCTGTGCTGGTCCCGTCTTCTCATCCTCCATGGCATCAGGGCCTCCCACTGCCCACTCCAGTACCATCAAACCCCAGCCACCCCTGCGTTCTCCCACCTCAGCCCTCCTCCAGCCCCTCCCTCGCCCTCCTTCTCCCTGGCCCCCTCCTTCCCCTCCCCCCACTTCTTCCTCCTCTGCCCCCTCCCTCTTGTCCCTTCCCCCTTCTCTTTCCTCTCTCCTCTCTCCTTCTTCCCTCTCCCCTTGCTTTTCCCCTCCTTTGCTCTCCTTTCACTTTTCTCTCCCCCTCTCCCTTTTCCTTTCTCCCCTCCCCTCCTCTCCCTGCTCTAGGAGGTGGGCCTCTGGCTGCCCAGCTAATAACCACAGCAGGAGTCTCCCGGCTCTGCTCCCCAGCTCCAGCCGTTTCCATGGACGAGGGCCCACACAAACACAGGATGCTGCAGCTCCCCCTGCCAGCCCAGGACCCCCCACAGCACCGGGCTGGTGGCAGATGAGGTCATTGCCACAGGGGCCCCACAGGCCTGTTGCGGGGGACTGTTTGTTTGGCCTTGTTTCTGTGGCAACCTGCTAGACCCCTCCTTCACTCCATCCAAGGGGGCGTTGGCTGGTGCAGGGGACGAAGCTGCCCCTGAGCCCCCAGCTCCACCTCCAAGGTATACAGAGGGAAACTGAGGCCCAGGAGCCAGGCAGAGGCAAGATCATGCAGGAGCAGGACACTTGTCCCCAGACCGGGGGCTCCCTCTGCCAGGTGGCCCCACGCACGCACTCCATCGCCTGGGGTCCTGGCTGTGCCCAGCATCTGTCCTGCCTAGGGGTCAGGTCCCTGACTTACATTCTGGACAGTGAGCTGAGAGGGCCCTGTTCCAAGAGAGGAGCCCAAGACAGGGCAGTGAGCTGGGAGGGGACCACGGGCAGCCCGGGCGGGGAGGCACAGTCAGTCACAGGTTGAGGTGGTGCTGTAGAGAGGGGGGGTGGGGACAGGAAGCTTGAGGGGGAGCTGAGAAGCAGCAGGTTGGCTCAAGGCAAGGCTGTATGTCCAGAGCACACAAGCCTAGCACACGCTGTCACCACCGTCCTGTCTGTCCAGTGGCCTTTGCAGCAGCCAAGAGCCCCCTTGGATGGGGTGGGGTCGGCTCAGGCCAAGGGCATCAAAACCCCCAGAGCAGAGCCAGGAATGGGGGCTGCGTGCCCCCCATCGTGGGGCCCAGGGGGCCCTGACCCACCTACATCCTCCTGGTTTTTAGCACCTCGGTGCTCTGGGCCTTCAGCCTTCCTGGGCAGCCTCTTCCTCAGGGGCCGCTCGCTGAGCACCTGCCGGGTGTGGCTCAGCCAGGCCCTGATGGGGCAGTGAGTAGCACTTCCTGCGGCCCCTGTGGTCCCAGGGCCCCCAGGGTCTCACAGCAAGGTGAAACAGGGCCCCACTGTCACTTGTCCAGGCTATCCAGCCATGGGGAGTTGGCCTCACTTTTTCCATCTCCCTCCCCCTCATCTTCCTCTCCATCCTCCCCCTCATCTTCCTTTGACTCCTCCCCCTTCTCCTCCTTCTCCCTTCCTCCCTTCTTCCTCCTAACCTCCTCCCCCTCTCTGTCCTCTCCCTCCTCCCCCTCTGCCCCTCCTCCCCTTCCCCCTTTTCCCTCTTCTGCCCCCCTCCCCCTCCTCCTTCATCTGCCTCTCCACCTCACCCTGTCTCTGAAGTCATCCTGGAAGGCAGGTGGGATCCAGCTGAATACCTTCCCAAATGTGCGGGCCCGTCTGAGACGTTACCTAACCGCACCTTCTTACCTAATCCCCCAGCCATCTCCTGCCTCCGGTGCCTGCCCCCGCCCTGGCAGGGCTGGGCTGGGCTCCAGCCCAGACTTGCCTCTGGCCATCTGTGGTCCTGGGCTGCCTCCCCAGGATGTGGTCGGACAGGGAAAGCCTTCTCCTGCCTCAGGTTCTGGGCCGGGCCAGCAGGAGCTTGCCAGCTGGAGGAGGCCACAGACAGGGACAGGAGAGACCGCAGTCACTGGGCAAAGCGGGTGGCCAGAAAGGAGTAGAGTGACAGCCCAGCACTTTGTCCTCAGTGTGCACACACGTGCATACACGTGCACACGTACAGACACATGAATGCACGTGCATGTACACAGATACACCTGCGTGTGTGCAGACACAGAGGACACAGGCACACATGAACACACACATGCACAGACACATGGACCCAGTCCCCCATGTGCTTGCACACAGGCACACTCAGACACAGACGCACGTAAGATTAGCCGGGAGCACAAAGCAGACCCGCCACACATGGAACCCAGGACCGAGGGGAGACCTGGGTGCCCAGATAGGGACCCTGGGCAGGGGACTGCCTACTCCAGTGAGAGGAGGTCAGCCCTGGCAGGAGGCTCTACACAGTCCTGACCAGTTGTCCCTCCTGGCCAGCCCCTTCTTTCCCTCTGCAGCCCCCACAGCCTACACCTGGATGGCTTTCAACTGCAATTTCAGCCACTGTCGCCCAGGAAGAATGGCACCATTCAGGCTGCCTGCTCCCTAGCCCAGGGCACAGACACCCGGCCCCTGCCTGGCCCTCAGTAGCAGGGCCCAGGGAGAAGCAGGCCTTGCTTCTCACAACGTGCAGTGAGGAGGAGCTGCCCCCATGGGCCCCCCAGGCGGCAGATGCCCCTGAGCTGCCCTCATCTGTGGATCCCAGTGCCTGGCTGAGGGACCTCTCGGAGCTGCCAGGTCAGCTTCAGCCTGGCAAGGGTCTGATGTCAGGAGATACTCTTCTGTCTCTAGAGGGAGTGTCCATGAGACCAGAAAGGGGCACGGTGGCTTTTCTGCCTGAGCCTGGTGATTAGGCAGATAATGCCACATTCCTCAGGTGTCAGCCCCTCTCCTGGGCATCCAGGGGGGCTTGGGCAAGACCCTAGGTGGCAGGGAGGCGACCTCCCAGGAGAAGGGCCACCAGGGGTCCAGCAGGGCACATCACAGCTATGGAAGGACGGGACATAGGAGATGGACTCAAGGGAAGACAGAGGCCAGCAGGGAGGGCAGAGGGGCTGGGGACTGGGGACAAACTCAGTGGAGTTGGGGGGGATGTCGTGGCCAGAGAACTCTAGGCTCAGAGAAGGTGGACAGGCCATGCTGGGGACCAGCACCAGGATGAAGCACAAGGAACATGCTTCTGGAAGAGGCTGCAGGCTCAGAGTGAGGGAGAGGAAGCTGGGGGTGTAGCAGGCATCCTGAGAGGGGACAGAGGGTGTACCCCACCTAGCCAAGGGCCCCCCACACCCTGGGGTCACCTGCCTGCCTGGGCCAGGGAGAAGGTGACCACGGCAGGTGCCTAACACCCACACTGCGAGATGGGCTGCACCTCTGGTAGCCCAGAGGCCTCTCCCCACTGCCCTACAAAGGACATGGGCCTTCCTTGAGGTGATGAGGGAAGAATTGCTCAAGAGACAGTTTTCATTCCTAATTGGTCAAGAAAAGGAGGCGTGCTCTGTCCTGCCCACCACAGGCCCTGGATCCACCCCTACTCCATTCCAACCCAGACCACACTCCTTTCCCCACCTGGGCCCACCCCTTGCCCTAGGTCCTTCCACCCCTCGCCCTAGGTCCTCCCTCCCCTCGCCCTAGGTCCTCTGGACCTCAGTGGGTGGAGCTCCATCCCTCAAAGTTCACACCTACCTGAACTGCAGGTTAGGACTACATTTGGGAAAGGGTCTTTGCAGAAATATTTAGTCAGTTGAGTCAATGATCTCCAGATCAGAGCATCCTGTACTGTCTAGGTGGGCCCTATGTTCCACAACAGGTGTCCTCATAAGGGACAGCAGGGGAGAAGATCGAGAAGACATGGAGATGGCCACACGAAGATGGAGGCAGAGACAGGAGTGATGTGGCCACAAGCCCGGGCATGCCTCGGGCACCAGCAGCTGGAAGAGGCAGAGAGGACCGTGCTGTCGAGCTTCCTGAAGGGCTGCGGCCTGCCCACACCTTGATCTCAGACTTCTGGCCTCCAAAGCTGGGAGAGGACAAGTTTCCGTTGCTGTTTAAGCTGCCACCCTGACCCTGTTTGTGGTCGATTGTTGTGGCTGCCCCTCGACTCATCCAGGGCAGAAAGCCTCGCAGCTGTCTTCACGTTCCTGCTCCAGAGGGGAGTGGCACAGGGCCTCGACAGGCACTCTGGGAGAGACGAGGGTCCGGGGGCTCGCACAGACCTCCCTCGTAGCATCGTTTGGGGGTGTGCTAGATGGAGCTGGGCACGTGGGCCTCCAGTGCCAGCCTCGTGAGGGGATCCATGGGGCTGCTCAGTGCCTGGGGACCTTGGATGTGGCCTCTGCATGTGACAGCTGCTGCCTCTTGATGTGTTTACATGGAGTACCGCCCACTCCCACCTCTGGGGAGGGCTGGGCTGGACTTGGTCTGTGAGAGACCACTCTGCTCTGTGAAAGCCTCTAATGTCCCTCGGCCCGCCTCCCTTCAGGCCTCCTCCTCCCCAGGGCCACCAGAACCCCTCTGAAGGCAGCCAGCTGAGATGGGGCTATAATTTAAAAATACATTTATTTAGTGTTTCCATTTGTTTCTGTTCTGTTACACAAGGCCGTTAAATAAATACATTCTCCAAGTCACTCGAGTACACATCTACTCGCTATACAGATGAGGTAGAGAAATTTATAGGCTCACATGAGGCTCTGAACGTTAAGTCCAGAGTCCCCGTGTGTGAATGCCCCTCTCCTCCCGCCCGCCGGGACCTGGCCCACCAAGCTCCGAGTCACGTCTGTGCACGCTGGGCAGAGAGCAGGTGGCCGGGACCGGCCTGGCCCTCAGCGTGGCTCTGCCCTGCGGCCCCCGCGCTGGGGTTGCGGGGGGTCTGAACCCCACCACAGAACGTGTGTTCTCTTAGACATCCTCTGCTGAACAGAAGAGAAGCATGTTAAAAAGAGGCTCCAACAGCGGGAGTTGCTTCTTCGCTTAGCAAGACATTCTGATATATATTTACGTATAAACAAATCAGCCAGCAGACGTTTTCAATCTGCCTTGTTAAAAAAAAATACTTTTCTTAATATTTATGTCATAGAGTTAAATGTGGTATTTGATTAAAAAAAAAAAAAAAAGAACCCTTCCTTTGACTTGCCGCCTTTCCAGACCCAGTAGTGACCGAGCTGCAGTCTTGTCATGGAAGCATGGCCAGCTCCGCGTGCTCCGGGGCCCCAGCGAGTGGGGGTGCTTGGAACAACTGAGATGCACCCTAGCCTGTCGCCACCCTCCCCAGCCAAGCGTGAAGGGAGCGCGCCCTGGCTACCTCCCAAGGGACATGCCTCGGCTGCACAGCTCTGGCAGCATGCAGGCGCTCAGGGGCTGTTCTCTGAACCACAGGAGAATAAACTTTACTATTTACACTATAAAACAGGGACAAAGAGACCCACATCCACATAAATAGGTTTTCTTTGCAAAACAGTCCCTAAGGTCCCCAAGGCCTCCCTGGACTCTGAGGAACCCCCTCACTCAGTAGTTCCCTCCTCCACGCTGCCACCCAGCTCTGGGCTTTCCCAGACCCCGGTCCACACCCGCTCAGAACAAAGCCATGGAGCTGAGCAGGATGGGCCTAGGGCTGAGAACCCTACCAACAGGGGGAGAAGAGCCCCACGCCTAGGAAGGGCACAGGGCAGGAGCCACACCCCAGCCAACCACTGACCACGCCAACATGGTACGCATAAGCCCCCACATCGCACACGTGCACACATGTGCTCACGAACATGCATGCATGCACACACATCACAGATGCTCACACATGCACACAGACACTGCACACACGAACGTGGTTGCACACATGCGTGCATCGACGCATGTGCACGCACACCCACGTGCAGCTATGCTCACGCATTCTCATGCATGAATACACACCACGTGCTCATACACAAGCATGCATACACACCCATGCACACACACACATCACACACTCACCCACGTGCACTCATGCATGCACGCTTATGCATTCACACAAACATGCTCATGCACATACACGCCACATACTCATGCATGCAGTCACGCACACGTGTGTGCACACACACTCAAACCAAATCAGGTCAGTGCTGGCCATCCTTTTCCCTCCCCTGCAACAAAAACCCAGCATGGCCAAGGAGAACAGCCTTCCATCTGCCAAATCATATTCCCCAGACTCTCTTGGCTCATGTCTGTCCCCATCCCAGCTCCCTCACAGTGACAGAGAGCAAGCTGTGCATTCTTCATGACATGAACCCTCCAAGGGGCTGGCCCTGCCCCTTCTGCCTCTGCTCACTCCTGTGGGAGAACAGGTCACCTTCTGCCATCCCCAGGATCTGCGCTGAGGAGTCTGAAGTGCGGCGCCATGTGCCCACAGGGTGCGGAGCAAGGCCCGCCCACTTCCCAGGCCAGCCTCACTGCGGGTAGCTGACACGAACCATGGGACCTGGATTCCAGAAACCCTAAAGGTGGTGGCCAGACACAGCTTGCTTCACTTCTTTATAAACAACAACGACCATGTCTCTCTTGATTTAGTGGTTTCAAACGACAAAGCAGATCAGGCAAACAGGTTCGGAGGGGGCGCGGAGGGGAGGGAGAAAGGGGTCCCCCAAGACGAGGCTCTGCCGAGAGGAGCAGGAGCCACGGCCTGAGAGACTGCAGGGACGGAGAAAATAATAATTATATATTAGTTAAATAAAAATAACTTAAAAGTCACTGATATCACTCCAAAGAGAAGTACTCGGTGTCAGAGGGGGCCAGCAGTATACCTCCCGCACCCGGGCGGCTGGGCACCTGCTTTCTCTCCTAGTGGTTTGCTCTCTAAGCCAGTGCTGGTGCGGGACAGCCCTCAGGCAGCCCACGCAGAGGCCACGTGGTCACAAAGGCGTGCCCGCTGCTCCTCAGAGGGCACCCAGGACGGGAGGGGTACCGCACTGCGGGAACTGGTGACTTAGGGGGACACAGCTTGGAAAGCATCTGTGCAAAGCTCTCAGGTCACAGGGAGGGACAAGCAGAAAGGATGCGAAGGTCAGACTGGGCCTTTGGGATGAGGAGACAGAGGGTCAGAGATGGCCAACCCAGCCAGCCCCTAGGCCTCTGCCCCGCCTTAAACCCAGATGTGCTGGGGGCATCCAGGCCAGGGGCTCAACCCCTGTAGGTGGACGCCCCTCACACTGCACACACACTGCTGCACCCTAACAACAGCCTGGCCAGGCCCGGGGGCTCAGCCCCTGCGGGTGGACGCCCCTCACATTGCACACACTGCCTGCACCCCTGCGACAGCCTGGCCAGGCCCGGGGGCTCAGCCCCTGCAGGTGTAGACCTCCTCGTGCTGGGTGCACTGCCTGCACCCCTGCCGCAGCCTGGCCAGGCCCCGGGGCTCAGCCCTTGCAGGTGTAGACCTCCTCGTGCTGGGTGCACTGCCTGCACCCCTGCCGCAGCCTGGCCAGGCCCCGGGGCTCAGCCCTTGCAGGTGTAGACCTCCTCGCGCTGGGTGCACTGCCTGCACTCCACGTAGCAGCACCAGCGCACCTGGCACTGGCAGGGCCGGGTCACCACTCGGCTCTGTGTGTTGTGGCCGCGCCCGCAGCAGATGCTCTCACAGTTCTTCTCACGGTGGCACCTCCGGCCAGCAGTGCCCGGGGAGAAGCGGCCGGCCAGGCAGAAGCTGGGTGAGTCATCCAGGTGCACTAGCTCCGGGGTGCGGGGTAGCGGGTCGCCGCCACCCGTCCCTGAGGCCCGGCCCCTTGGTGGCGAGATGGCGCCAGCCTCGCCGGTGGCCTCGTTGGTGGTGCTGCCCACCTTGAGCGCCGTCTCGTACTTGTGCTTCAGGCGCTTGCCCACCTCGTGGAAAGGCGCCAGCTGCCGCCAGCACGTCCTCACAGTGCACGAGCCTGACACGCCGTGGCACTTGCACGTGGTCTCCACCCCGGCCTTGATCACCTGGTGGGAGGGAGGGAGGCGGGCATGAGGGCAGACTCTGGGCAGACTGGAGACCAGTCCCCGAGGACAACCGTCCGAGGGGCTGGAACGGCCACTCACCCCAGGGCCAGAACTCATGTGCCTCTAGACAGGGGCCAAGGCCAGGGGTCACCACTGCTCATCAATTCCCTGGCTCACACACCTGTCCCTCCCTCTCCAAGCCACAGTCAGCCCAGGACAGAAATCCCACAGGCAGTACCACACCTCCAGCATGGCCACTGCGGTAACCCAAACCCACCTCCTGCATCGTCAAGGCCCTCCCTTCCCATCCCTGCATCCAGGGCTGCCCTCTGCAAGGGCAGGGCACGTCACCCCTCTGGCCCTGATGGCAACACCCTACCAGGACCTCATAGTCTGCTGTCAGCAGCTGCTTCCTTAAAAAGGTGAGGACAAGCAAGCTGGCTGGCCTGGTGGCAGAAATGGCCACCAGAATCTATGTCTGAGCTGACCCGTGTCCCTGCCTAAGCACAGAGACGAGATGCTACTACATGTGCAGGTGCTGCGGCCCCCACCCCGTCCAGCCCTGGTAAGAGTAACATGGAAGGACGGAGAAAGCCTCTGGAGAGGCCCAGATGGGAGGGGGCTACACCCACCCCCACATGCAGGCAGGAGCACGCACATCACGGCCCAGCACCGACACTCCACTCTAGGTCTGGGAAGCTGCCTGAGACCCAGGCTGGGTCCTTCCCCTCCCAGGACTTGGGTTCCCACCTGCAAAGCCGTGGAGTCAGGCCAGCTGCCCCATGGGGGCCTCCGGCCTGACTTCCCACATGGGGGTCCCTAGAGGGACATGGGGAAGAAGAATGGCAGAGGAAGGGGAGGTCCCTCTCCCAGTGGGCCCCAAGCCAGGCCTGAGCTCCCACACTGCCCCCAGGGAGAGTCGGCTCAAGGGGGATTAAGAAACATAGCTGCCCTCCAGCCAGGCAACAGAAGAGTCACATTTAATGATACTTTGCTGAGAAACCCGGACAAATTTAATTAAAATGCGGCTTACCCAGGCCCAGTGGAGCTAATGGAGCACTTTCATATTCTGACTTTTCATTAATAGCTTACAAAAGGGCAAGTGCAGAGGAAAAGAAAGGCCTCGCCTGGGGATTTAATCAGCCCGCACCCCTCCCCAGAGGGTGGAAGGAGGGGCAGAGCCCCCGTTGAAAAGGGGGAAATTGATTCTTTAATAAGTCTGCACCTCAGAACTCCAGCTTCTCAACAAAGAGGGGCTCAGAGTGGGGCTGGCATTAATTACCTCACCCCTCTTCTAGCCCTGGGGCTGAGGTTCCACATCCCACGGGGCTGCAGCAGGTCCCCCTCCCAGCCCCTGACGGTCCCACCGGCCAAGCTGAGCCTTGGAAGGCGTCTGATGGCCCATGTCATGCAGGGACTAAGAGGCTGGGGTGCTCTCTCTG
Source organism: Vicugna pacos (assembly GCF_048564905.1). Lineage (NCBI taxonomy): Eukaryota > Metazoa > Chordata > Mammalia > Artiodactyla > Camelidae > Vicugna > Vicugna pacos. The sequence continues at coordinate 2,177,531 of NC_132989.1, forward strand.
CAGTGAGGGTGATGGAGCCCGATGCCCCCTCCAGTGGCGGGCAGGGTACCCCTGGCCCAGTCATGCTTGCCACCAGCAGCTCCCAGAACGGCCCAGCCAGAGAGCTGAAACGGTCCTTCTCACCTGGAGTCTTTTGTTTCAGTTTCCCTCGGAACAAAGTCCTGACCATGGACAAGGCCCCTGAGGTAGAAGCAGCCTCCCCAGCTGCGGCCAGCCACACCCCGAGCCCTTCCCTGGGAGCCCTGAGCCACACTTCTCCGGCTGCCGCCCAGCTGGGCCGCTGGTAACGGGGCTGCCCACCCCTCAGCCCTGGGAGGTAGGTAGGGCCCAGTCTGCTGACCCCCTGATTATATGCTGCCCAGCAGGGAGATCCTCCTCGTGGCCTTGACCACCCAGGACCAGACGCAGACCCACCTGCCTCCTCCCCAGCCTGCAGCAAGTAGGCCTTCTGGGTTCACACAACCATGAGAGACCATGGGGCGCCCCTCCACGGGGCACCACAGGGCACCCCATCACAAATAGCACCCCTGCCTATCTGGCAAAAAATGAGCCTTGTAAGCAGGAGGACTGGAGGCCCTGGCTGTCACCACGTGGCTGGAACAGAGACACAGAGGCAGCTGCCTCCACCTCCTCCCAGCCCCCCAGCCCTCTCCCCCACCAGTGCCCCTCCCGAAGCCCCTGTGCCCCACCCCTTACGCACATCCGGCCCCACCCACCTCTCTGCCCTTTCCCACCCCGCGCCCCGCCCCGCTTGCCTTCACACCCACGAGGTTGTTGTGGAAGTCCACACGGGCTCGCAGATCCTTGCTCGACCGCCGGCCCAGGAACTCCTTGACGAACTTGCTGCTGTACTTGAGGTTGTCCCCGCAGCCACCCCACTGCCAGGCCTCCCGGTTCTCCAGGTCAGGGGCCTCATCACAAGTGCAGCGCTCCATGCGGCCTGCACTGCACGCCTTGGCCAGCGCATGCGTCAGGCCCGCAGAGGAGATGGCATACAGGAAGGCAGTCTCCTTGAAGCCTGGGGGAGCAGGGTTGGGAGGTGGGGTGTCAGCAGGCCAGAGCAGCCTCCATCCCATTCAGGTGCAGCCAAACCATCCCAAGCACACATTCCAGATAGAGCAGGATCCTCAGGGAAGAGGGTTTCTGGTGTGTTTCACACAGGAAGGGGCATACCTGCCGCGGCTGACATGCGCACCTGAGGGTAGGAGGCACGCTTTTGTGCCCTGAACATAGGCCTGGTCAGGGACGGGAGAGAACCCAGAGTGTACTGTAGCCACGGCTGTGTCCAGTGAACAGGGACCCCATCCATCTGGTTCTCCAACCTACTAGACGGGCCAGGGCCCCTCTCTGAGCCCTGCCATGCCCTGCGCCTCAGGTCTCCAGTTTTTAAATCAGGCTGTGAGGAGACTCAGATGAGAGTCCCTCTCAGCACCTTCATGTGGAAGCAGACATGAGAGACGAGGCTCTGTGCTCAGGCCCGAGGCACCAGCTGGACCCGTGCTCCTGTGCCCAGGCCCTGGGCCTCAGCCACGTGCGTAGTGAGAGCCATCAGAGCTGCCCAGATGTGCCTTGCGCCACCAGCAACTGCTCCACACATGTGTGAGGCGGGACCGGGCACGGGGAGAGGGCGGGAGGGAAGGAATGGAACCATGGGGAGGGGACAGGGGAGCAGTGGGGTCAAATGCCACCCGCAGTCCCAGTCCCGCGGAACTCAGCGGGCGTGACGCGGAGGGATGCACACCAGGGCTAGGCTGCCCTGCCTCCCCGCCCCTGCCCGGTGTCCCAGCGCACTCACCGCGCTTGAGCAGGCTGGCCCGGTAGCGGCCCTCCAGGGTGCAGTTCCAGCGCTCAAAGCGGAACTGGTACTGGCACTCGAGGGCGCTCATGCTGACCGCCTCCACCAGCGTCTCGGCCACGCCCGGGTCCCGGCGGCACATGCGCCGCTGCTTGCGCTCCAGCTTCAGTCGGTCGCACGCCTTATAGTGCGCCTGCGCGGCTGCTTCCGGCTCCAGGGTCAGCGGGAGGATGGTCAAGGGCTCGCTGCCCGTCAGCCTGGGCACAGAGAGGCCAGAGTGAGGCCGGCCCTCGGGGCAGGAGGCGGCGGGTGCTGGGCGAGGGCGCGGGCGCAGGCGCAAGGGAGGAGCCAGCCCAACTGGAAGGCATGGTGAGAACTGAACGGGGGCCCCGGCGGCCCCATGTCGGGGGCACGAGGGGGCAGCAGGCCCAGGGGCAAGTACAGAAAAGCCACAGAGAACCTGGCAGGGGTGGGGTGGTGAGAAGGCCGTGGGACCCTTGCCCACCAGGATTCCTCTCTGCATCTGCCTGCCCCCATACCCAACTGGCCACTCCCACACCCTGCCCTGCCAACTGCATGCCCTGGGTTCTCTCACTGCCTGCCGGGTGAGCGTGCCTCAAGCATCCACATGGCTACTGATGCCTCCCCAACAACTCCCTTCAGACAGGCATACCCCTGCCTCACTGCCTGGCTCTGATGATAGGGAAAGGGACAGATAGGAACCCCTCCCCCACACACACCCAGGAGGGCTGCCCAGTCCAGGGTGTTGGCCAAGGGCACAGACAACCAGGGCAGGGAGGGGACAGAGCAGCCCCAAGCCACACGAAGCGCACATCCACCACAACCCCATCACTCCCATGTCTGTTTACCCAGCTTGCTCCAGGGCCCCCCCCTGCCATCCCCAGCTAGGGGTGCCCCCGTCATGGCCCTGTGGTCCCCTGAGGAAGGCCTTGGCTCACCCCCTGTCCTCCTGCAGCCTGTGCAGATGGCCCCGATGGCGCCGATGGTGTCTCCTGGGACAACGGTACCAGAAAGGGCCTCCCAGGGAAGTGGGCTCCTGGTTCTTCTCCACCCCTTCTCTTGACTGAGCCAAGGCCCTGGCCTAGGTTGGTCGCCACTGTCTGGCCTGCCTGCCCCACTTCCTTATCACCTGCTCCATCCAGGGACTGACAGGCCCTGGCCTTCTTCCTGTTCTGGGCTCAGAACCAGGAGGTCTCAGTGTCCCTGACAGACAACTGCACATCTGGACTCCAGGCACACCCATGCCCAGCCCCAGCCAGACCTTCAGCTCTCCATTGAGGAAGGTGTCCATCTGGACATGGGTGGGGCACAGAGCCCACTGCAGCATCACTGGAAACAAGCTCCTCCTACCCGCAAACCCAGCAAGCCCACAGCAGCCAGGGGTGCCAGGAGTCCACAGGTACTGGAGCCCCAAAATGTGCCCCATCTTCCTTCCAGAGCCTCCTCAGTGGCACGATGGCCACGGGGCTGACATGGAGCTGCAGCTTTCTGCAGGGGAAGGGATGCGGGCGGAGCCTTGGAGAAGCCCACCCTCTAGCAGACTCCAGCAGTAACGCTGCAGGTGGAGGCTTCTCTAGAGACACCCTGGGTACCATCTTCTGAAGCTGCATGCACACAAACCCCCAGCATGCTCTGCCCTGCCTGGGGAAGGGGGGGGGGGCATTGCTACATCTACCCTGGCGAGGGTGGGACCTGTGCAGGGCAGCCCCCAGCCCCTGAATGAGCTGCACCCTGTCTCACCCTCGCTGATCTTGTCCTCGCTGAGGACAAGAAAGCAAGGCGCTGAGGCTCAGGGACCAGGCTGACCAGAGACCCAGGCAGCAGCTGGGCAAGGAGGAATGCCAGGGCAGACTGGGCAGGCCTAGGGTGCAGAGCAAAAAGGACCACCCCCCGCTCCTCCACACTCAGGTGCAGCGTGAGTGGCAGCTGGATAGAAGCAAGGCCACAGTGGGCACCCTGAGAAGATCCATGCCCTGTTCCCTAGGGGCTCAGAGCCAGGGCAGCAGCAGCAGGGTGTGCAGGAGCAGAGGCAGCAACGGCCCCCAGCCCTGAGACCAACGGTGTGGGACAGCAGAGCCCACGGTGGAGTCCCCACCAGCTCAAGTCCATGCAGCCATCACTGCAGGGCCTGTGCCCCTCTCCCTAAGCAACACTCTGAACCAGGAGGGTCCCCGGGGGTGTGCTGGGAGGCCAGCATGGGCACAGACTAGAGGAGAAGTCCCAAAGGTCCCTTGTGGGTCACTGAGCGGTGGGGATGCAGAGGTCGCAAGGCCTGCGGGGAGAGGACACGTGTGCTTAGAGCCGAGATGATGAGCTGGAGAGGCCGTGGTGCACGCCAGGCCCAGGCCCTGGTTACCTGCACCCCTAACCTAGGGTTAGGACTTCATGCTTAAGGGCAGGGGCTGACACCGAGCAGCTTTATGGACTTGCAGGCCTCCTGCCTGAGGACAGCTGCTGAGCCGAGGCAGGGAGCGGGCAGGGGCCCGAGGACCCTGTGCTGGAGGCCGGAAGAGCTACGCTCCCCACACAAAGGCAGCTCACACGGTGGAGACTTGTCCCCAGACAGGAATGTCAACAGCTGTGCCTGGAACTGCGTGCCATGCAGCTGAAGCACCGTAGCCTCCAACCTGCACACCCCCAGACTGGATTCTCCAAGTTAATTGAGCTCCGGGCCAGTGCCGAAATATTCTGGCATCCAAGAGGGCCCCCTGCTGTGAGCCCATCCTGGGGGGACCTGGGGCCAGGCTGGAAAGGGCAGCTGTGGGTGTGGATGAGGGGGCTGGATGGCAGGTGATGCTGCCCCCCTCCCTGGCCTGCCTGGAGGCATCAGGGCCGCCTGTGTCCAAATTCTGCACATGGGGGCTGAGGACAGGCCCTCCCCAACTGAGGGCCAGCCTATGTCCACACTGCAGATGGGGAGCTAATCCGGGGGTCCCCACACACCCAGATCCAGCCTGCATAGCTACAGGTACCTGCATTCCCACTTGCCTCAGCACGTCCACCCAGGGTTCAGAGGCAGCTCTGTAAATGCAGCCACGGGCAAGCTGAGTCTGCCCTGATGCCAGGTGGGGTCTACCTCTGCTCTGGGCTAAGGGGTGTGGAGGAACAGTCAGCCCAAGTCCAGAAATGGCCAGCTGACAGCCACGTGGCCCATGGCTGAGGCCTGAGGCCCAAGGGCCACAGGCCTTTCCCCTGAGCCATCGCACAGCTCCCACGGTAGGCATGAGGCTGGAACCCGAGGGGGGCCGGACCGCTCCACTTCCCTGGCATCTCTCATCCCAAGGTGACTCCTTCCCACATCTCTTTTACAAAGGCCCAGCTGTCCTCTGCCCCAAGCCCCTTTAACAGTCCAGGTGGGCTCAGTGCAGCCAAGCCGGGACTGAGGCCTGGGGTGCAGTGACAGAGGACAGACCCTCACGGAGGTGCCAGGAGGGGAGACGATGCACAGGATACAGGGAACAGGGAGGGTATCAGGGGGGCCTGGGCTCGGTGGGGAAGGCCCCAGGGACAGGAGACAGGTCTGCCAGGACAGAAACCCTGACACAAGGAGAAACCCACAGAAGTATCGGAAAAAAGATGAGAGGTTCATAAAACATTTTCAGAATCAGGAAGGCTTTTATCAGAGTGACTCAGAATCCAGAATGCCTTAAATATTTTTAAAAACCGACTACCTAAAAGTGTAAGAATCTCTGCACAGCAAAAAGCAGCACAGAGTCAAAAGACTAACAGATCGAGGTCAGGGGAAATGCTGCAATTTGAATCCCAGGCCAAGGGCAGGCTTTCTTTGCTTGTGTGCGGGCGTGTGCATGTGGGCGCACGTGCACGTGTGTATGTCCATGTGTGGACGCAGGTGTATCTTTTCCTCTAGATCAATAACAAAAGAATCAGCTGTCAAGTGGACACAGGACACTAACACACAGTTCAAGGGAAGGAAATATAGCTGGCTGTTAAAACCTGATTTGCGTTTCACTCAAAAAAAGAACGCAAACTAAAACTATATTGATTAAGGTTAAGGTTATTTTTCATTCATCAGATGAGTGCAAGTCAGTGTCTGATAAGGTTGCTGTCAATGACACAGAGAAAGAGGTGTCCTCCATGGCTGGAATCTGGACTGACATATCCGTAAAAATTCCCCCACCACTTCTCTTTCGAGAAATACAGACCACAGGTATATTCTCTTAAAATGAACAAGTATATGTCACTCACGTGTTACCCAATGCAACGCTGTCATACAAACACATGGAAGCACTGTTTGTTACTCAAAAAGACTGGAGATTCATAGAATACAGACTTGTGGTTGCCATGGGGGAGGCGGGTGGGAAGGATCAAGATTTGCAGATACTGACTGATATATATAAAATAAACAAGTTTAAACTTTGTAGCACAGGGAAATATACTCAATTTCTTGTAGTATCTCATGGTGAAAAAGAATATGAAAATGAATATATGTATGTTCACGTATGACTGAAGCATCGCGCTGTACACCAGAAATTGACACAACATTGTAAACTGACTATAATTCAATATAGAAAAAAAAAAGACTGGCGATTGGCTGAATACACGGGGTCCATCTGAGCCACAGAGCTTTCAGAAGGCATCAGAAAAGCCAAAGCCCGGCTGCTGTGCACACTCAGTGCACAGACACAGCCCTCTCTCCGCAGAGAACCTACGTGCACATCTGTGGGTGCCAGGGCGACCCGGCACAGAGGTGGCCTGGGGTGGAGGAAACATGTTCTTCTCCCAATAGCCTGTGAGCCACTCACCCGTTGTCCCAGGTGCACGTGATCCATCAAAACAGCAAAGTTCAACATACAGCAAGCAGTGTGGGGGAGCCCCAAACAGGCTCTCAGCCCTGTATGCCAGCCGGGAGCAGTGAGCCTCTGCCCGCACAGCCTGCCTCCGGCTGCCTGGCACAGCACAGTCCCCGCCAACACCCAGCTGCCCATACCAGCGCATCTGCCACCGTGCCCAACACAGCTGCTGCTGACTCCCCCTCAACCCCCCCCCCCGGTGGATGCCTGATCTGAGACAGGCAGGCGGGTGCGCACACAAGCCTGCCCAGGACGTGAGCTGGCTGCCCATAGGGGGCATCCCCTCAGCAGGCAGGCAGGGAGCCCCCGCCCCTGCCTCACCTGACTGACCCCTCCCAGTGCTGGACCCACTTCTGGGAAGAAATGACAAGGAGACCTACGTGTCCGTCTGGCACTTTTTAACGTTCATGTATTTTCTTTTATTTTTTTTGGCTGGGGTGGGGGTGGGGGAGGAGGTAATTAGGTTTATTTATTTTTAGAGGAGGTACTGGGGATTGAACCTAGGACCTCGTGCATGCCAAGCATGTGCTCTACCACTTGAGCTACCCCCTCCCCACTGTTCATGTATTTTCAAAAGATATAAATTTCTATCTATATCTGAAAAAAAAAAGACAAGTGAACTTATATATAAAACAGAAACAGACTCACAGAAGTAGAATACAGACTTGTGGTTGCCAGGGGGGAGGGGGATGGGAAGGTATAAACTGGGAGGTCGAGATTTGCAGATACTGACAGGTATATATAAAATAGATAAACAAGTTTATACTGTACAGCACAGGGAAACATATTCAATATCTTGTGGTAGCTCAGGGTGAAAAAATATGAAAATGAATACATGTATATCCACGTATGACTGAAGCATCGTGCTTTACGCCAGAAATTGACACAACATTGTAAACTGACTATACCTCAATAAAAAAATAAATAGAAAAATAAACCAAAAAAAATGTACACCTATATCTGGCACGCGAAAGTGAGCAGTACGACTGTGCAACACAGCTCTCACTTGGCTCAAGGAACAGCCTTGTGCCGGGCACTTCTGACTCCCACCCACAATGTCATAAATAATCTGCTAAACATTCTCCGAAAGTTCCCCCGTCCTGCTGTGCACATCCAGCTCTCCATCCCCCTGGTACTAACACCTGCCTGAGAGGTTTGGTGGGTCCAGCATCCCTCCCTCAGGACCCCGAAGGTCCTGTCTCCTCACTGCTCTGTGACATCACAGCAGCCTCACACGTGGCTCATTCCCAGGCTCCACCCTGGGCCCGTGGTCCGCGGCCTGACATTTTACTGGAACTGCATCAGGACCTCCTTCCAGCAGATTCTGAGGGCATGTGTTGGCTCTGCATTTGCATACACATGTGACAGGGTTGGCTGGGGCGGTCACATCCGCTGCGAGTGCAAGACCGGGTCTCTCCCTTCGTGAGCACAGTCTCTCTCCATTTACTCAGAATTCCTTCCTGCCTCTGTCTGAAGTTTTACAGGTTCCCTGACTCGACGGCTGCCCCGGGTTAGTCCTGTTTTCTGGGGTGATAATGTGTAAAAATAAAACATCTTTATAAAGTCAGTCTTTCCTCTGTTGCTGACCTACAAAAATCCAACTGACTCTATGCTGATCTAGTATTTGGTGACCTTGCTGTGTGTTGTAATTCACCTCTGATGATTTTCAGATGCTTTGTGTACAATCACACAGTCTAAAGAGACATTCATCTGCTTTCTGACTTCTCAATCCTATGTTATCCTTCCCGCCTTCCTACACCGGCTAGGGCCACCACTACAGTCATGCAGAATCTACGAGCTACCCTCTGGGGCCCAGCCTCCCCGCCCCCAGCTCCGCAGCCACCAGCCAGCACAGAGCTGTCTAGTGTCCTTGTTAGCATGTGTGGCCATATGGTGAGGGGGAGAATGGGGGACACCGTGGCCAGAAAGTGGGGACCCTCCTCCTTGCAGGTCTCCTTCCCACAAGCCCAAACTTGTTTCTCTGCCACTCAGGTCCAGGCTTCTGAGACAAGGGTGCCTTAAAGGCTGGCACTACAAGACCAGAAACCAGGAATCAGCGTACCCGCAGAGTCAGAACGTGATTGCTGCATGAGAGAAATGACTCCCATCACACTTGAGGGTCTGTTAAGGCAGCTGGCATCACAAGGATTCAGACAAGGTGACAAGCACCCTTGTCTGGCTCTTGGTCTTACAAGGGAAGTCTCTGCCGTTTCACCACTAAGCCAGGAGGTCTGCTCTGCGTTTTTCTGGACACCCTGCATCAAGTTAAAGAAGTTCCCTTCTGCTTTTAGTTTGCTATGAGTGTTTTAAAAATTACAACTAGATGTTGAATGTCATCTCATGTCATCCCCGCATCTTTTGATGTGTGGTTAGTTTTTCTCTTTTAACCTGCTAAATTAAGGAATTTCACTTACTGATTTTTCCAATGTTACACATTAAACATTCCTGGAATGAACCGGGACTAAACCCAGCTGGCCACGGAGGGTTTTATCCTTCCTCTATTTTGCTAGATGTAACTTGACAGTGTTTTGTCTAGGATGTCTGCATCCGTGCTGGTCATTTTCTTCTCCCATGTTCCTCCTGCTGAGTTTCAGTGCCTTTGCAGGGAAAGTTTTGCTTTATTCTGTTTTTAATTTCCTGGAAGAGTTGTGTCAGATTAGAATTGTGTCTTCTTGACTGTTTGGTGGAACTTGCCATGAAGCCACGCAGGCTGAACTTTCCTTGGTCGAAGGATTTCCTTTCTGATCCAATTTCTAGTTTCCCTTCTTCTTTTTTTTTTTAAACAGCTTTATTGAGATATAATTTACCTACCATAAAATTTGTCCGTTTAAACTAAACAGTTCAGTGTTTTGTAGTCTATCTGCAGATATGTGCGAACACCACCGTGGTCAATTTTAGGATATTTTCATTGCTTCAGAAAGAAACCCCATGAGATGCTCCTTAGATATCAGTTTCCTATTCCTCTCCCTCAACTTCCGGCAACCACTAATCTACCTTCTACCTACAATAGGATCGGCCTGTTCTAGACACTTTATATAAATGGAATCATACAACGTGTGGCCTTCTGTGTGTAGTTTCCCTCACTTACCACAATGTTTTCAGGGTCCATCCATGTTGTAAATGTGTCAGTGCTTCACCCCTTTTGTTTCCAGATGACACTCCATGGTGTGGACATCCCACATCCCATTTACTACTCAGATGATGGACACCTGAGGTGTTCACACTTCAGCTGTTGTGCACGATGCCACTTTGACCATTCACGTACATGCTTTTTTGTGGACATATGTCTTCATTTCTCACAGGTATACACCCAGGACTGGGACTGCTGGGTCACAGAGGAATTCTACGTTCCATTGTCTGGGAAACTGTCAGATTTTTTTTTCCCCACAGTGGCTACACCATTTTACATTCTCAATGACCCAATTTCTTTGCTTCCTATAGTATTCGTCAATATTTCTGTATCTTGAATCTTTTTCTGTTACTTTTCCATTTTTTTTTTCCCTGAATTTTCAGGTTTATCAGCATGGAAGTGTCCATTACATCCCCTTGCTTTTCTTTGCAGAATCTATGATGATCCCCATAACAGGACACTAGCACTCTGAGCCTCCCCTTCACTGGGTAAGTCTTCTCAGATTTTCCAAGGACCTTCTTCCCAGAGAGGGATCTGTTCATCTCGAATGCACGTTGGTTTACGTTGTCAATTTCTGCACAACTTCTCCTTTCTTCTTCCTGCCTTCCTTGGGCTTGACTTCCTCTTCTTCTCCTCACTTCTCTGCTGGACACTTGCTGAGTGCTTTCAAGTGCCTCTCCACTTCTAAAACATCGAGGCTCCCTTGGTGGCTGCTTCAGTCTAAAGCTGCAGCTTTAAGTCACCAGGCGGAGCCTGAGTCACACCCTCAGGTCACCAGATTGAGCCTGACCCAACCTCAGGTCATTATCTGAAAACTGAGTCACAGGTCAGATTGCTGTACTGAGCCTGAGTCACAGCATTAGGTCACTGGACTGAGCCTGAGTCACAGTGCCTCCTTCCCTCTCCACTCTCAGCTCCCTCCTGGCCTCATGTCCCATGGAGCTGGTGTGTTCTCTCACCACCCTCTCATGTTCTCTGTCCTTACACTTCCTCTGTGCCTCTCCCACACGGGGCCTAGAATTAGTCTAAGGACCTGACTACGACCCCAAACACCTCAGTCTTCTACTTGAGGCATTTCATCCACTGGGATCCTGGGGCTCCTGTTTATCCTTTCTGCTGGCCATGCCTCTTCTGTTTCTTTTTTTCTTTTCTCCTCTCCTGCCTCTTTTTGGGTTATTATTATGATTCTGGTTTTCCTCTTATTAATCTGAAGTCTTATCTTTCCATGAGTTGCATGGCTACCCTCAAAATTACACCATGAGTCTGTAAATTACCCGTGTCCAACGTTGGTCAACACCATCCCCTTCTGGGTAATATGAGGCCTGAGAACACAGTCCTGTTGACTCCCCTGAATGATCTGCTGTTGCATATTTTTGTTCTACACCCAGGACCCAACAGGAAGTTGTGTGATGCTGGGAGCTTCTCTTTGCTCTTCATTCCTTTCTGCGTCTGGAACGCAGCAGGGCCGTTTCCCATGCCTGAGCTGCAGTGTCAACATTTCCTTCAGAGCAACTCTCGGTCTGTCTGAAATGTCTTTATTTCGCCCTCATTTAGAGTAACCTTCCCCAGTCGTAGAGTTCCTGGCAGGCAGTTATTTTTCTTTCACGCACCACATGGATGGTCCCACCGTTTTCTGGCTTCCTTCTCAGTTCTAAACTTAGCTGTCAGCCTGAGACGATCCTTGGAAGGTGATCTGTATTTTGTTTTCTTGGATTGCTTTTAGGATTCTTTGTCTTTGGTGTTTTGCGGTTGCAATCTGTTATGTCCCGGCATGAAAGACACTGGGCCTCTTGAATCTTCTTGATTGCTCTGATCAGCTTCAGAAAATTTTCAGCCATCCTTGCCAGACATCACCCCTGTCTTCTAGCTCTAGGCCTCCGGTGGAGTACAAGGGACCACCTCCCAGGGTCCCCAGGTTTCTCACCCTCTGTTTCCTGTGTGTCTGCCTTCCCGTGCTATACTCTCAATAATTTCTCTTGACCTATCTTACAGTTTGCTAATTCTCTTCAACTGGTTCTAATCTGCTTTCAAATCAGTCTATTACTTAATTTTTTCCCTAGTTCTGCTTGGTTTTTCCAAACTTGCTGGGTCAGTTTTTGCGGCTTCTCATTCCTTACAGATATCCCTCGCTTATCTTGCTCGTGAAAACACAGAACTGTTCTGTTCAGCGTGGGATGGTCTGTTTACTGGTCTGCTGCCGTCATTTCTGCAAGTTCTTGGAACCTTTCCACACACACCATATTATCTCTGACCATATGCTGGTCACCATATTTGAGAAACTGTTTGCAGGAACCATCTGAAGTAAAAGATAAAGGTCCCCCAAAGTTCACACCCACATAGAACCTCAGAGTATGCCTTATTTGGGAAAAGGGTCTTTGTAGATGTAATCAAGGTAAGGATCTTGAGACTAGACTGGATCAGGTCCCACACTTCTGAGGGCTTGCCCCCCTGACCAGCCTGCAGCAGCTCTACAGAGACCACCTGCCAGCCCTGGGGGGGCAGGAAAGATCCCAGGACAGACAGAGCTGGGTCTAGGGACGCCTAACCCCCTCTGTGGGCCAGGCCTGAGGTTATCATGCCTGACTGCTTGGGGACTAGTAGGGCAGCCCCTCTGAGCACCTAGGCAGTCGCACATCCTCACACCTGCCCCCCGAGGACAGCCAGGTAGCAGGATGGGCACTGCTGGATGAGGGTGGGTGCAGGTGTGGCCCACGCCGGACATGGGACCGTCACTGTCCCACACTACGAAGCCCCTGGAATGCCTCACTCCATCCTGCAAATAGTTGGGGGGGTGGGGACAGATTCCAGTGGCCCTTCCTCCTGCCAACAGGCCCAGCCACCCCAAACCCTGCTCCCCAGACACAGGGAGCAGAGACCCTGGGCTGGGCAGAAGCAAAAAAGGACAGTGTTCCAGAAGCCACAGTGCCCTGCCAAGGAAACCGCATCCCCGCCGGACAGCATTTAATTTCTGTGTGAATCAAATTCAAAACAAATTCCAGTGCTAAGAAACTGACTCTGAGATAACCTTCCATCCTCCCGGGCCTACAGCCTCCCGTGCGGGAGGTGGGCGTGAGTGTAGGGTGGGCGCAGGCACTGCCAGAGCCCGGGCTCCACCATCACCTCACCAAGGAGGAGGTGAGGCAAAGGGACGGGGGTGAGCAGGGCAAGAGGGCAGTCCCCCGTTCACAGGTCACACTGCGGCTGTCACCTCGGACAGCTGTGAGAACTGCCAGGCCCCAACTTTCCTACCTCACAGGGCCCCAACATTGCAGAGCGTGAAGCGCTCTTGATCAACCATCAGCTCCATCACTGGCCGGCTCCTCAAGGCATCGTCTGGCCCGGGCCTGGCCACCCTGGGAGTCAGCTGGCAGACACAGGACTCTGCAAAATCCTCTACACTGGAACTCACAGCACTGCCCACCAGGCCTGGCATCCACAAGACTAACAGAATTGTGCCCATCCACACTGGCCCCTGAAGCAAGCAGAACCCATGGGAACCCCAGACCCTGAGGGCCACCAGCCAAGTGCCCCCTTTCCAGTGCAGGATGGTGGAGCCAAGATCAGAGAATGGCAGGCCAACGGGCCCCAGGAGTGTGGTGGAAGATGCAGGGGACCCCCAGGTTCACTGGCTGCTGTTGAGGAGAAGATGGGCAGCAGTGGCTTCACGGAGGAACCAGAGTGGCCAGGCCGCCCCTGTGCCCTAGTCACCACACCCCCAGGCCTCACAGATGGCCACAGACCCACCACAAGGAAGGACAGGCGGGAAACAGGGCAGGTGCTTGGAAAGCCACAGAGCCCCCTCTCATGACTACCAGCATCATGTCGACGAGCAGTTTGCTTCCTGGAGCTGGCCTGCAGGGTGCCCAGCACTGTGCCTGACACAGATGGGGGACACTGGGATAGCCCCAATCAACAGCCCACCCTGGGGTGGCCCGGGGCAGCCCCTGCTGCTCCCTCTGTCCAGGAGGCAGCCAGCTCTGATGTGCTCTGGTCTGGGAGCCCCTGGCAGTCTCTGCTCTCGGGCCAGACCACTTCCCTGGCCACGTCTACCTCAGGTATCGCTAAGAAAAACAAACACAGCTTGAGGCTTGCCTTTTTCCATTCCCTCGTCCGGCTGCCGGCCTCGAGGTACAGGGCCTGCCAGCTGGGCGGCCGGGTTTCCTCCTGCGGCCAGAGGCACCAGGCCAGCCAGGAACCTCGCTGGGAGGGGCAGGGGAGGTTGGCGGGCCATGCCCGCGGGTCACGGAGCCAGGCAGCCAGCACACCACCCAGGTCGACACTGCCCAGTGTGGCGCTGCCCTCCTCCAGAAGCCCTGGCACAGCCACCTGCCACCCGGTCTAGCCTGCAGATGTCCCTTAATGATCAGCCCCTGCAGGAAAACAGGCTGGTCATCACCCAGCCCACGCTACCAAGTCCCACCCCTGATGCCAGCTCAGACCTGCTAAGCGGCACGGCCAGGCACCTGCCCCCACCTCCCCAACCCTTACCCGATGGGGTCCTTGCCCCGCCTCACAGCTGCCCCCAGGAGCTCCAGTGAAGCCCTCTGTCCTCTGCACGGCACCCACAGCAGCAGTGCCCCCAAAGCAGCAGGTCGGCTGCACCCGGCCACCATCTGTGCACTGGAAGGTGGTGTGGCCCAGCCAGCAAGTGTTGAGTACAGCACGGTGGAGGTCAGGGCCAGGGGTGGGCAGGGGGCCAGCCCACCTGGTGAACGGGCACCTCGGACCCCACACCAGGCTCCTGCTGCAAAGTCAGGAAGCAGAGGGGAGACTGGATCCTCCAGAGGCCTCAGGAGCACGAGCCCCAGAGCGGTTTGGGGAAGACCCGACGAGGGACCCTCGGGGGCTCCCCAGAGCTGAGCTACCGGTAAAGAGCGATGCTGCTGGGCTACCCTTGGGCTTCCTGGAAGAGGCAATAGCAGAGGCAGACCCTGGAGGACGGGTAGGCCCACGAGGACAGTGGCCCTGCTACTCACCCACCAGAGGCCAGCTTCCAAGCGGGGGCCTGGCCTCACCCACTTGCCAGACAACTGCGCCTCCTCTGAAACCTCCCACAGCTTGCTGAGCCAGGGTGGGTACCGCAAGGGCACTCCCACTGCTGGGACAATACACAAAGGGAGCCAGGCGTCCCCCCCCCCCAGGCTGGGATTAAGGGGGCTGAGTGCCGGCCCTGCTGACAGGTGTCATTTTTCTGCAGCCAGGAAAGCCAAACTTATCAGCTCATCGCTCCTCCCCGAATCCAGAGCCTCCCCGCCCCCCCCCCACCCCGGGGAGGAATCGTGTGCATGCATTCTTTTCCAGGAGAAGAAATACCTACACGCTTCCATTGTCCCAGCTATCACAAGGCCCCTGAGGCGGGTGGTGGGTGCCACCCTCAGCATGGGGCCACCCTGGAGCCTGGGCAGGACCGCGCTAGTGCCCTCGCCCTGGAGTCGGGTCCCAGACCACAGTGGCAAGGACCGGGGTGAGATTAGGCCAGCTGTCCTCCCGTCCAGACGGCCGCCGGCTGTGGCAGAACATCTGCTCACACAGCTGAGGAGAGCCAGATGGCGGCGGCTTCCTCCTCACCTCAGGCCCCACCATGAGGCCTCCGGCCTCCACCGCCTGTGCCCATGAGGTTCCCAGCCCAGAGGCCCAGTCCTGGCCTGATGCTGCCACCTGCCCCTACCTGGTCTTTGTATTATGGCAGGGAGGGGCAGGGCAAGGACCCTCCCCAGGAGTCTGTGGAAGGGGATGTGGCACAGGCAACTGCTAACAGGTTGGGGGTCCAAAGCCCCAAAGAAAAGACTAGCCAGGAGAGGGGAGGGAGGCCGGAGGGCCTCTGGAGACTAGAGATGCAAGGGACAGCCAGCCCCTCAAGGGATCTCCTCTGCCTCCCCCGCCTTCTCTTTCCACCTGCCTCCCCATGTCTGCCCCAGACTCATGCACCGGGCAACTGGGACACCTCGGTCCCTCTGTTGGCCACAGAGGTCCTGGACCATGAGTCCAGGAAGAATCACCCCTCCTTTGCAGACAGGAAGCCCAGGCCCCACCACATACCACCCCTCTATCCTCTCCTGTCCCTGGAGCTCCCTCCGCCAACCCCAGGCACCTTCTCCTCAGCCTACTGGCCATGCTCTGTGTCCCCTGTCACCTGCTACTTTGAGGTCTCACCCACAGGGCCAGTACCAAGGGGCCTCAGCAACCTCCCTGCCAGCCCCTCGGCTGCCCTGGACACTGTGGAAAAGGCCCCGTTGCCTGGGCTCTCCCTCCCCGCCAGCTCCCCGTGCAAGTGCCCCCTTTCCTTACCCTCTGAAGCACACTCTTGCTCCCCACAGCCTCTCCCCCAAATGCCAAACGCCAGATCCGAGGGCTTGCAGGACTGCTTCAGGCATGCCTGTCCTGAGGCGGGTCTCTGCGGGCAGCCCCTGCCCGGACTGTGGCCCAAACCCATCTGACTCCCCAGACTCCTGCCTGCCTAGCTCAGCACCACCAGCCCTGGCCGGAGAATCACCTGGGACACCTCCAGCTCTGCCATCCCCTCCCTAGCCCAGGCGGACTCTGAGTCACCCCAGCCTCGCTGTGAAAGGCTGATCTCTCCTAGAGGGCCACACAGGACCTCTAGCTGGGCCACAGGCTCAGTATTCAGAGAAGCAGAGGGGGTGCCACCCTGCCCTCCCTGACCCCACACCCCATCCCTACACCATGACAGCAGCCCCTCAAGGGCAGCACCTGAGTTCAGTGCCAGGGCCCCCAGCCAGCCCCAATCCCCAGACCAGGCTCCAGCAAATGGACAGCCACCTGCACCCTGGCCCCCACGCAGGCCACGGGGGGCCAAGCAGGAGGAAGATCTGCTGGGAAGACCCTTGGGTGCAGCCCCTGCATGCAAGGGCGAGAGACAGCATGCCGACTCACAGGTTGAGAAAATAGGTCCTCTCCTCAGTCCAAGAACAGAGCCAGAACATTTGAAGCGCCCTTACAACTCAAGAAAAAGACAAACAACTGAGCCAAAACTTGGGCACAGGAACTGAACAGACATTTCCCCAAAAGAAAACATAACAAATAGTTAATATGTATGTGAAAAGATGCTCAGTATCACCAGTGATCAGGGAAATGCAAATTAAAACTACAATGAGACACCACCTCACATCTACTAGGGTGGCTAGAATTTAAAAAAAAAAAAAAAAAAGATTTTTCTTGAACCAGAGAATTAACAAGCATTGGTGAGGATGTGGAGAAATTGGAACCCTCACGCATTACTGGTGGGAATGTAAAATGATGCTGTGCAAAACAGTTTGATGGCTCCTCAAAATGTTAAACACAGCATTACTATATGATCCAATAATTCCACTTCTATGAATATATACCCAGAAAAACTGAAGATATACATCCACAAGAAAGACCCAAAACACAAAAAACAAAAAACTTGTACACCAATGTTCACAGGAGCATTATTCACAACAGCCAAAAGATGAAAACAACCCAAGTGTCTATCAACAGATAAATGGATGAAAGAAATGGCCATATGTCCATCCAGTCAGACATTATTTAGTCACAAAAGCAAATGAGGCAATGATTCATGCTGCAAAGGCGGATGAATCTTGAAAACAGTATGCTCAGTGAAAAAAGCCAGATGCAAAAGGCCACATAGTGTATGATTCCATTCATATGAAATGTCCAGAACAGACAAATCCACGGAAACAGACAGTGGATTAGTGGTTGCCAGGGGCTGAGGAAGGAGGGGATGGAATATGAGGTTTCTGGGGTGATGAAAATGTCCTGGAATTAGATAGCGGTATTGTGGATGTACTAAAAACCACTGAACTGTATTCTTCAACTAAGTGAATTTACAGGATATGAGTTACATCTCAATAAAAAAAAAAATGAACTTCAGCTCTAAGGGCCACTTGGTACCCCATTCACAGTGGTCCAGAGCACCTCAGCCGCCTTTCAGACTGGCTCCCAGAACTCCTCATGTGGCTGGGAAAACCCTCAGGTGCCACACCTGCTGCTGCCTCCTCCACACAGGTCTCCAGGCCGCCTGCACCAGAGAGGTGGGACCAGCCCACAGACCTTACAACAGGGCCCAGCTCCCCCAAGCCAGCCTGCAAATGTTTCCCGTGCAGCGTGGAGCACCGCAGCCAACACCATGAAAGAGCCTTAGGGCTCACCATGCCTTTTCTTACTTCTTTTGGAGATTAATCACATTGGAAGCCTCAGGCTGCCACTCGCCCGGGCAGCCCCTGGATGTCTGTCTAGCGGCCTCCCCAGGGGCCTCTGCTAGGGGCTGGCTCAGCACACACATGGGATCTCTAAGAAAAAGGCAGTGAGGTGCCAGGGAACCCAGGCCCCAGTCTGCCAGGCACAGATTCCCCCCAAATCCCCAGCCCCAGCCCCTGGCTCCATGCTCAAAGCAGCACAGGGGTGACTTGCCCCAGGCATCCCTTCCTGAGCAGGTTTCAGCACACAAAGATCACCCTTTAGCTCCATCTTCTCACCTGATGATAACACACACAGAGAGAGAGAGAGGGAGGAGCAGAGTATGGGTGAGCCCACCCAGGTCCACAGCGTGTTGGCAGCAGGGAGGGGTGTCTAAGTTTGTATCTCAAACTTGCCACAAGACCTTGGGACAGCCTCTTCCTGCTCAGAGCCAGGCTCTACTTCCTTCCAAGAGGGCATGAGGCCAAGCTGTCTAGGCCCCCAGAGCACAGACATCTCTGTAGCCCCAGGAGAACCAGATGGAAACACCACCTGCTAATACCACCAAGAAGCAGGGTTAGGCCAGGGAGGAAGATGGAGGGCCCCTTCTCCACGGCAGGCAGGCAGGTGACCTGGAGGGCCCTGCCTGGTGGTCAGAAGCTGCGAGGAGGGCAGCAGGCACAGGACGGGTTGGGTTGCAGCCTGGGGAGGAGAGTGGGGGAGGCGGGGCAGAGAAGGCTCCCATCGCCCACGTGATCCTCCCCCAGGCCAGCCTCTCTGGGTTTCTGGGCTGTAACTGGAGCTGCCCTGCCTGTGAGCCTCTGTGCCAGGCAGAGCTTTCAGAGTGGGGGAAGGGGAGAGGAGGGCCTGAATCTCAGCTCCTTCCCCCTGTTCCCTCTGTACTCTGGGTGGAGAGGGAAGCCCCAGCACAAGGCACAGAGAGGCCCCCTGGCTCTGGCCCAGCCTGGCCCAGCCCTGCCCGGCCCTGCCTGCTTTAGGCCATCTCCTCCTCCCCCACTCCTCTGGCTCCTGCCCCTTTACTGGGCCAGGAGATAGGGCCCCAGACCCAGACCAGCTGGCCAGAGGCTGGGCCCCCACACACAGACCAGCACAGAGCGTATCTTCCCCCCTACTCCTTCCAGACCAGGCCCCACCTTGGGAGACAGTTGAGGGCCTGGGGCAATCCTGAGCAGCACGCTAGGCGTGGACTGCTCCAGCAACAAGTCCCTTCCCTCCTCTGCCTGGTCAGCTGGCACAGAGCCTGGCCCCCTCCAGGACCCCGGTCCACCAAGCTGTGCCCTGTCTCTCTCTCATGGGCGGGGGAGGGTACACGCGGCAGAGCCAGCTGTCCCCAGGACAGGACTTGGGAAACCTCACTTGATGGGGCCTTTGGAGCCAAAGAGCAGGGCTGAAAGGGCTGGCTGGAGAAGACACGAGGGTGCCAAGCCCTCTCTGCTTGCCACACACCCACTGGAATTTATTCCCCTCAAGGGAGCTAAACAGCAGAGCTCAATGACTTCCCAGGAGGTGCGAAGTGCAGAGAGCATGGCAGGAGAGAGGGATGCTGTGGGGCTGCGGGTGGGAGCTGGGACCCGACCTCCACCCCGTGGACCTGATCTTCCCAGGGAGAAGAGGCCGGCAGCAGGGAGACTCCAGGCAGAGCACAGCGCACACAAGCCCAGGGTGTGTCTGAAACCTGGTGAGCAGACCCATGGCTGGGCCCGGACAGCGAGAAGGCACAGCTGGCTGACAGGCCATCGTGACTCACCGTGGACCTGCAGCCAGACAGCCATCCTCTGACCCTCCCTCTGCCCGAGAGGGTGAGGCAAAGGCTGCACAGATGGCATGCAGGGGCGTGCCAGCCTCTGCACAGCCTGGGCCCCAAGCAGGCCAAACCCACAGCCACAGCCCTGGCTGTGGGGTGGGGTCTCTAGGGGAAGGAGACAGGGAGCTGACCCTGGAAGACAACCCAGGAGAAAGGAACAGGAGAAGGGGGGAGTGGAGAAAAACACAAAGGGAAAGTTTCCCATGAAAATATTTTATTTTCTTTGAGAACAGGATACACCTGCAGGGCTCCTCGCCCAGTCGGCCTCTCCCTGCCCTGGCAGTGCCACATTTCTGGACCAACGGGGCCCTCTGCCGGCCAGGCCGCTGCGCGCCGGCACCCGGGCCAGGGGAGAGGGAACAGGTGACGACGGGTGGAGGGCGGTAGCCCGGGACCGGCTGCAGGGCACCCAGGACAGGGGCTGGGCACGACTTGAAAGTGGCCTCGGCTCCAGGAGTGGCGCGGGGCTGAAAGGCGGGGAGTCTGGGGACAGCCGGAGGGCTGCCCGCACGGTGCCACCTAGTCCTCAGGGTGCCCATCTGCAGAGCGCAGCGAGGGTCCCCAAAGCTCGCCCGGCTGGGCATCCCAGAACTGAGAGCAAGGAACGAGGAATGGCAAGAAGGAACATCGGAGAGACGCGCCCAAACCGCGCAAACTACGCTGCGGAGAAGTGCGCGGGGCAGCGACCCCGAAGACGGCGGGAGGCAGCATGCACGACCTGGCCGGGCCCTGCGCACCGGACGGGGTGTCCCACCGAAGCGGTCTCGCGGGCCGGGGCTCGAACGAGCGTCAGAAGCAAAACGCAAAAAAAATAAAATAAATAAAATAAAATAAAATTCCTCCAGCTTGGAAGTTTTCTCCCCTTTGGGGCTCAGTGCAAGGAACATCTGGATTTTGTACGTATTTTTTTGTTGTTGTTAAATTAACTTCTCAAGGAGAGAAAGAAGGGGGGAACTGCAAGGGGGGTGGGTGTACAGGGGCCAAGGAGGCTCCAGACGTTTGGCAAGAAATCGGCGGCCTAAGGGAGCCGGGACTAGAGCTTGGTCCCGGAGCCCCAGGGAGCCCCGCACACGGCCGCGCCCGCAGCCGCAGCGACTACGGCTCCGGGGTCACGGAGGACCGCGGCCTCAAGCCAGCCCGTCGGGTACGCCGGCGCCTCTCCGCACGGCGCGCCACGGGGACACCGACTTGCGGATCCAGCGACGCGCACGCCGCAAACAAACAGCTCCAGGCAACCCGGCGGCCCCCACTAGCCCGGGCACCACTCCCCGTGCACCTGGGTCGCCCCCGCCCTCGCGCCCGCGCCGGCCTCGGGCCCGGCCTGCCCGCCCCGCCCGCCGGGCCGCCGAGGCACCTACCCGAAGTAGGCGGCCGAGGGGCGCAGCGCGGCGAGCAGCAGCGTCAGCGCGAAGGCCGCGGCCAGCCAGCGCGCCAGCAGGGGCCCATCCAGCATCTTGCCGCGCCGCGGCGGCTGACCATCGCGCTCCCAGCCCCGCGCAGGGCGCCCCGCGGCCGCCGCCCTCTTATAGCGCCCGGAGGGCCAGGCCGGGGGCGGGGCGCCGGCCAGCTGGCCCGGCCCCGCCCGCGCCCGGGGAGGGGTCACGCCGGCGCCGGGGGCGGGCCGAAACCCGAGCCAACTCGCCGCCCTGCCTCGTTGCAGCCCGGCCACTCGGGTTCGGGCGCGCCCCGCGCGTGGGGAGGGAGGCACGCGAGGGCGGGTGGGGACCCGGGCGGCCGGAAGAGGAGGGAGGGGCGGGGGCGCGTTGGGGGCCGGGGGAACGGAACGAGCCCCTGGGCGGCTGCAGGGGCGGAGACGAGGCGGAGCGTTGACGGCCTGGGGCAAGACGGCGGGGGCGGGCGTTGGGCGACAGGCGGGGTGGGAGCAAGAGGGTGGGAGCGTTAGGGGATCTGGGGGTGGGGGACTCGGAGCGGCCAAGGGGGCGGGGTGTGGCCTGGGGCGGGGCCAGGGCGGAGCTCTTGGCCCCGACGCAAGGAGGTGGTGCCGCAGGGGACTCCGGTGTCAGCCCAAGAGCCGGAGAGCGCGCGTCAGCTCGGCTCCCCGGAGAAGTCTGCGTGCAAAGGGAGACAGGCCAGCAGGTGATGCCCCGCCGTTTGCGAAGCCTGACCGTTCAGGAAGTGAGGCCAGAGACTCTCTGGTCTGCTGGCCTGGAAATGAGGCGACCTAGTCAGGGATGGCGCGGGCCGAGACGCTGAAGCTTTTGGAACTTGTGTCTCCCTATCCTTAAATCGAGGGAGTTGAGCTAGAGGCTGAATCACTGCCAGCACTGATCCTGGGGCGACCTCCTCTTCAGAACCTCTGTACTGTAAGAACTGGATGAAGCGACCATGGGGCGTCTAGAGGCAAGAGGAGCCGCCAGAAACAAGGAGAGAGAACGCAGAGCCACTGCTGAAGCAAGGCAGTGTCAGAGAACCCAAAACCCAGGAAAGAACAGATAACACAAATTACCAGGCACAAGATAGGGTTAAGGAGAACCCTTAGGAGCCCCCTGGGCCAGGGTTTCTCCACGTCAGCTGCTACAAAGCAGGGAGGAGAGCACTGCTCTGGGCTCTGGGCAGCGGGGTAGGTGTCCACAAAATGCCAGCCTTCAGATGACACTAGAGGCCCCGTGGGCCCGTTGGGCCAGTGCTGCGAGGAGCCTCAAGTCCTGGGCCTGCAGGGAAGAGCCCAACTCCTTATCAGACATGTGAGCTCAGAGTTGCTGCATCTGGGCACAGTGACCCCAAGGTCTGGGATCTGAGCACCACCAAAGTTGGGCTAGTGTGGGCTCTGAGGATCTGCCACTTGGTGACCTGTCTCAGGATAGGCTCAGAGGCAAAACAAGAGGGTAGGAAATATACCCTGACAATGGCTGTGGAGCCACTGGGCATCCCACCTCTCTTAGAAGGCCACGCAGGTGAGCATACTCCATCCTGCCTGGGTGCCTTCTGCTGTGTGGCTTGTTGACAAGAGGGCGGGGAGGAAATGGGGCCTGAACAAATCACTTCCTCTCTAGGCCTCAGTTTCCCCATCTGAGACCCATCCAACTCCAGGGAGCCGTGTCTTTTTCTAAGTTGTGATGTCATGCTGTGAAAGTCTCTGCCCGTGGCTCTGCCTCTGTGCAGATGTGACCAGCCTCACGTCATTTCCCACTCCAGGGACGACTCCTGTGGGAGGGGGCCCTCTGATGCCCTCATCTGCCCACATCACATTCAGCCACCTCACCAATAGGGCTGGCACAGCAAAGAGAACACAGACCAAAGCAGCCCCAGCCCACCCAGGCTGCAGGGCCTTGGGGACGCTGTGCCATCCCCAGCTCCAAGGGCCTCAGCGCAGCCCACAGGGCCTCCACCTGAAGGCCTGGCTCCCACACCCGGGAAGTGTGAGGCATGGGGTGAGGGGGGCACAGAGTGATGACATGTTTAAAGGCACAGAGACTGTGTCCAAGAAAAATGAAGTGTGAGGTTGTAAATGTGTGTCTGGAAGGCGCTGCCAGCCTTATAGAGCTCCCTTCCATGGGGAGTGAAGGGTTCTCATCCGGCCACCCAGCAAGTCCCAAGGAGGAAGATGGCCAGCTGAGGTCCCAGCCTGCGACTGGCACAGCCACAGCTGGCACAAAGGGGACTGGAAAGATGAACGCCATCTGTGGACTTGGGAAGGAGGATAAGGTTGGAGTTCTGCTTTCATGGGGGCTGTCAGCTCATGGCAGCTTGGGGGCATGCTAGCCCCTGTTTTCCAGTGCTGAGCCTCCCCCAGGTATCAGCAGGGGGAGAGGTTCTGAGAGACTCCTTCAGTCCAGGGAGTGGAGAACCAAGGCCTACAAGAGGACCAGGGTTTACTGGGCCATGCAGCATGGCAAGTGGTGACAGGAGCAGGGAGGGGGTGGGGATGGGGGTGAGGATACACCTGAGGGTCTGGGAGGGGCTGCCCCACCCACTGCACCTGGGGTGATGGCAGCAGCTGAGGTGGTGCCACCAGCTACCCGCACCCCACCTGGACCTGGGGAGACAGGCTCCCTCTCACAGGAGTCTCCCAGACCTCAGACCTCCCCATCAGACCTGACTGCCCTGCCCCGCCCCTGCCTGCCTTCCCACCTCCCCCACAGGCATTGGTGGGCCTCCCTAAACTGCAGGAGAAAGCCACAGAAGCTCTCCTGCTTACAGGTTTCCAGGTGCCCGTGCAGTCAGATCTCTTCAGAGGGGGGCCAGGTACATTCCACCTCTGTGCCCACAACTCCTGCCTCCCCCAAACCCAGCCCCAGCCTACATTTGCAGATCCTGGTTCCCTGCAACACTTCCGCTGGCCATCCCACACCGGCCTGGCCTCTCTTCTGTCCAGGGTGGAGAAGGAAGGTAAATTAATGTGAAACAGCCATTGACAGACCAGCACCTGGCTTGGTTGACTGTGGGTGCTAAACCAAGGCCCAGAGAACTCGCAAGTCAGCCCACCAAAGGGCACAAAGTAAGCAAGAGGGTCAGACACCTGACCCCAGCCTCATTTTACCAGCTAAGCCACCTCGCAGATAATCTTGTTGGCCTCAGCACAGCATGAGGTGGGGGTGTTTTCCAAGGGGGTCAGACCTTTGGCTTCCAGCATAGCACTTTCTGGCCAACGGCAAAGTGGCCCTATGTTTCTGTTAGAGAAGCCTGGGCTTGGGGCTTCCTTAGTCCCCCGGCCACAGCCACCTGGGCCTGCCTGACACAGGCAAACCTTCTGGGAAAGGACATCCAGAGTACAAGGCAGGACAAGCTGTCACTAGTGCAGGGGCTGCAGCCACCCTGTGCAGCCCGAGGGCGAGCAAGGAGTGGTCCAGGCCGGGCTGTGTTGTCTCTACCCTGCACGTGTTCCTAACCAGAGCTGTGGCAGTGATTTCCAGGGGGCTGATGGGCACATCCCCAAGAGGACCACATCAGTGCCAGAGAGGGGCATATGCTCCAAAACAAAGCCTGCCCTAAGAAGGGTAAAATAGAGGCGGTAGGCTGTGAAGGGTCACTACCCCGTTTGCAAACCTCCTGCTTCATGGAGGCCCTGGCCCTGTGATGTGCCAGAAGCACGCACAGCAATGAATCCCTGAGCACGCTGACACCCAGCTATGCAGAAGGGGCTGCCCAGGTCTCAGCAGAACAGCAAACTCCTGCAAAGCTAGGGGTGCCTACCATGACCCCAGGCTGGGTGAGGGCAGCCCACTTCCCGGGGTCAGGCCCACCCACATCTTCAAGGCCTAGTTTGGATGCAGCAGTGAAGCCTCGATTGTCAAATCCAGTGATCTCCTCAGTCCTTTCCTCCTAGGGCCAGAGACAAAGAGAGAGACAGAGACAAAGAGATGGAGGGGATGGAGGACAGGAGGAAGCCCACCTTCCCAGCTGACACCACCTAACTCCCCACCTGCTTTTCAGGCCTCAGTTTCCCAGCCAACAGCATGATGAGGATGAGGTATAGGGAGGATCCAGGAGGGCCAGGCTGGGGAGGTTGCAGGCCCAGATGCTGCCCAGAATGGGGAGTGGTTCTCTCAGGTGGTCTGGAAGGAGTGGGCGAACAGACGCTTATCAGAAAACATCGCCTAATTGGGGCCTAATTGGGAAGGTTTATGGGGCCAGGCAGGGGGGCTCCCTGGGGGAGACAGCAAAAGCCACTTATGAGTCATCTGAAACTGAGCCGGACAAAGAGCTCAAGGAGAAATGATCCCACCCAGCCTGCCAGCCATGGGTAGAATGAGCTCATGGGCTGTGGGGCAAATATGCGTGCATATGTGTGCGTGCGAGTGCGTGCGTGTGTGTGTGAAAGACAGAGAAGGAGAGAGAGGGAGAAAGAAGGAGGAGAAGCTGGTACTTACACAGCTGGGACTCAGAAGCTGAGCCCAGCAGATCCTCCTGTGCTGCCCCAACACTGCATGGCCAGACTGCCCCCTGCGGGTCAGCAATGGAAAGGCCCAGTATCTCAACCAACATCCTGGTCCAGCAATCTAGTCAGCATCTTGGCCAGCATCCAGTTCAGCATCCCAGCCAGCATCCTGGCCAGCATCCAGTTCAGCAACCTTATCCAGCGTCTAGTTCAGTATCCTGGTCAAGCATCCTGGCAAGGATCCAGTTCAGCATCCTGGTTAGCATCCGAGTCAGCATTCAGTTCAGGTTTCTGGTCCAGTGTCCTGGCCAACGTTCAGTTCACCATCCAGCTCAGCACCTTGGTCTAGCATCCCAGCTAGTATCCAATTCAGCATCCAGTTCAGCATCTCAGCCCACATCTAGCTTAGCATCCTTGTCCAGCATCCTAGCCAGCATCCAGTTCAGCATCCCAACCAGCATCCTGACCAGCATGAACATACCCTCTCTGCAGAGCCCAGCACAGGACCCTTCCATGTCCTTTGGGAAGATCTCGAATGGACATAGAGCTTATTCTTCACAGTGGGATGCCATCTGTTCGCACCATCTCATCCTCTGTGAGATGTGTGTTGGAGACTTGGATGCATAATAAACATTTTAACATATTTCAAAATGTTTAGAACTTGTTGTTTTGAAAGAACTGTAGATTCACATGCAATTGAATGGTAGCATCTCCCAGTGGTAGCATCTTGCAAAACTATAGGATGATATGACAGCCAGGAAACTGACATTGACACGATCCATTGACCTTGCTACATGCACTCATCTGTGTGCATGTGTATTCAGTTCTACACACTTTTATCACACATGGAGATTCATTTGCCCACCACGTCTCCGTCACCACAGGATACCTCATGCTGCTCTTTTATAGCTACACCCCCTGGCACTTGCTAATCTGCTCTCCATCTATCATTCTGTCAGTTCAGGAATGCTGTATACATGGAATCATACAGTATGCAACCTTTGGGGATTGCCTTTAATTTAAGCTTAATTCCCTCGAAATTCTTCCAGATTGCCAAGTGTATCAACAGTCCTTCCTTTTGAGTTCTTCATAGGATTCTACTGTATGGATATAGCATGAACCCACTGAAGGACATCCAGGTGGTGTCCAACTTCTGACTATTATGGATAAAACTGCAGTTAACATCTGTGTACACATTTTATGTGCATATACATTTTATTTGCCTAGGAGAGCAAGGGCTGGGTCATACGGTAATTGCCAAACTGGTTTCTAGAGTGGCTGCACTGTTTTGCATTCCCACCAGCAATGTACAAGAGATTCAGTTTCTCCACATCCTCACCAGTATTTGAGGCTGTCTCTCTCTTTTTTTTTTTTTTAATTTTAGTTGTTCTTATAGGCATGCAGTGGTATCTCACTGTGGTTTTAATTTGCATCTCCCTAATGGCTAATGATAGATTAGTTAATCCATTAACATTAACGGATTTTATTTCCTTTTGTATCTCCTCTTTGGTGCAATGTCTGTTCATCCTTGGCCCACTTTCTAATTGGATTTTTGTTGTTGTTAATTTTGTTTGTTTGTTTGTTTGTTTAAGCTGGGGAGGGAGGTAATTAGATTTATTTATTTATTCTTAGAGACGGTATTGGGGACTGAACCCAGGACCTCCTGCATGCTAAGCATGGGCTGTACCACTTGAGCTATACACTCCCCCAACTGGATTTTTTTAAATGTTGAGTTTTGAAAGTTTTTTTTATATTGTAGGTATGAGTCTTTTGTGAGATGCTGGTTTGAAAATATTTTCCTCCAGTCTGTAGCTTGTCTCTTTTTTTTTTTTTGAAATTATTATTATTATTTTATAAACATGTGTTTTTCAAATTTTTAGTTTTTAATTAAAGCAGAAATAATCTATGACCTATTTTGAAAAAGGATTTCTTTTAAAAAAAATTTTTTATTGCAGTATAGTTGATTTACACTGTTAGTTTCAGGTGTACAACAAAGTGATTCAGTTGTACATGAACATATTTTTTTCAGATTCTTTTCCATTATAGTTTATTACAAGAAATTGAATATAGTTCCCTGTGCTGCACAGTAGGTCTTTGTTGTTTATCTGTTTTGTACAAAATTGTATGTATCTGTTAATCCCAAACCCTTAATTTATCCCTCTGTCCTTTTCCCCTTTGAGGATTTCATTTCTATAATTTACTCCAAACCATTTTTCTGAATGGTCTCTTTTCCTCCCTTGGTTTATCTACCACTAGCAGGGACAGTGCCACTCCAGAAGCACTCCTGCATCCATGGGCATTGACCAATGCTCACTGCAGGGCCAGTAGAGAAAAGGGGCAGATACTCAGACTGAGACACCATTCCCACTGGAGCACAGGGCGGGACTCAGTGGAAAGGGAGCTATTTGCATTGGGAGCCATGCTGGAGTGTGCCAGGTGCGGGGCCAGTGTCCTGTTTCATGGCTGGGACTCCCACCCAGGCTGCAGTCTCCCTTTTGGGTCAGGGGACATGTATCCTGCATCCAGGCTCTTCCTGGCCCCTCGATTCCACTTGTTTCCATCCCGTCCTGGGGAACAATCTCATTCTTCCATCCAGGCCTGGGTGAAGTTCTGACCCCAACACCACCGTATTCAGTCATGCGCCCAGATGAGTGTGCCTTGGAAAGGTGCTCCTGCTCCGTGGGGCTCACTGGCCTCCCGAGAGGAGGATGTGGATGAGCGGGCCACGCTGAGCACTCCCCTGAAGGTCAGCATGTTCCCCAGGGGCTGGCCCCCAAATTAGGAGCTCACCCCCAACATTTGCAGGCTCCTCCGAGGCCAGGGAGGAATGGCTGTCAGGCTCCGTGGCAGGGCCCAGACTGCCAGCTGCTCCTTCATCTCCGAGAGCCCTGACTACCAAATCGCACCACTCACCGGGCTTGCCCTGCAGTTCCCATGGCTTCTTCCTGTGGATTCAGGAGGCCTGGAGCTCTCCAGGAAATTTTGTGTGAGGTTTGGAAAGAGTAAGTGGAAAGAGCCAAATGCTATTATGCCCAAGGGGCAGGTGCCAGGCCTGGGGGCCCCCCCTGTGGTCAGTGAGGCCTCCCAACTCATGCTGGGCCTCCTGGGTTGGCCCGGCTGTGCTTACTACGGTACAAAGGGAAATATGACCTCCTGCTAGGCCCCCTCCCTCCGTCCCATTCCCTCCTGCCTACGGCACTTCCAAATGAACAGCTTCACAGAGACTGTAACCAGCTCCAAAACTGCGTGAAGTCAAATCTTTGTCATGAATATGCGTGCATCTCTGAACAGTCTAGGTCTCTGCTAAAACCCTACAGTTTGATGGCAAAGACTTCCCAAGATGCAGATTAGTTTTGTGGCTGGTAAATGTGCTGTTTCAGTGCTAGTGACGGAGGCTGCTGGTGTCATCGTAGGGCCGCCAGGATACAGCAGTCGTCCTCGGGAGCACAGGCCCAGAAGCTGGGCCCACCCTGTCTGTGTTCCTCCCAGCGGCCAGGTCCAGCCCTAAGCCCAGTGTGAGGGGAGAAGGAAGCCTAAATGTCCAGCAGGGTTGAAAAGTGATTTAGCAAGAGTTAACGAACTATTTGAAGAAGAAGAAGAAAGTCATACCCTAGCTTTGCCATAAACAATTTTCAGAAGGATCAAAGAGACTTTAAAAGAATAAAAATAAAATATAAAACATCTTTCCATTGAAGGATGAGAATGCCTTTTGTAAGCATAAGTAGAAAACACTGGTAAAGTGATGCACATTTTTGGTAGGCCATCTGGCAACATACCTGAAAAGTTGTCATTTTGTCAAAACTTTGCCCGAGTCTTTCATGCTAGAAAAGTAACAGAGATGCACAGCGAGGCTGAAGTGAGGCTCATCCCAGGCAGCCAAGCTCCCCGCTGTGGTTTTCCTGTCTGATGAAAGCGAGCTGAGTGTGGATGTCAGCGGGGTGGTCAGAGTGAGTGAGAGCCAGGGATGGGTTGGGGTGAGTCAGAACGACACCAGGGGAGCGGATCTTACAGGCTCTTGTACCGAGCAAGCAGTTACACAGTTCTGGAGCCCAAGGCAGGTTCCCTCAGGCTGCTGCACTAAGATCACACTAGTGGGCAAACACAGAAGCAGGAACCAGGTGAGAGAAACACATGCTTGGACCAGAGAGCTGGTAGTGGTGGGGCAGGCCTTGGCCATCCCTGCAGGGAGAGGTGACAGGCTTCTGTAGATGTGTGAGGCCAAGAAGAGGCAGACGGCTGTAAAGCTGGGCTGCTGCCAGCTCAGATGGGAAGACTAAGGGACCAACAGATTCAGGAACAGAGTAAGCATGGAGTGTCACAGTAAGCATGCAGTTAATAGAATACTATTCAGCCATAAAAAATGACAACATAATGCCATTTGCAGCAACATGGATGTCCCAGGAGAATGTCATTCCCAGTGAAGTAAGCCAGAAAGAGAAAGAAAAATACCATATGATATCATTCATATGTGGAATATTTAAAAAAAAAAAAGAAGACAAATGAACTTAAATATAAAGCAGAAACAGACTCACAGGCATAGAATACAAACTTGTGGTTGCCAGGGGGAGGCAGGTGGGGAGGGACAGACAGACAGTTCGAGATTTATGGATACTGACAGGTATATATAGACGAGATAAACAAGTTTATACTGTACAGCACAGGGAAATGTATTCAATATCTTGTAGTAGCTCACAGTGAAAAAGAATATGAAAATGAATATATATGTATATTTATGTATGACTGAAGCATTGTGCTGTACACCAGAAATTGACACAACATTGTAAACTGACTATAACTCAATAATAAAAAAAAAATCATGGAGTTGATCATTGACATCAAGGTTGGAGTTCAGAGAAGACGGTCATCAGAGTGTCAAAGGGAACAGATGTGAGATGCCTGCTACATTGGCAAAGCAGAACCAACTGCAGCCCCCAGCTTACCAAGTCAGCCCTGGATTCCAGGGAGCACGGACACCTGCAAGAAAACAGTCAACAGTGAATTCCACAGCAGCTGCAAAACCCCCACCAGTAGCCTGGATGCCTGAAAGCAGCTTTGGACTGGCACTTTGTGTGGAGCAAGTCCAATGTGGCAACGAAAGGCCACTGCGAGCATAAGGACCTGCTGTGAGATGCCTTGTCCCCAAATTCAGAGGCAATGGGGATTTTGCTGTCTGAAATCATGCTGGTGAGAGTCATGCAGCCCATTCTTGCTGGAGAGATAGGAGCCCTATGAATCACTCTGACATGGACAAGCAGCATTGGTTTTCAAACCTGGTGTGGCAGGCAGGGTTCTAGGGTGCCCCCTGAGATCCCCACCCACAGGTGTGCACACCTTGCATAAGCCCCAACCCTTGAGTGGAGCAAACTCACGATTATGACCAGGTCAGACTTTGAAAAGACCGAGTATCTGGGTGGGCCTGACCTAATCAGATGGGACTGGTACTCCCTGAGGTCACAGAGACTGGAGCTGTGAGGGGGCCCAGGGAGGGCCAGGACATGAGAGCTGTCCTTGGCTGCTGAGAGCACAAGCCCCGCAGGGGGAAGACATAAAGCCAGAATACAACCCTAGACAAGGAGAGGCAGCTTCTCCCAGCCCGATGTTTCCCTGAATGTCAGGTGCCTTCCACACCACCAGAGCATGGAATGACAGCAAGTGAAAATGCTTCACAGGGGCTTTTGGGGCCTGGACCCTTTGTTCTGGGGCTCATCCTATGCCATCTTCTTAAAATCATGAATTGACCCAGGCCAGGGCTGCACCTGACCCTTCTGAACTCACTCTACTTGACAGAAACCCCGCAGAGGACAAAGAGCTGAAAATGCCAGCTATCTTAGAATAAAGGCCACTGGACACCAGCAGAAGTAGCCGTGATGCCTTTACTTAAGGAGATGACACAAAACATGAACAAGAAATCAGTTCCAAAAGAACCAAGTGAGACAAGAAGACCTGAGAGGTGGAGAGAAGGCAGCCTACCTGGGGCCTTAGAATCGGAGGAAAGATGCAGCAAAGAGTGTCCTGGTTTTCTTCCCACCTCAGGGTCACTAGATCCCAGCCCGGGTGCTGGAGTAGCCAGAAACCCAGAGACAGCAAGGAGTGCAAACCAAAGAAACCCCAAGAAAATCTGCTTATCTCTAGCCAGCAGACCAAGAAAAGACACAAGAAGAGATTTTAGACAGTAATTGCCCAATCCCAGCCAGACATTGTGGTAGAAGACATGCCTGCCACACTCCTGCCACCAGTTTGGGCGCCCTGACCCCCTCCTCACGCGTAGTGACCCTTTCCCACCAGGATGGTGTGAGAGAGGGCCCCTGATGGAAGCCAGACGAACACCACCTTCCGAGGGTTGACAGCCCCCATCTCACCCCTGCAAAGTGATGGAAATCTGATGAGGAGCCACATCCTTCCTGCTGGCAGTAACGAAGCCGTGTCTCTCCTCTGCTAATCAGTGTCAGAGGAGGCCTGCTGAAACAGACTTAAATGTAATACCCTCCTAGTAATGTTACTCATGGAAACAAAGGCCAGTAAAACCTCATCCTGAATGACACAGACAATCAACAGATACTGATACCAAGATGACACTTCTGTTGAACTTTTGACAAAGAATTTAAAGAAATCGTCAGGAAAATGCTTCAACAAGCAATTACAAATACTTGAAATAAATGAAAAACATAGAAATTCTCAGCAAAGAAATGGAATATGTGAAAAATAAACAAGTGGAAATTTTAGAAATTAAAATGCAATTAAACAAACACTCAGTGGATGGGCTCAACAATAATTCTAAGAGAAAAGAATCAGTGAAGTTGAAGATAAGCTATTAGAAACAATGTAATCTGTGAAACAGAAAGGAAATAGACTGGGGGGGAAAGGTCAGACCTGTGGGTCTACAACAAAAGATCTGTTTGTGTTACTGGATTCCTGAAAGGAGAGAAGAAAGAAAGAGAGCAAGGCTGAGAAAAATTTCCCAAAGTTGGTAAAAGACATAAACCTACAGATTCAAGAAGCTGAACAAATCCCAAGCAAGATCAACTCCCAAAAATGCACTCCAGGACATACCACAGTCAAACTTCCAAAGACAAAGACAAAGAAAAAAACCTTGAAAGCAGCAGGAGAAAAGTGACAGCTTACTGATGAGGGAAAAACAATTCTAACAGATTCTTCATCAGAAACCATGGAGGCTGGAAGGAAGTTGCACAACATTTATAAGTGCTGAAAGAAAAGAATTGTTAAGTCAGAATTCTATATCCAGCCAAAAAAAAAAAAAATTCTTCAGTAATTAAGAGGAAATAAAGACATTCTGGGAAAAAGAAAAATGAAGAAAATGTGTCCTGAACAGACCCACCCTAAAAGCATGGTTAAATCATGAAACAGAAAGGAAATGGTGTAAGAATGAATCATGGGATGCTAAGGGAGAAGAAAGAGTGGAAAGATGGATAAAGACAACAGGATTTCTTCATCTTGAGTTTTCTCAATTGTGTCAAGGGTTTAAGCAAAGATTATAACGTTGGTGTGGTTCTAAATGTTTCTGTAGGAAATGTTTAAGACAATTGTCTTATAAATGAGGGGTATAAAGGGAAGTCAGTTTTCTACACTATATTGGAACTAATAAAAACATAATATCATAGTCGTTGTATAAAATATAGTACCTAGACCAATTAGTAAAAGAGCTAGACAAAGAGATATATTCAAAAGCATCATAGATAAAGCAGAATGGAATTCTTTTTTTTAAACATTTTTTATTGATTTATAATCATTTTACAATGTTGTGTCAAATTCCAGTGTTCAGCACAATTTTTCAGTCACACATGGACATATACACACTCATTGTCACATTTTTTTCTCTGTGAGCTACCATAACATTTTGTGTATATTTCCCTGTGCTATACGGTTTAATCTTGTTTATCTATTCTACAATTTTGAAGTCCCAGTCTATCCCTTCCCACCCTCCACCCCCCTGGCAACCACAAGTCTGTATTCTCCATCTGTGAGTCTATTTCTGTCCTGTATTTATGCTTTGTTTTTGTTTGTTTGTTTTTGTTTTTGTTTTTTAGATTCCACATATGAGCGATCTCCTATGGTATTTTTCTTTCTCTTTCTGGCTTACTTCACTTAGAATGGCATTCTCCAGGAGCATCCATGTTGCTGCAAATGGCATTATGTTGTCGGTTTTATGGCTGAGTAGTATTCCATTGTATAAATATACCACCTCTTCTTTATCCAGTCACCTGTTGATGGACATTTAGGCTGTTTCCATGTTTTGGCTATTGTAAATAGTGCTGCTATGAACATTGGGGTGCAGGTGTCATCCTGAAGTAGATTTCCTTCTGGGTACAAGCCCAGGAGCGGGATTCCTGGGTCATATGGTAAGTCTATTCCTAGTCTTTTGAGGAATCCCCATACTGTTTTCCACAGTGGCTGCACCAAACTGCATTCCCACCAGCAGTGTAGGAGGGTTCCCCCTTCTCCACAGCCTCTCCAGCATTTGTCATTTGTGGATTTTTGAATGACGGCCACCAGAATGGAATTCTTAAACAAATGTTCAAGTAACCCACTGGAATGTATGAAAAAGAAAACAAGGAAACTGCGGAAACAAACAGAACACAAAAAAATAAAACGGCAGACATAACCACAGCATATCAACAACTACATTAAATGCAAATGGCCTGCTTTATTTGTAATAGCCAAAAATCACAAACAATCAAAATATCCTTCAGTCGGTGAATGGTTAAAACTTTCAGACAACCACTTATTGTAATATTTATCCAAAAAAAATCTGTTGATCCACACAACAACTTAAATGGATTTCAAGGACAGTATGTGGAGTGAAAAAGCCAATCTCAGCAGGTCATATGCTGTATGATTCCATGTCTGTAACGTTCCTGAAATGATGAAAATTATAGAGCCAGAGAACAGATTACTGGTCCAACGTTAGGGATTTGGGGGGAAAGGTTGATGGGACTATAAATGGGCAGCTCAGGGAAGAGCTGTGTGGTGATGGTAGCATTCTGAGTCTCGATTGTGGCAATGGGTCCAGGAATCTACACAGGTGAACAAATACAGATGAAAAAAGCCACACACGTACATCATGCGAGTGCCAATCCCCTGCTTCTGTACTATAATTATGGAAAAATAACCATGGGGAGAAACAGAATAAAGGGCACACAGGATCTTTTTGTGATTTGTGAATCTATGATTATTTTTAAGTAAAAATGTTTTTTAACAGGTAAGAGATTTGAACTGACATATCACCAAAGAGGATGTACATACGGAAGGCAAATTGGTCCATAAAAAGATGCTCACTAACAGTAACCACTGGGATATGTACATGAAAACCACAATGAGCTGTCATTACACACCTATTAAAACAGTTAAAATAAAAAACGCTGACAATAAAATGTAAAGCACTGGTTAGAATGTGGAGCAACTGGAACTCATGTTGCTGGTAGAATGAAAAATGGTGGAGCCACTCTGGAAAACAGTCTGGCAGTTCCTTATAAAGTCACATTGATACTTACCACATGTCCCAGTGATCCTGTTCCTGGGTGTTTACTCCATGGGTTAAACTTCATGGAACTGTACATTTTAATATTTAATTTTACAGTATGTTAATTTTAAAACTCAATTTTCAATAGGATTTTTTTTTTTGCAGGGAGGTGGGGGGATGGACAAGTAGATGACAAAATGTGTATGAAATAAGAAAGGGCTTAAAATAGCCCAAACAATTGAAGAACAAAGTTAGCAGACTTACTACAGGCTGCTTGAAAAAGGAGCAAGCAATAAGCATAGAGAAATAGATCAACAAAGATGTTAGTCTGGAAATAAACTCTGTTATATACAGCCTAGGCATCAAGGAAAAGCAACTAGAAAGAAAAGGTCTTTTCGATAAATGGTGCTGAGACAACTAGATAAACAGATGGAAAATGAGACTTACTTCCTACCTCAAAGCAGACATAAAATTAATTCAAGATGGGCCCCAGATCTAAACACAAAAGCTAAAACTACAAATTCTTCTAGAAGAAATATCTTCTAAAATTCTCCTAAAAATGTCTTCTAGGAAAGTATCCTCATGGCATTGGAGTAGGCAAAAATTTCTTATATAGTCACATTTATACTTACCATATGTCCCAGTAATCCTGTTCCTAGGTATTTACTCCCAGGAGAAATAAATCTTTTGTTCACACAAAAACATGTACAATTTACCCTAAAGAAATATAAGAGAGGACACACAAAGCTCTAAACACAAGAGGAAAAACACACACTTCATTAAAATTAAAAACTTTTGTTCAGCTAAAGATGATGTTGAGAAAATAAAACTGCAAAGCATCAGACTGAGAGAAAAACATACATGTGTGACAAAGGTCTTGCATCCAGGCTGTATAAAGAACCCTCACAGAGGACTTCCGGGCAAGATGGCGGAGTAGAAGGATGCTTGTAAGTCACCCTCTCCCACAAATACACCAAGATCCACATCTACAGACTCACTCAGCCAACCAGAGCACCTGCGGAACTCCAACAGAACATCACCCTCTTCAAAAGATAAAGACGCCAAAAATCTGGTAGGAGAAAAGGAAAAAAGAAAGAACAAAAGGCAAAGCAGCGCGGGACGGGTCCCGCGGGGGGGGGGGGGAGCGGCAAAGGAGGACTGGCGCTCGCTCGCTGGGTCTCCCCTCTCCAACTGAGAGGCCAGCGGGACGGAGGGGGAGCCTCCGAGGCTCGGATCTGTGCAGAGCAGCCCTTGTCTGACAGAACTAAGTTAAACGGGCACAGAGCGTCCCCCCGACACCCAGCCTGAGACGCGGGCCGGCAGCGGCGGGCAGGGCCAGGCCGCACAAGCCGGGCGGAGGACGGGGGCGGCTGCACGGAGGCAGCCCCGGGGGACTGCAAGGGGCTGGGCGCCGTGGCTGTGGGTGTACAGGACAGAACAGCCTGGGCCCCCCATAAAACAGCAAGGTTGATGTGCTCTCGGGGGAAGGGTGCATACCCCCATCTCTGAAAACCCGCGGAAACTTTTCAGGGGAAGAGGGGCAGGGCCCAGGCACAGCCTCCATATTCTCCGGCGCTGAGCACCCAGGCGGGGGCAGAGGCTAAACCTGCGTCCCCACTGAAGGGCTTAGCAGCCTCAAGGGCCAGACTGAGACGGGCCTACAGCTCGGGGCAGATAGGATCCTTCCATTCTGGTCCCCCAGAGAACTTGCTCCACAAAGACAAACAAGCAGCTGGGTCTTGGCTCGGAGCAGGGATGAGGCTGCCCCTCGGTCTTCCCCGAGCCCACCCGCGGAGCGCGACCCGGGCGGAGCGCCGAAGCAGAGCACGCCGCCGCCGCACAGAGCAGCGGAGCTACCGGCAGCGCAGGCAGGGGGAGAGCGGCCCCCCCCACCTGTCGGGCAGGAACACAACCCCTGACCGAGGTGCTGGGAGGGGGCACGACCCGCCCTCCTGCCTGGCCAGTCTGCAACATCTGACTGCGACATCCGGAGGGGCAGGGGCCCGCCCGCCCGCAGCAGAGGAGAGCTGCATCTGACCCCGTGTTAGGAGGAGGCGCGATCCGCTTGCCGACAGGTGCTGGGAGCAGCACAGAAGCGGGCGCCAACGGAGGGCCTATGAAAACAAGCTGAGCT
Source organism: Vicugna pacos (assembly GCF_048564905.1). NCBI lineage: Eukaryota > Metazoa > Chordata > Mammalia > Artiodactyla > Camelidae > Vicugna > Vicugna pacos. The sequence continues at coordinate 2,214,742 of NC_132989.1, forward strand.
TCCAAAACAGGACGAAGACAGAAGGACTTCACATTAAAAGCACACAGACTCCAGGAGAACACCGACAACCCCCTTTTGTTTGTTTGTTTGTTTGTTTGTTTGTTTTTGTTTTGTTTTGTTTTTTTAATCTGTTTTTACCTGTTCTATTTTCAATTACTCTCTTAATTTTTACTTCTTAATTCATTTCTATTTCTCTTGGGTTTTGATGTCCTGTAATTGATTAGACAGAGGCTTCAAACACATATATTCATCTCCCCACCCCCTTTTTTTTTTAAAGGTTTTAAAAGGACGTCTCCACCCGATAATACTCTGCTTCAACCCGCTCTTCTATTATTCATTATACACTGTTTTCAAACCCTCTTTCTCCCTTCTTTTAAAAATCTTTCTCTCTCTCTCTTTTTTTTCTTTTTTTTCTTTTTTCTTTTTTTTTCCTAAGTTCTATTCCTAAATAGGCATTAGATAGATAAAATCCTTAAGATCCAAAATAGACAACTGATACTCCATAAACCATAGTGCCAGAGAGGTATGAGCAAGATGAAGCAGAGAAACCTTTCCCAATTAAAAGAACAAGAGGAATCCCCTGAAAGAAAGCTCAATGAAATAGACATCGATAGCCTACTAGATCAAGATTTCAAAAAAGGAGTGATCAAATTGCTGAAGGAATTAAAAGAGATAGTGCTTAGAGAAATAAAATATGTCAACAATGAAATTGAAGCTATAAAGAAGAGCCAAGCAAAATGGGAAAACTCATTGACAGAGATGAGGAATGATCTAACAGCTGTGCAAAGCCGACTAGTTAATGCAGAGGAACGAATTAGTGATCTAGAAGACAGGGCAACAGAAAGCACCCATTCAGAAGAACTACAAGATAAGCAAATAAAAAATAATGATAATAGCATAAGGGACCTATGGGATAATATAAAGCGTCCCAATCTTTGCATAATAGGGGTCCCAGAAGGGGAAGAAGGATCAAAGGGGATTGAAAAGGTCTTTGAAGAAATCATGACTGAAAACTTCCCAAACTTAAAGAAGGAATCAGATATACAAGCACAGGAAGCTCAGAGGGTCCCAAACAGGAAGAACTCAAATAGACCCACACCAAGACATATCATAATCAAGATGGCCAGAGTCAAGGATAAAGAAATGATTCTAAAGGCAGCAAGAGAAAAGCAAAGAGTGAATTACAAGGGAACCCCCATAAGGCTCTCAGCTGATTTTCCTACACAAACACTACAGGCCAGAAGGGAGCGGCAAGATATATTCAAAGCCCTGAATGAAAAAAAGATGCAGCCTAGGATACTTTATCCAGCAAGGCTATCCTTTAGGATAGAAGGAGAAATAAAGAGTTTCACAGACAAAAAAAAGCTGCAGGAGTTAAGCAACACTAAACCCATGCTAAAAGAAATATTGAAAGGGCTATTTAAATAGAAAAGCAGCAGGATGCTACAGAAATGAGAAACTCACAACTGGAAAGGTGATAACTCATGAATTACAAATAAAGAAAACACGAAATTATAAAGGAAGACATACAAATCACTGAGAGTGGGAGAGGGAGGCAGGGAAATATAGAATTTTTCTTTCTTTCTTTTTAAAATTTTTTTAACAGTAGGATGGGTTTGAGATCATGTTATTATCAGTTTATTAAAAATGGGTATAGGTTAATAGATTTACAAAAAAGGGTAACCACAAGTCAAAAATTTACAAGGGAGTCACAAAAATTAAATAAAATCCATGATAATACAAAGGAAAATTACCAAACCACAAAAGGAAGAAGAAAGGAACAAAAAGGATATACCAATTCAACTGCAAAGATAAGTTCAAAATGGCAATAAACACACATCTATCATTAATTACTGTAAATGTTAATGGACTAAATGCTCCAGTCAAAAGACATAGAGTGGCAGAGTGGATAATAAAGCAAGAACCTTCAATATGCTGCATACAAGAGACCCACTTTAGGGAGAAGGACACATATAGATTGAGAGTGAAAGGATGGAAAAGGATATTCCATGCAAATGGAAAAGCCAAAAAAGCAGGTGTTGCAGTACTGATTTCAGACAAAATAGACTTTAAAACAAAGGCCATAAAGAAAGATAAAGAAGGACATTTTATAATGATTAAAGGAGTGATACAAGATGAAGATATTACACTCGTTAATATATATGCACCCAATATAGGAACACCTAAGTACATACAAGAATTACTAACAGAGATAAAGGGGGATATTGATGGGAATACAATCATAGTTGGAGATTTTAACACTGCATTAACATCACTAGACAGATCTTCCAGACAGAAAATAAACAAGACAACAGAGAAATTAAATACTACAATAGAAAAACTAGATTTGGTGGATATTTTCAGAGCTTTACACCCCCCAAAAATAGAATATACATTCTTTTCAAGTGCACATGGAACATTTTCCAGAATCGATCATGTACTTGGACACAAAAGAAACCTCAACAAATTTAACAAGATAGAAATTATCTCAAGCATCTTTACTGACCACAATGCCATGAAACTGGAAATCAACAACAGAGAAACAAAGGAGAAAAAAAGAAAAGCATGGAGATTAAACAATATGTTATTGAAAAAACAATGGATCAATGAGGAAATCAAAGCTGAAATTAAAAAATACCTTGAGACAAATGATAATGAAAGCACAACCACTCAAAACCTATGGGACACAACAAAGGCAGTGCTAAGAGGGAATTTTATAGCGATACAGGCCTTCCTCAAAAAAGAAGAACAATCTCAAATAAACAAGTTAACCCACCACCTGAATCAATTAGAAAAAGAACAACAAAAAGCCCCAAAGAGCAGCAGAAGGAAGGAAATAATAAAGATCAGAGAGGAATTAAATACAATAGCAATTAACAAGACCATAGAAGAAATCAACCAAACCAAAAGCTGGTTTTTTGAAAAATTAAATAAAATCGACAAACCTCTGGCCAAACTCACAAAGAAGAAAAAAGAGAGAGCACAAATTAGCAAAATAAGAAAGGAAAATGGGGAAATTACAACAAACAAAATAGAAATACAGAATATCATACGAGAATATTATGAAAAACTATATGGAACCAAACTGGATAACCTAGAGGAGATGGACAAGTTTCTGGAAACATACTGTCCACCAAAACTGAATCAAGAAGAAACTGAACACTTGAACAATCCGATCACTAGAAAGGAAATAGAAATAGCAATTAAAAACCTCCCTACAAATAAAAGTCCAGGACCGGACGGCTTCACCGGGGAATTCTACCAAACATACAAAGAAGAACTCATACCAGTCCTTCTCAAACTCTTACAGACGATTGAAAAGGAGGGAATACTCCCAAACTCATTCTATGAAGCCACCATCACCCTGATACCAAAACCAGGCAAAGACACTACAAAAAAAGAGTATTATAGGCCAATATCACTGATGAACATAGATGCCAAAATCCTCACCAAAATTTTAGCAAATAGAATCCAACAACACATAAAAAAGATTATTCATCATGACCAAGTGGGGTTCATCCCAGGGACACAAGGCTGGTTCAACATACGCAAATCAATCAATGTAATACATCACATCAACAAGAGAAAGGACAAAAACCACATGATCATCTCAATCGATGCAGAAAAAGCATTTGATAAAATTCAACACCCATTTATGATAAAAACTCTCGCCAAAGTGGGTATAGAGGGAACATATCTCAACATAATAAAAGCTATATATGACAAACCTATAGCCAGCATAGTTCTCAACGGTGAAATACTCAAAAGCTTCCCATTAAAATCTGGGACAAGACAAGGATGCCCACTATCACCACTCCTATTCAATATAGTCCTGGAAGTCCTAGCCACAGCAATCAGGCAAGAGAAAGAAATAAAAGGGATCCAAATTGGAAAAGAAGAGGTAAAAGTGTCATTATATGCTGACGACATGTTACTATATATAGAAAACCCTAAAAGGTCCACAAAAAAGCTACTAGAGCTGATCGAAGAATTCAGCAAGGTAGCAGGTTACAAAATTAATGTTCAAAAATCAGTTGCCTTTCTTTACACTAACGATAAATCAACAGAAAAAGAAAGTAAAGAAACAATCCCCTTTAAAATAGCACCCAAAGTAATAAAATATCTGGGAATAAATCTAACCAAGGAGGCGAAAGAATTATACACAGAAAACTATAAATCATTGATGAAGGAAATTAAAGAAGACTTTAAAAAATGGAAAGATATTCCATGCTCTTGGATTGGAAGAATCAATATTGTTAAAATGGTCACACTGCCCAAGGCAATCTACAGATTTAATGCAATCCCTATCCAATTACCCAGGACATATTTCACAGAACTAGAACAAATCATAATAAAATTTATATGGAACCATCAAAGACCTAGAATTGCTAAAGCATTACTGAAGAGAAAGAAAGAGGCTGGAGGAATAACTCTCCCAGATTTCAGACAATACTACAGAGCTACAGTCATCAAGACAGCATGGTATTGGTACCAAAACAGACATATGGACCAATGGAACAGAATAGAGAGCCCAGAAATGAACCCACAAACTTTTGGTCAACTCATCTTCGACAAAGGAGGCAAGAATATACAATGGAATAAAGACAATCTCTTCAGCAAATGGTGTTGGGAAAACTGGGCAGCAGCATGTAAAACAATGAAGCTAGAACACACCCTTACACCATATACAAAAATCAACTCAAAATGGATTTAAGACTTAAACATAAGACAAGATACAATAAACCTCCTAGAGGAAAACATAGGCAAAACATTATCTGACATACATTCCAAAAATTTTCTCCTAGAAGAAATAAAAGCAAGAATAAACAAATGGGACCTAATGAAACTTACAAGCTTCTGCACAGCAAAGGAAACCAGAAATAAAACAAGAAGAAAACCTACGGAATGGGAGAAAATTTTTGCAAGTGAAACCGACAAAGGCTTGATCTCCAAAATATATAAGCAGCTCATACGACTCAATAAGAAAAAAATAAACAACCCAATCCAAAAATGGGCAGAAGACCTAAACAAGCAACTCTCCAAGGAAGACATACAAATGATCAAAAAGCACATGAAAAAATGCTCAATATCACTAATTATCAGAGAAATGCAAATCAAAACTTCAATGAGGTATCACCTCACACCAGTCAGAATGGCCGTCATTCAAAAATCCACAAATGACAAATGCTGGAGAGGCTGTGGAGAAAGGGGAACCCTCCTACACTGCTGGTGGGAATGCAGTTTGGTGCAGCCACTATGGAAAACAGTGTGGAGATTCCACAAAAGACTAGGAATAGACTTACCATATGACCGAGGAATCCCACTCCTGGGCTTGTACCCAGAAGGAAATCTACTTCAGGATGACACCTGCACCCCAATGTTCATAGCAGCACTATTTACAATAGCCAAAACATGGAAACAGCCTAAATGTCCATCAACAGGTGACTGGATAAAGAAGAGGTGGTATATTTATACAATGGAATACTACTCAGCCATAAAAACCGACAACATAATGCCATTTGCAGCAACATGGATGCTCCTAGAGAATGTCATTCTAAGTGAAGTAAGCCAGAAAGAGAAAGAAAAATACCATATGAGATCGCTCATATGTGGAATCTAAACAAACAAAAACAAACAAACAAACAAACACAAAGCATAAATACAGGACAAAAATAGACTCATGGACAGAGAATACAGACTTGTGGTTACTGGGGGGGGCGGGGTAGAGGGTGGGAAGGGATAGACTGGGATTTCAAAATTGTAGAATAGATAAAGAAGATTACACTGTATAGCACAGGGAAATATACACAAAATGTTATGATAAATCACAGAGAAAAAAATGTGACAATGAGTGTGTACATGTCCATGAATGACTGAAAAATTGTGCTGAACACTGGAATTTGACACAACACTGTAAAATGATTACGAATCAATAAAAAATGTAAAAAAAAAAAAAAAGAACCCTCACAAGTCACAAATAAAAAGGCAACATCTCAATAAAACAATGTGTAAAACACTCAGACAGATACTTGAAAGTAAGACTATATACCAATGTTATTAGAAAAATGTAAATTAGAACCACAGTGAGCTGCCACTTCACACCCACTAACAGAACAAAAATTTAAATGAATGACTAACATCAAGATTTCTGCTTCCATCTCAGATGGAGTAACACAGAATGGAATTACCTTCCTATCGAAAACAACAACAGCAACAAAGAATAGAAAAGAAAAGAAAGGGAGAAAATACATAAAACAACAGCTAGCGAGTGTCCAGCAGTGCAGGACAGTGATCCCTAAAAGAAGAGAAGCAAGCGAGGTCAGCTCTAAACTTGCCCAGTTGACTGTTTGGGGACAGTCTGCTCTGAGGCAGGGAGGAGAACCCAGCGGGATCCTGGGGTCTTCCTGAGCTGAGGAGACAGAACCTGGAGTCTAGGAATCCAGACTGGCTGGAATTCACAAGACAGAGCAGTGGAGTGGAAAGAACTGCATGGAGAGCGTTCCTGAAACTTGCAGAGGGCTTCCTCAAGTCATCCGTGAGTGCTGATCAGCATATGCATGTGAGGAAACCACTAAAAGTCAGGGAAAGAAACACCTGAAAGAATTAGAGAAATAATCTCCATAGCTCACCCAGATTGGCAACAGTTTATGTTCCTAACAGCCAGACTAGAAAAGCCTCATAATTCAGAGAACATCAAATAGAATCATCAGGAGTGTATTGCCTCAACACTGGGGAAAAGCGAGCCCTAGACTAAATGCTGCTCCGGTCCTGTCAAACAAAACTTAAAAGAAAGTCTCAGAAGAATTAAACAGTTTTCAAATAACTTAACTGTATTCAGAATAAAGCTGAAGAATGCCTGTAAGAATACAAAAGTATTCAGCCAAATACGGTAAAATTCACAATGTCTAACTCTCAAGTGAAAATTACCAGCCATGCAAGTAAGCAGAAAAATGACCCACAAGGAAGAGAAAAATCAAGAAAGAAACAGAAAGAGACACAGATGATGCAGATGTGAAAATGAGTAGACAGGCACATCAACACAACGTCTGTAGGGGTTTATTTCACATGCCCATGAAGGTAGAGGAAAGGCTGAACAGGTTATTTAGAGACAAGGAACACATAAGGTAATCACTCTTCTAAAGTTGATGGCTACAGTATTTGAGATGACACATACACTGGATAGGATTCATGGCAGGTCAGACACGGCAGGAAAGATTAGTGAACTAGAAGACAGCATAGAAGAAAAGACTGAAAATATGAACAGAGAGTCAGTGAGCTATCAGGCAGCCTAATACTTGCGTACTTAGAGTCCCTGAAGGCAGGACACAGGTTTACCATTAGAAATCACCTTATACATTTGTGGAGGCTAAGAAAGTCCAAAATCCAAAGAAAGTCAGAAAGAGAAGATCCCAGGCAGATTCAAACCATGGGCTCTTTGAAATGATCACTCTAGCCAGACTAAGCAGGAGAGAGAGAAATTAATAACATCAAGAATTAGAAAGGTTACATCTATAAATACACTACAGATATTAAAAACAGAAATAAATATTATTAACATCTGTATGCCAGTATATTTAACAACTTCTATGAAATGAATAGATCCCTTAAAAGACACAGACCACCAAAGCTCACTCAACAAGAAATAGATAACCAAAATAGCCCTACGCTTATTAAAGATATTAAATATATAGTTACAAATCTTCCTATAAAAAATTTTCTTCCTAAGAACATTTTGGGCCCAGATGGCTTCATTGGTGAATTCTATCAAACACTCAAGAAAGAAATAATATCAATACTCCACAAACTCTTCTAGGAAATTAGAAGTGGGAATACCCATGAGAAGACCATGAGGACAGCATTATCCTGATGCCAAAATCAGACAAAGATATTATAACAAAATAGCAGACCAATATTCCCTCATGAACATAGATGGAAAAATTTTAGCATATCCAATTCAACAATATGTAAAGAGGACAATACACCACGACCAAATGGGACTTTTCCCTGAAATGCAAGGTTGGTTTGACATTTGAACATCAATTAATATAATTCAATACATTAGCAGACTAAGAAATAAAAACTATATAATTGTCTCAGTAGATACAGAAAAATCAATTGACAAATTCTGACATTTGGATAGAAACTCTCAGCAAACTAGGAATACAAGGAAACGTCCTCAACTCAATAAAGGGCATCTATAAAAAAAAATCTACCATTGACATCATACTGAAATGAAACACTGTGTGTCTATTCCCCATTATCAACAGCAAAGAAAGGATATCCACTCTCACTACTTTTATTTAACATTGTCCTAAAGTTTCTAGCCAATGCAATAAGGCAAGAAAAAGAAATGAAAGGTATTCAGAACTGAAAGAAATATGTAAAAGTGTCTTTATTCACAAATAACACCATTGTCTATGTAGAAAATCCTACAGAATCTGTGTAGAAAATCCTACAGAATCTATGGGAAAAAACACTAGAACTAACAAGTGAGTTTAAGAAGGATACAAGATCAATGTACTACAATCAATATTTCTACATACTAGCAACAAATCATGGAAATGGAAATTGAAAGAAACAATATCATTTAAAATGCCATCTAGCTTATAGACTATGAGGAATGAGCCGGTCTAGAGGCCAGGTGGAAGATTTAGGAGAGAGAGGAGATGGTGGCTTAGCCTGGAGAGTATGGGATCAAATGCATTGCTAAGCCTTCTGGACCAGCTGGGCTGGTGGAAATTTCATCCTCTGAGTCAGGGGAGATGGAGGCCCCACAGCAGGTTCTACTGGGAAAGCTGATGGCCTTGATTTCCCTGGACAACATGAGAGAGGAAGGATGCCTATGGACAGTAAGGGGAAGGAGCTGCACTGGTAGGGGGAGGTGGGGATGCTGGGTGGAAAGGCTGTGCAGAGCAGGGAGGAAGGGAAATGGCCCACCAAGAGGCCGATGGATGCATATGAAATACATCATCAAGGATTCCAAGGAAACACACTGGAGCCAAAACAGCAAGTGGGGAAGAGAGTGGCCAGAGAAGACCTCGGACAGCCTCAGCCCCCCTGCCCCTCACTACTGACATCCTCCCATGATCACACTTCATACTTCCTGAACCACAGCACCCAACCTGGAAGTGTGGGGAGGGGACATCACAGCCTCCCTCGGTCCAGGGAGACGGTGGCCAATGGTGGCGTGCTTCCTCCATCACTGATGGAGGCACCAAAGGTAATACTGAGGGTTCAGTGCACCAAAGGAGAGAGCAGTCTAGAGTGAAGAGAGAGTTGGAGACTGTGAGCCTCCAGGAGGCAGGAAGGATGCCACATTGGAGCCACCAGACCCTAGCCCTAACGTTCTGAACGCCAGCCCCAGGAATCTTGCTCTTAACTCCTCTGAGCCTCAACTCTGACCCCTGTCCTGTGGATGGTAATCCTGCATCTCAAACCATGGTCAATACCATTACCAGGAGGAGGATCATCTGCACTCAAGGCTTGGGAACACCAAAAGGTGGGGAGGGTCTGAGGCTTGCTTGACCCACAGCTGAGCCCAGCTGGGCACTGCTTGTGTGTGAGGGACTTAGGAGTGGTTCAAGTGTCCCATCCATGCCACCACACTCAACATCTCCACGTGGTGGCAGTGTTGTTCCAGAAGCAGAATTTTGGCAGGTGGCCACTCAGACACTCATGGCACAATTGGGAGGCTGTCAAAAAACTTAGCACGTTAGACAGAACGGCTGGGCTAACAACTCATTTACAGGTGAGCAATCCTGAGTCAGGATTCTGGGCTCCACTGGAAGCCAAGATTCCAGGACAAATAATCTACAGATCCTAGATGGATTCTAGAAATTCCATGACCCTGATTTTAAAATTATTTTTCTTATGGTTCTAAGATTCCATCTGTGGCTCCCTCCTTTGAGAATCATACAATGCCAAAATCCGACAGCTCTACTGATTCAGCTGCTCTGGGCTCTGTGACTTTGTGACTGAGTGACACCAGCGTTCCCAGAGCTCCTTTGTTCCCTTAAGCAGAATTCACCACATGGCTACTTAAGGAGTTAGAAGTTGGCAGCTGTACTTCCATGACTCTTGGGTTCCATCCTCCCCAACCTACCCCCGCCACGGGCAGAGATACACAGTTCCCATATCACCAGACCTCCTCAGTCTGTCTAAGGAGAGCGAGTTCAAGAAGAGTGCAACCTGCAACCAGGACAGAATCAACTATGCCTCTTGTGTGCCAAGTCCTAAACAGAGAGACTAGGGTCTTGGAGCCAGGGTGGGCGGCGGGGGGGATGGAAGGTTGGGGTGCCAACACAGAAGGACACGTGAGCTGGGGCTGCACACCCAGGAATGTACACAGGAGTCTGGGTTATGGGGGATGTTTGCTCCACAAGTCTTTAATGATGGCTTCCCATATGGCATCCAGAGACACAGGCTGGGTGCTTGGTGATCCCTGAGCACACGTCCTGAAAGGTGTGGAGGATCCCTGGAGTGTCAAGGCCTCGTCCATCAGCCCTCTCTCTCTGCCACTCACTCTGAGCCTACTTTCTCTACCCAAGGAGGGGGCTGACCTCAGGTTCCAGCCACTCCCACGAATCAAAGTCTCTGATAAAAATCAAAATGGAACCTCTCAGGGGAACTTAGAAGAGGCAATCAAGACGGGGAAGAGCCAGCTGTGGGATGGTATCTTGAGACAAATGGATTCATTTTTTAAAAAATTTTTTATTGAGTTATAGTCAGTTTACAGTGTTGTGTCAATTTCTAGTGTACAGCATAATTTTACAGTCATACATGAATATGCATATATTCATTTTCATATTCTTTTCACCATGAGCTACTATAAGATATTGAAAATATTTCTCTGTACTATACAGTATAAACTTGTCTTTCTATTCTATATATACCTGTCAGTATCCATAAATCTCGAACTCCCAGTTTGTCCTTTCCCACCCCCCTCCCCTCTGGCAACCACAAATTTGTATTCTATGTCTGTGAGTCTGTTTCTGTTTTATATTTAAGTTCATTTGTCTTTTTTTTTTTCAGGTTCCACACATGAGTGATCTTATATGGTATTTTTCTTTCTCTTTCTGGCTTACTTCACTTAGAATGACATTCTCCAGGGACATCCATGTTGCTGCAAATGGCATTATGTTGTCATTTTTATGGCTGAATAGTATTCCATTGTATAAATATACCACAACTTCTTTATCCAGTCATCTGTCGATGGACATTTAGGCTGTCTCCATGTCTTGGTTATTGTAAATAGTGCTGCTATGAACATTGGGGTGCAGGTGTCTTTTTGAATTAGGGTTCCCTCTGGTTATATGTCCTAGAGTGGGATTGCTGGGTCATATGGTAAGTCTCTCCAGCCAAATGGATTCATTTTTAAAGGGACTCCCCCAAACCTCTGCAGAAGCTCTCTAGGGACTCCGGAGGGCAGGAAACCCAGCCCACCAGGTACCTCCCTCACCTTCCATCCACGGGGCCCAGCTCAGAAAGATGAGCACACACAAACCAATTGCGTTCTCCTGTGGACAACCCCCACACCATACATACCCCTTCCGTCCTGGCCATTAGCTGTTCAGGTTTCTGTCACAGGGCCTTCAGAATTCAAATCTTGGAGGAACTGACTCTTGCATGAAACACGTAAGGTCCAAACACACAAGTATCAGGGAGATTGAGACCCCAATCCTGCCTCGACTCCCTCCAGGGAACTAGGGAGAGTTGCACTGTAAGGCTCACTAAGCCTCTTGGCCCGGAAGGCAAAGACAGACGTTTCCAGGGGGCACTGGGTGAGACCACGGCCCCCCCAGCACTGGGCAGAGCCCTGGACAACCAGAGTATATGGTAGTGTTGCCATTTCAAAGAGCCTTACGGAAGTCATCTGCTCTGACAGCCTGCCTTTCTTTACATGGAGAACCTTCCAGAGAGACAACAGAAGGTAAAAATTGGACCAGTGATCTGGACTGCAGAGAAGTTGAGTTTCTAGCTTTCACTATGATAAAAAAGCAACTATTAAGTGAAAATCAACAAAGAGCCGAAAGTGAGGTGTCCTCCCCGGGCCCACCAGCACATGCTTCCCACAAGTAAGTAACTTCAGTTCTGTAGAAATGAAACAAAAATAGTATTTGTTTTCTTTTAAGTTATATGAATTTTTCCCAAGAGCTACTAATTATTACGTTGTTTAGACCTAATTACTTGCTAAACAAAACTTTGGCACTTTTTCTTTTTTTTTTTTTTTGGCCTGTGACACTGAAAAGATGACTGCACGTGGACAGAAAGTCTGCCTCAGAGCGCAGACACTCCAACCCTGGGGAGCAGGTGTCCCAGGAGGATATCTCCTGCACAGCGCCTCAGGGAAGCTTCCAGAACGGGCTTAGAACCAAACGGGCCTGGGGGCAGGAAGAGTACCCTTTCTTCTGACCCCAGACTCTCATCCTGTCTGCTTGTGGCCCCTCTGAGGTCACAGCTGCAGGACTCCCCAGCCTCCAGCCCCTGGCTGCCCAGAGCCCTTCCTGCCTCCCCTCAGCTTTTTGGAAAAGAAAGAAGTGAACGAATGATTAGCTGGTTAGTGTCTGAAAGTTGGTGTCTAAAAGCCTGGCTCCCGACCCCGGTACCTGATACCTAGCAGGCAGGGATTCAAATGCCATAGATGGGGGCTCACTACCTCAGAAAGCAAAGTGCCCGCTCATCTGTCTTCCTGCCCCCACCCCGAACCCCATCAAACACACCAGTCTTTGCCCTCCTCCCTGCCACCCATCTCCCAGCAGGGACCACCAAATTTCCTGGGACTGTGCCTTCCTTCCCTTCCTGGACTATTCTGGAAGGAACATAGCCCCATGGGGCCTCTGAATGCCTATGGTGGAACAAGAACAAAAAAAACCCACATCTTTTCTCCAGGGTCATCCTTAAATGAGAATGTTGAATCAGACCTGTGACCATGGGTCAGTTATGGAAGCTCCCTCTGTGAAACAGCAGAGGGCGCTGCCTGGAAGTCACCCTCCCCATCATCTTCAGGGAGGGTGCCAAGCAGCGGTGTGGAGCAGACACACCACACCACAGGGTTGACTCTATCCTCAAGTCAGGTTGCAGAATTTCCATTTGAATATCAGCAATCAGGAAAGAATTCCACTCACTCAGCTATGATAGAAACATCTCCCTCCGACATCTGCATTCCTCTCTATGCCAGTTTGGAAGTAGTTCCCATTCCCATGCTCCTGGGCTTCTGGGAAACAGTCTCAGGGGGCATCTCTGATGCCCAGAAAATGGGGTGGGGCCACTGTCTGCCCCTGCCACAACCTCTATATGAGCCTCACAGGGTCTTTGGAGGGCTGGCAACCCCTGCCATCTGGACTCAGGTGCCACCACGCCAGGAGTCCCTCTGAGGTCCTGCCACCCATCTAAGGATCCCCGCTCCCCCTCCTCTCTGCGTTCAAATGGGTTGTTTGGGGTCAAGGCTTTCAAAAAACCCACAAGGTGGGGGCAAAGAAGGAGCCCCGTGCAAGATCAGCACGTGGAAAGGGCCAGCTCTGGAAGCCCCCAGCCCAGTGCCACCTAACACACAGCTTGCTCGGGCTGCAGCTCTCCCAAAGGCACACTGTAATGCACATCTTCATTAAAGAACAGGAGTCCTCACCTGGGAGCAGAATCGAGGCAGTTCTCAGCTCCCCACCTCTCTTCCTGCACCATGGAAGGTTGCCCGAGCTCAGGGTCAAGCTCACTCTGCCTCCCAGCCACCTGGCATAGGCAGAGAGTAGGGACTGAATGAGGGAGAAGCAAGCAACGGAAGGAGACTAGAGGGGCCTGGCAGGGGAGGTGGCAGGAGGCAGGACTGAGGGGACAGCACTCACCTGCTCCATTCTCTGCAGAGCCCATCACGGCGGGACAGCTGTCCTTCAGGAGGGTACAGCCACCCCCTTTGTGTGTGAGGAGCCAGCAGCCTCTTGGGGAAAACTCCTCATAGCTCTAATCCCAGGGCCCCACAGTTGGGGAGGCGGGGGTAGGAGTCTGCTGCCTTGGCATTGGCCCCCACCCCACTCCCACAGCCCAGGTTCCCAGTAATGCTATAATTGGGTGGGATTTTCGCTGAGAGAGAGGGGAAGTCCAGAGGAGGATGAGCCAGCTCCCAACCTACCCACCCCGCCTCATTCCAGAATTCTTCCTTCCTTCCCTCTGCGGGTGAGGGGATGCAGTGACTCAGAGGAGGGGTAGAAGGACCCAGTGACTCAGAGGAGGGGTAGAAGGACCGGGCATGCGTAGACTCAGCTGGATCCCATTGGCAGTGGGGAGGAAGAGGAACATTCCTTGAAAGAGAATGGCTCTCGCTACACATCGAAGAAGGGGCTCCTAACACAGTCACTGAGGTGACCCCTGGTCCAGAGTCCACAGGACCCCACAGGCTCCCTTTGCAAATAGGGGAACGAAGGTTGATGGGGGCAACGTGATGCGGGGTGCAGCCTGCCTCTTGTTTTCCAGCCCAGTGCTAACACTGGAGGGTTGTTGAGCCACTCCCTACCTCAAGAAGCAGCCACTTGCCAGCTCAAGGTCTCTCCGTGGGGGCCCCCACACTCTGCAGGTCACATGGTGAGGCAAGGCTCAGGGGCTGTGGAGGAGCAGATGGTCCACATGAGGAGAGACATCATAGAAGAGCCTGCAGTTGGGATTTTTATTCACAGTTCTGCTCGCCTCAACTGCAAAACAGTGGCATGGATCCCCGCTGCCCTTTCCTCCTAGAGTCATTGAAACTGATGGGATCTCCCACTGGCACGGGGCTGGCACAAGGTGGGGAAGCTGGGGAGATTTCTCAACTTCGATGATTTTCCTCTCCCCAAATCACCCTGGCCCCTGTCTCCCTGGGCTACAGACAGATATGCAAACAGAGCTTTGCAGTGGGCTGGGAGCTGGACAACTGACTGGCCACTCTTTGTGACCTTGGATAAGTCGCCTTCCCTCTCTGATCTTACCTTTCCTCATCAGCAAAAATCATAAGGCTTACCTAAGTTGTCAGAAATCCCTTCTGGTTTAAGAGGCTAGCAGCCCTCGGCAGACTCCGTGGTCTGTGGCCCAGAGTGAGGGCGCTCACAGCCCAAAGCGCCCAAGCTGCCAATTCCCTTCTCTGGGGGGTGCGGGGAGAAAGTGGAGGCGTCAACACCTGGGCCCTAAGAAGAGGCAGACTGTTTCCCAATAGTGCCCTTCAGACACGTGGCTGCACCCTACACGCCCACCCTGCAGCTGTCCCCAGACAGGCCACCTCCATCCTGGCCGCTCGCCGTCCGCCCAGCTCCCAGCGGACCAGCAAGATGTAGCTCGAAGAGCCAGCCTCGAACGAACGGACCTCTCTAGCAAGGAGATGGACGAAAGGGAGCCGCAGCCCGACCACCTTGGGGCCAAGGGACAGAGCGCGCGATAGAGCAGGAGCGAGAGCGGGACAGCGCGTCCCACGGTGAGCGCAGGGTGCGCGGGCCTCCAAACCTAACGCCCTTGAGTCCTGCGGGGGCGCGACCCGGGAGCTCAGAAGGGACACCTGCGGACCATGCACTCCCGGATACCCGCCGGCCGCCAGGCCAGATGCCCCTCTGGCGGAGCGCAACCCTCGGAGCCGGCGCACACACGCACCCCCGCGCACCCCGCGGCCACGGGAGGGGCCAGCGCCGCCGCCGCCGCTCTAGCTCCTAGGGCCCCGCCCGCCCCCTGCCCCGCCCCGCCCCGGCCCCGGCCCCGGCCCCGGCGGGCGCCCCCCGCGGCGCTGCCCCGCCCCCGCCGTCCCGCGCCGCCCCGGGCCCCGGCCCGCCGCCCGGCCGCCGGCCCACCTGGCGCAGCACCGCCCTCGGAGCCCGCGCACCCGCGCACACCCGCGCACCCCGCGCACCCCGCGGCCGCAGGAGGGCCCAGCGCCGCCACCCGCGAGCTCCCAGGGCCCGGCCCGCTCCGGCGCCCGCGCTCTCGGGGTGGACTCCTGGCCCTCCGAGATCTCCCGCCCGGCGATGGCCCCGCTCGGATATTTCATATTCCTCTACGGCCTGAAGCAAGCGCTGGGCAACTACCCGATCTGGTGGTGAGTGACTCTTCCTCACGTTCGCCCCAGCGTCTGTGAGTACCCCGGCCGCCGTCCCCTCGGGCAGGGCCCCGCGGTGGCCCAGAGCCCGCGCTCTGCCCTGCCCTCCTGTTCCCCGGGTGGTTTGTTTTCCTTGGCGGCCACTTTCGACCTGTTCGGGCCGGGGCTGGGACGCGGGTGGCGGAGTTTCCGGGGACATCGATCCCTCGGGCATAGAGGGGCCCGGCGTCGGACGGGGCGAGCAGTGGGCTGGGGAGAGGCGGGGAGTGGGTCCTCACAGATGGCACGAACGCTCGGGCAGCAGGAGGCCAAGAAAAGTCGGGAGGGCGAGATAAGGAGAGGAGATTAGCCGGAGACTTTCTTTAAGGACGTGTCTTACACACACACACACACACACACACACGCACGCACGCACACAGACACACACACAAAACACACCTTAAAACAAAGTCAGGGAGACAAGACCGAACAGAACAGCTCGGAGCAGCGCAGTTACGTAAAGACTGCGGGGACGCGGCCGGGAGTGTCAGGAGCAGGAGGGCCGGCCTTCCCGCCGCTGTCCGGACCGTGATGGTAAGGAGGGGCTTCTGGAGAGGTGAAGAGGGAGAAAGCATTGCGTTTGAGGGCTCCTGAGCGAGAGGCTCCTCGAATCCATATTGAGAAGTCTGGGGCGCACCGTCCTCCACTCCAGTCAAGACAGATCCCGGTGAGACCGTCCTAAATGTGGCGATTGAAGTGCAGATAAACCAAGGGAAGGAGCCCCAGGATCTACAGCACAAATCGTGCAGGTGGAGGGAAGTCAAGGTTACCATCCCTACGGGCAGCTATTCGGCAGAGTCCCTAAAGGCAAGGGCCACGCCAGCTCGCCGAGGGAGAGGGAAGGGCGCCCTGAGATGCCCAAGATTTGACGAACACAACTCGGGGGAACGCGGGAGCCGAAGGGCCTGAGTGCGTCGCTGGAGGAGACCCAGACAGGAGAGAAGCCTCTCCACAAACATGCGCGCGCGCGCGGACACACACACACACACACACACCCAGGAACTCTCTCCGACGGCTTGCCTGGAATTATAATAATTACGCCGAGGGGAAGTTGGGGGTGGGGGGAGAGACTGAGTGCGCCGAAGTACATCTAATCCGATAATAATTTTTCTCTTCGAGATGGTTCAGGAGCTGGGGCGCCCCGGGTGTGGGGCGCGGGTCCAGGCGCAGCCTGGCGGGACTGGGCGGGGCGAGAAGGCGGCCCCGGCGGGTACCGGGGCCTGAGAGCGATGGCAGGGCGGCGGGCACGCGCTTCGGGGACCCCCGCGCGTCCGGCACCCGCGCGGCACCTGCAGCGCCTGGTCGCCTTCCGGAGCGCCGGCTGCAGCGGGCGTGCCTTCGGACGCGGGGACACTGACGCCCGGGGAACCAAAGAGAGCCCCGCGGCCGCCAGCTCCCGCGCAGGCTTCTAATTAGAACCCGCCGCCGCCGCATTCCTGGGCGCTAGTGGAAGCGCCGTCGCCCCCGCGCTTCTTCTGTAAAGAAGGGCCTTGCCACCAGCCTCTGGCCACCCTGGGCCGTGGAATCGTCCTCCTGTTGGCGCCGAGGGTCCCTGGCCGTACTCCCCTCAACACACATATGCCACTGTCTCCACCTGGGCCATCTGTGTTCCATCTGAAAGGATCCTGAGACAGGCTGGGTGCGTCCGGCATTCTTCAGGTAGAGTGGGGAGGGGCGTCCTCTCCCCACCCCCCTCCATCTCAGTGACCCACCCAGTCAAGAGTCTAGAGCAGCCCTTTGGCCCCAGAAATGAAGAGGGTGCCTGGGACGCCCACTTTGCTCTCCATGGGATTCGCACTCTCCGTGATTGTTTCCTGAGAAATGTCTCTGGTGGACGCA
Organism: Vicugna pacos; assembly: GCF_048564905.1. NCBI lineage: Eukaryota > Metazoa > Chordata > Mammalia > Artiodactyla > Camelidae > Vicugna > Vicugna pacos. Next base: position 2,232,662 of record NC_132989.1, read on the forward strand.
ACCTCAAAGTTCACTGAGGATCAGCAATTTCCTCTCCTCCCTCCTCTCTGCCCCCAGGCCAGCCGGACGCAGGAAGGACATGGTCTCTCCACAGCGCACATAGGCAGCGTAAAGAGGAGGGCTCACAGAAAAAAAAGAAATGGAGTTTAATAGCAGGCAGAAGGCTTTCTATCTTCGCACCATACCTGGTGGAGTTTCCCACAGGTGGCTTCTACTTCCTCTGGCCACCCTTCCCCCCAGCAGCCCAGTCAGGCCTGGGACCAAACCTCTCTGTATAAGTTCTCACCTTCACACTCAGCCTCCCTAATTGGCATTCTGTTTCACCTTCCCTCCCCCAAATGAAGCCACTGCTACCATCCCTTCTTCCCCCCACCCCAGCCCCTCGCATATGAAAGTGGAAGTGACAGGGACTTCCTCACCTGGAGAAACAAGGAAACAGCCCAAATTGGGAGTAATTAGGCTTTGAAGTTGGTGTGGTCTTGGTGGGAGGGTGGAGGGGGAGGGAGTGGTGCTGCATCCTCGGGGAATTTAAAGAGCCAACTGCCTCCCCAGGAGCGTCTCGGAAGGTCCTTCATCCTAGACGCTCAAGGTCCAAAGGCGGGTCCCAGCAGAGGCAGACAGCCCTAGACCACACGATGAGGGCTGTGGAGACCTCCAAGAGCATGTGCTCTGGGCTCCTTGTGTGACAGTAGGGGTTGGGGGGGGATCCAGAGAAGGGACCTGGGAAGTGACAGGACCTGGGCATCTGACCCCAGAGGCACAGCATGGCCAGCCACCAGTGTCCCATAGTACTGCAGACCTACAGGGAGGTGCCGGCCCCCACTCATCACTCTCCTTGTCCAGACTGAATTCTTGCTTAATTAAATCGGAAGGGTCCATGTGAACACAGAACAGGCATCATGATGAAGGGGGACACACAGAACCCTTGAAGGGCAATACCTAGTAGGTACCAGTGCTGCGTGATGTGCTTTGGGCATCTTCATCCCGCTTTCCGTGTCTAGGCTGATGGCATCCTGTAATCCCCCGTCATCTAGCCAGGGGCCCTGGAGGTCAGCCTCTTTTCTCCCTTGTCCCCTCGCCAAGGCCCCTCCATTTCCCCCACCAGGCTGCACTGCTCCATTCCCACCATCTTCTGCCTTTCTCCTCATCACCCCCTCACCCTCCACTCCAGTGCACACTCTCACTGCTGCTGGAGTTACAGCACGATGGTCAGCTGCTGTCCTGCCTCTACCTGCCAGAGAGCCCTCCCTGCCTTTCCTTGTCAGGACCCCCTTCCTGCCAGTCTCTGCTGGACCTCGGGCTCCCCAGCCCTGAGTGGTCCCTGGAGTGGGCATCACCCCCAGATGTGAGGCCACACCCAGTCTTCTCCCACCCCTGGACCAGCTCAGTAGCCTGAGACATGATCCCAGTGCAGCATTCCCTGGTTCTTCCCCCTTTCACTGCCTGTTCACCCTCCTCCCTAGCCCCCTGCACCCCCCCATTCATGTGCAAGCAGACACCCTGCTCTGAGCTTGGTCCCGGCCCCAAGGAAGGCCAACTTAGCCATCACCTGCCCCTAGCCTCCAGAGTCTCCTCTCTGCACAGCTCTCCCTGGTGCCAGACCCACCAGGTCCTCACTCACAGGGTCTTCTCAGTCTGAAGTGGGACACAGGCTTCCCTGAGTGGGTCCCACTCTTTGTAGGGTGCCGGTGCACGCTGAGTTCAGGGCCAGTGAACAGGAGCTCTGGAGGCACTACCCAGGACCCACAGCCTCAAAAGGCGGGTGAGGTGGGCGAGGAGGAGGGAGAAGAGGAGGGCTAAGTGACCACGCAGGGTGAGAGATTGCCCATGTCAGATGACGCGGGACCTGGGGGAGCTGGGCAAGGCTCTGAGTCTTCTCAGACAGGCAGGACCCAAGCAAGCAAGACTTCCTGAGCCGCCCTGCCGCTGTGCACCTGTACTCCTAAGAGACCCTCCGCAGGACAGCCCTCTCTCCAATCCTTTCTCCTCACCCTGCCCTGTTTGTCTGTTTATCTCTATCTGTCTCTCTACCTCTCTGTGTCTGTCTGTCTGCCTCTGTCTGTCTCTGTCTCTCTCCCTGCCTCTCTGCAACCCTGAGGCTGCACTACCAATGGTAGTGGTAGCCCACAGAGCTAGAGAAATTCAGACACCAGCTCAACACCCCCAGTAATCTCAGGGTGCTGGGAATGATACTCCTCCACAGAACCACCAGTGGACATCTTTTAATGAAGAGCTATGTTAGAAATGACCGCAGGTAAAATACATACGGTCAGAAAACTTGTTCTATACCACTAAGTCAAATATCCATCACCATCAAGAGAGAAAAAAAAAAAAGCCCACCATAGCACATGCTCCTTCCAGAGCACAGAAATATCACTTACCTCTCACGTCCGGCTCTCTCTGACTTGCCCACCAAACCCCCAGGACTCTGCCGAGTGAAGCAACTTCTCCCAGGCTGGCTAAGCCTGCATTTCACTGGGCTTGCTGTCTTTTATTAAAAATGATTTTGCTTTATTTGCACAAACCTGCTAGAATTCTTTGTGACAGGGAAGAGGGTGAGAAGATGCAATCATGGAGGAAGAGTGTGGAGGGGCTGTAAAATCGCCCTTTCCCCAGGCAGTCCCCAGCATGCATCTCCAGTCTGCAGGGACAAGGACTGCCCTGTCCAGGAGGGCCTCTGCCCCTTTTAAGTGTGCTTGAAGGGCTGGGGCCACTTGAGACGTGTCAGGGGAAGACCCCGCTGCTGTTTGCTGTGTGCGGCGGTTGAGGAAAGGCTTCTGTATATTACCAGTGAAGGCTGGGAGCAGAGGCTACTGGTGGCAAGGAAGCAGATTTTGGCTCAGTTATAGGGAAGGCTTCCTGGATCTGAGAGTGATGCCATTACCGGTGTTTGGAAGGTGGTGAGCTGCCCATCCCTGGAGGGGTAGAAACAGGGGCTGAGGAAGGAACAGCCTGCCCCAGGTTGGGGGTTCCCATGGACAGCTCAGTGGCTGAGAATCTGAGATTGACAAGGCTCAGCTCCTCCTCCCACCCCCAACGTGGTCAGCACTGCAGCTAACAGTCCTGGTAAGTCCCCCAAACTCCACCATGCACAGTTGGAACTTTGGTTCATGAACTTTGGTTCACGGTTACTGTCACACACACACACTACACGTGTCGGGGGTCCTGGGTGAAGCCTTGCAGAGAAGCCCCTGGCACAGACATGGAGCCATGGCCCCATCCTGGGGTTCCTTTCCGCTCACCACCAGCAGCGTGTCCTCCCCACCTCGCGCGCCTGTATCCCATCACACTTCCCCCAGCCTGGCTCAGCTGGTCCCAGAGTTGGCCATGCCCCACTCCTCACTCCTCACCAGGCTGAAATGTATGTGGTCAGGTGTCACGGAGAGGTGGGTCCAGCCAGGCTGCCTGCTCCCAGTGGGACCTGCCCCTCCCTTTGTAGAATTTCCACAAGGATGGCACCTGTATCACCAGGCTATGAAGTCCCATGGAGTATTCGCTCTCCTTCCTCCCCTCTGGACCCCTTGTAGCTGCTAGATAAGATTTTGTTGAACAAATGAATAAAGGAATGAATGAATGGAACCTTTCCTATGAAAAACAGAAAGTGTATCAGATGGCCTGTGCTTGGGGACATAAGGACACAGCTAACTGTTTTTAAACCTCCCCCCCCCGACTGAGCCCCCCGGCTCTGGGGCTGGGTCCTCCTGATAGACCTCGGCAGCTCTGCCTTGGTCTCCCTCCCTTCCTCTCCAGGTGACACCCTGGAGGTGTCTCACACTTTGGTGCTTCCACATTCCTTCCCCAACGAAACGTGCCGCTGCCGCCCAGGGAAGCGGGCAAAAGCATGGCCGCGGGCACGGGAGCCTCTGCCCGCCTGCTGGGACTTGCGCAAAGTATGTGTCAGTAATCCCAGCTCGGCCCGGTGGGGCAGGAGGGGGTGCTGGGAGGGCTGCAGGCAGGGCTGTGCCGCCCAGGGGCTGGGAAGGGGTGGCCCCCAAGACCAGGGACCCAGGTCTTAGAACCCCTCCCCACAGGTCTTCTTATTGCAGAAGGTGCTCTAACCTCTGGGGCGAGGTCTTCCAGGTAGGAAAGAGAGAGCGTGGATGCATGTGGGCCCTTCCTAGAGACCTCACAGCAGAGAGAAAGAGAAGACAGAGCCTGGAAGGCCTTGGGCCAGGTCAGCACCCCTGGGGGAGTCTCGGTCCTGGGAGCCTCCGGGACAGCTCCATACAGAAAGGGCCGAGCCTACCCATCAAGCCATCTACCCACACGGCAACCAGCCCCACACTCAGTACCTCCAGTCTGAGGACAAAAACCTGGTCCAGCTGTGGAGAGCTGTGGAGAGTCTTGGGGGCAGGACAATCCTCATGTGTCAGCAAGAGGGAGACATTTGGGACCAGCCAGAGCCCTCCTTGGTAGGGACCCTGCAGGCAGGGTGGGCAACAGAGGCCACCAGATCAGAACTGGACAGAGATCTGTGCCCTTGAAGGACAAGAGAAGATGTGACCTTGCTCTCCAGGGTCGGCCCCTCTGGCCCAGACACGAGAGGATGTGCAGGCGGAGGCGGCAAGCTTCAGCAGGATCCAGAGAGGGCGGCCAGCTAGGCTGGGAGCACAGAGCACTTCCTGGAGAGATGGCCCTGGATGACGTGTTGGTAGAATGTGCCCCGCCGAGGTGTGGCTGGAGCCATCGTGCCCATTTCTCCCTCCCCTCCAGGAGCCTCTGATTGAGTGTGGTCCGCTACCTCCTTGGCCAGACGGGGAAACTGAGGCTCAGGAGGGGCAGATAGAAGCAGTTATATCAGTGAATGATACAGCTGTTGCCCCCACCCTGCCTCCAGCCCTAGCCAAGCCCTCCCTGTGTAGAACCCCTCTCTCTTTGAGGAACTGTGCTCTTTGAGAATCCCAGCTCTCCCCTCAAAATGCACACAGCCACAGGCAAGGGCAGAGCTGTGCCTACAGGTCATGGATACCTTGTGTTTGCTGAATTTTCTTACAGAAAGAAATCAGACTAGAACTCAAGAAACCTAAAAGGCTGCCACCCCATTAAGACCTGCCTGGTAACGGTACACAGGCATTTAGCCTCTCTGATTGTGTGTTTGCCCGCGGTGGAGCCGGGAGCGGACAGGGGTTGTGGGGGAGAAGGGACTGCCTTTGCTCCCAGCCTCCGTCCACAAGGAGCGACTTCTGTCATCTGGCCTGGCCACACAATTGTAGTAAAATCCACTTGCGTGAAAGCCATCAGCCCGGGGGTGGGGTGGGGGGCAAAGCTGGTCCAGGCTGGGTCCCGGGCGGCCTCCCTCCCCTGCATGTCACAGCCAGCGCCTCTGCTCTATCCTGAGCAAGACTGTCTGGCAAGGCGCCTGGCCTTTCAACAGCGCAGTCCTTCAACAGGAGCTAAGGAGGGAGGAGGGAGAAAAACCATTAGAGCTTTTGGGCGGCAGGCGTGGCTCACGTGGCCCCAGCCACAGGCTGGAACCGGAGTCTAGAGGGGCCACTTTGCAAACTTCACACGTGTGTGCTCTGGCTTGAAAATGATGCCTTCCCACCCCTGGTCCTGAAAAAAATTATCACTAAAAAATTAGCCAACAATAACATTCACAAAAACCTGGTGGTAGGGGGGAAATGCGTTCATTATCTTACCGGCTTCATACAGGCATTTCCCTCACTATAGGTTCTCATTTCACTCACACATTTTTCATGAGCATAAAAACTGTGCAGAACAGATTGTGTTCTACTCTTTTAAGGCTTACCATCATCCGTTAAACATTTTGCATCTCTGGGACCTTCTCAGTGACGGCACTTGCAGGTACTCAGGCCTGGGGGGGGGGCGGGGGCTGTGATCTGTTTGCCTGACCTTTGGCCCTTCCTGCTGCATGGACATGGACGGCCCTGCAAGGAGGACGTCTCCAGAGCTGGAGTTCCGGATACAGGCTGAGGACTTGGAGGGGGAAAGAAGCGCCATTATCTGGGGCAGAGCCGGGGGCGAGGGTTGCTTTCAGTTTGGAACACTCTGGTTTTGAGGGGCCTTTGGGACATTGGATGTGACATCCAGCCAGACAGTGAAAATGTTAGCTCCCCAGCCAGGTGTTGGCTGAAGGTGTGGGCGTGGTCACTTCCTGGGGTGCCCTCCTGCACTTCAGGGTTGGCAGCAAGAAGAGAAATGGAACAAATTCCTCAAGGGCTGAATCATGGTGGCCAGGTGCAGGGTGAAGGAAATGGGTGCAGTGAGGGCAGGCTGGCCTCTTGGCCTCTCCCTGCAGGCTGGGCAGGGCCCTTGTGCCCCTGTGGTTCCCAGGCCCCCAGGACCAACACCCCAGGGGATGGCAGCACATCCCCCTTCCCCCCAGCTTTCCCTGGGGCTACAGGACATGGCTTTTGCCCTCCAGGGCAGGGCCAACTGTTGCCTGGAACATCCCTCGGTGGAGGAGGAAGAGATGCATCGTGACCCCGAGGCAATGTCAGGACCTCAATGCAACCCACATAGAGGAGCCTGAGGGTAAACAAGGGGTGACTGATCATGGGCCCCTTCCCCAGTGCTTGCCCGAACACCCCCCCATATAAGTAGCCCTAAATCAGACACCTCCTGTCCCCAGCTGGACCCCAGCTTGGACATCTGCATGTGAGAGGCTGTGGAGGTGGGGCAGAGATTGGAGAACTAACCCAGGCTGAAGCCCCAGACACCCAGGCCGGAGCTCAGAGTGGGTTCCTGGGAGGTTAATGTGGCCTGGTCCACACTTGTGACCCCTCCAGAGGGCCCCTCTTAGCAACACTGGACAGATGGCCCCGGGTTTGCCTCCTCGGGGCCTGAAAATGGGTGGCCAGTGCCCTGCTCCAGCATCACCCTTCCCACCACAACGCGTCTGGATTGTTCACTGGTGCTACATCCTTCGTCTGTCTCCACCTTGCTCTTTTGAGGATCCTTGCCACCTCTAGAGGAGTGATGGCATCTGGCCTCCTGGTGGCCTTGCTCCTCGCTGGCTCTGGGACACTGGGCTGGAAGGAGGCGAGTGGCCAGCCCTATGGAGACAGATGGGGCCCATGGAGGGCGGGCCTCACGTCCTGGCCCCATTCTGGAGCCTGGCAAAGCACACCCTCCCCTGTCTATAACTAAACTCATGTTCTTAAAGGGAAATTTAAGAGTTCACTGGAAGTTTCTTGGAGTCTAGAAGCAGAAACCAAAGGTGAATCCTGACTGCCGGAGCAAAGGATTTGGATTTGAAGCTTTAGGAGGCTCCCTTGTCTTGAAGTCCTAGAACTGGAAGCTGGACCTACCTTCAGCAATCCCCAAGTCCGTGGTTCTCAAACACCAGCAAGCGTCAGAACCCTCCCTCCCCAGCAGGGCCTGTCGAAATAGAGCACTAGCCACAAATTTCTGATCCAGCAGGTCTGGGATGGAACTTGCATTTCTGATATGGTGCACATGCTGCTAGCCCAGGGGCCGTCCAAAGAGGACCCAGCTCTCACCCAGCTGCCCGGCACGTTGGCTTGGGAAACCAAGGTGCAAAGGGTCCTAAAGCAGCAGCAAAATCGACGAGCCAGGGGACAGAGGGGGGCCACCACCCACATCACCCCTCGGTGACAGTTCTGTGGTAGAAACGGGGTCATATCAAATCCAGGAGACCTGTGATGCTCTGTGTCTTTTGGGTTTAGTGGTGGCTGTATGGGTTTTGTCTATTAATATGTTAACTTAGTCTCTGTTGTGGATTGCATGTTGATGTCCCCCCTAGATTTGTATGTTGAAACCCTGACCCCCGATGTGATGGTGTTAGGAGGTGGGGCCTTTGGGAAGTGATAGGGTTAGATAAAGTCATGAGGGCGGAGCCCCTGTGATGAGAACAGTGTCCTTATAAGAAGAGGAAGAGACATTAGAGCTCTCTGTCTGCTATGTGGGGACACAGCGGGAAAGTGGCCGTCTGTGAGCCAGGAGCCCTTCGCCAGAACCCCCACCGTGCCGGCACCCTCATCTCAGACCCCCAGCCTCCAGGACTGTGAGAAATCACCGAGTGTTGTTTCGGCCACCCAGTCTGTGCTGTTTGTTGTGGCAGCCACACTGACCAAGACAGTTGTTCATAAATGTTAGCTTGTGTGTACTGTTTTTAATGCATTTAAACAGCAGTATAGTGTATAGGAAAGTGGAGGTGGGGAGCCTTGGGAAGGCAACATGTGGAGACCTCCATCCTGTCATATTAACTCGTTCATGTTGATCAGGTCTTCCTCCAGCCCCAGCTTCTCAGTCCAAGAGGTTCCCCGGGGCTCCACCTACCAGGTTGTGCAAGTCGCAGAGAGTTATGCAGTGGGCGGGGCTGGGCCCAGGGCGACATGGGTGATGGTGATTGGCCAGGTGGGCCAGGTAAGCAGGTAGGCAGTGGCAGATGGCAGGTGGAGGCAGAAGCATTGCCAAGGGCTCGGAAGGAAGAAGTAACCAGCCTCCAAGAGAGAGGCGCTGGCACATGGGGAGGGGTGGTGCTGGGGACACAGGCAGAGAAGGGGAGGGGAGGGAAGAGCTGTCTAAAGGCCAAGGTGATTGGCCCTTGAAGGTGGCAGTGGCTTGAACCCTTGAGCTACACATGGAGGGGCTGCTACCCTGCGAGGTTCTGTTCCTTCTGGCCTGAGCAGCTTGGAGGGTGAGAGAAGAGAGCCAGCGTGAGCAGAGGAGGGAGACGGAGAATATTTAGACTTTGCTGTGTGACAAATGACCAGATTTCTGGCCTCAAACAGCACCTGTGCATTAGTTCACAGCTCTCAGGTCTAAAGTCTGGGTGTCTGGTCTGTGTTCCCTGCTCAGGGTCTCCCGAGGCCAAATTCAAAGCATTGGCCAGTCTGGGAAAGAATGTGCTCCCAATCTCACCCAGCTGTCAAATTCTGGTCCTTATGGTCCCCATGTACTTCCAGCTGTCTGCCAGGGTGGGTCTCGGCTCCTGGAGGCCACCTTCTGGTCCTGGAACTCGGCCCCTTCATCTCAGACCCAGCAGCAGCTTCAGATTCGGCTAAAGCTGGAGGGTCTGCTTTGAAAGCATATGTATGGTTAGATTAACTCCGCTTGGTGGCCCTGATTTATGTCCGAAGCAGGTCCCACAGATACAGCAAGTGTGATCTGCCTGTATTCACAGTCCTAGTCAGGAGAGGGGAGACTCCTGGGGCCACGTCAGAATCTGGGCTTGGTGGGCCGGAGAGCGGGAGAGCGGGAGAGTGGCCGCCTCCTTCTGGGGGTGCTCAGCTGCCCTCTGTCCCACCCCTCAAACCACACATCCCCTCCCAAATGCTCCTGAGCAGCCTCCCTCTGGGTGTCAGACCCCTGGGACAAGGAAGCGACATCTTTATATGTAACTACCACTGACCGCAGTTGAACTCACCTTCAATTATGAATGGAGGTGACAGATTGTAGCAGCGTTTGGTTTCTGAGATGCTATCACTAAGAGAAAGCAGATACTTTCATCTCAGATGACAGTTGGTTCAGAGATTACAAAGTGTCATCACGCTCTCAGCCCACCATGTAGGCTCGATAAAGAAACACACACATCGTCCTGAATCACAAGCTTGTTCCCTGTTGTTGTAACGTGGTTGTACCCATCGCTTGTTCCCTTGTAACTGTTTCCCTCTCTGCATGATGTGGGACGATGACTTGACTATATAGTACAGAGAGTTTCTGCAGGGCGAACCCACTTCCCTAGTGTTCACATCTTAACATGACTGGTACCTTTCTCAGAACGGAGAGACCACGCTAGCGCACTGCCATCAGCCAGACACTGGCTGACTCCACCAGTCTCTCCATGGACGTCCTTTCTCTGTTCCAAGATCTGACTTGGGAAATCAGTTTGCATTTGATGTCATTGCATTTCACGTGCCCTGGGAACTTGGGGAGACATAGAGCACGAAGGTGATGGTGTCCTGTAGGTGCGGGACTTTTCAGTTTCGAACACCCCACTCCCACTAAGCTGCCTCTAGTCCCTGGCCAGACCCTCGGACAGGACTGTACGTGGTTGTCCCTGAAGCCTGGGGCCCAGCCTGGGGCTGCTCCGCACCCTCCTGTTCAGCCCCCAGCCCTCAGTCAGAGTGCCCCCAACTTCCTCCCAGAAGGGAGTGGGAGGAGGGGTTACAGATCTTGGTTTTCCAAGTATTGATCAATTGGGGTCATCTACCGTCTCTTCATATGAAACATTTGAATCCTGGGGATGGTGAGGGGATAGCATATGTCCAGTCTGGATTTTTTTTCCCCAGCTTTACAGAGATATGATTGACATATAACATCATGTAAGGTTAGGGTGTACAATGTAATGATTTGATGTATATACATGTAATGATGATGGATGCATTGCTAAATGATTACCACACAAAGTTGGTGAACACATTTGGATTTTTAATATGATATTTTTTATGAACCAATTTATCCCTCAAGGCTCAGCGAAAATTTAGTGACCTGATGAGCCCCCTTGATCCTTCCCTGCCTCTTGTCTCCCACACACTGGCCCCTCCCTGTCTGATGGAACCCCCTAGCTCTCTGCCCTCTTCAGGTGGGTCTGCATCACCCAGATCCTCTTGGCTGCCCAGCTCTGGAACAGAGAAACCTAAAGGAGCCATCAGGTCCAGAGAGGGTGGGAGAGGGATCCAGTCAGGCTTGGTGGAGGCCAGAATAGTTGGAGGGGCATCTGGGCTGGGGGCTGGCCACCAGCATCCTGGTGGTGCTCAGGGAGGTGGCGATCTAGGGCCTGACCAGGAGGACGGCCAGGAGGAGGCGGGGGTAAGGGAACTGACTCAGCTTGAATGAGCTTGGGGAGAAGCTGTGAACTGGGGGGTCCCACTCTGCTTTCCCTGGAGCCGTGGCCTGACGGCATGAAGGGAGGTGGGGAGGGGCCAAGGGAGGAGCAGGCTCTACGCTTTCTGTGGGAGGCTGTGGGGTTCTGGGGATGAGCACCTCACTCCTCCCCCAGAATGAGTCCTGGCCTCTGGACTGGGATTGGCAAGGACAGAGAGACTGAGCCCTCTGTTTCTTTCTGTCTGAATTCAGTGACCCCTTCTTTGCCCACTTGTTCCGAGTCTCCAAGTACATTCAACCAGTGAAAAGTCACCTGAGTGGATTTTCCTTCTGGTGGACCCTCTTTGTCTCTTTTCTAGTTCAAGCCAGGCTACTGGCAGCAGAAAAGAAGAAAGAGGGAACCCCATGAGCCCTAAGGGCCAGCTCCCTGAGAAAGGCTCCAAGACCAGAGCCATGCAGGACAAACCTTTCCCTAACGCTCCATCAGAAAATATTCCAGCATCCAGGAAAGATGCAAGACTTGGACAGAGAACATTCATGTACCCATAGCTCACATTTCACTCGGCCTGGTTTATTCCATGTCTAACCACCCCTTTATCCACCCAACTATTCATCTCACGCTTTTATATAGCCCTCAATCCATTGTGCCCCTGAACAATTTTATGGGGTAATCGTCAAGTAGACTTCAACATTTGTTTGCAAATCACATCCCCTGTGGCGCATCAAAATGTGGAACAAGTGGACGTGGAGCATCCTGGCTCACAGAGTGGAGGAACCAGAGCCTGTCAGGGCAGCCTCGCCTGGAGTCACAGCTCATCCCTGCTTGTGAATGGAAGCCCCCTCAGTCCCAGGCCAACTGGGACCATTGGCCCTAGCCCCATCTCACCCGCCAGTCTCTGAGGCCCCTCTGCTGGGGCTCCTGTGTACTCCGAGGTGTGTAGATTGGAAACCACTGGCCTGGCCCTCACAGTCACCTCTCTGGCCTGGCATTCTGCCCAGGCCTTCAGGACTGGCCACAGCAGCTCTTTCTTGGTCTGAGGCTGAAGGAGCCTGGTGAGTGACCGGCCGAGCCAGCCAGAGGGAGGTGAGAGATGGACTCCGAGCTATCGGAGGCACCATAGAAGCTGCTGAAGAATCCTGAGCCAGGGTCCTGGTTCTGCTCCACCCCGCCCCTGCCCTGTGTTCCAGCTGCTGCCTTCATGAGGCCACCTGGCTGCTCAGCTCTCAGGGCCCCTCCCTATGAGTCCTCCCGTTCATTGCAGAGGGTGTCATCCCAAACTCCCAGGTCACATCCTGCCAGTGCCGTGGGAGGTGGGGGCATGATGCTGGGCAAAGGTGGGAGGTAGGGACATTTGAGGTCATTGTGAAAAGCACCACATGGTGGAAACAGACAGCTGACCTCAGCCAGGGTCAGGCAGAGCCATCCACATGTGGCACATGGGCCGACATGGACAGCGTGATCACTGGGGCCAAAACAGGAATGTCTCAGTTGGAGAGGGGAGGGGTTTTGAGTAGAAACTGGCTGGAGCCGGTCGGGCAGGAAGTAGAGGTGATGATGTTCTGAAGGAGATCCGAGATCCGGGGACTTTTGCCCTCTGTTTTACAGGTGGGAGGTTCTCCGTGAACGTGTGGGCTGAGAGTGGCAGAGGGCACACAGCTCAGACACGGCCCACCTCCCCCACTGCCTCCCGCCACCCTCCCCTGGACATCGGACCTCAGCTGGGAGTGAGCAGAGCTGATGTATCTTCTCACCTTCTCTCACCCTGCCTGCTGGGTGCCCCCAAGAGCAGAGACCACTGACAGTGGCCTGCATGCCACCTCTCATTCCAAGTGCCCGCTTCCCCCGTCAGTCCCCGATCTTTCAACCCATGCTTTCATCCACCAGGAAGCCGAGCACCTAAGTCAGCACAGGGGTCCCCAAGAGGCATCAGAGGTGGCCCCCTGAAGTCTCCACTCAGAGCCATCTGTGCAGGGCAGGGTGAGGCCCAGGTCACAGAATACTTCCTGGAGGAAAGGCCTCACAGCTGGGTGACATCAGAGGGCTGCCTTTTCTGCAAACCTGGGGGGGCCCAGACTGTGGGGTGGGTGTGAGAGAACACTGGGCAGGATCAGGCCCGGCTGGGCACCCAGCACTCAGTAGCCTCTGCAGGTAGTGACGGATCATGCAGGGGAACCAGCCAGCCACAGTCACGTGCCACCCTGGGAGCGCAGACTCGGGCAGGGCCCTGGGGAGGTCTGTGATATCTGGCATGAGGTCATGGCTGGTTTTGGGCTCATCAAGGCATTGAGGCAGAGGATGGACAGGATGGAGAGTGTGTCCAGGAAGGAGGATCAGATACTGGGGCATGGATATGAGAGGGGCCTAGAAGGCCAGGAGTCTGGTCTGGAGCCTTCAGGCCTTCCGCAGGACAGGGGACACTGGGCATGGCCACCCACAGAAAGGAGGCTTAGCTCCACTTGGGCACCTGGCTGCAAGGTGCCGTGGACACTCCTTGGGGGAAGACAGGTTTTAACTCTTGAGAAATGTGCTTGATTCTGAAGGGGGAGCAAGCAGAGGACAGAGGCTGCCTGGTATGCCTGGAAATGGTGGGCAGGAGGGCAAGAGATGAGAGGACACCATACACGGGAAGACCTATGTTCAGGATTTCCAAGAAGTCGCCCTCTCCCCAGCCAGCTAGCCAAGTAAGGCAGAACTACGTACATGCTGCAGAGGGGAGGTGGGGAGGGTGATGGTCACACAGGAGGACAGGGGCACTGTGGGGGAGAGAGAGCACTCTGTGTGGCTGTGGAGATGCATGGGACAAAGCCCCACATCTGAGATGTGGGTAGAGACAGAGGAAGTGTGTGGAGAGGCTGAGGCTGCAGGAGGAAGGGGCCAGCTGGACAGATGCGCATTCTAGCAGGACCGCAGTAAGGAATGCTCTCTCTGGGTCGTCCGGTGGGGCATCTCCAGATGCTGAAGGGTGTGGGTTTTGTGCCTCCAGGCAAGGCAACCTTTGAAGATTTTGAAGACTAAGAGGGGAAAAATGATTGGATCTGATCTCTATTTCCAGAGGGCAGATTTGTTTCTCTCAGAGACAATGATTCCTGTTTCCTGTCATTCTCACCACAGCTGGATGAAATTGAGTTAGACTCAAAGTGGGACTTACTGAAAGTCAGCATCATGATGCAGGTGTGTGGTTTGCTGAGGGACACAGAAACCTTTGTCCCACCTCCTCAGGGGTCCTCAGCCTTCCCAGGGGAGAGGAGGTGCCAAACAAGAACCTCTGGGGGTCCAGCTGAAACATTTATAGAACTTCCAATGCCTTGGTTTCCCCACCAAACAAAGGAAGACCTTTCCACTTGGATCCCAGCGGAGCAAGCTTCCAGGCAAGTGGGGACCATACTGCCAGGCTGAGGGGCCGTTCTGGGGATCTGCTCCGCTCTGGGCCCACAGCGCACCACACCAGACGGCCCAGAGGAAAGAGGGGGCGCCCTGAGGGGCAGGAGAGAGCAAGTGAGGCCAAAGGCCTGAGCGAGCGTGGGCAGCTTCTCTGCACTACGAGAATCCGCAGGTGTCTGGGGAGTGTGTGAGAAGCCACAGGATGCTGTTCCTCTGGGACCACTGCACCCCGAGTGGTCCTCCTGGATCCACAGGGCCTCTCACGCCTTGGTCTTCACCTAAAAGTCTGCACAGCCCCTTCCCAGAGGCCCTGGAGAGCCTTTGTGATATCAGTGGTTGCTGCGAGCCAGGCTTCCACAGCCGGCCCTGAAAAGCAGCGGTTGCCACACAGTCACGCACATGGAGCATCCAACCAGGGGCGAAGAAAGCGCTGAGATGCGGAGGAGTTGAGCAGAGCTCTGCCGATGAGAGCCCATCCCCCTACCGCAGAGACGCATCCATAAACAGGAGGACCATGGGTCACGCTCAAAACTGGCCAACACGACCAGAGGTGGCAGGACCACGGGTCATCCGTCGGCTTGGATGAATATAACGACATGTCACCATGGGATTGGAGCCCCCAAAGGGACCTGGTGGTTCTTCCTCTTAAATCAAAGTGCAATCACATGTAGTAAAATGACCCTGCTTCAGTCGGTTTTGACACCTAAACACATGTGCAACCAACGCCTCCATCAAACACAGAACACTTTCACCACCCTGGACCAGTGTGGTCCAGTGGAACTTTCCACAGTGACCAAAATGTTCCATGTCTAACCATCCAACATGGTAGCCACAGGCCACACATAGCTGGTAAGGAACCAATTTTTTTTCTCATTCTTTTGTCATTTAGCTTAACTAAAATTACATAGGCATGTGGGGCAAGTGGGAACCATTTTGCAAAGCGCAGGCTGAGAAATGCTCCCTTGTGCACCACCCTGCCAGGGAGATCCCTGCCCTTTGCCTCAGCAGTCCGCTCCCCTCGATTTCCAAGTAGCATCACACTGCGAGGGTAAACAGGCTGTTCATCCATACTTCTATGAGTGCGTACTTGGGTGGTTTCCAAGTTTTTCTCTGATGATCACAGCCCTGTGACTATTCTTGAGCACATCTTATCGTGGACATATACTTTTACGTCTGTTGGGTAAATAGCCAGAAGCCGGCTGGCACGGCGGGAATGAGTTCAGTGGTGATTTTCGCCTGTGTGTTTTATCCACTGCTGTGCCTTCGGAAGTAGTCCTCCTCCCCCTGCCGCAGACCCAGCAGCCCCCGCTCTGGGCACCCATCGGCTGACCCAGTGTCACACTGTTTCCTCCGGCTGTGGTCTCTGCATTCCCAGACAGTTCCAGGGTACTGCTGTCTCCACCTTAGCAGAGCAGAGGGACCCTGCAGTTGTGCAGAGAAGCAAACAGCCCTCCATCGCTTCCTTTCTGTCAATCCATGTGCACATCTTGAGTTTTGTGCTAAGTCTCAAGTACAGGGTAGGGACAGACTTCCTCCAAGGTAGAAGCACCCTGGAATGCATGAGTGTCCGGAAGGAAAGGGCCTGCGTGCATCCTCCAAGGAAGGTTTACCCCAAGGCAGGCCTGGATGCTGCTCCTGTCTCGTGGGCCAGCAAGTCACCTCCTCCACTAACCAGGCCTCCTTGTCCTCCTCCCCCAGGTCCCTGGCTGTCGGGCCCCAGTACTCATCTCTGGGCACGCAGCCCATCCTCTGCGCCAGCATCCCCGGTCTTGTACCCAAGCAGCTGCGCTTCTGCCGGAACTACGTGGAGATCATGCCCAGCGTGGCAGAGGGTGTCAAGATCAGCATCCAGGAATGCCAACACCAGTTCCGCGGCCGCCGGTGGAACTGCACCACCATCAATGACAGCCTGGCCATCTTTGGCCCTGTGCTGGACAAAGGTACACACGGCACCCATCACGGCTTTCAGGGCAGATGCGGCAGCCCAGCGCTACGGGTGCAGCAGGGTCCAAGCCTGCTCCCCCATCAGTGGGGATGGGCACAGGCCACAAGCCACTCCATCGCTCCCTGCCTCCGTGCCTCACCTATGCCCAGGCGTGGGAGCAGCAGCTCCAGCAGGGGAGCAGTGCTGCACAGACCTCGTTACTGTACGAACTCCCGCGTGGGTCCTTTCCAACTCTCTCCTGCTCTGTAGGCTGCTCCTAGAGTTTGGGAAGGATGTAGGATCCTGCTTCTCCTTCCCCAAAAGGCAATTACGCAGTTGCACTGGGGTAAGATTAATCGTCGCAGTTTTTCTGTGGGAGCCAGGACTTCTGGCAGATCTTGGGGAGAAAATACAAACAAACAAAAACACAGGAAGGGAGAGGCTTGGGGACCACAGAGGCACACAGCAGAAGTTATCCCAGGTCCTGGAGGAGGACCTTGGATAATCCAAGGAGGTTATTTGGGGAAGGAGAGGAAGATAAGGAGGGCTGGGTGTTAGTTAGCTTTTGGTGAAGAGCAAATTGTCACAAAACATCATAGTTTAGACAATAATAACCGTATGTCATACATCCCAACATCTGCACACTGAAGTCCAGCAGCCCAATAGGCAGGGCTGGTCTCCGTGCCTCAGCTGGGTCCTCTGACATGTCTGGTAGCTGATGCTGCCATCAGCAGGAACACCCACAAGTGGTCTTTACACGTGGCCTGGGCTCCCTTAAATATGGTGGCTGAGCCCCTCTGGAGAGTAGGGAGGAAAGGAGGGAGAGAGAGAGAGAAAGTGGGAGAGAGGCTTCTTTCACTGAGCGTCAAGTTTTCAAGATGTATCCATCTGTAGCATACTTTAATGCTTTATTCTTTTTTATGGCTGTATTATATTCCATTGTATTGATGGATCACACTTTGCTTATTCAGTCATCTGTTGATGGGCCCTTGGGTTGTCTCGTACTTTTTGGCTGTTGCGAATAATGCTGCTGTGAGCATTTTTGTACAAGTATTTGATTGAGTACCTGTTTTCAGTTGTTCTGGGTATATTCCTAGAAGTGGAATTGCTCAATCATATGGTAATTCTATATTATGAGGAACCACGAAACTGTTTTCCACAGAAGCTTCATTTTACATTCCCACCAGCAACACAGGGTTCCAGTTTCTCCACATCCTTGCCAGTGTTTGTTATCCTCTGTCTTTTTCCCTTTAGCCACATCCCAGTGGGTGTGAAGTGATATGTCATGATTTTTATTTGCACACTGCTGGCTGATGATGTTGAGCAACTTTTAATCAGCTCATTGGACATCTAAATGTCTTCTTTGGAGAAATGTCTATGCACGTCCTTGACCCACTTTTTAACTGAGTTGTTTGTCTTTTTGTTGTCAAGTTGTCAGAGTTCTTTTTGTATTCTAGACACTAGACACTTATCAGATACACAGTTTTCAAATACTTCCTCCCTTGAATAGATTGTCTTTTCATTTTTGTGACAGTGTTCTTTGATGTACAGAAGTTTTAAATTTTGATGAAGTTCAACTTGCCTATTTAGATGTCATATGAAGTAAGCATTGCTTAATCTAAGATTTCAAAGATTTACACCTATGTTTTCTTCTAAGAGTTTTATAGTTTTACCTCTTACATTTAGGCCTTTGATCTACTTTTAGTTAATTTTTGTATATGGTATGAGGTAAGGGTCCAGCTTTTACATGAGGAAAACCAGCTATTTCAGTACCATCTGTTGAAATCTTTCCCTCATTGAATGGTCTTAGTGCCCTTTTAAGAAATCAGTTGTCCATGGATGTCTGGGTTTATTTCTGTACTTTCAATTCCATTCCATTAGTCTATGTGTCTGTCGTTCTGCTGGTATCACACTGTTTTGATTTCTGTAGCTTTGTAGTATGTTTTAAAGTTAGGTAGTGTAAGTCCTTCAACTTTATTTTTCTTTTCCAAGACTGCTTTGGCTTTTTTAAGATCTCTTACAACTCCGTATGAATTTTAGGATCAGTTTTTCCATTTCTGCAAAAAAAAAAAAGCTGTTGGGATTTTGATGGAGATTGCATTGAACCTGTAGATTACTTTAGGAATTATTGCCATCTTAACAATATTAAGTCTTCCAATCCATGAACATGGGATGTCTTCCATTTATTTAGGTCTTCCTTAATTTTTTTTCAGCAGTGTTTTGTAGTTCCTAGTGAATAAGTCTTGTACATCTTTGGTTAACGCATTCCTAAGTATTTTATTCTTTTTGATGATGTTATAAATGAAATTGTTTTCTCTTCAGATTATTCATTGATTTTATATAGAAGTATAATTGATTTTTGTGTTTTGATCCTGTGTCCAGCAACTTTGCTTAATGTTTTCACTAGTTCCAAGAGTTTTTTGTGGATTCTTTAGGATTTTCCATAAATGTCATCTATGAATAGAAACACTTTTGATTCTTGCTTTCCATTTGGATGCATTTTATTTCTCTTTCTTCTGGCTAGCACTTCTAGTACTATTTTGAATAGAAGAAATGAGAGTGGACACTCTTGTCTTTTGCTTGATCCTAGGGGGAACACTTCAGTCTTTCACTATTGAGTATATGATGTTAGCTATGGGTTTTTCATAACTGCCCTTTATCAAGCTGAGGAAATCTAGTCTGTAGAGTGGTTTTTATCATGAAAAGAGTGTTGGATTATATCAGATGTTTTTTCTGCATCAATGATGATGATCATGTGGTTTTGCCTTCATTCTATTAACGTGACATAGTATCATTGGTTGATTTTCTTACAGTGAACACCCTTGCATTCTTGGGATAAATCCCCTTGGTCACTAAAATCCTTTTAATATGCTAGAGGATTTGGTTTGCAAGTGTTTTGTTGAGGATTTCTGCATCAGCATTTATAACGGATCAATATCTATAGTTCCTTTTCTTGTGACGTCTGTGTCTGGTTTTGGTATGGGGGCAAAGCCCGCCTCATAGAATGAGGTAGGAATTGTTCCCTCCTCTTCTATTTTTTGTAAGAGTTTGAGAATGGTGGGTGTTGACTCCACTTTAAATGTTTGGCAGAATTCACCAGTGAAGGTCTTCTTTGTTGGGAGGTTTGAAATTTCTGATTCAATCTCTTCCCTTTTTATAGATCTGCTCAGATTTTCTATTTCTTCTTGAGTCCGTTTTGGTAGTTTGTGTGTTTCTAAGAATTTCTCCATTTCATCTAGGTTAGTCCTTCATTTCTGAAAGACAGTTTTGTCAGATGTAGAATTCTTGGTTGACAGTGTTTTTCTTTCAGCACTTTAAATATGATTTCCCACTGCCTTCTGGTCTCTGGTTTCCAATAAGAAACTGGCTCTTAGTCTTATTAAGGATCCTTTGTACATGATGAATCACTTCTTTCTTGTTACTTTCAAGATCCTCTCTTTGCCTCTATCTTTTGATAGTTTGATTAAAATGTCTCAATTTGGATCTATGTTTATCCAACTTGAAGTTTATTGAGCTTCTTGAAAGTATCTTGAATTTTCAAGATTTTTAAAAATCAAATTTGGAACTTCGGGGCTATGATTTCTTTACATATATTCTCTCTGTCCCTTTATCTATCCTGTCCTTCTGGGGCTCTCACAATGTGTTGCTACGTTTGATGGTGTTTCACAGGTCTGTTCATTTGTCTTTATTCCTTTTCTCCCTGCTCCTCAGACTGCATAATTCCAACTGAACTATCTTCAGAGTCACTGATTCTTTCTTCTACCTGCTCAACTCTGCTGTTGAAAACTTATAGTGAACATTTTATTTCCATTACTGTCCTTTGAGGGTAGGTGGGGCCTGATAGTGTTTGTTCAAGTGGTCAGGGCTCCCCAACATCAGGCAGTCATGGTCATGCCCCTCCAGGTTGGCCTGTGTTCTCTAGAAGCAGGAAGGGGCCAGGGGAGAGTCATGCCCTGTGACCTTGACTAGCAGGTCAGCTCACTTCCTGGAGCATTAGCGTCTCCATCTATAAAATGGAAGAATAATTGCCACTCAGCCAACTTTACAGAGCTGCTGGCTGGGGTAATTACACAGCAGCTCCTGCGGGGATGGCCGCTGCCATGCGTGGGAGAAGTTAGGACCACAAGGTGATGTGCACATTGAGTGTGTGTGGGCATATGTGTGTGAGTGTGTGCAAGTGTGTGTGTGTGCATGCATGCCCATGTGTGTGACTGTGTATGATACAAGGGCACGTGGGGTCATGTGTGTGCATCTGTGTGAGTGTGGGCATGTGTGTGTGCATGTGTGCATGTCTTCACACACCTGTGTGTTCACATGTGCCTGCCTATGTTTTCATGTTGATGTGTGTGGTGTGCACATATACGTATGTACGTTTGTGTGGTGCAGTTGCCACCCGTACAGGTCCCATGCTGTGCCATGGTCAGTGGTGGTGTGGGGCAGGGAGATATGTTCATTATTTGCACAATGACCAGGAGGGCCCAGACAGGCTCATGGTGCTGTCTGGGTTCCTGAGTCTAGAGCCTGATGGGGGTGTCTAGGGTTCCCACTCCCCCAGGTAAGAAGTAATGTCAGGGATTTGGGGAGAAGGCAGAAGCCAGTCTCACCTGAGGAGGCTGCCATCTTGGTGGTGGAGGATGTCTCTGTCTGGTGGGGGTCTGGCTCCACCTGGAAGCCAGAGAAGGAAATGTGGGCTTATTTCTGGGCTCTGTTCTACCCCATTGGTTCATTAATCTGTCCCATGCCCAGGTCACACTGTCTTGATTACTTTGGCCCTGAAGTAAGTTTTAAAACTAGTAAGTGTGAGTCCTCCGACTTTGTTTCACTTTTCCAAGCTTGTTTTAGCTATTTGAGACCCCTCACTCTCCCGGATAGATTTTGGAATCAGTTCATCAACTTCTGCAAAAAAGCTTGATTTTTTAGGGATTGCACTGAATCTGCAGAGCACTTTGAGGAATATTGCCGTCCGAACAATTTTAAGTCTTCTGATCCATGAACATTGGATGTCTTTCAGTATATTTAGGTCCTCAACGTCTATCAATAATGTTTTGCAATTTTCAGCATACAAATCTTATATTTCTTTTGTTAGATTTATTCCTAGGCATGTTTTCTTTTTGATGCTATTATAAGTGGAATAATTTTCTTAATCTCATTTTTGCATTGTTCATTGCTGGTGTATAACAACACAATTGATTTTCAAATACTGATCTCATACTCTGTAACCTTACTGAAAGTTTATCAATTCTAATAGATGTTTCATGCATTCTTTAAGATTTTCATGTCATTTGCTAATAGAGACAGTTTTACTTCTTCTCTCCAATCTGAACATCCTTTATTTTTTTTTTTTTTTTGCTTGCTTAGTTGCCCTGGCTGGAGCCTACAGGACAATGTAGAATAGCAGTGAGCAGAGCAGGTGCCCTTGATTTCCTTCTGATGTTAGAGGAACATCTTTCAGGGCCCATGCTGTTCTTAAATTTTA
Source organism: Vicugna pacos (assembly GCF_048564905.1). NCBI lineage: Eukaryota > Metazoa > Chordata > Mammalia > Artiodactyla > Camelidae > Vicugna > Vicugna pacos. Next base: position 2,254,196 of record NC_132989.1, read on the forward strand.
AAGATCTAGGTGTGAGGATCATCCTTCACAAAAATAAATAGATTAAAAGAGAGAGTTTTGATATAATGTCTCTCTCAATTCTTTGAATTTTGTCTGAGTTATATGTGCCAAAAATCACACAAGGATCTACTATCAAAAAGTTTTTAAAGTTTGTCAGCTCATCATTCAACTGGGTCCTCCTTCATTCTGTGGAAGCAAGAAATTGGAAACACCTGATATGCATAGGACTTGGTGGCCTAATCTTTATAGATGACCCCTGGGATAGACATATACCAAGAAGACTGGGAGTTTCTTCATGGGTCAGTTGGGATATGGGGGGTCCTGGCAGGAGAGGTGGGGGGAGAAGCAAGGATGAAGGCAAGGATGCCAGCAAGGATGCCTTGGAAGTACCTGTGCTGTTCTAAGTGTCCTGCTCTGTTTCTGTGCACCTCTAGGGATACTTGGTCCCGCCCTGGAGACCTTTGGGGCACAGCAGGTACACACAGCAGGCACAGATGGCAGACCCAAGGTGTGCTCTGGCACAGGATGGGCACTTTATAAGGATGTGCTGAGTGAGTGACAGAGGGATGAGCACATATGCCTGAGAGTGCCCATGTGAGTGGGCTTCCCTGGGGAGGGTCTTAAAGGGTTTTCTCTCTTTCTTTAAAACATGTATACAGTGCTTTGGGGCTGTGTGTTAAGTGTTTTACACACAGCATCAAATCACATCCTAACAACCCATCCAATAGCCAGCACTATGGTTACAAGTAAGGAAACTGAGGCACAAGAAAGGGGCCAGACCAGGACTCCTGAGGGTGTGCCAGCCTGTGTATTGGTCTGTAGGGGCTCTCCAGGGGACAGCAGTCCCTACAGGTGCCCAGGGCCTGCCCCAAGGAGCAGACAAGCCACTAGATTCTGGGCTGGGGGCCCAGGGAGTTCCCCCTCCTCCTCTGCACTCCATCACTTCCTCGAAAGCCTCTCAGGTGGAGTCCAGACACCAGCAGGCCTCTGGGACCCTCATGTGGCCTTGGTGTCCCAGCCTCCCTCTCCCCGCATGCCCACCCTTCCTGTGTCCACTCTCCCCCATGTCCTCCCTTCATGTCTGCTCCCCTATGTCCATGCTCCTTCCTCTGCCCTTTGCTCCCTCTGCCCCCAACACCCCTGCCTGGTCTCTCTCCCTCCCTCTTCCCTTTTCAGCTGAATGAAAGTCATCTCAGCTCCCCCACGTCCTCACCACTTGGTCTAATGGGAAAGAGGAAGCCCCTTCTCCCCCCTCACTTGCCACGGGGCTGAGAATTGGCCGGATTCATTGTGGCGCAGAGCTGAATGGCCCGGGAGGAAGGAGCCTGCCAGGTGCCCCAGAGAGAGGCCAGCTCTGCGAGGTCATTGTGGAGGCCCCTGCCTGCCCACCGGGCCACACTCGCAGTAATCAATCTGATTGGATTAGGGTCAGGGCGACCCTAATCGTGTCAGAGGTCACTCAGGCTTTGTGGCAGGGCCCATGGGGTGCTTGGCCACCCCTGCTGAGGCGGCCTAGTTGAACAGAGCTTAACGCCGCCCGGCCAGCTGAGGAGAGGGGCCCAGCCCTGTGTGGACGTGTGCAAGCATGTGCGTGTGTGAGCACGTGTTGGGGTAGGGGTAGGGGGATGTGAGGGAGGATGTGGGGAAAAGAGCTCATACCTCCTACTTCCAGCTCACACACACACACACACACATACACACACGTGTACCGCCATCTGCCTGGCCTGGGGCTGGGGACTGGGTTGGCCACGTGGACCCCTGAGAAGCTGTCAGCAAGGAATATGGGGTTGGGTGACAGAGGCGAGCCCAGGCTCAGAAGAAGTACCACTCTTTCTTCCCGTGGCAGCAGGACCATTAACCTGCCTTGGGCAGAAAGCATTTGAGGAATTTTGAGTGCATAAAGGCTGGCACAGGATTGCAGCTTATCTGTCCCTCCAGGCCGGCCGCTGGACACCTGGAGCGCCTGCTTTCCCTGAGAGCTGGCCGATACCCACTCTTAACCCCGGATGAGGTGAAGGGGTGGGGAGGCCAAAAGGCAAGGAAGGCAGGTCCCAGAGCTCAGTGCCTCAGCAGACGGGCCTGGAGGAAGCCCAGCCAGGACCACGCCCCTGGGGAAGCACAGAGGGCACAGCAATCCAAGGTCCGGGCTGGTGGGTTTGTGGATGGCACATGACTTTGCGGGGACCTGGGTCTCAGCTGGATGGGGCATTTGCACCTTAGAGAAACGGAAGCGGCCAGAAGGGGGTGAGTCAACCACAGAGGGGAGCAAGGACCTTGATGCTTCTCCTGTTGGTGCCCCCAGCTTCATCATCAGTGACCCCTAGACACGGCCTCAGCCTGTATCCATCGCTATTTTAGTGCCCTCGGTACAGGCAGAGCCAGGAGCTCTGGGCCACAGTGGCTTCCCTAATGAGGAGACTGGGGGAGCCACCCAGCCCTGCCTCTGATTCCAGCACGTGTGCCTCCAAGGCTCCTTAGGGGTCTCAGGCCCTGGAGGACACAGGGCCTGCCCATCTGCACCCCAGGCGAGCATTCCCAGTGGTTCCCAGTGGCAAAGGGGGCCTAGTTGCTGGTAGAGGTGGGCTGACCCTTGCTGTGGTGTCTGCACCTGGACCTTGCCCACAGGGTGGCTGAGTTTGGGGCCCTGGCTGACCCCCTCAAAGCATGTCATGCCATAGTCCTGGTTGGTTACCCTGGGGCAGGGTCTGTGGGTGCCAGCTGAGGTCTCAGCAGGATGAGCACCTGCCCTGTCCCCCTAGACGGTGCTCATCCCCTTGCAACCTCCTGCCCGTGCCCCCGGACAGCCCTGGGACAAGCACGTGCATCTGCCTGCCTTCTTCCCCCCGTTCTCCATGGGGGGATGGGCTGGGGGGGAGCAGGTGGGGGACAGCGCAGGGTGTCCCCTCCCCGGCAGAACCCCTTCCCTTGGCCGGGCTCCAGGGGGTGGTCTGTCCGCCTCCCTGTGTGTCCGGCCTGGTCTGCGGAGGGCCAGCATGCAGGCACGGGGCTGGGGCAGGGCAGTCAGGACGACACAAGCCTCAGGGCTTAGGAGGGGTCAAAGAGAAGCAGGGGCCCTTGAGGGAACCCGCATCCCCGAATCCAGGTTGCAACCCCTGACCCCCATCGGAAAGTGTTTCGGTTCACGGTGGCTGGGGGGCTCCAACTGTCTCTGCGGCCTCCCCCGTATATCATTAACTCTTCCCAGTTGGGGAGGTGTGTAAAGGGGCCAGGAGAGACCCTGGCGACACCCTGCCGTGCCCGGCTCAGAAAACAATGTCCCTGCTACGACGACAAGATTAAGCACAAGAGAAAAGTGAAAATGCTGCTGGCGATTCACACGCCCTCGGGAGTGCTGTGTTAAAGCGTGTGAATAGTGAGCTCCCCTCGCGCCCCAGGCCCCTGGGCCGTGCATACCTCCCGGTTGCTATGACTGGCTTGCTATGGCCTAATCGCCGACGAGGGGGAAATTCATATAAAATATCGCAGGCCATTGTGGGCCTAACGCGGCGTGACAGTGGCTCACAAAGCCAGATTCATTAGCCCCAGCAGGTAATCAGGACGCCGGCCGTGCTGGCGGCCGGGCAGTGTCAGGGGCCGCAGCGACAGTGGGGCGCAAGCCGCATTCCGCTCTCAGGTGGCTCCATCCTTTGTGCAGGACGGGCCAACAGGATTACCAAATACCATTGCCCATTGCGACACCCCCTCCTGGCCGCCCCGCTAGCTCTGAGACCCGGGAAGGTGGGCTGTGTGGGAGAGGGGGAAGTTGCTGGCTGGGGGCTCTGGCTGGTCTTCCATCTGTCCCTCCTTCATGTTGGGCATTGGTAGGGAGACGAAGTGCCAACCCCGAGCGCTCTACAGTCTCCCTTGAGGCCTCCGTGGGCTACGGGGGCAGACTCAGGGCGTTTGTGACCTCTCTGCACCTGCGCAGGTGCTGCAGGAGCCGCTTGTCTGCTTTGTGAGGTGGCAGCCATCCCTGGACCTGCCTCTCTGCATCCTCTCCCTCTTACAGCCCCTCACCTGTCAGGTGGGCAGACACCCCAGGCCTGGCTCAGGGAGGCCGTGTGGTGCCTGAGAGGGAGCCACAGCTGCTGCCCCGGAGTGTGCGCTCGGGATCAGACACGTGTGAGGGCACTGCGTTCTTGCTGCGTCCCACCAGTGGTGTTCTGTGAGCAGGTGGGAGCAGAGAGACGCCCCTCAGAGGTCCCCATGGAGCTCAGTGCCCGCAGGAGCCATTTGCTCTGCCCCGGCCTCTCTAAAGGCCCATCGAACTGTGAGCACCAGCATCTGCCACGAGGAACTCCTTACCAGGAACATTAGTGGGAGGACTCACAAAGGGGCCTAAGCTGAGTGGGAAGCAAGGCTGTGGGATGGGGGATCTGCCCCACACACCTGACAATGGAGAAGCTTCCCTGCAAGGTAGTGAAGCGGTGGGGCTGGGGCTAGGGTGCAGGACTCCCCACCCCGGGCGGGTGATTGTGGTTGCAGCCGTGGTCCTAGATGGGTTGGAGGGGGCGCTCCATGGAGGCAGAAGGGCCTGTCTCATGGCTACACCCGCTCTGCTGACCAACCTCAGTGCCAAGGCAGGAGATTTGGCCCCAAGGTCAACAGTATCCAAGGAAGAGGTGGAGCCTTGGGTCTCAAAGAGCCACAGGGGAGGCACACCCAGGTGAGGGAGGGCTGTCAGTCAGGCCAGAAGTCAGCCAGGAGGAGGCTCTGACAGGCAGGTCCTACAAGGAGGAGGTCACACCGCACCCTGCCCCAGGCTGAGTCCCAGATGACAGCAGCTAGGCCCTCGGGTCCCAGTCTCTGGGGACAGGGGGCCTCACTTCACACAGGGGCCAGGACAGAGTTTCACAGTCCGCTGTGGGAGCCCGGGGCAGGAGGACTATGTGAGGCCCTCCATGTTAGCCCCCTCCACGTCCCTCTGAAGGGGGGGTGTATCAGAGACCACCCTCCTCCCCAAAGTGAACTTCTCCCCTCTCCCTGCGGGAGCCTGTCCCTGGGCCTCCCTCCCACATGCCTCCTGGGTCTGGCCACCTTCCAGAGGAGGGGGGCTTAGGGATCTAAGACCTGGGAGCCTGGGGGTTCAGCATCAGAACCACCAGGGAACCCTTTACAGATATAGCGGCCCCCCCACCCCAAAACTGTGGCCCTGGGTGGGTTTGCAGTGACCACTGCTGGGGCAGCCCCCGACACCAGGTTACCTGAAGAGCTTCCCAAAGGATCCATCTGGGCGGACCCGACAGACAGAACGTCTCGGGAGCTTGATCTCATTGGTCAGTGGTCGTATCTGAACCACAGTTCCCTTCCAGGAACTTCCACTGCCCGGGGTCACACTCATTCCTCAGAAAAGCGCTCAGTGCCCCCTTAGGCCAATGGGCTTGTCCCAGGAGCCTTGGATCAGCTCCTCCTTCTCATCCAGCGTCAGCCCCCCACAGCCTTCCCTCCCAGGAAAGGACAAATAGGCCTCTCCCTCTTCCCCGTGGCGGGGAGGTGTGGGACCCAGCAGGGCAGATGGGCGCTCCACCACCTGAAAGCAGCAACTGTGGGAACAGTCTGGTGGCTGCGGGACCCCCTGCTGGGGGTGTAGGTGCCTCTCCTACAACACCCTGTCTGGACTCAGCTCTTGCTGCTGGGCAGCCGGGGCCTGGGGCTGACATTCTGAGCCTCCGCACGTCTCTGGGGCTGAGCGGACCCATAGCGGCAGCTCAGCAGAGAGGAGCTCCCCTCCTTCTGTCTGGGCCAGTTCTCTCAGCAGTGAAAAAAGGATTCGCGGGGCCCAGGACAGGACGGCCTCCAGGCAGTACTCTCCTGTCAACCCCTGATGAAATGGCCCCCTGGGTGATGTCCCTGAGGGAAGGCCAGCCCTGGGACAGAGGCTTCAGCCTTCTTGTCCACTTAGAACAGAGCCAGTGCTCAGTAAATCATTGCAAACCACTAGCTTCGTGGTGAAATGTCAAAGATGAGGTCCTTGGAAGGATTTTTTTCTTAACTTTCTTTGGCATACAGGACTTTGGAAATGTGTACTTGTTTAATGTTAAAAGGTCCTTTTCTGAAATTGTGATGGTCCTTTCTTGTCTGTCTTATTCTCTCAAAAAAGTAACAACATTTTGTAGTCCCATTTCCGTCCCCACATGATCTCCATACTTGCCAAGCCCATAAAATACAAATCTGGAAACAAGATTTGTTAAGATCCCTCTGATTCTAAAATTCGGAGACCCAGAGAGGTGAAGTAACTACCAAAGCCTGTCTCACATGTGACGCTCAGCCTCTTCACTAGGGCTGCTCTGGCCTCAGCAGCAATGGATCCTTGCCAGGCACCTCTCCCTGCCTGCCTCCAAATGCCCAGCTGTTGCTAAATACTACTCCTCACTTGCCCCAGACTCTACCTCTATCTCTACCCATCCATCCACCCACCCACCCACCCATCTACCCATTCATCCATCCATCCATCCACCCACCCACCCACCCATCTACCCATCCAACCATTCATCCATCCATCCATCCATCCACCCATTCATCCATCTATCCACCCACCCACCCACCCACCCTTCTATCTATCCAACCATTCATCCATCCATCCATCCATCCATCCAACCATTCAGCCATCCATCCGTCCGACCATTCATCCACTCACCCATCCACCCACTCTCCACCATTCACCATTCATCCATCCATCCCAGGCCTGACCCAGAGCTCATGTTGCCAAGCCTGCTGTGTGTCCATGTTCCCCCTATTCTCATCCCCATGATCTATAAGTTCCCAAAGGCAGGTGACTCAGCACAGCCCAAAGCAAAGAACCTGATTTGCAACAGCAGAGCCTCCCATTAAAGGAATGCAAGGATTCCTCTGGTTCATCCTCCTTCACAGTGCAGGGATTTCTTCCACCTAACAGTGGGTCACACAGTTTATGCTTAATTATCACCAGCATGGGGAGCTCCTTCAACTGTCAGAAAGCCTGAGTTGTTAGAAATTTCATCAGATAAAGCAGCAATCCACTGTCTTGCAGATTTCTTACCTTGGTTCTTGAGAATGGGCACCTTGCCTTTTACTTATCTTTTATTCTTAGTTGTGAGCCTAATGTGGTACTCATAGACTCTCAGGTCCTGAATGGATGGGTGGATGCACTGGTGGATGGATGGATAGATAGATGGTGGATAGATGGTAGATGGATGATGGGTGGGTGGGTAAGTGGATTGAATGGATGAATATTTGGTAGATGGATGAAAAGAAGGCTAGATCATTGGCACTTAGCATTGACTCAATAAATAATTGCTAATGAGACAACATCAGGTTTCTGGGGAAGATTATTTTCCTGCTAGAAGATGCTTTTCTTACACGAGATTGCCTTTCTTCTTCCTTTTTCCAACCCCTGATCACAGTGTGGGAATAAGAGTCTTCTGGGCTGGAACAGAGCAAGCTAGAGGATGTTCAAAATGTTCATGCAGGCTCTACCCCAGCAACTTGGCAAACTGGCACCATTGGTCCTTAAGCACCCCTCCCATAGCCTACACCCACTCCTCCTATCTTGACCTCTCGCAGCCCATTCAAAAGAAGGGATTTTGCTGGTGACAGAGATATTTCCAGTCTCACCTCCAAGATGTAATTCCCTTCCCAAGGGCAGGGTGGTTCCCCGTTTCCCTCCTTAGCCGCCTCTGTTGCATAAACAGAAGCCGAAAACTCTAGAAAGCTGCTGTCTGTGGCTAAAAACTTCGCTGTAATTGGGGCAGCTGCTGGGCTTCAGGCCCTGGTATGAGTCCTGGCTGTGCCCTCCCCACCCACGACCTCAGAGGAGCCCTGTCTCCCTTCCTTTGTAAGCTGAGGCTACTCCAGGCCGTTGGTCATGACCTTCTTGGTTCAAACCCCTGTGGAACTCTGATAAGAGCAATGGATCCTCTATTCAAAAAAAACAAAAAACAAAACACACACACACACACACACACACACACACACAAGTTTTCAGGCATGCCCTGGCATCCCTGCTCATGATTTGAGAGGGTTGTGAACCCCCAGAAGCCTACCCGTGGATTCCTGAGTTAACCCCACCACTGTGGGATGTCAGCTGGGCATTCTGGCTGTGTTCCTTCTGCATGGCCTCAGGATGTATTTAACTTCTCCTTTGAAAATAATTGTAGACTTATAGAAACTGCAGGAATTCAGATCCCCTCCCAGGCCTCCTCCAGTGCTGACATCACACAAACTCAGCTATATCCATTTAAACTAAGATTCATCGCTACTAACTCCAGACTTTACCCAGATGTTGCCCATTTTTCCACCTTATCTGTCCAGGATCCCATCCCAGGTCCTTAGGCTCCTTAGCCCATCCCTGGCCCTTTGTGCCTTAAGGCTGGGAGGAGCTTGGTCAGGCCTTTGAGTTTGTCTGATGTTTCCTGATGATTAGATGCAGGTTATGCATCTTTGGTGAGAAACGTCTCAAAGGAGGAGGGGTGTCCTTGGAGCATCGTCTCAGGAGGCTTGTGGTGTCCATCCGTCTGTCATCTGTCCCACTGCTGATGACTGCAACCCAAACTTCTCTGATAATTTGGGGTCTACCAGATTTCTCCAATGCAGAGTTTCAGGTTTTCCCTTTGTGATTGATCAATATCTCTGGGAATTGCTTAAAGACCTATGCCTTCAATTTTAAAAGGGACTTTCTTTGCCAGAATGAACCGTATTCACGTTCTTCTGGCCCATGGTCTTTGCAAAGGCTTCTTTTCCTCATGAGTGAGTTGAAGGCTGGCTTCAAGGTGTCCTTAGACTTTGTGAGGAGCCCCCCTCATTTGGCTGAAGAGGAAATTGAGGCCCACAGGGCAGAGAGACATGTGAAGGGTCACACAGCAGGTTGGTGACAGAGCAGGGCAGGAATGAGTTCTTTTTCCACCAAGTTCAAGGGGGAGCACCCCTCCCAACCCCACACACCCTTCCCCTCAAGTGTGTCTGGCGGCCCTGGACTGTTTGCCTGAGCTCGATAAGCAGAGATCTCCAAGCCCTGTTCAGGGTAGGGCAAAGCCCCAGGCCCCCTTTCTCTCCCTTTATCTCAGAACCTGGGGAAAGGGAGGTGGGGTGGGGCTGGAGGAGTGGAGGAAGGGGCAGAGCAGAGGCAGGGACAGAGGCAGGATCCTCCTGTAAGAGCTAGCCAGCCCTAGGCCCTGGGGGACAGGCTCAAAGGGAGTTGGGGGAGCATATTCAGGCCTTGGAGAATCTGAGCCTTAAGATGGACCACCAGAGTGGGTGCTTTGAGAGAGGTTCCAGGTTGTGTGCAGTGGATTCCAGGAATGCCCAAGACATACTGGCTCTGCTCTGCCCTGGGACGAGGGGTGAGAAGACCCCAGGCCACCAGCTAACAGCCCCTAATCCAGGGTCATTGCGTAGACAGGAGGGGTGGCACCAGACTGGGACCCTGAAGTGGTGAGAATCAGGAGGTGAGCCCACCCTCCGAGGAGCTGGAGGTGCGGGACAGCCTGAGTCCTTGAGAAGACAAAATAAGGGCGGGGGTTCTGCTGAGCGGAGGGACAAGAAGGAAAAGGGTCTGTGTCCATGCCAGTATTTATTTATGGGTGCCTTGGGCCCGCAGAAGGTGGCTCCAGGCCTGCCTGCAACTGATCAGCTGTATTATAAAAGGAAAATGGGGCAAGGACTTCAAGTGTCTTGAGGAGGCAGCTACCTGGCTGATTTTGGGGAAGGGGACAGTGAGAGGAGCTGTCTTGAATTTGTTCAAGAGCAATCTAGGTAGGGAGGGCCAGAGAGCCAGGACCCGGGGCGTGGGCCTGCCCAGGTGGGCTCAGACCCTTCTGGACTCCCTGCCCCAGCTCAGGGCCCCTGCCCTCTCCTCTGATCAGGCCCTTGCTCCCAAGCCGCCATCTGTGGGATGAGCCTGAGGCTCCGGATTAGAAACAAAACCTGCACGGGACACAATCTCCACCTCAGGGAACTTTCAGGCCGAATGTGTGTAGGAGGGCGCTCCCAGTGCCTGGGACCCAAAGAGCTCTGCTGGGCATGGACTGCGCCCGGACTACACGGCCAGGACCCTGGCCTGTGCCCTAAAGAGCAGAGATGGGGACACAGCAGATGCACATGAGCAGAGAAGCAACTGGAAAGAACCCAAGGAAAGGATGAGGGCTGAATGTGGCTGGAGGCCAGGGAGTGGTGGACAGGGCTGAAAGGGCGTCCGGTGGATGCGCAGGAGTCAGCCTGAGTGTGAGTCAAGCAAGGACACAGTGGCAAGAAGTAGAGAAGGGGCTGGGCAGGGCCAGATGGGCACTGGACAAAACGATCCTCCTGTGTGTGTGTGTGTGTTGTGTGTGTGTGTGTGTTTGCTTGTATATGTGGGTGAGTGTGAGAGCGTCTGTGTGTGCATGTCTGTGTGTATGTGTATGGTTGGGGGAAGATGGAAGCTGGGGGTGCCAGTCCCAACTAAGAACTTCTGGTACAAGTGAAGGATGCTGCGGACTGGACTCATGGCGAAGGACCAGGAGGGGCAGGAGGGGCCAGGGTCACTTCGGGAGGCCAGGGCAGCCTTCAGACTCGGGCAGTCCCCAGCCAAGCCTACAGTGGGAGGCTGATAGGGAAGAAATGGGGAGTCCCTTTCTGGACTTGTGGTTGGGTGTTTGCCACCTGGAAGTTTCCAGAGAGCAATGAGAGTCCAGGCCTATCAGATTACACAGGACCCACGATACCCCCAGGCCCTTATCCTCCACCCACAGCGGATCATAGCTTGGTTCCCTTGAAGAAATGTTTGCACACACTCCGCAGGTATGATATATTCATTCATTCTGTCTGGAGAATCCTGGCTGGTGCTCCACCCTCTGCAAAGTCCAGGCTGTCCCCCACATGCTCTGCACATCCCTCTAGTCCTGCCAGCCCACCCCCTCCCCTGCTGGGGCCCTGCTCTTGTGGATTCCCCCATGCAGAATACCCCTGCCCCGTGCTTTCACTCTGTCAACTTCCTGCCTGTCCTTTGAGATCAGCTCCTCCAGGCCTCTGTCTACCAGGCTAGGCCCTCCCCAACCCAGCAACCCCCTGCAGCTGGCCTCTTGCAGGCAAGCCTCCCTTGACTCCCCTACATGCCTGTCTGATCGAGATCAGCTCCACCTGCTTTCTCCCCAAGCTCCAGCCATCACCTTCTGAACTTCTGCAAAACCAATATCACGTTCCCTGACTCAGTTTCTCCATTTGTGGAGGGGCCCGGCAGCTCCAAAGCCAGCCCCTGGGGTCAGTCATGGCCTGGACGCAATTCCTGGCAGGCATCCTGCAGCTCCCAGGCCCGAGCATGTAGGGGCAGCACGGAGTGAGGAGGCACTGGTCTTCAGAAAGTTCCAGAGGAGGCAGCCCTTCAGCTGGGCCTCTCAGTGCCTGGTGTCCGAAGCAAAAGAGGGTGTGCAGACAGAGAAAGAGGCACAGGTGGGCGGTATGTGGGCCAGGAGCCACGCTCTGGGCTGAGCTGTCAGGCTGCTGGAAGCTTCCAACCGAGACATCTGGGCAGGAGTCTTCAACATGGGCTGTTGGGACATGAGCAGGAGGCTTTTTTGTCTGTCTTTTTATTAATCGGTTTGACTATTTTGAGATTTATCCACACTCCGTTCCCTGCTATATGCTAAATAGAATTCCATTTTATGGCTATACCACAACATTTTAATTGAAATATAATTGACATATAACCTTATGTTAGTTTAGACGTACAACATAATGACTCAATATTTATGTATATATTGTGAAATGATCACAGCAATAAGTTTAGTTAACATCCACCACCCCACACAGTTACAAGATTTTTCCTTATGATGAGAACGTTTATGACCTTCTCTCTTAGCAACGTTCAAATACAGTACAGTACTTTTTTTTATTGAAGTATAGTCAGTTTACAATGTTGTGTCAATTTCTGATGTACAGCATAATGTTTCAATCATACATGTACATACATATATGTGTTTTCATACTCTTTTTCATTATAGGTTCCTGTAAGACATTGAATATAGTTCTCTGTGCTGTTCAGTATAAGCTTGTTATTTGTCTATTTTATATATAATAGTTAGTATCTGCAAATCTTGAACTCCCAATTTATGGCTTCCCAATCCTTTTCCCCACGGGTAACCGTAAGGTTGTTTTCTATGTCTGTGAGTCTGCTTCTATTTTATAAATAAGCTCATTTGTGTCATTTTTTTTTTAGATTCCACATTTAAGTGATATCATATGGTATTTTTCTTTCTCTTTCTGGCTTACTTCACTTAGTATGACAATCTCCAGGTCCATCCATGTTACTGCAAGTGGCATTATTTTATTCTTTTTATGGCTGAGTAGTATTCCATTTTATATATAAATCTCACAACTTTTTTATCCAGTCATCTGTTGATTGACATTTATGTTGTCTCCATGTCTTGGTTATCGCTAATAGTACTCCATTGAATATTGGGGTGCATGTATCTTTTCAAATTAGAGTTACCTTTGGATAGATGCCCAGGAGCGGGAATGCTGGATCATAGGGTAACTCTATTTTCAGTTTCTAAAGGAATCTCCATCCTGTTTTCCACAATGGCTGCACCAAACTACATTCCCACCAGCAGTGTAGGAGGGTTCCCTTTTCTCCACAGCCTCTCCAGCATTTACCATTTGCGGACTTTTGAATGATGGCCATTCTGACTGGTGTGAGGTGATACCTTATTGTAGTTTTGATTTGCATTTCTCTGATAATTAGTGATATTGAGCATTTTTTCATGTGCCTATTGGCCATTTGTATGTCTTCATTGGAGAATTGCTTGTTTAGGTCTTCTGCCCATTTTTGGATTGGGTTGTCTGTTTGTTTTGTTATTAAGTTGTATGAGCTGTTAATACAATATTGTTAACTCTAGTCACTGTGCTATACATTACATCCCCACGACTTTTTATTTTATGCTACAGTTTTCCATCCTTTCACCTGTTGATGGGTATTTTGGAGCAGCCAGTTTGGGACTATTACAAATAAAGCTGCAGTGACATTTGCTTCCTGATCTTTGCCTAGACACAGGTTCCTCCAGGGTAAATACTTCAGAAACAAATGACCAGGTCGTAGGGTAAGTGTATGTTCTAAAGAAGGTGCCAAACCGATTCGAAGGGGCAGCACCAGTTTCCTTCCAGCCAGCAGTGTACAGGGTTCTGATTTCTCCACATCCTCACCACCACTGATTATGATCTGACTTTCTGATTACAGCTGTCCCTGTGGTTCGCCATGACAAGTGATGTCCAGTTTTTTCTTTTTCTTGGGCTCCTTGGCCCTCAGGATACTTTCTTTGGTGGACGCTCTCCCTCCTCCTTGGGTCCTTGCTTCAGGACGCAAGCTGCTATCGCATCTCAGCCAGGCTTCCCCGACTCCCATTACCGATTACCGATTACCGAGGTGTGAGTCTAGCCCCCCACGCCCACCATGGGCGCCCAGGACCCAGCCCGAGAAGAGGCAGCCACGCCCCTACGCCCAGCCCCACCATCCCGCCCTGCCAGGTCCTGCCAACCATGTCGCGTCATTCCGCAGCCACCCGGGAGTCCGCCTTCGTGCACGCCATCGCCTCCGCCGGCGTCGCCTTCGCTGTGACACGCTCGTGCGCCGAGGGCTCGGCTGCCATCTGCGGCTGCAGCGGCCGCCACCAGGGCTCGCCGGGCGAGGGCTGGAAGTGGGGCGGCTGCAGCGAGGACATCGAGTTCGGCGGGATGGTGTCTCGGGAGTTCGCAGACGCTCGGGAGAACCGGCCGGATGCTCGCTCCGCGATGAACCGCCACAACAATGAGGCTGGGCGCCAGGTACGTCCTCGGCCCCCTCTCGTCCCGCGGTGTTAACTGGAGAGCCCGGAGACCACACCCCTGCAGGTCCCGGGAAATAGAGACTCTCAGAGCAGGGCCTGTGCTCTGGTCCCTTGAGGGGTTACCACCCCACGGTGGGGGCAGGGCAGTGGGCTGCGGGAGGGACGCCTATGGTGGCCCGGCTGGGGGTCTGCTCGCCTCCTGACCAGGGATGTTTGAAACAGAGCTGTGCAGTTGCTCCCACAAGGTCTACGGCATTCCCACAGGATGGCGGGCCCATTTGGGATGGGACAAAGGCCCGCCCTGCAGGAGCTTTCAGGGAGCATCACATTCAGGGAGGGAGACAGCCAGGCCACCACACCGCAGTGCGGTAAGTTCTATAAAGAGGAAATGTACACACAAGACCAAGAGGTCAGACCCAGGCTGGAGTCTCGAAACAGACTTACACTGGCAGAGGTGATGAGTGGGGACAAGCAGAGTAATTGGCAGTTATCTAGATGAGGGGAGGCCAGGAGAGCCTCTGGGTAGCCCAGAGGTGAAAAAATGCAAGTGAGTTAGGCCAGGAAAAATATGGGAAGAATATGGAGAACAGAGGAGGAAAGAGATCTGGGGAGTGGAGAGGCTGGTAGGGACCAAACTGCAAAGGGACTTAGTCAGAAGGTCAGTGGGGAACTTCTGTTAGGAAGTGATGCATATAGGGACTGAGAGGTGTCCAGCAGAGTTAGCAACACCAAAAGGGCCCTGGCCTTGGCCAGTGGAACTGGGGAATTGTGAAGGGCTAAAGAGTGAACAGGGACATATGACTTCCAAACAGGGAACTAGGTGACTCAGATGGCTCTTCCTGGTAAGGAAGAGTATAAATGGAGGATGAAATGTACGAAGCACCCTTTAAAAGTATAGACTGCTCACCTGTATACGGTCACCTAATTTATCATAGAGAAGATAGTGCAGTACAGAGAGGGAAATGGGCTTTTCAATAAATGGTCCTCAGTCAACTCGATAACAATATGGAAAAACTTAATCTTGCCCCCCTACCGTATGCCGTATTTTAAAAAATCAATTATAAATCCAAATGGAAACGGTTAAAGAAAAAAAATTTAGAAGAAAACATCTTTGTGACCTTGAATTAGGCAAAAATTTCCTAAAAAGGCCCCCAAAAAAGCAATCATAATGAAGGAAAAAATGTAATCATGTGGACTATATTAAAATTAAGAACATCTGTTTGTAAAAAGGCACCTCCATGAAACTAAAAAGACAATCCACACAGGAGGAAGTGTTCACAATATATATCTCCAACAAACACATGAAAATTATAAAAAGAACTCTAAATTTTTCTATAAATAAATAAATCTCTACAAATTAACAATAAAAAAGATAACCCAGTAGGAAAGTTGTCTAAAAATTGGAAAGCCACTTAGAAGAAGATCTAGAAATGGCCAGTAAATATATGAAAAGGTGATCAGTATCATTAGTCATCAAGGAAATGCTGTTAGAATGCATGCCCTGGAGAAAGGAGAGGATAACAACTGGAAGAGAGCATGCTGGGAGATTCTTAGGAGCTGATGCTCTGGGGCGGGTAATCTGTGGAACTTTGTCATATTTTGTGCTTATGACATATAAATTTTTGTATGTATGTTACACTTCCATAAAATAATTGTCAGGTGTCAAATAACTAACCATATAGTTAGGATTAGCAGTCCAAGGTCCAGGAGAAGACAAGACTCTGAGCCTGGTACCTGGGGCAGCTTTTGTCCAAGGGTCATTTGCTGATGTGGAAAGAAGTGCATATGCTGAGCTGCACTTTCAGCAGCCTCACAGAGCTAAAAGGGGCCCACGAAAGGTGCTATGTTTAGGAAATAACTCCTCAGTTTAGGCTGGGACCCTGAGGAGTAGAGGAAAACCAGAAGGAGACGAACCCTTGTGCACATTGCAGGCTAGAAAAATCTCAAGGCTGAATATGGTTCCAAATTGCTGGTATATCCAGGCACCTGGAAAAAGCAGATACATCTTCTTTGGAGGATGGTAACCTTATGCTAGGCTGAAGTTATTTCCTACAAATAATTCTTCAAACACAATATCCAATACATAATCAAAGATAACCTGTTAAATGAGCTGATGATACAGTGAGTGATAACCAGCAGAAATGGGAAAGATAAAGGAAAAGAGAAACCAGAAACAAGACTCTGAATACTGGAATTATTAGTCGTAGATTATGAAAAACTGAGCTTACGTATGCTGACAAAGCTAAAATGTAATATAATAAATTTGGGAAAGAATCACATAGAAATTGTAGACCTGAAGAATGAATGGGGGCTTCCAGTTAAAGATGACAAACAAAATACAAACTTTCCCCTCTGCATTCTCCTAGAAACCTACTAAAATGACAATAAATTAATTTTAAGATACATAAATAAACAACTGGGAACGTGGAAGACAGAAGAGGTGACAATGGCAACAAACTTTGAAAGCAAAAATCATATAGATGAATACTCAATATCTTAGTACACTCAGGAAAGCTGAATCTTAAGCCAGCAGAGACCTCTGAGAACCAGGAATTTCTAGTAGCAGATATCTTGAGAAGTAGAGATAAATATGGCATTGGAAACAGAAAGATTGGCTGAAATCTATTTTCAAAGCACTTTTTAAGCTACCAGCTCTTCTGTCCAACCCCTTGCATCCAGGCAACACCCCTCCTTTACCATGGCAGAAGTCTGGAAGCTTATTCCCTAGAAAGAATAAAGCAGAAGGTGTCTGGGCTGAAGGACACCAAGTACAGCTGAGGGTGAGACTGCCCAAGTGAAACTGGTCTGTCTACATACACATTTCTCTTCCTGATCTCCTAATGCCACAGTGAAGCTTGATTATGCTCTAGGAAGGAGAATGGAAAAGTCCCCCCTGAGAATCAGACCAACCCAAGAGAAAAGACTTGAAGATATTGATGTGGGGTTCCCCAAAAAACAATGTGGCCAGATCACTCTATAGTGAGGGCCCAAGTTATGAGTCCCTGCACAGGAGATTCCAACAAGATTTTTTGGTGCCCCACTTTTAAGTATGACCAGACAGCCAAGGATCACTGGACATCTGAGGAAGGCCTCCAGCAACCACAAAGGCAAAGACCAAAATAAAGAAACAAAAACTGAAGTTATGGGAAAGATACATTGTAAAGACAGATGAAAACTTCAAAAAACTATCACTATTCCCAGAGAGATAAAACACTGAATCCATGAAATTAGAACAGGATGTTAATTTAAAAGAACATTGGGGGGGGGGGGGAGAAGCTCTTAGAAATTAAAAATAGGAAAGCATAAACAAAATCTCAGCAGAAAGGTTGGAAGATAGTTGAGACACCCTTTCTACAAAGTAGAGAAAAAAAGACAAAGAGATGGAAAATAGGAAAAATTAGAAAATGTGGAGTATCTGTCCAAGGGAGATAATGATGAATGTGGAGATAAGGAAATTGTCAAAGAAGTAAGACAAGAAGGTTTCCAGGGCTGAAGAGCAGAAGTTCAGACCACACAGGCCCCATAAGTGATTGGCTCAAGAAAGAGGAAGACCCACATCAAAACTCATTGCTGTGAAATTCACAGCCTATGACACACAGAAACCTTCCAGTCTTCCCAGAAGAAGGTTTGGTTTCATGCAAAGGATCCGGACGCAAAATGTCATCAGAGTTTCTAAGAACAACAGTGAAAGCTAGAATGAAATAGAGCAATGCTTTCAGTATCCTGAGAGGGAAAAATATTTATACTCAACAATCTTTTCAACTTTTCAAGTAGAAAAGATTTTTTTCCAGACATGCACATTTCACAAAATTTGCTAGAAGGCCTTTGAAAAAGAAATCTCCAAGAAGCTGAAATTAATAGAAAACCTGATGTGTTTGAAAGTCTTGAAGAGCATATTTAGGCAACTAAGGGAGAGCTTGAGAATGAATCTGTGATAAATACATTAAAAATAACAATAACAAAACGTTTTGTAGAAAAGGAAAAGCAATCATGTCACATGGCTCAACTGAGGATGCTATGACATTTAACACAGCCCCAATACTGTCAGCACTAAATATTGACCTCACTGGAATTATGCTACAGTTTTTAGAGTAGGAAAGGGGGTTGGGAAAAGTGTGCATCAGAGTTGTGGGGTGAAGTCTATGGGACCTCCATGGTGAGAGGTCCATAGACAATGCCAAATACTGAAAAATCAAGAAGTGGCAAGACAAATATTTTATTAGAGGTGCAAAGTACTGCCTCAAGTGGTCGGGAAAGTGCTGTGAGTGAGTGTGTGGGAGCAGAACTCCTGTTTTTCTTAACAGGTCTTAAGCACTGTTGGACTCTTTAAAGTGTATGCATATGTAATTTTGATCAAAAGTAGAACTAAAACAAGCAACTAGGGAGGCAGAGATGGGAAGTGGTAGCTCCTCTTTGGAAAAGCTTGGCCACAAAAGAGAAGAGAATGGAGATTAGACAGAACTGGACTTGGGGGAGTGAGTAATTTACAGATGCCCCTAAGAAAGGGCCAGTATAAGAGGGAAGGAGTGAAGAAATAATCGGGGGTGAGGGACAGGGTGGAGGCAGCAGCTGGACACAGAGCCCACATGAAGCCTCAGGCCAGCACTGTCCAACAGAAGAGTAATGGAAGCCACATACATATTTATAAATTTCTAGTAGCCACATTTAAAAAGGAAACAAGTGAAATTTGTTTTAATGATAAATCTTTTTTAACCCACTATAGCCAACATGTTATCATTGCAATAATGCAATCAATATTAAAATTTTGAATGAAATAGTTTACATCCTCTTCTTATGTGAATCTGGGGATTTAGTGTGACCCAGCATGTAGTTTGAATTAAACAGCACTTCTCAGTTTGGACCACCAGCTACATGTCAGGGGCTCACAGGTGGCTGGTGCCCACCGTAGTG
This sequence comes from Vicugna pacos, assembly GCF_048564905.1. Taxonomy (NCBI): domain Eukaryota; kingdom Metazoa; phylum Chordata; class Mammalia; order Artiodactyla; family Camelidae; genus Vicugna; species Vicugna pacos. The sequence continues at coordinate 2,272,876 of NC_132989.1, forward strand.
GACAGTGCAGTCTCAGTTCTGATTATGTCACAGGACCCTTTCACCACCCCACGCCCACCCCGACTCTTTTCCCCACAGAGAGAAAGGAAGAGAACCTGATGGTGAGATGCCCTCGGGAGAAACACATACTCCTCAGCCACTCTCCAAACAGTAGACTAAACCCAGCTTCCTGGGCCCTGAAGGTGCCCTGCTCAAGCCACTCCTGTGACCCTCCCCCAGCCTCGCCACTCAGCCCAGGCACAGTTCATCTGGGCCAGGTCTTGGATTCTCTCAGTCAAAATGAACTCCTTCCCTCCTGCACCCGGACACTTACATGCCACAAGTTACTTCCTTCCTTCACCCAACATAGATGATACAGAAGTAAACCCAGCCAAGGAGGGGAAGGGGGAGCCTCTCAGGCCTTGCCCTCTGGGGATCTTGGGTCGGCCCCGGGGAGTCACATGGTACAAGAGCCTGCTGGCACCACAGGGAAGGGTGGCGCTGGGCAAGGGCACCCACTAAGCCTGGGAGTTGCGGGAGCTCTATGGAGCAGGTGGACGGGTTGAGTTTGCCAGGTGAGCAGAGGGGCAGCTGCAGGCGAGGAGCACAGCCATCCTCTGGGGAGGCGGGGAGACTGAGAGCCGGCCCTGACGCCCCCCTGCTCACGCGCTCCTGCAGGCCATCGCCAGCCACATGCACCTCAAGTGTAAGTGCCACGGGCTGTCGGGCAGCTGTGAGGTGAAGACCTGCTGGTGGTCGCAGCCCGACTTCCGTGCCATTGGTGACTTCCTCAAGGACAAGTACGACAGCGCCTCGGAAATGGTGGTGGAAAAGCACCGCGAGTCGCGCGGCTGGGTGGAGACCCTGCGGCCACGCTACACCTACTTCAAGGTGCCCACCGAGGGCGACCTGGTCTACTACGAGGCCTCGCCCAACTTCTGCGAGCCCAACGCCGAGACCGGATCCTTCGGCACGCGCGACCGCACCTGCAATGTGAGCTCGCACGGCATCGACGGCTGCGACCTGCTGTGCTGCGGCCGCGGCCACAACGCGCGCACCGAGCGGCGCAGGGAGAAGTGCCACTGCGTCTTCCACTGGTGCTGCTACGTGAGCTGCCAGGAGTGCGCGCGCGTTTACGACGTGCACACCTGCAAGTAGTGGGCGCTGCCCCCCGGGCGCCGGCGGGGCGGGGCTCCTCCCGGCGGGGAGGCCGGCCCCCTCTGGGGGGCGGGGCTTCTCCCTGGATGGGGCGGAGCTCCGGGGTGGAGTTCCTGGATGGGGGCGGAGTCCTCTTTAGTAGCGCAGGGGTGAGGCTCCTGAGTGGGGGTGGAGTTCTTCCCAACAGGTGCGGGGCCCCTTCTCAAGATGAAGCTCCAGGGATGGGGGTCCTGGACGGGGGCACCGCCCTCTCTGGGCACAGGACTCCCAGGCTGGGGATTTAGCCTGCTATTAACTATCCTCAGAAGACCACACGGTTCCATCCACCGGATCTCGTCTGTGTAGAGCAGTATCCCCTGGCAGAACGAGCTGTGGAGAACCTGTGGGGTGCATCCTGTTCCCCCATCCTTTCCAATGAGGTCTGCCACCTCCCCCTCCCCCGCCACTCCAATGATTCAGGTGCCTGAAGGCCTGTGGCACTCCTCCCTCAGCCTGGTATCTGCCAACGCTCCCAACCGGGGACCCTACCCAGGAGAGCCTCTGTCTGGCAGAGCCACACGAACTGCCTCGGCTTGGGTGAAAAAGATGGGGCCTGGTGGCAGCAGGCCGAGGAAGAGTCTGGAACCGGAGACCTGGCTCTGTCTTGGCTGCCCTGTGCTGGGCATCAGTCACCCGGGCCCCAGCGAGGCGCCATTCTTGGCCTGGTCAGCAGTGCCCTCTACTTTGCAGCTGACAGAAAGTCCTCTCCCTCCTCCCTGTCTTTGCATTCCCACTTGCAACCCATCCCATCCATGGGAGAGGAGCAAAGCCTCCTGTTCCAGTCCTGCTGTTGCATCTCTCCTGGCCTCAGCTCTCTCCACCTCCCTCATTCACAGTCCCTTGCAAGGTAAAGGCAAGAAGGGTCCAGACTCCAAAGCTGCCCAGAGCCACTGGCCCGCACTACCATCCGGGCCACACTCAGCTCACTTTGAGTGGGCTTAGGTTGTTTGGGAGATTTGGTGGGGGGAGTGAGGTGAGCCCACACTGGTGCTGCAGACAGAGGACCCACAGTCCCCGGAGGGGTGGTCTTCCTCCCAGTCCCTCATGGTCAGGACTGACCCTCAGGTCCTGCTACTGCAGTCATGATGCGCCAGACCTGCCTTCCACTGGCAGGTCCACGACTCCATTGTCGTGGAGTCTCTGGTTGGCCACTCAGTCCTCCTCACATTTGATTTGTTCAGCTAGTCTGGGAATGAGGGAGGCTGCTGGACCCCTCAGCCAATGCCCACAGGGACTTCCTGCCAGGTGCTGCCACTCCAAGACCTCTCCTTGCTCAGCCTCTGCCACTGTGAAACGTTGCCCGGTCCCCTGGCCCCGGGGGGCCTGCCCTCCAGGCAGGGGGAGAAGACACAGTGAGGGGAGGGATGATCTGCATGCCCCACTAGGGACGCGGCCTTCCTCTGCCTTGAATTTTGCGTTTTCGATTTTAATTTTATTTCTGATGCTGCTATATCCACCATACACAGGAGCTGGACAAACAGACATGGTGTTCTTGTTTTCCTTTTCTTTCTATGAAAGAAATTATTTTAGTCATAGCTTGTGAGTTTCAAACAATGGGGAAAGTAAAAACAAAACAAACAAACAAACAAAAAAACAAAAAGAAGAAACAACCAAATAAGCCTGTGGATTGTGCTGGATTTTTGGTGGTGGGTCAGCAGGTGTGGGGCCTGGATCAGTCATGGCCCTCTGGGAGGGGCCCAGACGGGAGGAGGTGGTCAGCCTGCTGAGCTCAGAGACTCCTGGGGCCTCTGCAGTGGCTTCCAGAGCCAGAATTCCAGGGAAAGGAAGAGGGCTGGTTACTCTAAAGAAAGGAGGAAACAATCCAGTGGTCTCAAAGTCTGGGGCAGGGTAGGCTAGAGACCAGGACAGAAGACCCCAGTGGAAATGCAGAGAAAGGGGCAAGGAGGCCTGCCTGCTGCAGGAATGTGCAGTGCAGTGAGCAGGGCACTGTGAACAGCCCCAGCTGGCAGAGACCCCACGCATGTCAGTGGTGCAGCAGGACATCCACCAAGTCAGCTGAAAGCCACTTTCCCAAACATCTACAACACGCTGCACTCAGTTGACATTTGAGCACCAGCAGCATGGCTGTGCTCCTTGGGCTTGGGGCCATGGCCCCTGTGTGGGGTCTTCATCTAGGCCCCGCCACGGGGTGTTCTAGGAGCCCACTCTGGCTAGTAGGCAAGACATGTTCCCTTGATCCAAGGCTCACCAGCCTGAGTCCTAGAAACCAGGCAGGTGCTTCTCTCTGGGCCTGGCCTCCTCCCACCTCCTACAAAGGTCACTTTAGAAGTCACAGCGCTTGCAGCTGGAATCCAGTTTGGAGGTCATGAGGGACATCCCTCGCTGGCAGAGACCTGCTGCATGAAGCTGAGAACTCCCAGGGGCTCTCTCCTGCCCTTGTCCATCCTCAGGCCAGAGGCCAGAGCTGACCCTGGACCCCCGGCCTCCCCTCCACACAGGCGACAGCTAGGTGCGCAAGCCTTGGCAGGAATCAGTGGTCTGTAACTGTATGGTTAGCCAGGTACCGCAACCATGCTCAGAACCTTGGGATGGAGATGGGGTTGCCTTTCCACGCCGGGCAGGGAGAGCTCTCAGGCAAACAAGACATCCTGCTGGCCAGGGCCTCACGTTGTCCCTCCATGGCTGTTGCCCACATCCACCCGCACTCAGGGTGTACAGGGTGTGGGGAGCTGGGAGGGACTCTGAAAATTGAGGCTGCAGGAGCCAGGGGGTGAGGTTGGCTTTCTCAAGGCCACACCTTCACCTCTCCAAGCCAGGAGCAGAGTCTTTGCTCCCCTCTCTGCCTTTCTTGCTCCCCGACTACTACCACCACCTCTGAGCCCTGCCCTGCTACCCAGCTAGACCCCCAGGATGGGGTCAGTGGAGGAGGCCAGGATGAAGGGGCAGCTGGGACAGGTGGGGCATGAGGGGACATGATGCTAGAGCTGAGGACAGGAAACCGAGCCCCCACCCTCTCAGAGGTCAGGCCCTCTGACTTCCACCCTCCATGGGCCATTTGATGGAAGGGAGCGGGGCACGGGGCAGACAGGAGGAGGTCTTGCCAGAAGCCCATAATTGGGAGGCCTGTGCCTCCTGAGAGCAGAAGGAGGGACACCCAATTCAGCTGGCTCCATGGCTAGAGCCTCAGGGCCACATGGTGTCCTTGAGAGCAGAGGAAGGCAGCGCTACCCTCTGCTGACAGAACCACAGCTGGCGGGACAGGGGGTCTTGGACAGGTGGCCAAGCGTATCTACTCCAGACAGTCCTGCATCAGGAGGGAGCTGTGGTAGGGGATAGAGAGCTGCCTGGTGGATAGAGTGGGAATCCATCAAGGGAGGGAGGGAGGAGACAGGAAGCATAGTGATGGCAGGTCATGGCTTCATCCCTCAAGACAGGACCCCAGAACACCTCCCCTACCATCCCCTCCTGGCCATAGCAGTCTTCACTGGAGGTTCCAAGCCACTGAAGACAGAGCTTGATGGGGCCCAGCGAGACTGAGGGACTGGAGACAGACCCAGGGCTCTGGACTCCCAAAGCTCCCACCTTCACACCCCAAATCACATCAGCTTCCCCGGGCTGGCACACCAGCATCCCACCCCAAGCCCAAGGCCTTATTGGCTCAGGGCTCGCTACTCCCCGAACCAGGCCATTTCGGGCTGGGTCACCCACTGCTCCAGGGCTGTAGCTGACCACCAGGGATTCCCAACTGGGGCTCCAAGGGGTCAGCTGGGGTTAGACGAGCTCTGGGCAGATGCTCCATAAAGAGGGAGCCAGTGATTAAGTGCATAGGGCAGTGTCTGGGGCCGGAGCGCAGGTGGCCCATCTCACCCACCTGTGTGAGTCACCAGGCAATAGGGCCAGATCAGACACTCCACACAGGAGTCAGGGCCTGGAGGCGGAGAGGTGACAGGTGCCCTACTCGAGCCGCCTATGGGCCACATCCACAACGCACAGACAGCACAAACAGTGCAGCACCTCTGAGCTAGGGCCCAGGCAGGAGCCCGGCATCCAGGCGCCAGGGACTCCACCATGAAAGGGCAGGACAGGCTGGGCAGGGGGGTAGGGGCACAGCCACAAGGTTAAAGAGGTGACATACCAAGAGAAGACGCAGGGGCAGGGCTGGGCCTCCTAGGAAAGCAGGCGTAGACACCGGAGACAAACAGGAGCTACCCTGGGAGTTGATGCAGAAGTAGGTTCTGCCTACTTGGACCCAGCTCTCCATGAGGTGAAGCACCAGGCACCCACTCCCATCACCATGGCTCCAGGGCAGAGAGAGGCAGAGCCCCACCAGAAGATGCCCATGGGTCCACAGGACAGGCCCCGGTAAATGGGCAAGGGGAGCTAGCAAGGGCCTGTGTGAGTGAGGGGGCAAAACCCTCAACTCCCTGCTGGCTGGAAGTAAGCCCCATCCTTCTCGGGGCCTCAGTTTCCCCCCGGTGCAAGAGCCTGTGGGATGAGGCGGCTTCCCAGGGCCTCTCTGCTCCTGCATTTTGCTGATGTGGGATATTCCATCTGGGGCCCCCTCTGGAGCCCAGCTGGCCCCCCTCACCTGCCAAGATCAGCACGTCCCCATGAACCCTGGCCCAGCCCCCCACCCCGCCCCACTTGCCCTTTACCCTCAACTCAGAGGGAGGGCAGAGAACAGGGCAGCCTGCTTGGGCCTCAGAAGCCACCTCTCCAGGGAGTTTACAGCCCCTCCCGCCAGCCCTGAAGAAGGAGGAAATGGGCCTGGTGGGCCTGTTCACAGGTAGTTGAGACGGGAGAGGAATAACCATATTAAAGGCCCGGAGGTAGTGGGGCCTCAACCCACCAGGGCCCCCCTGGGCCCAGCCCCTTGCGAATCTCACACTCCCAGGGCAGCAGCTTTGAAGTCCTGGAGGGAATGTGGCCAGCCCCCTCCTCCTGGGGCCCCCACAGACCCTCCCCGCAACACTCCCACTTTCTGGGTCCTGGGGCCTCAGTTTCCACCCTTCAGGGATGCTCAGAATCCTATCCCCAGACCCCTGTGCTGGGCCAGAACCTCCAGGGCTGGGACCTCCATGGCAACAGGTGCAGGGCCAGCTCTGGGCGGCAGGCCTGGTACAGAGAGCTGAGGAGGCCCAGCCAGGTTCCCTGGCCCCACATAGTGCTGGCCCCCTGCCCCCCTGGGCTAGGTGGGCTGCTGGCCCGGCCTTTACCCATGCTTTATCTGGGGGACATGACACAGTCCATCCTGAGGTCCGGCCCCACTCCCTCTGTTCTCCCATTTAATGGCCTCCCCCCAGCTCAGGCCTCCCGGCCCTTCCCAAGCCGCTTGGCCCTCTTGCCTGCCACTCATTTCCCTGTTGGAACCCTGTCTCCTTTCATGAAACCCTCTGGCTGGGACACCCAAGGACAGGGCATCCTGGCAGTCAGCAGCTTTCTCTCCAGCAGCCCCTTGGCCTCCTGGCCTGAGCAGGAACAGGGCACCTTAACCCACCCACACTGCCCTCCAGCCCCAAGTCCAGCCATCTGGATGATGACCTCCCAGGGTGACATCCAAAGCTTGGAGGAATGGGACAGCATCTCTGTCATCCCACTGGGTGCTATTGCTGCCAGTCCTTCTGTTCACAGGCACTGAGTGGTAAACTGAGACCTGTTAGATGAGGCCACTCTCCTCAGTGTGAGTTCGTGAAGGCAAGGCCACCCCATTTCCTCCCTCCCTGGCCCACCATAAGGGGAAGGATGGGGAACAGCTAGCAGAGGACACTCCTACCCGCCTTACCCCTCACCTCCCAGGTGACCTTGGCCCTGGAGAGTTGGGTGATGGCCCCTTCACTACTTTCTGGGTCATCTGTGAGGGCTTCCAAGAGGAGGTGAGCATAGGGTGCAGTTTCTACGGCTCCAGCATCCTCAGTCTTGGCCCCTTCTGCATTCATACTTCTGAGAGGTCGGTCCCTGCAGATGTCAGGACCAGGCAGGGTGCCCAGGGTGCTGGGGAAGCCCTGGGGAGGGCTCCAGCCTGGGAGCCGCCACCGCCTGTCCTGCCAGCTGGGACAGGAGCTAGTCAGAAGGTGCTAATTGATGTTTAGATCCAGGCTGGCTCCTCAATCACGTCTTTCTCTCTCTCTCTCTTTTTTTTTATTTGAGTCTCTGGAGCACACAGTAAACAGTCATTTGGTTCTCAGGGCCCTGCAAATTGGTGTTTATGGTGTAAGGACCAGGACTCTCCACCCAAACACGGCCAGCTGGGAGGGAGGCACTGGGCTGGGTAGGGATGGCATGCCCTCCCGCCCTTAGAGGCCCAGCAGTGGGAGGGCTTTTCCTCCATTCTAAAGGAGGAGGCAGGTCTGCTCCCCACAACTCCTGATGCCTGCAGTCCAGCCTGAGGTGAGGAGCCATCGGGTTCACCCACCAGCACTGGGCCAGCACTGGCCAGAATCCTGTCAACTGGGTGCTTGTGTGGTTGGAGGGGACCAATACTTGAGGCATTGCAGTTAATCCAGGAGGGCTTCTAGGAGGAGGTGAGTCCCCATGGCAGAGGCACGAAGGCTCACCAGGGCCCTCAGACTCCCCAGCTCTGGGGAAAAGCTTCCATCTCCCTCAACTTCCTCCAAGTCCCTACGGCAGAAGTTGGGACTCTACATATAATATCCTCTCCCAACCACAGTGGCCATCTGCAGAACTGAAGACAGGAATGTGGGGAGGCCCCGGCCTTAATGCAAGGGGTTGGACTGTGGAACCCCAAGACAGCAGTGGGGAGGTCTTTTGTGAGAAGGGGACTTCCCCACCTGTCTGCCCCTCACTCGACAACTGGACTGCAGAGAGACAGGCAGGCCCAGGCAGAACCTCCATCAGGGCTCAACAGCCATCCCAGATTCTTTAGCTCCCTCCACTGCTGACAGCAGGGGTTCGTCCTCTACCTCACCTGGCTCCGTGGCTTGCTCAGCCTGTGAGCCTGCAGCCTACAGAGGCCAGGAGCCGTAGGGAAGGCTGTTTGATGTTTGGAGTTTGGAAGGAGCCCCATAGATCACAAGTGCTTCTTCCTCCAGTGTGCTTTTAGTTCCCAGGTCTGGGCCAGAGAACAAGAACCTCAGGAACAGAGGATACAGGTCGCAAATCTCCAAGACAGCTCCCTCCTCTGCTCAAGAACCTTCCATGGCTCCCCAGTGCCCACAGGTTGGAGTTGGAGTGCATTAGCCTGCACCTCTGACAAACTAGTCCCACTCTGAGCTGAAGGGGGCCTCTAACCCATGGATGGGGAAACTGACCTGGGCAAGACACGACTTGCCCAAGGGTACTCAACACCTTAGTCAGGACAGAGTCTTAAGGAAAGCTGAGCCTTCACATCATACCTTCCGGTCCCACCTGCAGTTCCCTCTCATCTTCCTTTATCCTTGCCGCCATCCTTCCAGCTTCAGACACCCCCTGGCTGCTGCTGCAGCCTTCTCACCACCATATTGCCATAATCTTTGGTGATTCCTGAATTAGTGTCCCCTGGGGGCCCGGGAAAGTCAGTGCCTGCTGCACCTCAGGGGCCCATGCAAGGCAGAGGAGGAGCTGTGTATGTGCTGCATATGGGGCGGGGGATGCCTCTGGTGCCAAGCTGGCCCATCCCCAGGGCTGTTAAGCCTCTTTAGGGGCCCTGGCCAGCTCCTAGGGCCCAGCACTCTCCCCAACTCCAGCCCTTGGGCAGGCCAGTCTGAGTAAGCCAAACTAGTACCCCAGAATGTTTCAGGGTAATGTCCCCTTACCTGGGAGATTTGGGAGTGACTGGGGCACCTGTAATGGGCCAGCTCTACAACTTGTGTCCTCAGTATCAGCTGGCCGTACAGTGATCCCAGGGGAGTCCCCATATGCACGCCCATCATGGAGTGTCACCCCTGTTCCCACATCAGGGTCCCCAGGAGGTGGCCATTAGGAAGGGCGCCCCAGGACAGGCTTTGTCTGAGCCTCTCAGAGTCAACAGCACATTGAGGATGGGCGGGATCTGTGTGCTGGGTCACTCCTACCCTGGGAGCAGGTCTGGGTGGGAAGTGCTCAGGAAGGACAGGTTCTGCCTGGGACAGGATCAGGGTCAGCCTGAGGTCAGAGGTCAGAATGGCAGATCAGCACTGGGCCTGGGGCAGGATGGAAGGTCAATCTGAGGATGGAAGGTCAGTCTGCCCTTCGTCTGTCTCCAGAGGGCTGATCTTCATGGATGTCCCCCATGGTGTGGGGGATGGGTGGCCTCGCCCAGACTCCTGGACACCCCTGTGGGCGCAGCACCAGCTCCCTGGCCCCTAGCCCACGCCTAACCCCCTCAGCTCCAAGTCCCTCACCCGGCAGAGTGCTGGGCACTTCTTGGGCCATCGGGGGGCTGCCCTGGCCCTGCCCAGCGGCACACAGTTTGCCAGTGCTTGTTTGACACTATTTCTGGGGGGGCGTGGAGGTCGGAGAGTTCTTGCCCCTCAGATGGGGAGGATGGACACCCCAGCCTACAGCTGATGTGGGGAAGGTGGTGGGGCTCAGGGCCAGCACCTACCCACTCAGGCCCAGGAGGACAGTGTGGCCACCTCTGGCAGACAGTTCAGCTCAGCTCGCCGCAGGGTAGCCTCTACTTCCCTCTGAGCAACAAGGGTGCAGCCCAGCTCCCAGGTGGCTGTGAGGGTAACACTCAGGTGGGGCACTGCGGGTGAGGGGGACACTGCAAGTGAGGGTGACGCAGGTGGGAAGGAAAGGATGCAAATGGGAAGGATACGGGTGGGGACACTGCTGGGGTGGATGCTGCAGGTGGGGACAACACAAAAGAGCACACTACAGGTGGTGCTGCACGCAGCACAGGTGGGATGCCTCAGGCTAGGGCACACACACGTTCTCTGCCTCTCTCCCTGTCACAAGGCCTGACCTCTGGGGGTGAATGAACCTGACCCCAGCTTTAGCCCCTCCCCTGGCCTGACCCTCAACTGTGAACTGAGCCAAGCCAGGTCCACAGGGATGCTCCTGCAGCTCAGTCCACTGCTGAGATGTGAAGTGGGACAGGCCACCACCCACTCTGATACGCTCCCTCAGCCAGCAGGTTTAGGAGCAGGTGCGACTGCTTCCTGCTTCCCCTCCTATGGGGCCTGGAGTCCCTGAGCGGGCCCCTGGATTGAGGGGCGTGAGGACACACCCAGGCCCTGGAGTAGGACTGGGGGCCTCTCCAGGGCCCCCCCCTTGCAGCACTCCAGCTGCAGCTCGAACCTAGCATAGCCCGACATGCTGGCAGGCAGGAGGACCGGCCCAGACAATACCCAGCCCGGACAGGCCGCCGGCACGGCCGGCAGTCTCCAACTCGGGGGCCATTCCAGCGTCAGGTGTTCTTTTTAGATTTTTCTTGCCCCATTAATGAGGAACAATTTCTCTCTAGGACCAAAAGCAATGCCAGGCCTCCTCATACCACCTGGCCAGCCTGCTCAGGCTCCCCTAGACCTCCCCTCCCCGCCATCAGCTCCTCTGCTGGAGCCTCTGGGCCTGAACTCTGAATGTTGCCCTGATGCCCAGGCTCTGGGAAGGCAGGCAGGCAGGCAGGCAGGCAGGCAGGCAGCCGTCCCTTTGGGCAGTGACGAGGCACTCTGGTCTACAGCGGAACAAGGCCTGCTTTTGTCAAGGACTCAGCCTTCCTCACCTGTCCATCTCTCTCTCTCTCCAGCCAGGCCTGGGGACATGAGGCCTTTGAAGTTTCAAATCACAGACTCGGACATCCCTAGCTGCTCACCTTGTGAGCCTCCCTTCCTGCTGGTCTCCTTCATGGGCTGTCCACCCCAATTAACACACCCGGGGAGCTAGGAGCCCTCCAGAGCAGTCCTAACAGGGAGTGGTAGGAGGTGTAGCCCGCCCAGGAAGAGGCTTGAGACACCCCCCCCCCCCGCCCACAAGAAGAGGGCTCCTCAGGGCAGTTGCCCAGCTGGGCTTGCAGGTAGAAGGCAGGCTGCTTTAAAGGGCAGGGTCCACCCACCCTGGCCTGGGAGCCAGAAGCAGTGCCCAAAACCCCAGGCTGGAGTCAGGACCTGGCACAGACAGGCTGGTGTCCCCAGAGACAGCCTGCTCTCATTCGCTGGGAACAGCAAGCCACTTTACAGCCTTAGGATCTCTGCAGGATTTTCACACTCTTGGAGAGACCAGAGCGGGGGGCACGGAGCCTAAGGCCCAGTCAGGGTGACAGGTGTGGGGGCAGCCCTCCAGGGCACAAGGCAGGGTGCACGCAGACAGTCCCTGGCCGCAGAGGCTGAGACACCACCATGCCTTCAGCTGGGTTTTTAATTAACCTCAGCCACTCTGAAGGGCCCCAATTAAGTGGAGAATGTGATGGCAGAGTGGGGTCAGGCAGAGGGATGGGTTTTAATTAAAGCACAAAGGGTTCCCAGCCAGGGTGGCGTGGCCTGGGCAGGAGCGCCCCCACCTGACTGCCTTTGCCCCAGTCTTGCTCCAAAGGGCAGTGGTGCACCTCAGAGTGAGCACTGCCTGCCCGTGGCTGGGCAGGACAGAGCGTGGCCCCCGCAGGGCCTGAGACCTCTCATCCAGTCTGTGTGGCCCAAGATCAGGCAGCTCCTCTCTGAGCCACTGTCCTTTGCTGGCTGTCCCCCTGCTCTCCCTCTTACCTTCTGCACTGGAATAATCAACCACATAGTGAGTGTCCATGGTGTGTCCGCTGCAAAGGCCCAGCTAGGTGGCAGGTGATGGACAGAAACAAACAAATAAATGTATCGAATATGTTCGTGTGCAATGGAGGAGAGCGGAGTGAGGGGCCAAGAGAAGCAGGGAGGGCTGTTTTAGCTGGGGAGTAGGGCAGAGGAGCACAGGTCCGTGGAAGGAGGGAGGAAAGAGGGACTGAGCTCATTTGGAAGGGGGCAGTCAGTTCAAAGGCCCTGGAACAGGACCCAGGGCCCAGCTGAGCTGCGTGATGCCTGCAAAATCGAACGAGAGGGAGCCAGGTGACAGAAGGCCACAGGCATGAGGGGCTTTTAGCTTCACTCAGGGGGACAGGGCCACATGGGGCTTCTGAGCAGGGCCATTTGCGAGGTGCCAGTAACCAGGCTGCCTGCCCCCACCATGGCCCAGTCCCCACTCTGCTTGTCATCCAGGCTCCCTAGCCTTGCTTGATCAGTGGGATGGGAAGTCCTTGTGAGCCGTGACTCTTGCTTCTGAGGATGGTCTCCACCAAGGCCTGGGCCTACAGCTGGCTGGGGGAGGTGGTGGCGGGCAGGCATGAGTCCTGCCCCACAGCTGCCTGTCTTTCTTCAGGGCAGTTTTGCAATAACTGCAGCTGCAGGCCGATATTCTCCACGCCTGGCTTCCCCCAGACACTGGGCTTTGGGAGCGATGAGTGAAGGAAGCAGGGCTGGGGGGTGTCTTCCAGTATCAGCACGGGGCTGCCTCTAGTCCTTTCCCTGGTCGTGCTCGGGGCTGCAGGGCAGGGGGCACCCAGGAGGGGACTGGTCTCACTCCAAAAGCCAGAACCACTACAAGGTACGGTGGTCACATCAGAGGACACATGCCCAGTGGTGGACACACACCAGCTGGGCAGGCCAAGTGGCTACTTGCAAGATGTGTGCAGACATCACCTGGACAGGCAGGTGATAGGAAAGGGGGTTGTCCAAGGGGCCCTCATCCTTTCAGCCCCAGGAACCAGCCTGTATGAGGCCCTGGGCAGACCGTGACAAATTTCCACAAACGTGGTAGCTAAAAACGACAGGAATTTGTTCTCTCCCAAGTTAGGAGGCCAGAAGTCTGAGGTCGAGGTGTTGGCAGGGCATGCTCCCTCCACAGGCTTAGGGGCAGATCCTTTCTGCTTCTTGTAGCAACTGGTGCCCCAGGTATCCCTTGGCTTGTGGCTGCATCACCCCAATATCTACCTCTGTTGTCATGTGGCCATCTCTCCATGTATGTGTCTTAAATCCTCCTTTCCCTTCTCTTATAACACTTGTCATCACTTGCCATTGGATTCAGGGCCCACCCAATCCAGGATCATCTCATCTCAAGGTCTTAATCAATCACGGCTGCAAAGACATTTCCAGACAAGATCCCATTCTGAAGTTACGGGCGGATGTGACTTTGGGAGGATACAACTCTACCCACTGCAAGGCCTGTGGGGTAAAACTGCTATACCTCATGAAGGACTCCAGGCCAGCAGATGTCACCAAGATGCCCGTAGGTCCTAACCCCCAAGAACCGTGAGATGGCACATACAAGGACTGTCATTTTAAGCTACTGAGGTTTGTAGAACTTGTCACCAGGCCAGAGAACGGGAATCATCTTTTCCCTTTCCAGAGTTTTTGGGACCCCAAATTCACTAGATGCCCCCCAGCCCAAGTGGGGGTCCTTCCCTTCTGCTGTTTTCTGTCTGGGGTCAAAAGGGGGAGAAGAGCCCCCTGAGAAGGGCAGAGATTCCAGCCCCCTCAAACCTGGGGGTGAATTCCAAGAGAAGAGCCTGGTGCAGGTAGAGTCTAGGGCTGCACCCCTCACATTCTGCGTGTCCCCCACCGAGACCCATGCCCCAACCCCCCATCCACCAACTTACTGGGTGTTGTGGCTCCACACCTTGGTCAGCCTTGCCCTGGTGGCCTCCTCCCGCTGCCTGCCTGGCCTCCCCAGCCACACTGCAGGGACCACCAGGGAAAGCCCCTGAGTCATCGGGGCTCCTCCTGCCCTTCAAATTCCAGCCCGGACTTCTCTGCTGGCCCTGCTGTTTTGCACCTGTCCTTATCACATCCCCAAGTGGGGCCTCTCTCCCACCCCTACTGGCCTCATCCAGAAGCCAGAGCAGAGAAGCTGTATAGGAACCAGGGACCCCCTATTAGGCTGGTGAAGCCCATGGGCCCCTTCTCAGAACAAGGTTTCATCATTGCCTAAAATACTTAGTGCAGCGTTACAAACAAAACAGACCCAGTTATCAAAAGCTTTAAGACCTTTGTGCCACGTGACTCTGGGGGTGACAGGTTTCTATTACCTTGATAGGGGCGACAGCTCCCTAAAAGTGCAGTTAGAACTTTCCACATCTCCAGTGTGTGCTTCAGAAGTCCCCTTCCTCCATAAAGCCAGAAGACATGGAAATGAAGTGTTGCGCAGTAGGGGACACAAAATGAAGCAGTGTCTTCTATGTTCCCCTGAGTTATCAGCACCCAAGATGACAAGGTTGGCTGCGGGCTGACAAGCTCTGCGATTTCACGTGAAAATGTCTTGATGTTGCTGTTGCCGATAACAGCATCGGTCAAGTGCATACTGCTATTTGGGAATGTCACCTACACTCGAAGTGGGAGGAATGCTAAATGTCAGTTAAAGGGTCCTAAAAACAAAGGTGTTCTTTTAGCACGCCAGTGGGAGGCCCACTGAATGGGGGCCCCTTGTATTCGGCTTACCTGCCGTCTGCCCGGACATGGAATGAGACAGAGAACCAGGCAGGAAACACCCTTGCTCAGTGGAGTTGGCCTTCCAGCGAGGACCACAGTGTCCAGGTGAGTCAAGAGCCTGCAGGAACCGCCCATTCCAGACAATGTTCTGGGCAGAGGGAGAAAGGCGCTGGGACAGGAATGGTCCTGGCCTGTCCCAGGAATGCGAAGGAGCCCTGGGAGCTAGGCCAGGGTGAGGGGGCCATTGAGGAGTTGCAGTGAAGGGAGGGACCTGAATGAGATGGAGAAACTGAGGCAAGAGCAGGTAGGCTCAAAGGGTCCTGAGGTGAGAGAGGCCCCAGAACTAACCCTCTCACATGCGTGGAACTGGGCCATGGTCCTCACACTGCCGCCTGACCGCTGTGTGGCTGCGGACAAGCCCACCCCTGTGCCAACCACAGGCTTCCCACATGACCTAACTGGCCCCAGACTTCAGACCAGGCCCAGGACAAGGGGAGGGATGCTGGGGGTAGGGTGGGGAAACGGGCACGGGCATGGAGGCTGTGCCAGCCCCCCTCCTGGGATCCACACCATCAGAACAGCTGTGATGATTCCTGCAGCCTGCCCCAGGAAGTACATGCAGGAGGATGGGCTCTGAGAATGGGCCTGGAGGAGAAGGGACTGGGGCTAAGCAGAGGGAAGGGTGGGGCCCTCTCTGCACCCCACCCCTGTCTGGACACAAGCCTGTCTCAGGGAGACAGGGAGTCAACAGAGAACAGCCAAACGGAGCCAGGAGCACGTGGGTGAGTGCCGGTAGGCAGAGGACCCCCATCCCCCGCCACCATCCAGGGATGTCTTTAAGAGGATAAAGCTCTGCACCTAAGTCCTGGATGCTGTTAACCAAGCAGGGAGCCCCCTATCACTGGAGGAGTCCAAGATAATGCTGCAGCCTTCAGGTGTACTGAACGCCCAATGCCCCAGAGCCAGGGGAGGAGTGAAGGCTCTGGCAACAGGCATGTTGGGGTCTGAGTTCCAGGGGCTCAATCCTAGCTGTGTGACCTTGGGGGGACCTGTAACCTCTCTGACCATAAGTAGCCTGGCATGAATGCTGCCCACCTCTCAGGTGCCACATACAGAAGTTGCATGAGGTACCTGCCAGGCTGGGGGGTCCTGGAGGATGTAATCTCCTACTCCCCCTTCCTCCTGCCTCTGCCCCTTTGCTCTCACTGGTCCTTCTGTCCCTCCAGTCACCTTCCCCAGGGGGCCTTCTTGTTCAGCATCCTTGTGGCTGACCTTGTCTTTAGACTCAGGGACCCCCAGAGGGGAAGATCTCAACTGCAGACCCTAGCCAGGCCCCTGCCCATGGTCAGGCTGCAGGTGAGGGTTTGGGCTGGGGGCTTTGATCCTGATAATGGAAGTGGGCTGGGATAGCGGCAGGCTGTCTAGCCTGCTCACCTTGCCCCCTCTTGGCCAAAGCTGGGAAGGCACTCTGCTCCATCAGTTCCCAGTGCGTCCATCTCTGGGACCTAGGAGCAGGAAGGTCCTAGCCCCTTTGTGTGGGCACCAGGGCCTCATTTTCCCTAGGTAACTTCTTGGCACTTCCTGGCTCCTTAACAGGTCTCCTGCCAGGGGAAGGGGTCCTTCCCCTGATGTGCCCATGCTGGACCCCAGATACTCATCTGGTCTGAAAAAGCCCCCTTTTCCCAAGGGGGACCAAACCAGAACAGAATCAGGAGGAAGGTAAATTAGGTATCCTGGAGGTGGGTACATAGGAATCCATATTATTTTTTAAACTGTGTGTATATCTTTCACATGCTCCTTCAGAGGCTAAGGTACAGAGCACAGACTAGTTCTTCTGAAAGTGTAGAGTTCTGGGGGAGGCTGGGGCTCGAAACAGGGGACTGGCTGGGTCTGACTCACAGGGCCAAGAGCCCTCAGCTTCTCAGGAGAGGAGGTCATCATGTTTGGGACAGGGGGGCTACCTAAGAGGATTGGGAAGCCCCAGGGAGGGCTGGTAAAGCCCCATCCACCCAAGGCCAGCAAGGAGGCCCTGTCCAGGAGTAGATGGGTGAGGGGCACAGAAAGGGGACAGGAGGCTAACAGCACGCTGCACAACACCTCAAGGCTTTCCTCTGCCAGGCAGGCCCCTGGGCCAGGGCTCAGGTGATGGCCCTGCTTTGAGCCCTGCACAAAAAGCAGAACACTGGGCGAAGAGCCCCCCCCAGTAATGTCCCCCACCCCTAGTAATGTCACCAATGCCTCTTAATTGGGGGACCCTTCATAGCAGCAGACGGGTTGCAGGGGAGGGGGCTCGAAAAGTAGATAGGAGGGGGGAGGGTAAAGGGACCCGGCGTTAGGGAGAGGCCACAGTGAGGTCCCAAGTAAGGGCCACAGTCAGGCCCCTGAACCTGGAGAACGTGGAGAGGGACGGCAACAGGCCTCCTCTCCCTTCAGATCAGCCCAGGGAGGCTTCCCAGAGGAGGGGGCTTTCCCTGTCAGCCACCTGGACCTTAGCTCAGCGGCCACCTCGGGACAGCGCTGTTCCCTGCCCAGCTGTGGTTCCCTGCTCCGCCCGTGCCACTAGACGCCTTCTTTATTTGATCTTGCGCCTGTTTCCCCGGGTCAACTTCTCCGGGGCGCACGGCGCCGCATGAGTCACTGCGGTCACGCGGGCCGAGGCCGGGGAGAGGAGCTGGCACCCCAGCGCTGCCGACCCAGGGCCGCAGAGCCCTTCCCGGCCTCAGTCTCCGAGACCGCGAAATGGACGTGTGAACTCAACCCTTGGCCGTCCACTGAGAGCTGCGCGCAGACGCAACCGGACTCTGCCGGGGAGGAAGGGGTAGTGGGGAGCAGGAAGGGGGCGGAGGTGCGCGCAAGCGCAACGGTGGGCGAGGCGTAGTCCCAGGGCCCCGCGCCTGCCGGCGGTCCATCCCCACCTCCCGTCCGGAGTCTGCGCGTGCGCGCCGCAATGGGGAGTGGGCGGGACCACGAGCGGGACCGCCTTGTTCCCCAGCGTCCCCTGCGGCAGCAGGCACTGACGTGGCCGCCGTCAGAGCCGCCATCTTGTGGGAGCGAAACCAACGCCTGCCTCCGAGCAGCAGCAGCGCCGCGGCCGCCGAGGGTGAGGCTGGGCCGGGGCCGAGGCGGAGGCGGGGGCGGGGGCCGAGGTGAGGCCCTGCGTGAGGTTCTGCTGGGGCGGAGAGGGCAGAGACGGGGGCCAAGGTGAGGCTGGGCCTGGCGAGAGCCGAGATGAGGCCGGGCCGGGGGGTCGAGGCGGGGGACCGCGGGTCGAGGCGGGAGGCCGAGGTGAGGCGGAGTCGAGGCTGGTAACCTAGGCCGGGCGGGGACTAGGGTCGAATAGAGGCCCGGGGTTGAGGTGAGACTGGACCCGGTCGGGGATTGAGGCCGGGCTGGGGACCGAGGCGAGGCGGGGTGGTGCGGAGGGCTGGGCCAGGGTTCGAGGCTGGGACGGGGGTTGAGTCGGGGCCGAGCCGGGTCAGGGGCCGAGTCGAGGCAGGGCGGGGGTCAGTCGCGCCGCCCGCACCCCCAGAACCGCTGGGACAGGCGCCCGGAAGTCCGGGCCGCATCGCGGGCTCTCCAGGAAGCCCAGCTTCCTGCTCCGCCTGCGAGGCCTCCTGCCTCGGGGTCGCGAGGACCAGGAAACTGAGGCCCGCGGCCCGGGACGCGGCCAAGGTCACACGATGCCCAGGGTTTGAGCCCAATTCCTGTTTGCTCCGAGAACAGAGCTTCCGAGGCGGGGCGGGGCCCGGGTTCCTGGGCGGGTGCTGTGGTCCTGGGGTCTGAGTGGGAGCGCCTGTGGTCCCAGGAAGCTCCCGCTACCCGCGCGACGCGCCGTCGGCTTTGTAGGGCCCCTTTATCCAAGCTTGCTGCAACCCCGGGATTGTTTCCTGGATGCCTTTGGCGTGGATAAGAACACTCTTCCGAGCTGGTAAATCGTTAACCTAGCTGTGAAACGACCTATCTGGGGCTAAGGCAGCCTCCCAAGCAGAGTGCCCTAAAGCTTGTCTTGTTGCCCGATCCAAGTGGTTATGGGAGGTAAAATGGTAGCTTTGTAGTAAGACTTGGCAATGAATTACAAAATACTTAAAATATTTGTTAATTAACTGAGCATTTTTGAGCTCCTCAGAACACCAAGTTGGTATTTTAAATGAATGGAGCAAAATTGCACAAGAAGTCATTGACAGGAGACAGGGAATTCGGACGCTTTGAGAGTAGTCCCGGAAGTCATTGTTGGCTGTGTAGTTGATGCCACTACTGGTGGTGGAGTGGTCAGCTCTAGTTCTTGTTTCAGAACTAGTGGTCAGCATTTTTTTCTGCCAGCTGTTTGCATGGTTGATCCTGTGTTTCTGGCAGCCTGCGTGTGTCTGAAGGAGTTTGAAATGCCACGGTGCATGCTGTGTGTTGTCGTTAGAGTTTTCATCAACCATCAGGAGTGGCCCAAACTAAGAACTTTGAATACATGGTGTTGCTAGTTGGGTCCAAAATTAAGAGGAATTGAGTGTGTATGCGTTCATCACAAATCTAGCCACTTTGTTAGAGTGTGCTGTCTCCTTCCCATAAAGGTTTTCTCTGCTTAATGGGTAGTGTCCCTGTTCAACAGGAATGTCCTGCTGAAAATAAATCCGTATCACTTGGACGTTAGAAATCTGCTATTTCTTGTGAGGGCAGTATTCAAAATTGCTACTTCAAAAAGATTTAAAATAGTTGGTTTGGGTAGTAGCTGACTCACATGCTATCCGCTCATCATTGTAAGAAAGTTAGTAGAAAGCAAAAGCTGGTTCTGCGCTCCTCACAGTTCTGGTTTTTAAATCATGTGGTCTAGCTATTTGCTTTGCCTCTTGCGCAATGTGAAGAGGACACTCAGACCTGTTCAGCCACCT